>NC_133145.1:4643939-5262067 GCF_048418815.1 Hemitrygon akajei | reverse complement strand
GCTCTGTGTGTGGATTGTCCAACTCAGAGTAAACTGGATCGAAGCTCTGTGTGTGGATTGTCCAAATCAGAGTAAACTGGCTGGAAACTCTGTGTGTTGATTGTCCAACTCAGAGTAAACTGTCTGGAAGC
The DNA here is from genome assembly GCF_048418815.1 of Hemitrygon akajei. NCBI lineage: Eukaryota > Metazoa > Chordata > Chondrichthyes > Myliobatiformes > Dasyatidae > Hemitrygon > Hemitrygon akajei. Next base: position 5,261,936 of record NC_133145.1, on the reverse strand, counting down.
TCTGTGTGTTGATTGTCCAACTCTGAGTAAACTGGCTGGAAGCTCTGTGTGTGGATTGTCCAACTCAGAGTAAACTGGCTCGAAGCTCTGTGTGTGGATTGTCCAACTCAGAGTAAACTGGCTTGAAGCTCTGTGTGTGGATTGTCCAACTCAGAGTAAACTGGCTGGAAGCTCTGTGTGTGGATTGTCCAACTCTGAGTAAACTGGCTGGAAGCTCTGTGTGTGGATTGTCCAACTCTGAGTAAACTGGCTGGAATCTCTGTGTGTGGATTGTCCAACTCAGAGTAAACTGGTTCGAATCTCTGTGTGTGGATTGTCCAACTCAGAGTAAACTGGCTGGAAGCTCTGTGTGTTGATTGTCCAACTTAGAGTAAACTGGCTGGAAGCTCTGTGTGTTGATTGTCCAACTCAGAGTAAACTGGCCGGAAGCTCTGTGTGTGGATTGTCCAACTCAGAGTAAACTGGCTGGAAGCTCTGTGTGTGGATTCTCCAACTCAGAGTAAACTGGCAGGAAGCTCTGTGTGTGGATTGTCCAACTCAGAGTAAACTGGCTCGAAGCTCTGTGTGTGGATTGTCCAACTCAGAGTAAACTGGCTCAAAGCTCTGTGTGTGGATTGTCCAACTCAGAGTAAACTGGCTCGAAACTCTGCGTGTGGATTGTCCAACTCAGAGTAAACTGGCTCAAAGCTCTGTATGTGGATTGTCCAACTGAGATTAAACTGTCTCAAAGCTCTGTGTGTGGATTTTCCAACTCAGAGTAAACTGGCTGGAAGCTCTGCGTGTGGTTTGTCCAACTCAGAGTAAACTGTCTCAAAGCTCTGTGTGTGGATTGTCTAACTCACAGTAAACTTCCTCGAAGCTCTGTGTGTGGATTGTCCAACTGAGAGTAAACTGGCTCATAGCTCTGTGTGTGGATTGTCCGACTCAGAGTAAACTGTCTCGAAGCTCTGTGTGTGGATTCTCCATCTCACAGAAACTGACTCGAAACTCTGTGTGTGGACTGTCCAACTCAGAGTAAACTATCTCAAAGCTCTGTGTGTGGATTGTCCAACTCAGAGTAAATCGTCTCTAAGCTCTGCGTGTGGATTGTCCAACTCAGAGTTAACTGGCTGGAAGTTCTGTGTGTGGATTGTCCAATTCAGAGTAAACTGGCTGGAAGCTCTGTGTGTGGATTGTGCAACTCAGAGTAAACTGGCTGGAAGCTCTGTGTGTGGATTGCCCAACTCAGAGTAAACTGGCTCGAAGCTCTGTGTGTGGATTGTCCAAATCAGAGTAAACTGGCTGGAAGCTCTGTGTGTTGATTGTCCAACTCAGAGTAAACTGGCTGGAAGCTCTGTGTGTTGATTGTCCAACTCAGAGTAAACTGGCTGGAAGCTCTGTGTGTGGATTGTCCAACTCAGAGTAAACTGGCTCGAAGCTCTGTGTGTGGATTGTCCAACTCTGAGTAAACTGGCTGGAAGCTCTGTGTGTGGATTGTCCAACTCAGAGTAAACTGGCTCGAAGCTCTGTGTGTGGATTGTCCAACTCAGAGTAAACTGGCTGGAAGCTCTGTGTGTTGATTGTCCAATTCAGAGTAAACTGGCTGGAAGCTCTGTGTGTGGATTGTCCAACTCAGAGTAAACTGGCTCGAAGCTCTGTGTGTGGATTGTCCAACTCAGAGTAAACTGGCTTGAAGCTCTGTGTGTGGATTGTCCAACTCAGAGTAAACTGGCTGGAAGCTCTGTGTGTGGATTGTCCAACTCTGAGTAAACTGGCTGGAAGCTCTGTGTGTGGATTGTCCAACTCTGAGTAAACTGGCTGGAAGCTCTGTGTGTGGATTGTCCAACTCAGAGTTAACTGGCTGGAAGTTCTGTGTGTGGATTGTCCAATTCAGAGTAAACTGTCTCGAAGCTCCGTGTCTGGATTATCCAACTCAGAGTAAACTGGCTCGAATCTCTGTGTGTGGTTTGTCCAACTCAGAGTAAACTGGCTCGAAGCTCTGTGTGTGGATTGTCCAACTGAGAGTAAACTGGCTCATTGCTCTGTGTGTGGATTGTCCAACTCAGAGTTAACTGGCTGGAAGTTCTGTGTGTGGATTGTCCAATTCAGAGTAAACTGGCTGGAACCTCTGTGTGTGGATTGTCCAACTCAGAGTGAACTGGCTGGAAGCTCTGTGTGTGGATTGTCCAACTCAGAGTAAACTGGCTCGAAGCTCTGTGTGTGGATTGTCCAACTCAGAGTAAACTGGCTGGAAGCTCTGTGTGTTGATTGTCCAACTCAGAGTAAACTGGCTGGAAGCTCTGTGTGTTGATTGTCCAACTCAGAGTAAACTGGCTGGAAGCTCTGTGTGTGGATTGTCCAACTCAGAGTAAACTGTCTCAAAGCTCTGTGTGTGGATTGTCTAACTCACAGTAAACTGGCTGGAAGCTCTGTGTGTGGATTGTCCAACTTAGAGTAAACTGGCTCATAGCTCTGTGTGTGGATTGCCCGACTCAGAGTAAACTGTCTCGAAGCTCTGTGTGTGGATTGTCCATCTCACAGAAACTGACTCGAAACTCTGTGTGTGGATTGTTCAACTCAGAGTAAACTGGCTCGAAGCTCTGTGTGTGGATTGTCCAACTCAGAGAAACTGGCTCGAAGCTCTGTGTGTGGATTGTTCAACTCAGAGTAAACTGGCTCGAAGCTCTGTGTGTGGATTGTCCAACTCAGAGAAACTGACTCTAAGGTCTGTGTGTGGATTGTCCAACTCCGTGTAAACTAGCTGGAAACTCTGTGTGTGGATTGTCAACCTCAGAGTAAACTGGCTCGATGCTCTGTGTGTGGATTGTCCAACTCAGAGTAAACTGCCTCGAAACTCTGAGTGTGGATTGTCCAACTCATAGTAAACTGGCTCGACGCTCTGTGTGTGGATTGTCCAACTCAGAGTAAACTGGCTCGAATCTCTGTGTGTGGATTGTCCAACTGAGAGTAAACTGGCTCGAAGCTCAGTGTGTGGATTGTCCAACTCAGAGAAACTGGCTCGAAGCTCTGTGTGTGGATTGTTCTACTCAGAGTAAACTGGCTGGAAGCTCTGTGTGTGGATTGTCCAACTCAGAGAAACTGGCTCGAAGCTCTGTGTATGGATTGTCCAACTCCGTGTAAACTAGCTGGAAACTCTGTGTGTGGATTGTCCACCTCAGAGTAAACTGCCACGAAACTCTGAGTGTGGATTGTCCAACTCATAGTAAACTGGCTCGACGCTCTGTGTGTGGATTGTGCAACTCATAGTAAACTGGATCGAAGCTCTGTGTGTGGATTGTCCAACTCAGAGTAAACTGACTCGAAGCTCTGTGTGTGGATTGTCCAACTGAGAGTAAACTGGCTCATAGCTATGTGTGTGGATTGTCCGACTCAGAGTAAACTGTCTCGAAGCTCTGTGTGTGGATTGTCCATCTCACAGAAACTGACTCGAAACTCTGTGTGTGGATTGTTCAACTCAGAGTAAACTGGCTCAAAGCTCTGTGTGTGGATTGTCCAACTCAGAGAAACTGGCTGGAAGCTCTGTGTGTGGATTGTCCAACTCAGAGTAAACTGGCTGGAAGCTCTGTGTGTGGATTGTCCAACTCAGAGTAAACTGGCTCGAAGCTCTGTGTGTGGATTGTCCAACTCAGAGTAAACTGGCTGGAAGCTCTGTGTGTTGATTGTCCAACTCAGAGTAAACTGGCTGGAAGCTCTGTGTGTTGATTGTCCAACTCAGAGTAAACTGGCTGGAAGCTCTGTGTGTGGATTGTCCAACTCACAGTAAACTGGCTCGAAGCTCTGTGTGTGGATTGTCCAACTCAGAGTAAACTGGCTCGAAACTCTGCGTGTGGATTGTCCAACTCAGAGTAAACTGGCTCAAAGCTCTGTATGTGGATTGTCCAACTGAGATTAAACTGTCTCAGAGCTCTGTGTGTGGATTTTCCAACTCAGAGTAAACTGGCTGGAAGCTCTGTGTGTGGATTGTCCAACTCAGAGTAAACTGGCTGGAAGCTCTGTGTGTGGATTGTCCAACTCTGAGTAAACTGGCTGGAAGCTCTGTGTGTGGATTGTCCAACTCTGAGTAAACTGGCTGGAAGCTCTGTGTGAGGATTGTCCAACTCAGAGTTAACTGGCTGGAAGTTCTGTGTGTGGATTGTCCAATTCAGAGTAAACTGTCTCGAAGCTCCGTGTGTGGATTATCCAACTCAGAGTAAACTGGCTCGAATCTCTGTGTGTGGTTTGTCCAACTCAGAGTAAACTGGCTCGAAGCTCTGTGTGTGGATTGTCCAACTGAGAGTAAACTGGCTCATAGCTCTGTGTGTGGATTGTCCAACTCAGAGTTAACTGGCTGGAAGTTCTGTGTGTGGATTGTCCAATTCAGAGTAAACTGGCTGGAACCTCTGTGTGTGGATTGTCCAACTCAGAGTAAACTGGCGGGAAGCTCTGTGTGTGGATTGTCCAACTCAGAGTAAACTGGCTCGAAGCTCTGTGTGTGGATTGTCCAACTCAGAGTAAACTGGCTGGAAGCTCTGTGTGTTGATTGTCCAACTCAGAGTAAACTGGCTGGAAGCTCTGTGTGTTGATTGTCCAACTCAGAGTAAACTGGCTGGAAGCTCTGTGTGTGGATTGTCCAACTCAGAGTAAACTGTCTCAAAGCTCTGTGTGTGGATTGTCTAACTCACAGTAAACTGGCTGGAAGCTCTGTGTGTGGATTGTCCAACTTAGAGTAAACTGGCTCATAGCTCTGTGTGTGGATTGCCCGACTCAGAGTAAACTGTCTCGAAGCTCTGTGTGTGGATTGTCCATCTCACAGAAACTGACTCGAAACTCTGTGTGTGGATTGTTCAACTCAGAGTAAACTGGCTCGAAGCTCTGTGTGTGGATTGTCCAACTCAGAGAAACTGGCTCGAAGCTCTGTGTGTGGATTGTTCAACTCAGAGTAAACTGGCTCGAAGCTCTGTGTGTGGATTGTCCAACTCAGAGAAACTGACTCTAAGCTCTGTGTGTGGATTGTCCAACTCCGTGTAAACTAGCTGGAAACTCTGTGTGTGGATTGTCAACCTCAGAGTAAACTGGCTTGATGCTCTGTGTGTGGATTGTCCAACTCAGAGTAAACTGCCTCGAAACTCTGAGTGTGGATTGTCCAACTCATAGTAAACTGGCTCGACGCTCTGTGTGTGGATTGTCCAACTCAGAGTAAACTGGCTCGAATCTCTGTGTGTGGATTGTCCAACTGAGAGTAAACTGGCTCGAAGCTCAGTGTGTGGATTGTCCAACTCAGAGAAACTGGCTCGAAGCACTGTGTGTGGATTGTTCTACTCAGAGTAAACTGGCTGGAAGCTCTGTGTGTGGATTGTCCAACTCAGAGAAACTGGCTCGAAGCTCTGTGTATGGATTGTCCAACTCCGTGTAAACTAGCTGGAAACTCTGTGTGTGGATTGTCCACCTCAGAGTAAACTGCCACGAAACTCTGAGTGTGGATTGTCCAACTCATAGTAAACTGGCTCGACGCTCTGTGTGTGGATTGTGCAACTCATAGTAAACTGGATCGAAGCTCTGTGTGTGGATTGTCCAACTCAGAGTAAACTGACTCGAAGCTCTGTGTGTGGATTGTCCAACTGAGAGTAAACTGGCTCATAGCTCTGTGTGTGGATTGTCCGACTCAGAGTAAACTGGCTCGAAGCTCTGTGTGTGGATTGTCCAACTCAGAGAAACTGGCTGGAAGCTCTGTGTGTGGATTGTCCAACTCAGAGTAAACTGGCTGGAAGCTCTGTGTGTGGATTGTCCAACTCAGAGTAAACTGGCTCGAAGCTCTGTGTGTGGATTGTCCAACTCAGAGTAAACTGGCTGGAAGCTCTGTGTGTTGATTGTCCAACTCAGAGTAAACTGGCTGGAAGCTCTGTGTGTTGATTGTCCAACTCAGAGTAAACTGGCTGGAAGCTCTGTGTGTGGATTGTCCAACTCACAGTAAACTGGCTCGAAGCTCTGTGTGTGGATTGTCCAACTCAGAGTAAACTGGCTCGAAACTCTGCGTGTGGATTGTCCAACTCAGAGTAAACTGGCTCAAAGCTCTGTATGTGGATTGTCCAACTGAGATTAAACTGTCTCAAAGCTCTGTGTGTGGATTTTCCAACTCAGAGTAAACTGGCTGGAAGCTCTGCGTGTGGTTTGTCCAACTCAGAGTAAACTGTCTCAAAGCTCTGTGTGTGGATTGTCTAACTCACAGTAAACTGGCTCGAAGCTCTGTGTGTGGATTGTCCAACTGAGAGTAAACTGGCTCATAGCTCTGTGTGTGGATTGTCCGACTCAGAGTAAACTGGCTGGAAGCTCTGCGTGTGGTTTGTCCAACTCAGAGTAAACTGTCTCAAAGCTCTGTGTGTGGATTGTCTAACTCACAGTAAACTGGCTCAAAGCTCTGTATGTGGATTGTCCAACTGAGATTAAACTGTCTCAGAGCTCTGTGTGTGGATTTTCCAACTCAGAGTAAACTGGCTGGAAGCTCTGTGTGTGGATTGTCCAACTCAGAGTAAACTGGCTGGAAGCTCTGTGTGTGGATTGTCCAACTCTGAGTAAACTGGCTGGAAGCTCTGTGTGTGGATTGTCCAACTCTGAGTAAACTGGCTGGAAGCTCTGTGTGAGGATTGTCCAACTCAGAGTTAACTGGCTGGAAGTTCTGTGTGTGGATTGTCCAATTCAGAGTAAACTGTCTCGAAGCTCCGTGTGTGGATTATCCAACTCAGAGTAAACTGGCTCGAATCTCTGTGTGTGGTTTGTCCAACTCAGAGTAAACTGGCTCGAAGCTCTGTGTGTGGATTGTCCAACTGAGAGTAAACTGGCTCATAGCTCTGTGTGTGGATTGTCCAACTCAGAGTTAACTGGCTGGAAGTTCTGTGTGTGGATTGTCCAATTCAGAGTAAACTGGCTGGAACCTCTGTGTGTGGATTGTCCAACTCAGAGTAAACTGGCGGGAAGCTCTGTGTGTGGATTGTCCAACTCAGAGTAAACTGGCTCGAAGCTCTGTGTGTGGATTGTCCAACTCAGAGTAAACTGGCTGGAAGCTCTGTGTGTTGATTGTCCAACTCAGAGTAAACTGGCTGGAAGCTCTGTGTGTTGATTGTCCAACTCAGAGTAAACTGGCTGGAAGCTCTGTGTGTGGATTGTCCAACTCAGAGTAAACTGTCTCAAAGCTCTGTGTGTGGATTGTCTAACTCACAGTAAACTGGCTGGAAGCTCTGTGTGTGGATTGTCCAACTTAGAGTAAACTGGCTCATAGCTCTGTGTGTGGATTGCCCGACTCAGAGTAAACTGTCTCGAAGCTCTGTGTGTGGATTGTCCATCTCACAGAAACTGACTCGAAACTCTGTGTGTGGATTGTTCAACTCAGAGTAAACTGGCTCGAAGCTCTGTGTGTGGATTGTCCAACTCAGAGAAACTGGCTCGAAGCTCTGTGTGTGGATTGTTCAACTCAGAGTAAACTGGCTCGAAGCTCTGTGTGTGGATTGTCCAACTCAGAGAAACTGACTCTAAGCTCTGTGTGTGGATTGTCCAACTCCGTGTAAACTAGCTGGAAACTCTGTGTGTGGATTGTCAACCTCAGAGTAAACTGGCTTGATGCTCTGTGTGTGGATTGTCCAACTCAGAGTAAACTGCCTCGAAACTCTGAGTGTGGATTGTCCAACTCATAGTAAACTGGCTCGACGCTCTGTGTGTGGATTGTCCAACTCAGAGTAAACTGGCTCGAATCTCTGTGTGTGGATTGTCCAACTGAGAGTAAACTGGCTCGAAGCTCAGTGTGTGGATTGTCCAACTCAGAGAAACTGGCTCGAAGCTCTGTGTGTGGATTGTTCTACTCAGAGTAAACTGGCTGGAAGCTCTGTGTGTGGATTGTCCAACTCAGAGAAACTGGCTCGAAGCTCTGTGTATGGATTGTCCAACTCCGTGTAAACTAGCTGGAAACTCTGTGTGTGGATTGTCCACCTCAGAGTAAACTGCCACGAAACTCTGAGTGTGGATTGTCCAACTCATAGTAAACTGGCTCGACGCTCTGTGTGTGGATTGTGCAACTCATAGTAAACTGGATCGAAGCTCTGTGTGTGGATTGTCCAACTCAGAGTAAACTGACTCGAAGCTCTGTGTGTGGATTGTCCAACTGAGAGTAAACTGGCTCATAGCTCTGTGTGTGGATTGTCCGACTCAGAGTAAACTGGCTCGAAGCTCTGTGTGTGGATTGTCCAACTCAGAGAAACTGGCTGGAAGCTCTGTGTGTGGATTGTCCAACTCAGAGTAAACTGGCTGGAAGCTCTGTGTGTGGATTGTCCAACTCAGAGTAAACTGGCTCGAAGCTCTGTGTGTGGATTGTCCAACTCAGAGTAAACTGGCTGGAAGCTCTGTGTGTTGATTGTCCAACTCAGAGTAAACTGGCTGGAAGCTCTGTGTGTTGATTGTCCAACTCAGAGTAAACTGGCTGGAAGCTCTGTGTGTGGATTGTCCAACTCACAGTAAACTGGCTCGAAGCTCTGTGTGTGGATTGTCCAACTCAGAGTAAACTGGCTCGAATCTCTGCGTGTGGATTGTCCAACTCAGAGTAAACTGGCTCAAAGCTCTGTATGTGGATTGTCCAACTGAGATTAAACTGTCTCAAAGCTCTGTGTGTGGATTTTCCAACTCAGAGTAAACTGGCTGGAAGCTCTGCGTGTGGTTTGTCCAACTCAGAGTAAACTGTCTCAAAGCTCTGTGTGTGGATTGTCTAACTCACAGTAAACTGGCTCGAAGCTCTGTGTGTGGATTGTCCAACTGAGAGTAAACTGGCTCATAGCTCTGTGTGTGGATTGTCCGACTCAGAGTAAACTGGCTGGAAGCTCTGCGTGTGGTTTGTCCAACTCAGAGTAAACTGTCTCAAAGCTCTGTGTGTGGATTGTCTAACTCACAGTAAACTGGCTCGAAGCTCTGTGTGTGGATTGTCCAACTGAGAGTAAACTGGCTCATAGCTCTGTGTGTGGATTGCCCGACTCAGAGTAAACTGTCTCGAAGCTCTGTGTGTGGATTGTCCATCTCACAGAAACTGACTCGAAACTCTGTGTGTGGATTGTTCAACTCAGAGTAAACTGGCTCGAAGCTCTGTGTGTGGATTGTCCAACTCAGAGAAACTGGCTCGAAGCTCTGTGTGTGGATTGTTCAACTCAGAGTAAACTGGCTCGAAGCTCTGTGTGTGGATTGTCCAACTCAGAGAAACTGACTCTAAGCTCTGTGTGTGGATTGTCCAACTCCGTGTAAACTAGCTGGAAACTCTGTGTGTGGATTGTCAACCTCAGAGTAAACTGGCTTGATGCTCTGTGTGTGGATTGTCCAACTCAGAGTAAACTGCCTCGAAACTCTGAGTGTGGATTGTCCAACTCATAGTAAACTGGCTCGACGCTCTGTGTGTGGATTGTCCAACTCAGAGTAAACTGGCTCGAATCTCTGTGTGTGGATTGTCCAACTGAGAGTAAACTGGCTCGAAGCTCAGTGTGTGGATTGTCCAACTCAGAGAAACTGGCTCGAAGCTCTGTGTGTGGATTGTTCTACTCAGAGTAAACTGGCTGGAAGCTCTGTGTGTGGATTGTCCAACTCAGAGAAACTGGCTCGAAGCTCTGTGTATGGATTGTCCAACTCCGTGTAAACTAGCTGGAAACTCTGTGTGTGGATTGTCCACCTCAGAGTAAACTGCCACGAAACTCTGAGTGTGGATTGTCCAACTCATAGTAAACTGGCTCGACGCTCTGTGTGTGGATTGTGCAACTCATAGTAAACTGGATCGAAGCTCTGTGTGTGGATTGTCCAACTCAGAGTAAACTGACTCGAAGCTCTGTGTGTGGATTGTCCAACTGAGAGTAAACTGGCTCATAGCTCTGTGTGTGGATTGTCCGACTCAGAGTAAACTGGCTCGAAGCTCTGTGTGTGGATTGTCCAACTCAGAGAAACTGGCTGGAAGCTCTGTGTGTGGATTGTCCAACTCAGAGTAAACTGGCTGGAAGCTCTGTGTGTGGATTGTCCAACTCAGAGTAAACTGGCTCGAAGCTCTGTGTGTGGATTGTCCAACTCAGAGTAAACTGGCTGGAAGCTCTGTGTGTTGATTGTCCAACTCAGAGTAAACTGGCTGGAAGCTCTGTGTGTTGATTGTCCAACTCAGAGTAAACTGGCTGGAAGCTCTGTGTGTGGATTGTCCAACTCACAGTAAACTGGCTCGAAGCTCTGTGTGTGGATTGTCCAACTCAGAGTAAACTGGCTCGAAACTCTGCGTGTGGATTGTCCAACTCAGAGTAAACTGGCTCAAAGCTCTGTATGTGGATTGTCCAACTGAGATTAAACTGTCTCAAAGCTCTGTGTGTGGATTTTCCAACTCAGAGTAAACTGGCTGGAAGCTCTGCGTGTGGTTTGTCCAACTCAGAGTAAACTGTCTCAAAGCTCTGTGTGTGGATTGTCTAACTCACAGTAAACTGGCTCGAAGCTCTGTGTGTGGATTGTCCAACTGAGAGTAAACTGGCTCATAGCTCTGTGTGTGGATTGTCCGACTCAGAGTAAACTGTCTCGAAGCTCTGTGTGTGGATTGTCCATCTCACAGAAACTGACTCGAAACTCTGTGTGTGGATTGTTCAACTCAGAGTTAACTGGCTCGAAGCTCTGTGTGTGCATTGTCCAACTCAGAGAAACTGGCTCGAAGCTCTGTGTGTGGATTGTTCAACTCAGAGTAAACTGGCTCGAAGCTCTGTGTGTGGATTGTCCAACTCAGAGAAACTGACTCTAAGCTCTGTGTGTGGATTGTCCAACTCCGTATAAACTAGCTGGAAACTCTGTGTGTGGATTGTCCACCTCAGAGTAAACTGGCTCGAATCTCTGTGTGTGGATTGTCCAACTCAGAGTAAACTGCCTCGAAACTCTGAGTGTGGATTGTCCAACTCATAGTAAACTGGCTCGACGCTCTGTGTGTGGATTGTCCAACTCAGAGTAAACTGGCTCGAATCTCTGTGTGTGGATTGTCCAACTGAGAGTAAACTGGCTCGAAGCTCAGTGTGTGGATTGTCCAACTCAGAGAAACTGGCTCGAAGCTCTGTGTGTTGATTGTTCAACTCAGAGTAAACTGGCTGGAAGCTCTGTGTGTGGATTGTCCAACTCAGAGAAACTGGCTCGAAGCTCTGTGTGTGGATTATCCAACTCCGTGTAAACTAGCTGGAAACACTGTGTGTGGATTGTCCACCTCAGAGTAAACTGGCTCGAAGCTCTGTGTGTGGATTGTCCAACTCAGAGTAAACTGCCACGAAACTCTGAGTGTGGATTGTGCAACTCATAGTAAACTGGCTCGACGCTCTGTGTGTGGATTGTGCAACTCATAGTAAACTGGATCGAAGCTCAGTGTGTGGATTGTCCAACTCAGAGTAAACTGACTCGAAGCTCTGTGTGTGGATTGTCCAACTGAGATTAAACTGTCTCAAAACTCTGTGTGTGGATTGTCCAACTCAGAGTAAACTATCTCAAAGCTCTGTGTGTGGATTGTCCAACTCAGAGTAAATCGTCTCGAAGCTCTGTGTGTGGATTGTCCAACTCAGAGTTAACTGGCTGGAAGTTCTGTGTGTGGATTGTCCAATTCAGAGTAAACTGGCTGGAAGCTCTGTGTGTGGATTGTCCAACTCAGAGTAAACTGGCTGGAAGCTCTGTGTGTGGATTGTCCAACTCAGAGTAAACTGGATCGAAGCTCTGTGTGTGGATTGTCCAAATCAGAGTAAACTGGCTGGAAACTCTGTGTGTTGATTGTCCAACTCAGAGTAAACTGGCTGGAAGCTCTGTGTGTTGATTGTCCAACTCAGAGTAAACTGGCTGGAAGCTCTGTGTGTGGATTGTCCAACTCAGAGTAAACTGGCTCGAAGCTCTGTGTGTGGATTGTCCAACTCAGAGTAAACTGGCTCGAAGCACTGTGTGTGGATTGTCCAACTCAGAGAAACTGGCAAGAAGCTCTGTGTGTGGATTGTTCAACTCAGAGTAAACTGGCTCGAAGCTCTGTGTGTGGATTGTCCAACTCAGAGAAACTGACTCTAAGCTCTGTGTGTGGATTGTCCAACTCCGTGTAAACTAGCTGGAAACTCTGTGTGTGGATTGTCCACCTCAGAGTAAACTGGCTAGATGCTCTGTGTGTGGATTGTCCAACTCAGAGTAAACTGCCTCGAAACTCTGAGTGTGGATTGTCCAACTCATAGAAAACTGGCTCGACGCTCTGTGTGTGGATTGTCCAACTCAGAGTAAACTGGCTCGAAGCTCAGTGTGTGGATTGTCCAACTCAGAGAAACTGGCTCGAAGCTCTGTGTGTGGATTGTTCTACTCAGAGTAAACTGGCTGGAAGCTCTGTGTGTGGATTGTCCAACTCAGAGAAACTGGCTCGAAGCTCTGTGTATGGATTGTCCAACTCCGTGTAAACTAGCTGTAAACTCTGTGTGTGGATTGTCCACCTCAGAGTAAACTGCCACGAAACTCTGAGTGTGGATTGTCCAACTCATAGTAAACTGGCTCGACGCTCTGTGTGTGGATTGTGCAACTCATAGTAAACTGACTCGAAGCTCTGTGTGTGGATTGTCCAACTGAGAGTAAACTGGCTCATAGCTCTGTGTGTGGATTGTCCGGCTCAGAGTAAACTGTCTCGAAGCTCTGTGTGTGGATTGTCCATCTCACAGAAACTGACTCGAAACTCTGTGTGTGGATTGTTCAACTCAGAGTAAACTGGCTCGAAGCTCTGTGTGTGGATTGTCCAACTCAGAGAAACTGGCTGGGAGCTCTGTGTGTGGATTGTCCAACTCAGAGTAAACTGGCTGGAAGCTCTGTGTGTGGATTGTCCAACTGAGATTAAACTGTCTCAATGCTCTGTGTGTGGATTGTCCAACTGAGATTAATCTGTCTCAATGCTCTGTGTGTGGACTGTCCAACTCAGAGTAAACTATCTCAAAGCTCTGTGTGTGGATTGTCCAACTCAGAGTAAACTGGCTGGAAGCTCTGTGTGTGGATTGTCCAACTCACAGTAAACTGGCTCGAAGCTCTGTGTGTGGATTGTCCAACTCAGAGTAAACTGGCTCGAAACTCTGCGTGTGGATTGTCCAACTCAGAGTAAACTGGCTCAAAGCTCTGTATGTGGATTGTCCAACTGAGATTAAACTGTCTCAAAGCTCTGTGTGTGGATTTTCCAACTCAGAGTAAACTGGCTGGAAGCTCTGCGTGTGGTTTGTCCAACTCAGAGTAAACTGTCTCAAAGCTCTGTGTGTGGATTGTCTAACTCACAGTAAACTGGCTCGAAGCTCTGTGTGTGGATTGTCCAACTGAGAGTAAACTGGCTCATAGCTCTGTGTGTGGATTGTCCGACTCAGAGTAAACTGTCTCGAAGCTCTGTGTGTGGATTGTCCATCTCACAGAAACTGACTCGAAACTCTGTGTGTGGATTGTTGAACTCAGAGTTAACTGGCTCGAAGCTCTGTGTGTGCATTGTCCAACTCAGAGAAACTGGCTCGAAGCTCTGTGTGTGGATTGTTCAACTCAGAGTAAACTGGCTCGAAGCTCTGTGTGTGGTTTGTCCAACTCAGAGAAACTGACTCTAAGCTCTGTGTGTGGATTGTCCAACTCCGTATAAACTAGCTGGAAACTCTGTGTGTGGATTGTCCACCTCAGAGTAAACTGGCTCGAATCTCTGTGTGTGGATTGTCCAACTCAGAGTAAACTGCCTCGAAACTCTGAGTGTGGATTGTCCAACTCATAGTAAACTGGCTCGACGCTCTGTGTGTGGATTGTCCAACTCAGAGTAAACTGGCTCGAATCTCTGTGTGTGGATTGTCCAACTGAGAGTAAACTGGCTGGAAGCTCTGTGTGTGGATTGTCCAACTCAGAGAAACTGGCTCGAAGCTCTGTGTGTGGATTATCCAACTCCGTGTAAACTAGCTGGAAACACTGTGTGTGGATTGTCCACCTCAGAGTAAACTGGCTCGAAGCTCTGTGTGTGGATTGTCCAACTCAGAGTAAACTGCCACGAAACTCTGAGTGTGGATTGTGCAACTCATAGTAAACTGGCTCGACGCTCTGTGTGTGGATTGTGCAACTCATAGTAAACTGGATCGAAGCTCAGTGTGTGGATTGTCCAACTCAGAGTAAACTGACTCGAAGCTCTGTGTGTGGATTGTCCAACTGAGATTAAACTGTCTCAAAGCTCTGTGTGTGGATTGTCCAACTCAGAGTAAACTATCTCAAAGCTCTGTGTGTGGATTGTCCAACTCAGAGTAAATCGTCTCGAAGCTCTGTGTGTGGATTGTCCAACTCAGAGTTAACTGGCTGGAAGTTCTGTGTGTGGATTGTCCAATTCAGAGTAAACTGGCTGGAAGCTCTGTGTGTGGATTGTCCAACTCAGAGTAAACTGGCTGGAAGCTCTGTGTGTGGATTGTCCAACTCAGAGTAAACTGGATCGAAGCTCTGTGTGTGGATTGTCCAAATCAGAGTAAACTGGCTGGAAACTCTGTGTGTTGATTGTCCAACTCAGAGTAAACTGGCTGGAAGCTCTGTGTGTTGATTGTCCAACTCAGAGTAAACTGGCTGGAAGCTCTGTGTGTGGATTGTCCAACTCAGAGTAAACTGGCTCGAAGCTCTGTGTGTGGATTGTCCAACTCAGAGTAAACTGGCTCGAAGCACTGTGTGTGGATTGTCCAACTCAGAGAAAATGGCAAGAAGCTCTGTGTGTGGATTGTTCAACTCAGAGTAAACTGGCTCGAAGCTCTGTGTGTGGATTGTCCAACTCAGAGAAACTGACTCTAAGCTCTGTGTGTGGATTGTCCAACTCCGTGTAAACTAGCTGGAAACTGTGTGTGGATTGTCCACCTCAGAGTAAACTGGCTCGATGCTCTGTGTGTGGATTGTCCAACTCAGAGTAAACTGCCTCGAAACTCTGAGTGTGGATTGTCCAACTCATAGAAAACTGGCTCGACGCTCTGTGTGTGGATTGTCCAACTCAGAGTAAACTGGCTCGAAGCTCAGTGTGTGGATTGTCCAACTCAGAGAAACTGGCTCGAAGCTCTGTGTGTGGATTGTTCTACTCAGAGTAAACTGGCTGGAAGCTCTGTGTGTGGATTGTCCAACTCAGAGAAACTGGCTCGAAGCTCTGTGTATGGATTGTCCAACTCCGTGTAAACTAGCTGTAAACTCTGTGTGTGGATTGTCCACCTCAGAGTAAACTGCCACGAAACTCTGAGTGTGGATTGTCCAACTCATAGTAAACTGGCTCGACGCTCTGTGTGTGGATTGTGCAACTCATAGTAAACTGACTCGAAGCTCTGTGTGTGGATTGTCCAACTGAGAGTAAACTGGCTCATAGCTCTGTGTGTGGATTGTCCGACTCAGAGTAAACTGTCTCGAAGCTCTGTGTGTGGATTGTCCATCTCACAGAAACTGACTCGAAACTCTGTGTGTGTTTTGTTCAACTCAGAGTAAACTGGCTCGAAGCTCTGTGTGTGGATTGTCCAACTCAGAGAAACTGGCTGGGAGCTCTGTGTGTGGATTGTCCAACTCAGAGTAAACTGGCTGGAAGCTCTGTGTGTGGATTGTCCAACTGAGATTAAACTGTCTCAATGCTCTGTGTGTGGATTGTCCAACTGAGATTAAACTGTCTCAATGCTCTGTGAGTGGACTGTCCAACTCAGAGTAAACTATCTCAAAGCTCTGTGTGTGGATTGTCCAACTCAGAGTAAATCGTCTCTAAGCTCTGTGTGTGGATTGTCCAACTCAGAGTTAACTGGCTGGAAGTTCTGTGTGTGGATTGTCCAATTCAGAGTAAACTGGCTGGAAGCTCTGTGTGTGGATTGTCCAACTCAGAGTAAACTGGCTGGAAGCTCTGTGTGTGGATTGCCCAACTCAGAGTCAACTGGCTCGAAGCTCTGTGTGTGGATTGTCCAAATCAGAGTAAACTGGCTGGAAGCTCTGTGTGTTGATTGTCCAACTCAGAGTAAACTGGCTGGAAGCTCTGTGTGTTGATTGTCCAACTCAGAGTAAACTGGCTGGAAGCTCTGTGTGTGGATTGTCCAACTCAGAGTAAACTGGCTCGAAGCTCTGTGTGTGGATTGTCCAACTCTGAGTAAACTGGCTGGAAGCTCTGTGTGTGGATTGTCCAACTCAGAGTAAACTGGCTCGAAGCTCTGTGTGTGGATTGTCCAACTCAGAGTAAACTG
Source organism: Hemitrygon akajei (assembly GCF_048418815.1). Lineage (NCBI taxonomy): Eukaryota > Metazoa > Chordata > Chondrichthyes > Myliobatiformes > Dasyatidae > Hemitrygon > Hemitrygon akajei. The sequence continues at coordinate 5,245,740 of NC_133145.1, read as the reverse complement.
GCTGGAAGCTCTGTGTGTTGATTGTCCAATTCAGAGTAAACTGGCTGGAAGCTCTGTGTGTGGATTGTCCAACTCAGAGTAAACTGGCTCGAAGCTCTGTGTGTGGATTGTCCAACTCAGAGTAAACTGGCTTGAAGCTCTGTGTGTGGATTGTCCAACTCAGAGTAAACTGGCTGGAAGCTCTGTGTGTGGATTGTCCAACTCTGAGTAAACTGGCTGGAAGCTCTGTGTGTGGATTGTCCAACTCTGAGTAAACTGGCTGGAAGCTCTGTGTGTGGATTGTCCAACTCAGAGTTAACTGGCTGGAAGTTCTGTGTGTGGATTGTCCAATTCAGAGTAAACTGTCTCGCATCTCCGTGTTTGGATTATCCAACTCAGAGTAAACTGGCTCGAAACTCTGTGTGTGGTTTGTCCAACTCAGAGTAAACTGGCTCGAAGCTCTGTGTGTGGATTGTCCAACTGAGAGTAAACTGGCTCATAGCTCTGTGTGTGGATTGTCCAACTCAGAGTTAACTGGCTGGAAGTTCTGTGTGTGGATTGTCCAATTCAGAGTAAACTGGCTGGAAGCTCTGTGTGTGGATTGTCCAACTCAGAGTAAACTGGCTGGAAGCTCTGTGTGTGGATTGTCCAACTCAGAGTAAACTGGCTCGAAGCTCTGTGTGTGGATTGTCCAACTCAGAGTAAACTGGCTGGAAGCTCTGTGTGTTGATTGTCCAACTCAGAGTAAACTGGCTGGAAGCTCTGTGTGTTGATTGTCCAACTCAGAGTAAACTGGCTGGAAGCTCTGTGTGTGGATTGTCCAACTCAGAGTAAACTGTCTCAAAGTTCTGTGTGTGGATTGTCTAACTCACAGTAAACTGGCTGGAAGCACTGTGTGTGGATTGTCCAACTTAGAGTAAACTGGCTCATAGCTCTGTGTGTGGATTGTCCAACTCAGAGTAAACTGTCTCGAAGCTCTGTGTGTGGATTGTCCATCTCACAGAAACTGACTCGAAACTCTGTGTGTGGATTGTTCAACTCAGAGTAAACTGGCTCGAAGCTCTGTGTGTGGATTGTCCAACTCAGAGAAACTGGCTCGAAGCTCTGTGTGTGGATTGTTCAACTCAGAGTAAACTGGCTCGAAGCTCTGTGTTTGGATTGTCCAACTCAGAGAAACTGACTCTAAGCTCTGTGTGTGGATTGTCCAACTCCGTGTAAACTAGCTGGAAACTCTGTGTGTGGATTGTCCACCTCAGAGTAAACTGGCTCGATGCTCTGTGTGTGGATTGTCCAACTCAGAGTAAACTGCCTCGAAACTCTGAGTGTGGATTGTCCAACTCATAGTAAACTGGCTCGACGCTCTGTGTGTGGATTGTCCAACTCAGAGTAAACTGGCTCGAATCTCTGTGTGTGGATTGTCCAACTGAGAGTAAACTGGCTCGAAGCTCAGTGTGTGGATTGTCCAACTCAGAGAAACTGGCTCGAAGCTCTGTGTGTGGATTGTTCTACTCAGAGTAAACTGGCTGGAAGCTCTGTGTGTGGATTGTCCAACTCAGAGAAACTGGCTCGAAGCTCTGTGTATGGATTGTCCAACTCCGTGTAAACTAGCTGGAAACTCTGTGTGTGGATTGTCCACCTCAGAGTAAACTGCCACGAAACTCTGAGTGTGGATTGTCCAACTCATAGTAAACTGGCTCGACGCTCTGTGTGTGGATTGTGCAACTCATAGTAAACTGGATCGAAGCTCTGTGTGTGGATTGTCCAACTCAGAGTAAACTGACTCGAAGCTCTGTGTGTGGATTGTCCAACTGAGAGTAAACTGGCTCATAGCTCTGTGTGTGGATTGTCCGACTCAGAGTAAACTGTCTCGAAGCTCTGTGTGTGGATTGTCCATCTCACAGAAACTGACTCGAAACTCTGTGTGTGGATTGTTCAACTCAGAGTAAACTGGCTCGAAGCTCTGTGTGTGGATTGTCCAACTCAGAGAAACTGGCTGGAAGCTCTGTGTGTGGATTGTCCAACTCAGAGTAAACTGGCTGGAAGCTATGTGTGTGGATTGTCCAACTCAGAGTAAACTGGCTCGAAGCTCTGTGTGTGGATTGTCCAACTCAGAGTAAACTGGCTGGAAGCTCTGTGTGTTGATTGTCCAACTCAGAGTAAACTGGCTGGAAGCTCTGTGTGTGGATTGTCCAACTCAGAGTAAACTGGCTCGAAGCTCTGTGTGTGGATTGTCCAACTCTGAGTAAACTGGCTGGAAGCTCTGTGTGTGGATTGTCCAACTCAGAGTTAACTGGCTGGAAGTTCTGTGTGTGGATTGTCCAATTCAGAGTAAACTGTCTCGAAGCTCCGTGTGTGGATTATCCAACTCAGAGTAAACTGGCTCGAATCTCTGTGTGTGGTTTGTCCAACTCAGAGTAAACTGGCTCGAAGCTCTGTGTGTGGATTGTCCAACTGAGAGTAAACTGGCTCATAGCTCTGTGTGTGGATTGTCCAACTCAGAGTTAACTGGCTGGAAGTTCTGTGTGTGGATTGTCCAACTCAGAGTAAACTGGCTGGAAGCTCTGTGTGTTGATTGTCCAACTCAGAGTAAACTGGCTGGAAGCTCTGTGTGTTGATTGTCCAACTCAGAGTAAACTGGCTGGAAGCTCTGTGTGTGGATTGTCCAACTCAGAGTAAACTGTCTCAAAGCTCTGTGTGTGGATTGTCTAACTCACAGTAAACTGGCTGGAAGCTCTGTGTGTGGATTGTCCAACTTAGAGTAAACTGGCTCATAGCTCTGTGTGTGGATTGTCCGACTCAGAGTAAACTGTCTCGAAGCTCTGTGTGTGGATTGTCCATCTCACAGAAACTGACTCGAAACTCTGTGTGTGGATTGTTCAACTCAGAGTAAACTGGCTCGAAGCTCTGTGTGTGGATTGTTCAACTCAGAGTAAACTGGCTCGAAGCTCTGTGTGTGGATTGTCCAACTCAGAGAAACTGACTCTAAGCTCTGTGTGTGGATTGTCCAACTCCGTGTAAACTAGCTGGAAACTCTGTGTGTGGATTGTCCACCTCAGAGTAAACTGGCTCGATGCTCTGTGTGTGGATTGTCCAACTCAGAGTAAACTGCCTCGAAACTCTGAGTGTGGATTGTCCAACTCATAGTAAACTGGCTCGACGCTCTGTGTGTGGATTGTCCAACTCAGAGTAAACTGGCTCGAATCTCTGTGTGTGGATTGTCCAACTGAGAGTAAACTGGCTCGAAGCTCAGTGTGTGGATTGTCCAACTCAGAGAAACTGGCTCGAAGCTCTGTGTGTGGATTGTTCTACTCAGAGTAAACTGGCTGGAAGCTCTGTGTGTGGATTGTCCAACTCAGAGAAACTGGCTCGAAGCTCTGTGTGTGGATTGTCCAACTCATAGTAAACTGGCTCGACGCTCTGTGTGTGGATTGTGCAACTCATAGTAAACTGGATCGAAGCTCTGTGTGTGGATTGTCCAACTCAGAGTAAACTGACTCGAAGCTCTGTGTGTGGATTGTCCAACTGAGAGTAAACTGGCTCATAGCTCTGTGTGTGGATTGTCCGACTCAGAGTAAACTGTCTCGAAGCTCTGTGTGTGGATTGTCCATCTCACAGAAACTGACTCGAAACTCTGTGTGTGGATTGTTCAACTCAGAGTAAACTGGCTCGAAGCTCTGTGTGTGGATTGTCCAACTCAGAGAAACTGGCTGGAAGCTCTGTGTGTGGATTGTCCAACTCAGAGTAAACTGGCTGGAAGCTCTGTGTGTGGATTGTCCAACTCAGAGTAAACTGGCTCGAAGCTCTGTGTGTGGATTGTCCAACTCAGAGTAAACTGGCTGGAAGCTCTGTGTGTTGATTGTCCAACTCAGAGTAAACTGGCTGGAAGCTCTGTGTGTGGATTGTCCAACTCAGAGTAAACTGGCTCGAATCTCTGTGTGTGGATTGTCCAACTGAGAGTAAACTGGCTCGAAGCTCAGTGTGTGGATTGTCCAACTCAGAGAAACTGGCTCGAAGCTCTGTGTGTGGATTGTTCTACTCAGAGTAAACTGGCTGGAAGCTCTGTGTGTGGATTGTCCAACTCAGAGAAACTGGCTCGAAGCTCTGTGTGTGGATTGTCCAACTCATAGTAAACTGGCTCGACGCTCTGTGTGTGGATTGTGCAACTCATAGTAAACTGGATCGAAGCTCTGTGTGTGGATTGTCCAACTCAGAGTAAACTGACTCGAAGCTCTGTGTGTGGATTGTCCAACTGAGAGTAAACTGGCTCATAGCTCTGTGTGTGGATTGTCCGACTCAGAGTAAACTGTCTCGAAGCTCTGTGTGTGGATTGTCCATCTCACAGAAACTGACTCGAAACTCTGTGTGTGGATTGTTCAACTCAGAGTAAACTGGCTCGAAGCTCTGTGTGTGGATTGTCCAACTCAGAGAAACTGGCTGGAAGCTCTGTGTGTGGATTGTCCAACTCAGAGTAAACTGGCTGGAAGCTCTGTGTGTGGATTGTCCAACTCAGAGTAAACTGGCTCGAAGCTCTGTGTGTGGATTGTCCAACTCAGAGTAAACTGGCTGGAAGCTCTGTGTGTTGATTGTCCAACTCAGAGTAAACTGGCTGGAAGCTCTGTGTGTTGATTGTCCAACTCAGAGTAAACTGGCTGGAAGCTCTGTGTGTGGATTGTCCAACTCACAGTAAACTGGCTCGAAGCTCTGTGTGTGGATTGTCCAACTCAGAGTAAACTGGCTCGAAACTCTGCGTGTGGATTGTCCAACTCAGAGTAAACTGGCTCAAAGCTCTGTATGTGGATTGTCCAACTGAGATTAAACTGTCTCAAAGCTCTGTGTATGGATTTTCCAACTCAGAGTAAACTGGCTGGAAGCTCTGCGTGTGGTTTGTCCAACTCAGAGTAAACTGTCTCAAAGCTCTGTGTGTGGATTGTCTAACTCACAGTAAACTGGCTCGAAGCTCTGTGTGTGGATTGTCCAACTGAGAGTAAACTGGCTCATAGCTCTGTGTGTGGATTGTCCGACTCAGAGTAAACTGTCTCGAAGCTCTGTGTGTGGATTGTCCATCTCACAGAAACTGACTCGAAACTCTGTGTGTGGATTGTTCAACTCAGAGTTAACTGGCTCGAAGCTCTGTGTGTGCATTGTCCAACTCAGAGAAACTGGCTCGAAGCTCTGTGTGTGGATTGTTCAACTCAGAGTAAACTGGCTCGAAGCTCTGTGTGTGGATTGTCCAACTCAGAGAAACTGACTCTAAGCTCTGTGTGTGGATTGTCCAACTCCGTGTAAACTAGCTGGAAACTCTGTGTGTGGATTGTCCACCTCAGAGTAAACTTGCTCGAAGCTCTGTGTGTGGATTGTCCAACTCAGAGTAAACTGCCTCGAAACTCTGAGTGTGGATTGTCCAACTCATAGTAAACTGGCTGGAAGCTCTGTGTGTGGATTGTCCAACTCAGAGAAACTGGCTCGAAGCTCTGTGTATGGATTGTCCAACTCCGTGTAAACTAGCTGTAAACTCTGTGTGTGGATTGTCCACCTCAGAGTAAACTGCCACGAAACTCTGAGTGTGGATTGTCCAACTCATAGTAAACTGGCTCGACGCTCTGTGTGTGGATTGTGCAACTCATAGTAAACTGACTCGAAGCTCTGTGTGTGGATTGTCCAACTGAGAGTAAACTGGCTCATAGCTCTGTGTGTGGATTGTCCGACTCAGAGTAAACTGTCTCGAAGCTCTGTGTGTGGATTGTCCATCTCACAGAAACTGACTCGAAACTCTGTGTGTGGATTGTTCAACTCAGAGTAAACTGGCTCGAAGCTCTGTGTGTGGATTGTCCAACTCAGAGAAACTGGCTGGGAGCTCTGTGTGTGGATTGTCCAACTCAGAGTAAACTGGCTGGAAGCTCTGTGTGTGGATTGTCCAACTGAGATTAAACTGTCTCAATGCTCTGTGTGTGGATTGTCCAACTGAGATTAAACTGTCTCAATGCTCTGTGTGTGGACTGTCCAACTCAGAGTAAACTATCTCAAAGCTCTGTGTGTGGATTGTCCAACTCAGAGTAAATCGTCTCTAAGCTCTGTGTGTGGATTGTCCAACTCAGAGTTAACTGGCTGGAAGTTCTGTGTGTGGATTGTCCAATTCAGAGTAAACTGGCTGGAAGCTCTGTGTGTGGATTGTCCAACTCAGAGTAAACTGGCTGGAAGCTCTGTGTGTGGATTGCCCAACTCAGAGTCAACTGGCTCGAAGCTCTGTGTGTGGATTGTCCAAATCAGAGTAAACTGGCTGGAAGCTCTGTGTGTTGATTGTCCAACTCAGAGTAAACTGGCTGGAAGCTCTGTGTGTTGATTGTCCAACTCAGAGTAAACTGGCTGGAAGCTCTGTGTGTGGATTGTCCAACTCAGAGTAAACTGGCTCGAAGCTCTGTGTGTGGATTGTCCAACTCTGAGTAAACTGGCTGGAAGCTCTGTGTGTGGATTGTCCAACTCAGAGTAAACTGGCTCGAAGCTCTGTGTGTGGATTGTCCAACTCAGAGTAAACTGGCTGGAAGCTCTGTGTGTTGATTGTCCAATTCAGAGTAAACTGGCTGGAAGCTCTGTGTGTGGATTGTCCAACTCAGAGTAAACTGGCTCGAAGCTCTGTGTGTGGATTGTCCAACTCAGAGTAAACTGGCTTGAAGCTCTGTGTGTGGATTGTCCAACTCAGAGTAAACTGGCTGGAAGCTCTGTGTGTGGATTGTCCAACTCTGAGTAAACTGGCTGGAAGCTCTGTGTGTGGATTGTCCAACTCTGAGTAAACTGGCTGGAAGCTCTGTGTGTGGATTGTCCAACTCAGAGTTAACTGGCTGGAAGTTCTGTGTGTGGATTGTCCAATTCAGAGTAAACTGTCTCGCATCTCCGTGTTTGGATTATCCAACTCAGAGTAAACTGGCTCGAAACTCTGTGTGTGGTTTGTCCAACTCAGAGTAAACTGGCTCGAAGCTCTGTGTGTGGATTGTCCAACTGAGAGTAAACTGGCTCATAGCTCTGTGTGTGGATTGTCCAACTCAGAGTTAACTGGCTGGAAGTTCTGTGTGTGGATTATCCAATTCAGAGTAAACTGGCTGGAAGCTCTGTGTGTGGATTGTCCAACTCAGAGTAAACTGGCTGGAAGCTCTGTGTGTGGATTGTCCAACTCAGAGTAAACTGGCTCGAAGCTCTGTGTGTGGATTGTCCAACTCAGAGTAAACTGGCTGGAAGCTCTGTGTGTTGATTGTCCAACTCAGAGTAAACTGGCTGGAAGCTCTGTGTGTTGATTGTCCAACTCAGAGTAAACTGGCTGGAAGCTCTGTGTGTGGATTGTCCAACTCAGAGTAAACTGTCTCAAAGCTCTGTGTGTGGATTGTCTAACTCACAGTAAACTGGCTGGAAGCACTGTGTGTGGATTGTCCAACTTAGAGTAAACTGGCTCATAGCTCTGTGTGTGGATTGTCCAACTCAGAGTAAACTGTCTCGAAGCTCTGTGTGTGGATTGTCCATCTCACAGAAACTGACTCGAAACTCTGTGTGTGGATTGTTCAACTCAGAGTAAACTGGCTCGAAGCTCTGTGTGTGGATTGTCCAACTCAGAGAAACTGGCTCGAAGCTCTGTGTGTGGATTGTTCAACTCAGAGTAAACTGGCTCGAAGCTCTGTGTTTGGATTGTCCAACTCAGAGAAACTGACTCTAAGCTCTGTGTGTGGATTGTCCAACTCCGTGTAAACTAGCTGGAAACTCTGTGTGTGGATTGTCCACCTCAGAGTAAACTGGCTCGATGCTCTGTGTGTGGATTGTCCAACTCAGAGTAAACTGCCTCGAAACTCTGAGTGTGGATTGTCCAACTCATAGTAAACTGGCTCGACGCTCTGTGTGTGGATTGTCCAACTCAGAGTAAACTGGCTCGAATCTCTGTGTGTGGATTGTCCAACTGAGAGTAAACTGGCTCGAAGCTCAGTGTGTGGATTGTCCAACTCAGAGAAACTGGCTCGAAGCTCTGTGTGTGGATTGTTCTACTCAGAGTAAACTGGCTGGAAGCTCTGTGTGTGGATTGTCCAACTCAGAGAAACTGGCTCGAAGCTCTGTGTATGGATTGTCCAACTCCGTGTAAACTAGCTGGAAACTCTGTGTGTGGATTGTCCACCTCAGAGTAAACTGCCACGAAACTCTGAGTGTGGATTGTCCAACTCATAGTAAACTGGCTCGAGGCTCTGTGTGTGGATTGTGCAACTCATAGTAAACTGGATCGAAGCTCTGTGTGTGGATTGTCCAACTCAGAGTAAACTGACTCGAAGCTCTGTGTGTGGATTGTCCAACTGAGAGTAAACTGGCTCATAGCTCTGTGTGTGGATTGTCCGACTCAGAGTAAACTGTCTCGAAGCTCTGTGTGTGGATTGTCCATCTCACAGAAACTGACTCGAAACTCTGTGTGTGGATTGTTCAACTCAGAGTAAACTGGCTCGAAGCTCTGTGTGTGGATTGTCCAACTCAGAGAAACTGGCTGGAAGCTCTGTGTGTGGATTGTCCAACTCAGAGTAAACTGGCTGGAAGCTATGTGTGTGGATTGTCCAACTCAGAGTAAACTGGCTCGAAGCTCTGTGTGTGGATTGTCCAACTCAGAGTAAACTGGCTGGAAGCTCTGTGTGTTGATTGTCCAACTCAGAGTAAACTGGCTGGAAGCTCTGTGTGTGGATTGTCCAACTCAGAGTAAACTGGCTCGAAGCTCTGTGTGTGGATTGTCCAACTCTGAGTAAACTGGCTGGAAGCTCTGTGTGTGGATTGTCCAACTCAGAGTTAACTGGCTGGAAGTTCTGTGTGTGGATTGTCCAATTCAGAGTAAACTGTCTCGAAGCTCCGTGTGTGGATTATCCAACTCAGAGTAAACTGGCTCGAATCTCTGTGTGTGGTTTGTCCAACTCAGAGTAAACTGGCTCGAAGCTCTGTGTGTGGATTGTCCAACTGAGAGTAAACTGGCTCATAGCTCTGTGTGTGGATTGTCCAACTCAGAGTTAACTGGCTGGAAGTTCTGTGTGTGGATTGTCCAACTCAGAGTAAACTGGCTGGAAGCTCTGTGTGTTGATTGTCCAACTCAGAGTAAACTGGCTGGAAGCTCTGTGTGTTGATTGTCCAACTCAGAGTAAACTGGCTGGAAGCTCTGTGTGTGGATTGTCCAACTCAGAGTAAACTGTCTCAAAGCTCTGTGTGTGGATTGTCTAACTCACAGTAAACTGGCTGGAAGCTCTGTGTGTGGATTGTCCAACTTAGAGTAAACTGGCTCATAGCTCTGTGTGTGGATTGTCCGACTCAGAGTAAACTGTCTCGAAGCTCTGTGTGTGGATTGTCCATCTCACAGAAACTGACTCGAAACTCTGTGTGTGGATTGTTCAACTCAGAGTAAACTGGCTCGAAGCTCTGTGTGTGGATTGTTCAACTCAGAGTAAACTGGCTCGAAGCTCTGTGTGTGGATTGTCCAACTCAGAGAAACTGACTCTAAGCTCTGTGTGTGGATTGTCCAACTCCGTGTAAACTAGCTGGAAACTCTGTGTGTGGATTGTCCACCTCAGAGTAAACTGGCTCGATGCTCTGTGTGTGGATTGTCCAACTCAGAGTAAACTGCCTCGAAACTCTGAGTGTGGATTGTCCAACTCATAGTAAACTGGCTCGAAGCTCTGTGTGTGGATTGTCCAACTCAGAGTAAACTGGCTCGAATCTCTGTGTGTGGATTGTCCAACTGAGAGTAAACTGGCTCGAAGCTCAGTGTGTGGATTGTCCAACTCAGAGAAACTGGCTCGAAGCTCTGTGTGTGGATTGTTCTACTCAGAGTAAACTGGCTGGAAGCTCTGTGTGTGGATTGTCCAACTCAGAGAAACTGGCTCGAAGCTCTGTGTGTGGATTGTCCAACTCATAGTAAACTGGCTCGACGCTCTGTGTGTGGATTGTGCAACTCATAGTAAACTGGATCGAAGCTCTGTGTGTGGATTGTCCAACTCAGAGTAAACTGACTCGAAGCTCTGTGTGTGGATTGTCCAACTGAGAGTAAACTGGCTCATAGCTCTGTGTGTGGATTGTCCGACTCAGAGTAAACTGTCTCGAAGCTCTGTGTGTGGATTGTCCATCTCACAGAAACTGACTCGAAACTCTGTGTGTGGATTGTTCAACTCAGAGTAAACTGGCTCGAAGCTCTGTGTGTGGATTGTCCAACTCAGAGAAACTGGCTGGAAGCTCTGTGTGTGGATTGTCCAACTCAGAGTAAACTGGCTGGAAGCTCTGTGTGTGGATTGTCCAACTCAGAGTAAACTGGCTCGAAGCTCTGTGTGTGGATTGTCCAACTCAGAGTAAACTGGCTGGAAGCTCTGTGTGTTGATTGTCCAACTCAGAGTAAACTGGCTGGAAGCTCTGTGTGTGGATTGTCCAACTCAGAGTAAACTGGCTCGAATCTCTGTGTGTGGATTGTCCAACTGAGAGTAAACTGGCTCGAAGCTCAGTGTGTGGATTGTCCAACTCAGAGAAACTGGCTCGAAGCTCTGTGTGTGGATTGTTCTACTCAGAGTAAACTGGCTGGAAGCTCTGTGTGTGGATTGTCCAACTCAGAGAAACTGGCTCGAAGCTCTGTGTGTGGATTGTCCAACTCATAGTAAACTGGCTCGACGCTCTGTGTGTGGATTGTGCAACTCATAGTAAACTGGATCGAAGCTCTGTGTGTGGATTGTCCAACTCAGAGTAAACTGACTCGAAGCTCTGTGTGTGGATTGTCCAACTGAGAGTAAACTGGCTCATAGCTCTGTGTGTGGATTGTCCGACTCAGAGTAAACTGTCTCGAAGCTCTGTGTGTGGATTGTCCATCTCACAGAAACTGACTCGAAACTCTGTGTGTGGATTGTTCAACTCAGAGTAAACTGGCTCGAAGCTCTGTGTGTGGATTGTCCAACTCAGAGAAACTGGCTGGAAGCTCTGTGTGTGGATTGTCCAACTCAGAGTAAACTGGCTGGAAGCTCTGTGTGTGGATTGTCCAACTCAGAGTAAACTGGCTCGAAGCTCTGTGTGTGGATTGTCCAACTCAGAGTAAACTGGCTGGAAGCTCTGTGTGTTGATTGTCCAACTCAGAGTAAACTGGCTGGAAGCTCTGTGTGTTGATTGTCCAACTCAGAGTAAACTGGCTGGAAGCTCTGTGTGTGGATTGTCCAACTCACAGTAAACTGGCTCGAAGCTCTGTGTGTGGATTGTCCAACTCAGAGTAAACTGGCTCGAAACTCTGCGTGTGGATTGTCCAACTCAGAGTAAACTGGCTCAAAGCTCTGTATGTGGATTGTCCAACTGAGATTAAACTGTCTCAAAGCTCTGTGTGTGGATTTTCCAACTCAGAGTAAACTGGCTGGAAGCTCTGCGTGTGGTTTGTCCAACTCAGAGTAAACTGTCTCAAAGCTCTGTGTGTGGATTGTCTAACTCACAGTAAACTGGCTCGAAGCTCTGTGTGTGGATTGTCCAACTGAGAGTAAACTGGCTCGAAGCTCTGTGCGTGGATTGTCCAACTCTGAGTAAACTGGCTGGAAGCTCTGTGTGTGGATTGTCCAACTCAGAGTAAACTGGCTCGAAGCTCTGTGTGTGGATTGTCCAACTCAGAGAAACTGGCTGGAAGCTCTGTGTGTGCATTGTCCAACTCAGAGTAAACTGGCTGGAAGCTATGTGTGTGGATTGTCCAACTCAGAGTAAACTGGCTCGAAGCTCTGTGTGTGGATTGTCCAACTCAGAGTAAACTGGCTGGAAGCTCTGTGTGTTGATTGTCCAACTCAGAGTAAACTGGCTGGAAGCTCTGTGTGTGGATTGTCCAACTCAGAGTAAACTGGCTCGAAGCTCTGTGTGTGGATTGTCCAACTCTGAGTAAACTGGCTGGAAGCTCTGTGTGTGGATTGTCCAACTCAGAGTTAACTGGCTGGAAGTTCTGTGTGTGGATTGTCCAATTCAGAGTAAACTGTCTCGAAGCTCCGTGTGTGGATTATCCAACTCAGAGTAAACTGGCTCGAATCTCTGTGTGTGGTTTGTCCAACTCAGAGTAAACTGGCTCGAAGCTCTGTGTGTGGATTGTCCAACTGAGAGTAAACTGGCTCATAGCTCTGTGTGTGGATTGTCCAACTCAGAGTTAACTGGCTGGAAGTTCTGTGTGTGGATTGTCCAACTCAGAGTAAACTGGCTGGAAGCTCTGTGTGTTGATTGTCCAACTCAGAGTAAACTGGCTGGAAGCTCTGTGTGTTGATTGTCCAACTCAGAGTAAACTGGCTGGAAGCTCTGTGTGTGGATTGTCCAACTCAGAGTAAACTGTCTCAAAGCTCTGTGTGTGGATTGTCTAACTCACAGTAAACTGGCTGGAAGCTCTGTGTGTGGATTGTCCAACTTAGAGTAAACTGGCTCATAGCTCTGTGTGTGGATTGTCCGACTCAGAGTAAACTGTCTCGAAGCTCTGTGTGTGGATTGTCCATCTCACAGAAACTGACTCGAAACTCTGTGTGTGGATTGTTCAACTCAGAGTAAACTGGCTCGAAGCTCTGTGTGTGGATTGTCCAACTCAGAGAAACTGGCTGGAAGCTCTGTGTGTGGATTGTCCAACTCAGAGTAAACTGGCTGGAAGCTCTGTGTGTGGATTGTCCAACTCAGAGTAAACTGGCTCGAAGCTCTGTGTGTGGATTGTCCAACTCAGAGTAAACTGGCTGGAAGCTCTGTGTGTTGATTGTCCAACTCAGAGTAAACTGGCTGGAAGCTCTGTGTGTGGATTGTCCAACTCAGAGTAAACTGGCTCGAATCTCTGTGTGTGGATTGTCCAACTGAGAGTAAACTGGCTCGAAGCTCAGTGTGTGGATTGTCCAACTCAGAGAAACTGGCTCGAAGCTCTGTGTGTGGATTGTTCTACTCAGAGTAAACTGGCTGGAAGCTCTGTGTGTGGATTGTCCAACTCAGAGAAACTGGCTCGAAGCTCTGTGTGTGGATTGTCCAACTCATAGTAAACTGGCTCGACGCTCTGTGTGTGGATTGTGCAACTCATAGTAAACTGGATCGAAGCTCTGTGTGTGGATTGTCCAACTCAGAGTAAACTGACTCGAAGCTCTGTGTGTGGATTGTCCAACTGAGAGTAAACTGGCTCATAGCTCTGTGTGTGGATTGTCCGACTCAGAGTAAACTGTCTCGAAGCTCTGTGTGTGGATTGTCCATCTCACAGAAACTGACTCGAAACTCTGTGTGTGGATTGTTCAACTCAGAGTAAACTGGCTCGAAGCTCTGTGTGTGGATTGTCCAACTCAGAGAAACTGGCTGGAAGCTCTGTGTGTGGATTGTCCAACTCAGAGTAAACTGGCTGGAAGCTCTGTGTGTGGATTGTCCAACTCAGAGTAAACTGGCTCGAAGCTCTGTGTGTGGATTGTCCAACTCAGAGTAAACTGGCTGGAAGCTCTGTGTGTTGATTGTCCAACTCAGAGTAAACTGGCTGGAAGCTCTGTGTGTTGATTGTCCAACTCAGAGTAAACTGGCTGGAAGCTCTGTGTGTGGATTGTCCAACTCACAGTAAACTGGCTCGAAGCTCTGTGTGTGGATTGTCCAACTCAGAGTAAACTGGCTCGAAACTCTGCGTGTGGATTGTCCAACTCAGAGTAAACTGGCTCAAAGCTCTGTATGTGGATTGTCCAACTGAGATTAAACTGTCTCAAAGCTCTGTGTGTGGATTTTCCAACTCAGAGTAAACTGGCTGGAAGCTCTGCGTGTGGTTTGTCCAACTCAGAGTAAACTGTCTCAAAGCTCTGTGTGTGGATTGTCTAACTCACAGTAAACTGGCTCGAAGCTCTGTGTGTGGATTGTCCAACTGAGAGTAAACTGGCTCATAGCTCTGTGTGTGGATTGTCCGACTCAGAGTAAACTGTCTCGAAGCTCTGTGTGTGGATTGTCCATCTCACAGAAACTGACTCGAAACTCTGTGTGTGGATTGTTCAACTCAGAGTTAACTGGCTCGAAGCTCTGTGTGTGCATTGTCCAACTCAGAGAAACTGGCTCGAAGCTCTGTGTGTGGATTGTTCAACTCAGAGTAAACTGGCTCGAAGCTCTGTGTGTGGATTGTCCAACTCAGAGAAACTGACTCTAAGCTCTGTGTGTGGATTGTCCAACTCCGTGTAAACTAGCTGGAAACTCTGTGTGTGGATTGTCCACCTCAGAGTAAACTTGCTCGAAGCTCTGTGTGTGGATTGTCCAACTCAGAGTAAACTGCCTCGAAACTCTGAGTGTGGATTGTCCAACTCATAGTAAACTGGCTCGACGCTCTGTGTGTGGATTGTCCAACTCAGAGTAAACTGGCTCGAATCTCTGTGTGTGGATTGTCCAACTGAGAGTAAACTGGCTCGAAGCTCAGTGTGTGGATTGTCCAACTCAGAGAAACTGGCTCGAAGCTCTGTGTGTGGATTGTTCAACTCAGAGTAAACTGGCTGGAAGCTCTGTGTGTGGATTGTCCAACTCAGAGAAACTGGCTCGAAGCTCAGTGTGTGGATTGTCCAACTCCGTGTAAACTAGCTGGAAACACTGTGTGTGGATTGTCCACCTCAGAGTAAACTGGCTCGAAGCTCTGTGTGTGGATTGTCCAACTCAGAGTAAACTGCCACGAAACTCTGAGTGTGGATTGTCCAACTCATATTAAACTGGCTCGACGCTCTGTGTGTGGATTGTGCAACTCATAGTAAACTGGATCGAAGCTCAGTGTGTGGATTGTCCAAATCAGAGTAAACTGACTCGAAGCTCTGTGTGTGGATTGTCCAACTGAGATTAAACTGTCTCAAAGCTCTGTGTGTGGATTGTCCAACTCAGAGTAAACTATCTCAAAGCTCTGTGTGTGGATTGTCCAATTCAGAGTAAACTGGCTGGAAGCTCTGTGTGTGGATTGTCCAACTCAGAGTAAACTGGCTGGAAGCTCTGTGTGTGGATTGTCCAACTCAGAGTAAACTGGATCGAAGCTCTGTGTGTGGATTGTCCAAATCAGAGTAAACTGGCTGGAAACTCTGTGTGTTGATTGTCCAACTCAGAGTAAACTGGCTGGAAGCTCTGTGTGTTGATTGTCCAACTCAGAGTAAACTGGATGGAAGCTCTGTGTGTGGATTGTCCAACTCAGAGTAAACTGGCTCGAAGCTCTGTTTGTGGATTGTCCAACTCTGAGTAAACTGGCTGGAAGCTCTGTGTGTGGATTGTCCAACTCAGAGTAAACTGGCTCGAAGCACTGTGTGTGGATTGTCCAACTCAGAGAAACTGGCTCGAAGCTCTGTGTGTGGATTGTTCAACTCAGAGTAAACTGGCTCGAAGCTCTGTGTGTGGATTGTCCAACTCAGAGAAACTGACTCTAAGCTCTGTGTGTGGATTGTCCAACTCCGTGTAAACTAGCTGGAAACTCTGTGTGTGGATTGTCCACCTCAGAGTAAACTGGCTCGATGCTCTGTGTGTGGATTGTCCAACTCAGAGTAAACTGCCTCGAAACTCTGAGTCTGGATTGTCCAACTCATAGAAAACTGGCTCGACGCTCTGTGTGTGGATTGTCCAACTCAGAGTAAACTGGCTCGAATCTCTGTGTGTGGATTGTCCAACTGAGAGTAAACTGGCTCGAAGCTCAGTGTGTGGATTGTCCAACTCAGAGAAACTGGCTCGAAGCTCTGTGTGTGGATTGTTCTACTCAGAGTAAACTGGCTGGAAGCTCTGTGTGTGGATTGTCCAACTCAGAGAAACTGGCTCGAAGCTCTGTGTATGGATTGTCCAACTCCGTGTAAACTAGCTGTAAACTCTGTGTGTGGATTGTCCACCTCAGAGTAAACTGCCACGAAACTCTGAGTGTGGATTGTCCAACTCATAGTAAACTGGCTCGACGCTCTGTGTGTGGATTGTGCAACTCATAGTAAACTGACTCGAAGCTCTGTGTGTGGATTGTCCAACTGAGAGTAAACTGGCTCATAGCTCTGTGTGTGGATTGTCCGACTCAGAGTAAACTGTCTCGAAGCTCTGTGTGTGGATTGTCCATCTCACAGAAACTGACTCGAAACTCTGTGTGTGGATTGTTCAACTCAGAGTAAACTGGCTCGAAGCTCTGTGTGTGGATTGTCCAACTCAGAGAAACTGGCTGGAAGCTCTGTGTGTGGATTGTCCAACTCAGAGTAAACTGGCTGGAAGCTCTGTGTGTGGATTGTCCAACTCAGAGTAAACTGGCTCGAAGCTCTGTGTGTGGATTGTCCAACTCAGAGTAAACTGGCTGGAAGCTCTGTGTGTTGATTGTCCAACTCAGAGTAAACTGGCTGGAAGCTCTGTGTGTTGATTGTCCAACTCAGAGTAAACTGGCTGGAAGCTCTGTGTGTGGATTGTCCAACTCAGAGTAAACTGGCTCGAAGCTCTGTGTGTGGATTGTCCAACTCAGAGTAAACTCGCTCGAAACTCTGCGTGTGGATTGTCCAACTCAGAGTAAACTGGCTCAAAACTCTGTATGTGGATTGTCCAACTGAGATTAAACTGTCTCAAAGCTCTGTGTGTGGATTTTCCAACTCAGAGTAAACTGGCTGGAAGCTCTGCGTGTGGTTTGTCCAACTCAGAGTAAACTGTCTCAAAGCTCTGTGTGTGGATTGTCTAACTCACAGTAAACTGGCTCGAAGCTCTGTGTGTGGATTGTCCGACTCAGAGTAAACTGTCTCGAAGCTCTGTGTGTGGATTGTCCATCTCACAGAAACTGACTCGAAACTCTGTGTGTGGATTGTTCAACTCAGAGTTAACTGGCTCGAAGCTCTGTGTGTGCATTGTCCAACTCAGAGAAACTGGCTCGAAGCTCTGTGTGTGGATTGTCCAACTCAGAGAAACTGACTCTAAGCTCTGTGTGTGGATTGTCCAACTCCGTGTAAACTAGCTGGAAACTCTGTGTGTGGATTGTCCACCTCAGAGTAAACTGGCTCGAAGCTCTGTGTGTGGATTGTCCAACTCAGAGTAAACTGCCTCGAAACTCTGAGTGTGGATTGTCCAACTCATAGTAATCTGGCTCTACGCTCTGTGTGTGGATTGTCCAACTCAGAGTAAACTGGCTCGAATCTCTGTGTGTGGATTGTCCAACTGAGAGTAAACTGGCTCGAAGCTCAGTGTGTGGATTGTCCAACTCAGAGAAACTGGCTCGAAGCTCTGTGTGTGGATTGTTCAACTCAGAGTAAACTGGCTGGAAGCTCTGTGTGTGGATTGTCCAACTCAGAGAAACTGGCTCGAAGCTCTGTGTGTGGATTGTCCAACTCCGTGTAAACTAGCTGGAAACTCTGTGTGTGGATTGTCCACCTCAGAGTAAACTGGATCGAAGCTCTGTGTGTGGATTGTCCAACTCAGAGTAAACTGCCACGAAACTCTGAGTGTGGATTGTCCAACTCATAGTAAACTAGCTCGACGCTCTGTGTGTGGATTGTGCAACTCATAGTAAACTGGATCGAAGCTCAGTGTGTGGATTGTCCAACTCAGAGAAAACTGACTCGAAGCTCTGTGTGTGGATTGTCCAACTGAGATTAAACTGTCTCAAAGCTCTGTGTGTGGATTGTCCAACTCAGAGTAAACTATCTCAAAGCTCTGTGTGTGGATTGTCCAACTCAGAGTAAATCGTCTCGAAGCTCTGTGTGTGGATTGTCCAACTCAGAGTTAACTGGCTGGAAGTTCTGTGTGTGGATTGTCCAATTCAGAGTAAACTGGCTGGAAGCTCTGTGTGTGGATTGTCCAACTCAGAGTAAACTGGCTGGAAGCTCTGTGTGTGGATTGTCCAACTCAGAGTAAACTGGCTCGAAGCTCTGTGTGTGGATTGTCCAACTCAGAGTAAACTGGCTGGAAACTCTGTGTGTTGATTGTCCAACTCAGAGTAAACTGGCTGGAAGCTCTGTGTGTTGATTGTCCAACTCAGAGTAAACTGGCTGGAAGCTCTGTGTGTGGATTGTCCAACTCAGAGTAAACTGGCTCGAAGCTCTGTGTGTGGATTGTCCAACTCTGAGTAAACTGGCTGGAAGCTCTGTGTGTGGATTGTCCAACTCAGAGTAAACTGGCTCGAAGCTCTGTGTGTGGATTGTCCAACTCAGAGTAAACTGGCTGGAAGCTCTGTGTGTTGATTGTCCAATTCAGAGTAAACTGGCTGGAAGCTCTGTGTGTGGATTGTCCAACTCAGAGTAAACTGGCTCGAAGCTCTGTGTGTGGATTGTCCAACTCAGAGTAAACTGGCTTGAAGCTCTGTGTGTGGATTGTCCAACTCAGAGTAAACTGGCTGGAAGCTCTGTGTGTGGATTGTCCAACTCTGAGTAAACTGGCTGGAAGCTCTGTGTGTGGATTGTCCAACTCTGAGTAAACTGGCTGGAAGCTCTGTGTGTGGATTGTCCAACTCAGAGTTAACTGGCTGGAAGTTCTGTGTGTGGATTGTCCAATTCAGAGTAAACTGTCTCGAAGCTCCGTGTGTGGATTTTCCAACTCAGAGTAAACTGGCTGGAAGCTCTGCGTGTGGTTTGTCCAACTCAGAGTAAATTGTCTCAAAGCTCTGTGTGTGGATTGTCTAACTCACAGTAAACTGGCTCGAAGCTCTGTGTGTGGATTGTCCAACTGAGAGTAAACTGGCTCATAGCTCTGTGTGTGGATTGTCCGACTCAGAGTAAACTGGATCGAAGCTCTGTGTGTGGATTGTCCAACTCAGAGTAAACTGCCACGAAACTCTGAGTGTGGATTGTCCAACTCATAGTAAACTAGCTCGACGCTCTGTGTGTGGATTGTGCAACTCATAGTAAACTGGATCGAAGCTCAGTGTGTGGATTGTCCAACTCAGAGAAAACTGACTCGAAGCTCTGTGTGTGGATTGTCCAACTGAGATTAAACTGTCTCAAAGCTCTGTGTGTGGATTGTCCAACTCAGAGTAAACTATCTCAAAGCTCTTTGTGTGGATTGTCCAACTCAGAGTAAATCGTCTCGAAGCTCTGTGTGTGGATTGTCCAACTCAGAGTTAACTGGCTGGAAGTTCTGTGTGTGGATTGTCCAATTCAGAGTAAACTGGCTGGAAGCTCTGTGTGTGGATTGTCCAACTCAGAGTAAACTGGCTGGAAGCTCTGTGTGTGGATTGTCCAACTCAGAGTAAACTGGCTCGAAGCTCTGTGTGTGGATTGTCCAACTCAGAGTAAACTGGCTGGAAACTCTGTGTGTTGATTGTCCAACTCAGAGTAAACTGGCTGGAAGCTCTGTGTGTTGATTGTCCAACTCAGAGTAAACTGGCTGGAAGCTCTGTGTGTGGATTGTCCAACTCAGAGTAAACTGGCTCGAAGCTCTGTGTGTGGATTGTCCAACTCTGAGTAAACTGGCTGGAAGCTCTGTGTGTGGATTGTCCAACTCAGAGTAAACTGGCTCGAAGCTCTGTGTGTGGATTGTCCAACTCAGAGTAAACTGGCTGGAAGCTCTGTGTGTTGATTGTCCAATTCAGAGTAAACTGGCTGGAAGCTCTGTGTGTGGATTTTCCAACTCAGAGTAAACTGGCTCGAAGCTCTGTGTGTGGATTGTCCAACTCAGAGTAAACTGGCTTGAAGCTCTGTGTGTGGATTGTCCAACTCAGAGTAAACTGGCTGGAAGCTCTGTGTGTGGATTGTCCAACTCAGAGTAAACTGGCTGGAAGCTCTGTGTGTGGATTGTCCAACTCTGAGTAAACTGGCTGGAAGCTCTGTGTGTGGATTGTCCAACTCAGAGTTAACTGGCTGGAAGTTCTGTGTGTGGATTGTCCAATTCAGAGTAAACTGTCTCGAAGCTCCGTGTGTGGATTTTCCAACTCAGAGTAAACTGGCTGGAAGCTCTGCGTGTGGTTTGTCCAACTCAGAGTAAACTGTCTCAAAGCTCTGTGTGTGGATTGTCTAACTCACAGTAAACTGGCTCGAAGCTCTGTGTGTGGATTGTCCAACTGAGAGTAAACTGGCTCATAGCTCTGTGTGTGGATTGTCCGACTCAGAGTAAACTGTCTCGAAGCTCTGTGTGTGGATTGTCCATCTCACAGAAACTGACTCGAAACTCTGTGTGTGGATTGTTCAACTCAGAGTTAACTGGCTCGAAGCTCTGTGTGTGCATTGTCCAACTCAGAGAAACTGGCTCGAAGCTCTGTGTGTGGATTGTTCAACTCAGAGTAAACTGGCTCGAAGCTCTGTGTGTGGATTGTCCAACTCAGAGAAACTGACTCTAAGCTCTGTGTGTGGATTGTCCAACTCCGTGTAAACTAGCTGGAAACTCTGTGTGTGGATTGTCCACCTCAGAGTAAACTTGCTCGAAGCTCTGTGTGTGGATTGTCCAACTCAGAGTAAACTGCCTCGAAACTCTGAGTGTGGATTGTCCAACTCATAGTAAACTGGCTCGACGCTCTGTGTGTGGATTGTCCAACTCAGAGTAAACTAGCTCGAATCTCTGTGTGTGGATTGTCCAACTGAGAGTAAACTGGCTCGAAGCTCAGTGTGTGGATTGTCCAACTCAGAGAAACTGGCTCGAAGCTCTGTGTGTGGATTGTTCAACTCAGAGTAAACTGGCTGGAAGCTCTGTGTGTGGATTGTCCAACTCAGAGAAACTGGCTCGAAGCTCAGTGTGTGGATTGTCCAACTCCGTGTAAACTAGCTGGAAACACTGTGAGTGGATTGTCCACCTCAGAGTAAACTGGCTCGAAGCTCTGTGTGTGGATTGTCCAACTCAGAGTAAACTGCCACGAAACTCTGAGTGTGGATTGTCCAACTCATATTAAACTGGCTCGACGCTCTGTGTGTGGATTGTGCAACTCATAGTAAACTGGATCGAAGCTCAGTGTGTGGATTGTCCAACTGAGAGTAAACTGGCTCGAAGCTCAGTGTGTGGATTGTCCAACTCAGAGAAACTGGCTCGAAGCTCTGTGTGTGGATTGTCCACCTCAGAGTAAACTGGCTCGAAGCTCTGTGTGTGGATTGTCCAACTCAGAGTAAACTGCCACGAAACTCTGAGTGTGGATTGTCCAACTCATATTAAACTGGCTCGACGCTCTGTGTGTGGATTGTGCAACTCATAGTAAACTGGATCGAAGCTCAGTGTGTGGATTGTCCAAATCAGAGTAAACTGACTCGAAGCTCTGTGTGTGGATTGTCCAACTGAGATTAAACTGTCTCAAAGCTCTGTGTGTGGATTGTCCAACTCAGAGTAAACTATCTCAAAGCTCTGTGTGTGGATTGTCCAATTCAGAGTAAACTGGCTGGAAGCTCTGTGTGTGGATTGTCCAACTCAGAGTAAACTGGCTGGAAGCTCTGTGTGTGGATTGTCCAACTCAGAGTAAACTGGATCGAAGCTCTGTGTGTGGATTGTCCAAATCAGAGTAAACTGGCTGGAAACTCTGTGTGTTGATTGTCCAACTCAGAGTAAACTGGCTGGAAGCTCTGTGTGTTGATTGTCCAACTCAGAGTAAACTGGATGGAAGCTCTGTGTGTGGATTGTCCAACTCAGAGTAAACTGGCTCGAAGCTCTGTTTGTGGATTGTCCAACTCTGAGTAAACTGGCTGGAAGCTCTGTGTGTGGATTGTCCAACTCAGAGTAAACTGGCTCGAAGCCCTGTGTGTGGATTGTCCAACTCAGAGAAACTGGCTCGAAGCTCTGTGTGTGGATTGTTCAACTCAGAGTAAACTGGCTCGAAGCTCTGTGTGTGGATTGTCCAACTCAGAGAAACTGACTCTAAGCTCTGTGTGTGGATTGTCCAACTCCGTGTAAACTAGCTGGAAACTCTGTGTGTGGATTGTCCACCTCAGAGTAAACTGGCTCGATGCTCTGTGTGTGGATTGTCCAACTCAGAGTAAACTGCCTCGAAACTCTGAGTGTGGATTGTCCAACTCATAGAAAACTGGCTCGACGCTCTGTGTGTGGATTGTCCAACTCAGAGTAAACTGGCTCGAATCTCTGTGTGTGGATTGTCCAACTGAGAGTAAACTGGCTCGAAGCTCAGTGTGTGGATTGTCCAACTCAGAGAAACTGGCTCGAAGCTCTGTGTGTGGATTGTTCTACTCAGAGTAAACTGGCTGGAAGCTCTGTGTGTGGATTGTCGAACTCTGAGTAAACTGGCTGGAAGCTCTGTGTGTGGATTGTCCAACTCTGAGTAAACTGGCTGGAAGCTCTGTGTGTGGATTGTCCAACTCAGAGTTAACTGGCTGGAAGTTCTGTGTGTGGATTGTCCAATTCAGAGTAAACTGTCTCGAAGCTCCGTGTGTGGATTTTCCAACTCAGAGTAAACTGGCTGGAAGCTCTGCGTGTGGTTTGTCCAACTCAGAGTAAACTGTCTCAAAGCTCTGTGTGTGGATTGTCTAACTCACAGTAAACTGGCTCGAAGCTCTGTGTGTGGATTGTCCAACTGAGAGTAAACTGGCTCATAGCTCTGTTTGTGGATTGTCCGACTCAGAGTAAACTGGATCGAAGCTCTGTGTGTGGATTGTCCAACTCAGAGTAAACTGCCACGAAACTCTGAGTGTGGATTGTCCAACTCATAGTAAACTAGCTCGACGCTCTGTGTGTGGATTGTGCAACTCATAGTAAACTGGATCGAAGCTCAGTGTGTGGATTGTCCAACTCAGAGAAAACTGACTCGAAGCTCTGTGTGTGGATTGTCCAACTGAGATTAAACTGTCTCAAAGCTCTGTGTGTGGATTGTCCAACTCAGAGTAAACTATCTCAAAGCTCTTTGTGTGGATTGTCCAACTCAGAGTAAATCGTCTCGAAGCTCTGTGTGTGGATTGTCCAACTCAGAGTTAACTGGCTGGAAGTTCTGTGTGTGGATTGTCCAATTCAGAGTAAACTGGCTGGAAGCTCTGTGTGTGGATTGTCCAACTCAGAGTAAACTGGCTGGAAGCTCTGTGTGTGGATTGTCCAACTCAGAGTAAACTGGCTCGAAGCTCTGTGTGTGGATTGTCCAACTCAGAGTAAACTGGCTGGAAACTCTGTGTGTTGATTGTCCAACTCAGAGTAAACTGGCTGGAAGCTCTGTGTGTTGATTGTCCAACTCAGAGTAAACTGGCTGGAAGCTCTGTGTGTGGATTGTCCAACTCAGAGTAAACTGGCTCGAAGCTCTGTGTGTGGATTGTCCAACTCTGAGTAAACTGGCTGGAAGCTCTGTGTGTGGATTGTCCAACTCAGAGTAAACTGGCTCGAAGCTCTGTGTGTGGATTGTCCAACTCAGAGTAAACTGGCTGGAAGCTCTGTGTGTTGATTGTCCAATTCAGAGTAAACTGGCTGGAAGCTCTGTGTGTGGATTGTCCAACTCAGAGTAAACTGGCTCGAAGCTCTGTGTGTGGATTGTCCAACTCAGAGTAAACTGGCTTGAAGCTCTGTGTGTGGATTGTCCAACTCAGAGTAAACTGGCTGGAAGCTCTGTGTGTGGATTGTCCAACTCTGAGTAAACTGGCTGGAAGCTCTGTGTGTGGATTGTCCAACTCTGAGTAAACTGGCTGGAAGCTCTGTGTGTGGATTGTCCAACTCAGAGTTAACTGGCTGGAAGTTCTGTGTGTGGATTGTCCAATTCAGAGTAAACTGTCTCGAAGCTCCGTGTGTGGATTTTCCAACTCAGAGTAAACTGGCTGGAAGCTCTACGTGTGGTTTGTCCAACTCAGAGTAAACTGTCTCAAAGCTCTGTGTGTGGATTGTCTAACTCACAGTAAACTGGCTCGAAGCTCTGTGTGTGGATTGTCCAACTGAGAGTAAACTGGCTCATAGCTCTGTGTGTGGATTGTCCGACTCAGAGTAAACTGTCTCGAAGCTCTGTGTGTGGATTGTCCATCTCACAGAAACTGACTCGAAACTCTGTGTGTGGATTGTTCAACTCAGAGTTAACTGGCTCGAAGCTCTGTGTGTGCATTGTCCAACTCAGAGAAACTGGCTCGAAGCTCTGTGTGTGGATTGTTCAACTCAGAGTAAACTGGCTCGAAGCTCTGTGTGTGGATAGTCCAACTCAGAGAAACTGACTCTAAGCTCTGTGTGTGGATTGTCCAACTCCGTGTAAACTAGCTGGAAACTCTGTGTGTGGATTGTCCACCTCAGAGTAAACTTGCTCGAAGCTCTGTGTGTGGATTGTCTAACTCAGAGTAAACTGCCTCGAAACTCTGAGTGTGGATTGTCCAACTCATAGTAAACTGGCTCGACGCTCTGTGTGTGGATTGTCCAACTCAGAGTAAACTGGCTCGAATCTCTGTGTGTGGATTGTCCAACTCATAGTAAACTAGCTCGACGCTCTGTGTGTGGATTGTGCAACTCATAGTAAACTGGATCGAAGCTCAGTGTGTGGATTGTCCAACTCAGAGAAAACTGACTCGAAGCTCTGTGTGTGGATTGTCCAACTGAGATTAAACTGTCTCAAAGCTCTGTGTGTGGATTGTCCAACTCAGAGTAAACTATCTCAAAGCTCTGTGTGTGGATTGTCCAACTCAGAGTAAATCGTCTCGAAGCTCTGTGTGTGGATTGTCCAACTCAGAGTTAACTGGCTGGAAGTTCTGTGTGTGGATTGTCCAATTCAGAGTAAACTGGCTGGAAGCTCTGTGTGTGGATTGTCCAACTCAGAGTAAACTGGCTGGAAGCTCTGTGTGTGGATTGTCCAACTCAGAGTAAACTGGCTCGAAGCTCTGTGTGTGGATTGTCCAACTCAGAGTAAACTGGCTGGAAACTCTGTGTGTTGATTGTCCAACTCAGAGTAAACTGGCTGGAAGCTCTGTGTGTTGATTGTCCAACTCAGAGTAAACTGGCTGGAAGCTCTGTGTGTGGATTGTCCAACTCAGAGTAAACTGGCTCGAAGCTCTGTGTGTGGATTGTCCAACTCTGAGTAAACTGGCTGGAAGCTCTGTGTGTGGATTGTCCAACTCAGAGTAAACTGGCTCGAAGCTCTGTGTGTGGATTGTCCAACTCAGAGTAAACTGGCTGGAAGCTCTGTGTGTTGATTGTCCAATTCAGAGTAAACTGGCTGGAAGCTCTGTGTGTGGATTGTCCAACTCAGAGTAAACTGGCTCGAAGCTCTGTGTGTGGATTGTCCAACTCAGAGTAAACTGGCTTGAAGCTCTGTGTGTGGATTGTCCAACTCAGAGTAAACTGGCTGGAAGCTCTGTGTGTGGATTGTCCAACTCTGAGTAAACTGGCTGGAAGCTCTGTGTGTGGATTGTCCAACTCTGAGTAAACTGGCTGGAAGCTCTGTGTGTGGATTGTCCAACTCAGAGTTAACTGGCTGGAAGTTCTGTGTGTGGATTGTCCAATTCAGAGTAAACTGTCTCGAAGCTCCGTGTGTGGATTTTCCAACTCAGAGTAAACTGGCTGGAAGCTCTGCGTGTGGTTTGTCCAACTCAGAGTAAATTGTCTCAAAGCTCTGTGTGTGGATTGTCTAACTCACAGTAAACTGGCTCGAAGCTCTGTGTGTGGATTGTCCAACTGAGAGTAAACTGGCTCATAGCTCTGTGTGTGGATTGTCCGACTCAGAGTAAACTGGATCGAAGCTCTGTGTGTGGATTGTCCAACTCAGAGTAAACTGCCACGAAACTCTGAGTGTGGATTGTCCAACTCATAGTAAACTAGCTCGACGCTCTGTGTGTGGATTGTGCAACTCATAGTAAACTGGATCGAAGCTCAGTGTGTGGATTGTCCAACTCAGAGAAAACTGACTCGAAGCTCTGTGTGTGGATTGTCCAACTGAGATTAAACTGTCTCAAAGCTCTGTGTGTGGATTGTCCAACTCAGAGTAAACTATCTCAAAGCTCTTTGTGTGGATTGTCCAACTCAGAGTAAATCGTCTCGAAGCTCTGTGTGTGGATTGTCCAACTCAGAGTTAACTGGCTGGAAGTTCTGTGTGTGGATTGTCCAATTCAGAGTAAACTGGCTGGAAGCTCTGTGTGTGGATTGTCCAACTCAGAGTAAACTGGCTGGAAGCTCTGTGTGTGGATTGTCCAACTCAGAGTAAACTGGCTCGAAGCTCTGTGTGTGGATTGTCCAACTCAGAGTAAACTGGCTGGAAACTCTGTGTGTTGATTGTCCAACTCAGAGTAAACTGGCTGGAAGCTCTGTGTGTTGATTGTCCAACTCAGAGTAAACTGGCTGGAAGCTCTGTGTGTGGATTGTCCAACTCAGAGTAAACTGGCTCGAAGCTCTGTGTGTGGATTGTCCAACTCTGAGTAAACTGGCTGGAAGCTCTGTGTGTGGATTGTCCAACTCAGAGTAAACTGGCTCGAAGCTCTGTGTGTGGATTGTCCAACTCAGAATAAACTGGCTGGAAGCTCTGTGTGTTGATTGTCCAATTCAGAGTAAACTGGCTGGAAGCTCTGTGTGTGGATTTTCCAACTCAGAGTAAACTGGCTCGAAGCTCTGTGTGTGGATTGTCCAACTCAGAGTAAACTGGCTTGAAGCTCTGTGTGTGGATTGTCCAACTCAGAGTAAACTGGCTGGAAGCTCTGTGTGTGGATTGTCCAACTCTGAGTAAACTGGCTGGAAGCTCTGTGTGTGGATTGTCCAACTCTGAGTAAACTGGCTGGAAGCTCTGTGTGTGGATTGTCCAACTCAGAGTTAACTGGCTGGAAGTTCTGTGTGTGGATTGTCCAATTCAGAGTAAACTGTCTCGAAGCTCCGTGTGTGGATTTTCCAACTCAGAGTAAACTGGCTGGAAGCTCTGCGTGTGGTTTGTCCAACTCAGAGTAAACTGTCTCAAAGCTCTGTGTGTGGATTGTCTAACTCACAGTAAACTGGCTCGAAGCTCTGTGTGTGGATTGTCCAACTGAGAGTAAACTGGCTCATAGCTCTGTGTGTGGATTGTCCGACTCAGAGTAAACTGTCTCGAAGCTCTGTGTGTGGATTGTCCATCTCACAGAAACTGACTCGAAACTCTGTGTGTGGATTGTTCAACTCAGAGTTAACTGGCTCGAAGCTCTGTGTGTGCATTGTCCAACTCAGAGAAACTGGCTCGAAGCTCTGTGTGTGGATTGTTCAACTCAGAGTAAACTGGCTCGAAGCTCTGTGTGTGGATTGTCCAACTCAGAGAAACTGACTCTAAGCTCTGTGTGTGGATTGTCCAACTCCGTGTAAACTAGCTGGAAACTCTGTGTGTGGATTGTCCACCTCAGAGTAAACTTGCTCGAAGCTCTGTGTGTGGATTGTCCAATTCAGAGTAAACTGCCTCGAAACTCTGAGTGTGGATTGTCCAACTCATAGTAAACTGGCTCGACGCTCTGTGTGTGGATTGTCCAACTCAGAGTAAACTAGCTCGAATCTCTGTGTGTGGATTGTCCAACTGAGAGTAAACTGGCTCGAAGCTCAGTGTGTGGATTGTCCAACTCAGAGAAACTGGCTCTAAGCTCTGTGTGTGGATTGTTCAACTCAGAGTAAACTGGCTGGAAGCTCTGTGTGTGGATTGTCCAACTCAGAGAAACTGGCTCGAAGCTCAGTGTGTGGATTGTCCAACTCCGTGTAAACTAGCTGGAAACACTGTGAGTGGATTGTCCACCTCAGAGTAAACTGGCTCGAAGCTCTGTGTGTGGATTGTCCAACTCAGAGTAAACTGCCACGAAACTCTGAGTGTGGATTGTCCAACTCATATTAAACTGGCTCGACGCTCTGTGTGTGGATTGTGCAACTCATAGTAAACTGGATCGAAGCTCAGTGTGTGGATTGTCCAACTGAGAGTAAACTGGCTCGAAGCTCAGTGTGTGGATTGTCCAACTCAGAGAAACTGGCTCGAAGCTCTGTGTGTGGATTGTCCACCTCAGAGTAAACTGGCTCGAAGCTCTGTGTGTGGATTGTCCAACTCAGAGTAAACTGCCACGAAACTCTGAGTGTGGATTGTCCAACTCATATTAAACTGGCTCGACGCTCTGTGTGTGGATTGTGCAACTCATAGTAAACTGGATCGAAGCTCAGTGTGTGGATTGTCCAAATCAGAGTAAACTGACTCGAAGCTCTG
Organism: Hemitrygon akajei; assembly: GCF_048418815.1. Taxonomy (NCBI): domain Eukaryota; kingdom Metazoa; phylum Chordata; class Chondrichthyes; order Myliobatiformes; family Dasyatidae; genus Hemitrygon; species Hemitrygon akajei. Next base: position 5,217,815 of record NC_133145.1, on the reverse strand, counting down.
TGTGTGGATTGTCCAACTGAGATTAAACTGTCTCAAAGCTCTGTGTGTGGATTGTCCAACTCAGAGTAAACTATCTCAAAGCTCTGTGTGTGGATTGTCCAATTCAGAGTAAACTGGCTGGAAGCTCTGTGTGTGGATTGTCCAACTCAGAGTAAACTGGCTGGAAGCTCTGTGTGTGGATTGTCCAACTCAGAGTAAACTGGATCGAAGCTCTGTGTGTGGATTGTCCAAATCAGAGTAAACTGGCTGGAAACTCTGTGTGTTGATTGTCCAACTCAGAGTAAACTGGCTGGAAGCTCTGTGTGTTGATTGTCCAACTCAGAGTAAACTGGATGGAAGCTCTGTGTGTGGATTGTCCAACTCAGAGTAAACTGGCTCGAAGCTCTGTTTGTGGATTGTCCAACTCTGAGTAAACTGGCTGGAAGCTCTGTGTGTGGATTGTCCAACTCAGAGTAAACTGGCTCGAAGCCCTGTGTGTGGATTGTCCAACTCAGAGAAACTGGCTCGAAGCTCTGTGTGTGGATTGTTCAACTCAGAGTAAACTGGCTCGAAGCTCTGTGTGTGGATTGTCCAACTCAGAGAAACTGACTCTAAGCTCTGTGTGTGGATTGTCCAACTCCGTGTAAACTAGCTGGAAACTCTGTGTGTGGATTGTCCACCTCAGAGTAAACTGGCTCGATGCTCTGTGTGTGGATTGTCCAACTCAGAGTAAACTGCCTCGAAACTCTGAGTGTGGATTGTCCAACTCATAGAAAACTGGCTCGACGCTCTGTGTGTGGATTGTCCAACTCAGAGTAAACTGGCTCGAATCTCTGTGTGTGGATTGTCCAACTGAGAGTAAACTGGCTCGAAGCTCAGTGTGTGGATTGTCCAACTCAGAGAAACTGGCTCGAAGCTCTGTGTGTGGATTGTTCTACTCAGAGTAAACTGGCTGGAAGCTCTGTGTGTGGATTGTCGAACTCTGAGTAAACTGGCTGGAAGCTCTGTGTGTGGATTGTCCAACTCTGAGTAAACTGGCTGGAAGCTCTGTGTGTGGATTGTCCAACTCAGAGTTAACTGGCTGGAAGTTCTGTGTGTGGATTGTCCAATTCAGAGTAAACTGTCTCGAAGCTCCGTGTGTGGATTTTCCAACTCAGAGTAAACTGGCTGGAAGCTCTGCGTGTGGTTTGTCCAACTCAGAGTAAACTGTCTCAAAGCTCTGTGTGTGGATTGTCTAACTCACAGTAAACTGGCTCGAAGCTCTGTGTGTGGATTGTCCAACTGAGAGTAAACTGGCTCATAGCTCTGTTTGTGGATTGTCCGACTCAGAGTAAACTGGATCGAAGCTCTGTGTGTGGATTGTCCAACTCAGAGTAAACTGCCACGAAACTCTGAGTGTGGATTGTCCAACTCATAGTAAACTAGCTCGACGCTCTGTGTGTGGATTGTGCAACTCATAGTAAACTGGATCGAAGCTCAGTGTGTGGATTGTCCAACTCAGAGAAAACTGACTCGAAGCTCTGTGTGTGGATTGTCCAACTGAGATTAAACTGTCTCAAAGCTCTGTGTGTGGATTGTCCAACTCAGAGTAAACTATCTCAAAGCTCTTTGTGTGGATTGTCCAACTCAGAGTAAATCGTCTCGAAGCTCTGTGTGTGGATTGTCCAACTCAGAGTTAACTGGCTGGAAGTTCTGTGTGTGGATTGTCCAATTCAGAGTAAACTGGCTGGAAGCTCTGTGTGTGGATTGTCCAACTCAGAGTAAACTGGCTGGAAGCTCTGTGTGTGGATTGTCCAACTCAGAGTAAACTGGCTCGAAGCTCTGTGTGTGGATTGTCCAACTCAGAGTAAACTGGCTGGAAACTCTGTGTGTTGATTGTCCAACTCAGAGTAAACTGGCTGGAAGCTCTGTGTGTTGATTGTCCAACTCAGAGTAAACTGGCTGGAAGCTCTGTGTGTGGATTGTCCAACTCAGAGTAAACTGGCTCGAAGCTCTGTGTGTGGATTGTCCAACTCTGAGTAAACTGGCTGGAAGCTCTGTGTGTGGATTGTCCAACTCAGAGTAAACTGGCTCGAAGCTCTGTGTGTGGATTGTCCAACTCAGAGTAAACTGGCTGGAAGCTCTGTGTGTTGATTGTCCAATTCAGAGTAAACTGGCTGGAAGCTCTGTGTGTGGATTGTCCAACTCAGAGTAAACTGGCTCGAAGCTCTGTGTGTGGATTGTCCAACTCAGAGTAAACTGGCTTGAAGCTCTGTGTGTGGATTGTCCAACTCAGAGTAAACTGGCTGGAAGCTCTGTGTGTGGATTGTCCAACTCTGAGTAAACTGGCTGGAAGCTCTGTGTGTGGATTGTCCAACTCTGAGTAAACTGGCTGGAAGCTCTGTGTGTGGATTGTCCAACTCAGAGTTAACTGGCTGGAAGTTCTGTGTGTGGATTGTCCAATTCAGAGTAAACTGTCTCGAAGCTCCGTGTGTGGATTTTCCAACTCAGAGTAAACTGGCTGGAAGCTCTACGTGTGGTTTGTCCAACTCAGAGTAAACTGTCTCAAAGCTCTGTGTGTGGATTGTCTAACTCACAGTAAACTGGCTCGAAGCTCTGTGTGTGGATTGTCCAACTGAGAGTAAACTGGCTCATAGCTCTGTGTGTGGATTGTCCGACTCAGAGTAAACTGTCTCGAAGCTCTGTGTGTGGATTGTCCATCTCACAGAAACTGACTCGAAACTCTGTGTGTGGATTGTTCAACTCAGAGTTAACTGGCTCGAAGCTCTGTGTGTGCATTGTCCAACTCAGAGAAACTGGCTCGAAGCTCTGTGTGTGGATTGTTCAACTCAGAGTAAACTGGCTCGAAGCTCTGTGTGTGGATAGTCCAACTCAGAGAAACTGACTCTAAGCTCTGTGTGTGGATTGTCCAACTCCGTGTAAACTAGCTGGAAACTCTGTGTGTGGATTGTCCACCTCAGAGTAAACTTGCTCGAAGCTCTGTGTGTGGATTGTCTAACTCAGAGTAAACTGCCTCGAAACTCTGAGTGTGGATTGTCCAACTCATAGTAAACTGGCTCGACGCTCTGTGTGTGGATTGTCCAACTCAGAGTAAACTGGCTCGAATCTCTGTGTGTGGATTGTCCAACTGAGAGTAAACTGGCTCGAAGCTCAGTGTGTGGATTGTCCAACTCAGAGAAACTGGCTCGAAGCTCTGTGTGTGGATTGTTCAACTCAGAGTAAACTGGCTGGAAGCTCTGTGTGTGGATTGTCCAACTCAGAGAAACTGGCTCGAAGCTCAGTGTGTGGATTGTCCAACTCCGTGTAAACTAGCTGGAAACACTGTGAGTGGATTGTCCACCTCAGAGTAAACTGGCTCGAAGCTCTGTGTGTGGATTGTCCAACTCAGAGTAAACTGCCACGAAACTCTGAGTGTGGATTGTCCAACTCATATTAAACTGGCTCGACGCTCTGTGTGTGGATTGTGCAACTCATAGTAAACTGGATCGAAGCTCAGTGTGTGGATTGTCCAAATCAGAGTAAACTGACTCGAAGCTCTGTGTGTGGATTGTCCAACTGAGATTAAACTGTCTCAAAGCTCTGTGTGTGGATTGTCCAACTCAGAGTAAACTATCTCAAAGCTCTGTGTGTGGATTGTCCAATTCAGAGTAAACTGGCTGGAAGCTCTGTGTGTGGATTGTCCAACTCAGAGTAAACTGGCTGGAAGCTCTGTGTGTGGATTGTCCAACTCAGAGTAAACTGGATCAAAGCTCTGTGTGTGGATTGTCCAAATCAGAGTAAACTGGCTGGAAACTCTGTGTGTTGATTGTCCAACTCAGAGTAAACTGGCTGGAAGCTCTGTGTGTTGATTGTCCAACTCAGAGTAAACTGGATGGAAGCTCTGTGTGTGGATTGTCCAACTCAGAGTAAACTGGCTCGAAGCTCTGTTTGTGGATTGTCCAACTCTGAGTAAACTGGCTGGAAGCTCTGTGTGTGGATTGTCCAACTCAGAGTAAACTGGCTCGAAGCACTGTGTGTGGATTGTCCAACTCAGAGAAACTGGCTCGAAGCTCTGTGTGTGGATTGTTCAACTCAGAGTAAACTGGCTCGAAGCTCTGTGTGTGGATTGTCCAACTCAGAGAAACTGACTCTAAGCTCTGTGTGTGGATTGTCCAACTCCGTGTAAACTAGCTGGAAACTCTGTGTGTGGATTGTCCACCTCAGAGTAAACTGGCTCGATGCTCTGTGTGTGGATTGTCCAACTCAGAGTAAACTGCCTCGAAACTCTGAGTGTGGATTGTCCAACTCATAGAAAACTGGCTCGACGCTCTGTGTGTGGATTGTCCAACTCAGAGTAAACTGGCTCGAATCTCTGTGTGTGGATTGTCCAACTGAGAGTAAACTGGCTCGAAGCTCAGTGTGTGGATTGTCCAACTCAGAGAAACTGGCTCGAAGCTCTGTGTGTGGATTGTTCTACTCAGAGTAAACTGGCTGGAAGCTCTGTGTGTGGATTGTCCAACTCAGAGAAACTGGCTCGAAGCTCTGTGTATGGATTGTCCAACTCCGTGTAAACTAGCTGTAAACTCTGTGTGTGGATTGTCCACCTCAGAGTAAACTGCCACGAAACTCTGAGTGTGGATTGTCCAACTCATAGTAAACTGGCTCGACGCTCTGTGTGTGGATTGTGCAACTCATAGTAAACTGACTCGAAGCTCTGTGTGTGGATTGTCCAACTGAGAGTAAACTGGCTCATAGCTCTGTGTGTGGATTGTCCGACTCAGAGTAAACTGTCTCGAAGCTCTGTGTGTGGATTGTCCATCTCACAGAAACTGACTCGAAACTCTGTGTGTGGATTGTTCAACTCAGAGTAAACTGGCTCGAAGCTCTGTGTGTGGATTGTCCAACTCAGAGAAACTGGCTGGAAGCTCTGTGTGTGGATTGTCCAACTCAGAGTAAACTGGCTGGAAGCTCTGTGTGTGGATTGTCCAACTCAGAGTAAACTGGCTCGAAGCTCTGTGTGTGGATTGTCCAACTCAGAGTAAACTGGCTGGAAGCTCTGTGTGTTGATTGTCCAACTCAGAGTAAACTGGCTGGAAGCTCTGTGTGTTGATTGTCCAACTCAGAGTAAACTGGCTGGAAGCTCTGTGTGTGGATTGTCCAACTCAGAGTAAACTGGCTCGAAGCTCTGTGTGTGGATTGTCCAACTCAGAGTAAACTCGCTCGAAACTCTGCGTGTGGATTGTCCAACTCAGAGTAAACTGGCTCAAAACTCTGTATGTGGATTGTCCAACTGAGATTAAACTGTCTCAAAGCTCTGTGTGTGGATTTTCCAACTCAGAGTAAACTGGCTGGAAGCTCTGCGTGTGGTTTGTCCAACTCAGAGTAAACTGTCTCAAAGCTCTGTGTGTGGATTGTCTAACTCACAGTAAACTGGCTCGAAGCTCTGTGTGTGGATTGTCCGACTCAGAGTAAACTGTCTCGAAGCTCTGTGTGTGGATTGTCCATCTCACAGAAACTGACTCGAAACTCTGTGTGTGGATTGTTCAACTCAGAGTTAACTGGCTCGAAGCTCTGTGTGTGCATTGTCCAACTCAGAGAAACTGGCTCGAAGCTCTGTGTGTGGATTGTCCAACTCAGAGAAACTGACTCTAAGCTCTGTGTGTGGATTGTCCAACTCCGTGTAAACTAGCTGGAAACTCTGTGTGTGGATTGTCCACCTCAGAGTAAACTGGCTCGAAGCTCTGTGTGTGGATTGTCCAACTCAGAGTAAACTGCCTCGAAACTCTGAGTGTGGATTGTCCAACTCATAGTAATCTGGCTCTACGCTCTGTGTGTGGATTGTCCAACTCAGAGTAAACTGGCTCAAAACTCTGTATGTGGATTGTCCAACTGAGATTAAACTGTCTCAAAGCTCTGTGTGTGGATTTTCCAACTCAGAGTAAACTGGCTGGAAGCTCTGCGTGTGGTTTGTCCAACTCAGAGTAAACTGTCTCAAAGCTCTGTGTGTGGATTGTCTAACTCACAGTAAACTGGCTCGAAGCTCTGTGTGTGGATTGTCCGACTCAGAGTAAACTGTCTCGAAGCTCTGTGTGTGGATTGTCCATCTCACAGAAACTGACTCGAAACTCTGTGTGTGGATTGTTCAACTCAGAGTTAACTGGCTCGAAGCTCTGTGTGTGCATTGTCCAACTCAGAGAAACTGGCTCGAAGCTCTGTGTGTGGATTGTCCAACTCAGAGAAACTGACTCTAAGCTCTGTGTGTGGATTGTCCAACTCCGTGTAAACTAGCTGGAAACTCTGTGTGTGGATTGTCCACCTCAGAGTAAACTGGCTCGAAGCTCTGTGTGTGGATTGTCCAACTCAGAGTAAACTGCCTCGAAACTCTGAGTGTGGATTGTCCAACTCATAGTAATCTGGCTCTACGCTCTGTGTGTGGATTGTCCAACTCAGAGTAAACTGGCTCGAATCTCTGTGTGTGGATTGTCCAACTGAGAGTAAACTGGCTCGAAGCTCAGTGTGTGGATTGTCCAACTCAGAGAAACTGGCTCGAAGCTCTGTGTGTGGATTGCTCAACTCAGAGTAAACTGGCTGGAAGCTCTGTGTGTGGATTGTCCAACTCAGAGAAACTGGCTCGAAGCTCTGTGTGTGGATTGTCCAACTCCGTGTAAACTAGCTGGAAACTCTGTGTGTGGATTGTCCACCTCAGAGTAAACTGGATCGAAGCTCTGTGTGTGGATTGTCCAACTCAGAGTAAACTGCCACGAAACTCTGAGTGTGGATTGTCCAACTCATAGTAAACTAGCTCGACGCTCTGTGTGTGGATTGTGCAACTCATAGTAAACTGGATCGAAGCTCAGTGTGTGGATTGTCCAACTCAGAGAAAACTGACTCGAAGCTCTGTGTGTGGATTGTCCAACTGAGATTAAACTGTCTCAAAGCTCTGTGTGTGGATTGTCCAACTCAGAGTAAACTATCTCAAAGCTCTGTGTGTGGATTGTCCAACTCAGAGTAAATCGTCTCGAAGCTCTGTGTGTGGATTGTCCAACTCAGAGTTAACTGGCTGGAAGTTCTGTGTGTGGATTGTCCAATTCAGAGTAAAGTGGCTGGAAGCTCTGTGTGTGGATTGTCCAACTCAGAGTAAACTGGCTGGAAGCTCTGTGTGTGGATTGTCCAACTCAGAGTAAACTGGCTCGAAGCTCTGTGTGTGGATTGTCCAACTCAGAGTAAACTGGCTGGAAACTCTGTGTGTTGATTGTCCAACTCAGAGTAAACTGGCTGGAAGCTCTGTGTGTTGATTGTCCAACTCAGAGTAAACTGGCTGGAAGCTCTGTGTGTGGATTGTCCAACTCAGAGTAAACTGGCTCGAAGCTCTGTGTGTGGATTGTCCAACTCTGAGTAAACTGGCTGGAAGCTCTGTGTGTGGATTGTCCAACTCAGAGTAAACTGGCTCGAAGCTCTGTGTGTGGATTGTCCAACTCAGAGTAAACTGGCTGGAAGCTCTGTGTGTTGATTGTCCAATTCAGAGTAAACTGGCTGGAAGCTCTGTGTGTGGATTGTCCAACTCAGAGTAAACTGGCTCGAAGCTCTGTGTGTGGATTGTCCAACTCAGAGTAAACTGGCTTGAAGCTCTGTGTGTGGATTGTCCAACTCAGAGTAAACTGGCTGGAAGCTCTGTGTGTGGATTGTCCAACTCTGAGTAAACTGGCTGGAAGCTCTGTGTGTGGATTGTCCAACTCTGAGTAAACTGGCTGGAAGCTCTGTGTGTGGATTGTCCAACTCAGAGTTAACTGGCTGGAAGTTCTGTGTGTGGATTGTCCAATTCAGAGTAAACTGTCTCGAAGCTCCGTGTGTGGATTATCCAACTCAGAGTAAACTGGCTCGAATCTCTGTGTGTGGTTTGTCCAACTCAGAGTAAACTGGCTCGAAGCTCTGTGTGTGGATTGTCCAACTGAGAGTAAACTGGCTCATAGCTCTGTGTGTGGATTGTCCAACTCAGAGTTAATTGGCTGGAAGTTCTGTGTGTGGATTGTCCAATTCAGAGTAAACTGGCTGGAAGCTCTGTGTGTGGATTGTCCAACTCAGAGTAAACTGGCTGGAAGCTCTGTGTGTGGATTGTCAAACTCAGAGTAAACTGGCTCGAAGCTCTGTGTGTGGATTGTCCAACTCAGAGTAAACTGGCTGGAAGCTCTGTGTGTTGATTGTCCAACTCAGAGTAAACTGGCTGGAAGCTCTGTGTGTTGATTGTCCAACTCAGAGTAAACTGGCTGGAAGCTCTGTGTGTGGATTGTCCAACTCAGAGTAAACTGTCTCAAAGCTCTGTGTGTGGATTGTCTAACTCACAGTAAACTGGCTGGAAGCTCTGTGTGTGGATTGTCCAACTTAGAGTAAACTGGCTCATAGCTCTGTGTGTGGATTGTCCGACTCAGAGTAAACTGTCTCGAAGCTCTGTGTGTGCATTGTCCAATTCAGAGTAAACTGTCTCGCATCTCCGTGTGTGGATTATCCAACTCAGAGTAAACTGGCTCGAATCTCTGTGTGTGGTTTGTCCAACTCAGAGTAAACTGGCTCGAAGCTCTGTGTGTGGATTGTCCAACTGAGAGTAAACTGGCTCATAGCTCTGTGTGTGGATTGTCCAACTCAGAGTTAACTGGCTGGAAGTTCTGTGTGTGGATTGTCCAATTCAGAGTAAACTGGCTGGAAGCTCTGTGTGTGGATTGTCCAACTCAGAGTAAACTGGCTGGAAGCTCTGTGTGTGGATTGTCCAACTCAGAGTTAACTGGCTCGAAGCTCTGTGTGTGCATTGTCCAACTCAGAGAAACTGGCTCGAAGCTCTGTGTGTGGATTGTCCAACTCAGAGAAACTGACTCTAAGCTCTGTGTGTGGATTGTCCAACTCCGTGTAAACTAGCTGGAAACTCTGTGTGTGGATTGTCCACCTCAGAGTAAACTGGCTCGAAGCTCTGTGTGTGGATTGTCCAACTCAGAGTAAACTGCCTCGAAACTCTGAGTGTGGATTGTCCAACTCATAGTAATCTGGCTCTACGCTCTGTGTGTGGATTGTCCAACTCAGAGTAAACTGGCTCGAATCTCTGTGTGTGGATTGTCCAACTGAGAGTAAACTGGCTCGAAGCTCAGTGTGTGGATTGTCCAACTCAGAGAAACTGGCTCGAAGCTCTGTGTGTGGATTGTTCAACTCAGAGTAAACTGGCTGGAAGCTCTGTGTGTGGATTGTCCAACTCAGAGAAACTGGCTCGAAGCTCTGTGTGTGGATTGTCCAACTCCGTGTAAACTAGCTGGAAACTCTGTGTGTGGATTGTCCACCTCAGAGTAAACTGGATCGAAGCTCTGTGTGTGGATTGTCCAACTCAGAGTAAACTGCCACGAAACTCTGAGTGTGGATTGTCCAACTCATTGTAAACTAGCTCGACGCTCTGTGTGTGGATTGTGCAACTCATAGTAAACTGGATCGAAGCTCAGTGTGTGGATTGTCCAACTCAGAGTAAACTGACTCGAAGCTCTGTGTGTGGATTGTCCAACTGAGATTAAACTGTCTCAAAGCTCTGTGTGTGGATTGTCCAACTCAGAGTAAACTATCTCAAAGCTCTGTGTGTGGATTGTCCAACTCAGAGTAAATCGTCTCGAAGCTCTGTGTGTGGATTGTCCAACTCAGAGTTAACTGGCTGGAAGTTCTGTGTGTGGATTGTCCAATTCAGAGTAAACTGGCTGGAAGCTCTGTGTGTGGATTGTCCAACTCAGAGTAAACTGGCTGGAAGCTCTGTGTGTGGATTGTCCAACTCAGAGTAAACTGGCTCGAAGCTCTGTGTGTGGATTGTCCAACTCAGAGTAAACTGGCTGGAAACTCTGTGTGTTGATTGTCCAACTCAGAGTAAACAGGCTGGAAGCTCTGTGTGTTGATTGTCCAACTCAGAGTAAACTGGCTCGAAGCTCTGTGTGTGGATTGTCCAACTCTGAGTAAACTGGCTGGAAGCTCTGTGTGTGGATTGTCCAACTCAGAGTAAACTGGCTCGAAGCTCTGTGTGTGGATTGTCCAACTCAGAGTAAACTGGCTGGAAGCTCTGTGTGTTGATTGTCCAATTCAGAGTAAACTGGCTGGAAGCTCTGTGTGTGGATTGTCCAACTCAGAGTAAACTGGCTCGAAGCTCTGTGTGTGGATTGTCCAACTCAGAGTAAACTGGCTTGAAGCTCTGTGTGTGGATTGTCCAACTCAGAGTAAACTGGCTGGAAGCTCTGTGTGTGGATTGTCCAACTCTGAGTAAACTGGCTGGAAGCTCTGTGTGTGGATTGTCCAACTCTGAGTAAACTGGCTGGAAGCTCTGTGTGTGGATTGTCCAACTCAGAGTTAACTGGCTGGAAGTTCTGTGTGTGGATTGTCCAATTCAGAGTAAACTGTCTCGAAGCTCCGTGTGTGGATTATCCAACTCAGAGTAAACTGGCTCGAATCTCTGTGTGTGGTTTGTCCAACTCAGAGTAAACTGGCTCGAAGCTCTGTGTGTGGATTGTCCAACTGAGAGTAAACTGGCTCATAGCTCTGTGTGTGGATTGTCCAACTCAGAGTTAATTGGCTGGAAGTTCTGTGTGTGGATTGTCCAATTCAGAGTAAACTGGCTGGAAGCTCTGTGTGTGGATTGTCCAACTCAGAGTAAACTGGCTGGAAGCTCTGTGTGTGGATTGTCCAACTCAGAGTAAACTGGCTCGAAGCTCTGTGTGTGGATTGTCCAACTCAGAGTAAACTGGCTGGAAGCTCTGTGTGTTGATTGTCCAACTCAGAGTAAACTGGCTGGAAGCTCTGTGTGTTGATTGTCCAACTCAGAGTAAACTGGCTGGAAGCTCTGTGTGTGGATTGTCCAACTCAGAGTAAACTGTCTCAAAGCTCTGTGTGTGGATTGTCTAACTCACAGTAAACTGGCTGGAAGCTCTGTGTGTGGATTGTCCAACTTAGAGTAAACTGGCTCATAGCTCTGTGTGTGGATTGTCCGACTCAGAGTAAACTGTCTCGAAGCTCTGTGTGTGGATTGTCCAATTCAGAGTAAACTGTCTCGCATCTCCGTGTGTGGATTGTCCAACTCAGAGTAAACTGGCTGGAAGCTCTGTGTGTGGATTGTCCAACTCAGAGTTAACTGGCTCGAAGCTCTGTGTGTGCATTGTCCAACTCAGAGAAACTGGCTCGAAGCTCTGTGTGTGGATTGTCCAACTCAGAGAAACTGACTCTAAGCTCTGTGTGTGGATTGTCCAACTCCGTGTAAACTAGCTGGAAACTCTGTGTGTGGATTGTCCACCTCAGAGTAAACTGGCTCGAAGCTCTGTGTGTGGATTGTCCAACTCAGAGTAAACTGCCTCGAAACTCTGAGTGTGGATTGTCCAACTCATAGTAATCTGGCTCTACGCTCTGTGTGTGGATTGTCCAACTCAGAGTAAACTGGCTCGAATCTCTGTGTGTGGATTGTCCAACTGAGAGTAAACTGGCTCGAAGCTCAGTGTGTGGATTGTCCAACTCAGAGAAACTGGCTCGAAGCTCTGTGTGTGGATTGTTCAACTCAGAGTAAACTGGCTGGAAGCTCTGTGTGTGGATTGTCCAACTCAGAGAAACTGGCTCGAAGCTCTGTGTGTGGATTGTCCAACTCCGTGTAAACTAGCTGGAAACTCTGTGTGTGGATTGTCCACCTCAGAGTAAACTGGATCGAAGCTCTGTGTGTGGATTGTCCAACTCAGAGTAAACTGCCACGAAACTCTGAGTGTGGATTGTCCAACTCATTGTAAACTAGCTCGACGCTCTGTGTGTGGATTGTGCAACTCATAGTAAACTGGATCGAAGCTCAGTGTGTGGATTGTCCAACTCAGAGTAAACTGACTCGAAGCTCTGTGTGTGGATTGTCCAACTGAGATTAAACTGTCTCAAAGCTCTGTGTGTGGATTGTCCAACTCAGAGTAAACTATCTCAAAGCTCTGTGTGTGGATTGTCCAACTCAGAGTAAATCGTCTCGAAGCTCTGTGTGTGGATTGTCCAACTCAGAGTTAACTGGCTGGAAGTTCTGTGTGTGGATTGTCCAATTCAGAGTAAACTGGCTGGAAGCTCTGTGTGTGGATTGTCCAACTCAGAGTAAACTGGCTGGAAGCTCTGTGTGTGGATTGTCCAACTCAGAGTAAACTGGCTCGAAGCTCTGTGTGTGGATTGTCCAACTCAGAGTAAACTGGCTGGAAACTCTGTGTGTTGATTGTCCAACTCAGAGTAAACTGGCTGGAAGCTCTGTGTGTTGATTGTCCAACTCAGAGTAAACTGGCTCGAAGCTCTGTGTGTGGATTGTCCAACTCTGAGTAAACTGGCTGGAAGCTCTGTGTGTGGATTGTCCAACTCAGAGTAAACTGGCTCGAAGCTCTGTGTGTGGATTGTCCAACTCAGAGTAAACTGGCTGGAAGCTCTGTGTGTTGATTGTCCAATTCAGAGTAAACTGGCTGGAAGCTCTGTGTGTGGATTGTCCAACTCAGAGTAAACTGGCTCGAAGCTCTGTGTGTGGATTGTCCAACTCAGAGTAAACTGGCTTGAAGCTCTGTGTGTGGATTGTCCAACTCAGAGTAAACTGGCTGGAAGCTCTGTGTGTGGATTGTCCAACTCTGAGTAAACTGGCTGGAAGCTCTGTGTGTGGATTGTCCAACTCTGAGTAAACTGGCTGGAAGCTCTGTGTGTGGATTGTCCAACTCAGAGTTAACTGGCTGGAAGTTCTGTGTGTGGATTGTCCAATTCAGAGTAAACTGTCTCGAAGCTCCGTGTGTGGATTATCCAACTCAGAGTAAACTGGCTCGAATCTCTGTGTGTGGTTTGTCCAACTCAGAGTAAACTGGCTCGAAGCTCTGTGTGTGGATTGTCCAACTGAGAGTAAACTGGCTCATAGCTCTGTGTGTGGATTGTCCAACTCAGAGTTAACTGGCTGGAAGTTCTGTGTGTGGATTGTCCAATTCAGAGTAAACTGGCTGGAAGCTCTGTGTGTGGATTGTCCAACTCAGAGTAAACTGGCTGGAAGCTCTGTGTGTGGATTGTCCAACTCAGAGTAAACTGGCTCGAAGCTCTGTGTGTGGATTGTCCAACTCAGAGTAAACTGGCTGGAAGCTCTGTGTGTTGATTGTCCAACTCAGAGTAAACTGGCTGGAAGCTCTGTGTGTTGATTGTCCAACTCAGAGTAAACTGGCTGGAAGCTCTGTGTGTGGATTGTCCAACTCAGAGTAAACTGTCTCAAAGTTCTGTGTGTGGATTGTCTAACTCACAGTAAACTGGCTGGAAGCTCTGCGTGTGGATTGTCCAACTTAGAGTAAACTGGCTCATAGCTCTGTGTGTGGATTGTCCGACTCAGAGTAAACTGTCTCGAAGCTCTGTGTGTGCATTGTCCAATTCAGAGTAAACTGTCTCGCATCTCCGTGTGTGGATTATCCAACTCAGAGTAAACTGGCTCGAATCTCTGTGTGTGGTTTGTCCAACTCAGAGTAAACTGGCTCGAAGCTCTGTGTGTGGATTGTCCAACTGAGAGTAAACTGGCTCATAGCTCTGTGTGTGGATTGTCCAACTCAGAGTTAACTGGCTGGAAGTTCTGTGTGTGGATTGTCCAATTCAGAGTAAACTGGCTGGAAGCTCTGTGTGTGGATTGTCCAACTCAGAGTAAACTGGCTGGAAGCTCTGTGTGTGGATTGTCCAACTCAGAGTAAACTGGCTCGAAGCTCTGTGTGTGGATTGTCCAACTCAGAGTAAACTGGCTGGAAGCTCTGTGTGTTGATTGTCCAACTCAGAGTAAACTGGCTGGAAGCTCTGTGTGTTGATTGTCCAACTCAGAGTAAACTGGCTGGAAGCTCTGTGTGTGGATTGTCCAACTCAGAGTAAACTGTCTCAAAGCTCTGTGTGTGGATTGTCTAACTCACAGTAAACTGGCTGGAAGCTCTGTGTGTGGATTGTCCAACTTAGAGTAAACTGGCTCATAGCTCTGTGTGTGGATTGTCCGACTCAGAGTAAACTGTCTCGAAGCTCTGTGTGTGGATTGTCCATCTCACAGAAACTGACTCGAAACTCTGTGTGTGGATTGTTCAACTCAGAGTAAACTGGCTCGAAGCTCTGTGTGTGGATTGTCCAACTCAGAGAAACTGGCTCGAAGCTCTGTGTGTGGATTGTTCAACTCTGAGTAAACTGGCTCGAAGCTCTGTGTGTGGATTGTCCAACTCAGAGAAACTGACTCTAAGCTCTGTGTGTGGATTGTCCAACTCCGTGTAAACTAGCTGGAAACTCTGTGTGTGGATTGTCCACCTCAGAGTAAACTGGCTCGATGCTCTGTGTGTGGATTGTCCAACTCAGAGTAAACTGCCTCGAAACTCTGAGTGTGGATTGTCCAACTCATAGTAAACTGGCTCGACGCTCTGTGTGTGGATTGTCCAACTCAGAGTAAACTGGCTCGAATCTCTGTGTGTGGATTGTCCAACTGAGAGTAAACTGGCTCGAAGCTCAGTGTGTGGATTGTCCAACTCAGAGAAACTGGCTCGAAGCTCTGTGTGTGGATTGTTCTACTCAGAGTAAACTGGCTGGAAGCTCTGTGTGTGGATTGTCCAACTCAGAGAAACTGGCTCGAAGCTCTGTGTATGGATTGTCCAACTCCGTGTAAACTAGCTGGAAACTCTGTGTGTGGATTGTCCACCTCAGAGTAAACTGCCACAAAACTCTGAGTGTGGATTGTCCAACTCATAGTAAACTGGCTCGACGCTCTGTGTGTGGATTGTGCAACTCATAGTAAACTGGATCGAAGCTCTGTGTGTGGATTGTCCAACTCAGAGTAAACTGACTCGAAGCTCTGTGTGTGGATTGTCCAACTGAGAGTAAACTGGCTCATAGCTCTGTGTGTGGATTGTCCGACTCAGAGTAAACTGTCTCGAAGCTCTGTGTGTGGATTGTCCATCTCACAGAAACTGACTCGAAACTCTGTGTGTGGATTGTTCAACTCAGAGTAAACTGGCTCGAAGCTCTGTGTGTGGATTGTTCAACTCAGAGAAACTGGCTGGAAGCTCTGTGTGTGGATTGTCCAACTCAGAGTAAACTGGCTCGAAGCTCTGTGTGTGGATTGTCCAACTCTGAGTAAACTGGCTGGAAGCTCTGTGTGTGGATTGTCCAACTCAGAGTAAACTGGCTCGAAGCTCTGTGTGTGGATTGTCCAACTCAGAGTAAACTGGCTGGAAGCTCTGTGTGTTGATTGTCCAATTCAGAGTAAACTGGCTGGAAGCTCTGTGTGTGGATTGTCCAACTCAGAGTAAACTGGCTCGAAGCTCTGTGTGTGGATTGTCCAACTCAGAGTAAACTGGCTTGAAGCTCTGTGTGTGGATTGTCCAACTCAGAGTAAACTGGCTGGAAGCTCTGTGTGTGGATTGTCCAACTCTGAGTAAACTGGCTGGAAGCTCTGTGTGTGGATTGTCCAACTCTGAGTAAACTGGCTGGAAGCTCTGTGTGTGGATTGTCCAACTCAGAGTTAACTGGCTGGAAGTTCTGTGTGTGGATTGTCCAATTCAGAGTAAACTGTCTCGAAGCTCCGTGTGTGGATTATCCAACTCAGAGTAAACTGGCTCGAATCTCTGTGTGTGGTTTGTCCAACTCAGAGTAAACTGGCTCGAAGCTCTGTGTGTGGATTGTCCAACTGAGAGTAAACTGGCTCATAGCTCTGTGTGTGGATTGTCCAACTCAGAGTTAATTGGCTGGAAGTTCTGTGTGTGGATTGTCCAATTCAGAGTAAACTGGCTGGAAGCTCTGTGTGTGGATTGTCCAACTCAGAGTAAACTGGCTGGAAGCTCTGTGTGTGGATTGTCCAACTCAGAGTAAACTGGCTCGAAGCTCTGTGTGTGGATTGTCCAACTCAGAGTAAACTGGCTGGAAGCTCTGTGTGTTGATTGTCCAACTCAGAGTAAACTGGCTGGAAGCTCTGTGTGTTGATTGTCCAACTCAGAGTAAACTGGCTGGAAGCTCTGTGTGTGGATTGTCCAACTCAGAGTAAACTGTCTCAAAGCTCTGTGTGTGGATTGTCTAACTCACAGTAAACTGGCTGGAAGCTCTGTGTGTGGATTGTCCAACTTAGAGTAAACTGGCTCATAGCTCTGTGTGTGGATTGTCCGACTCAGAGTAAACTGTCTCGAAGCTCTGTGTGTGCATTGTCCAATTCAGAGTAAACTGTCTCGCATCTCCGTGTGTGGATTATCCAACTCAGAGTAAACTGGCTCGAATCTCTGTGTGTGGTTTGTCCAACTCAGAGTAAACTGGCTCGAAGCTCTGTGTGTGGATTGTCCAACTGAGAGTAAACTGGCTCATAGCTCTGTGTGTGGATTGTCCAACTCAGAGTTAACTGGCTGGAAGTTCTGTGTGTGGATTGTCCAATTCAGAGTAAACTGGCTGGAAGCTCTGTGTGTGGATTGTCCAACTCAGAGTAAACTGGCTGGAAGCTCTGTGTGTGGATTGTCCAACTCAGAGTTAACTGGCTCGAAGCTCTGTGTGTGCATTGTCCAACTCAGAGAAACTGGCTCGAAGCTCTGTGTGTGGATTGTCCAACTCAGAGAAACTGACTCTAAGCTCTGTGTGTGGATTGTCCAACTCCGTGTAAACTAGCTGGAAACTCTGTGTGTGGATTGTCCACCTCAGAGTAAACTGGCTCGAAGCTCTGTGTGTGGATTGTCCAACTCAGAGTAAACTGCCTCGAAACTCTGAGTGTGGATTGTCCAACTCATAGTAATCTGGCTCTACGCTCTGTGTGTGGATTGTCCAACTCAGAGTAAACTGGCTCGAATCTCTGTGTGTGGATTGTCCAACTGAGAGTAAACTGGCTCGAAGCTCAGTGTGTGGATTGTCCAACTCAGAGAAACTGGCTCGAAGCTCTGTGTGTGGATTGTTCAACTCAGAGTAAACTGGCTGGAAGCTCTGTGTGTGGATTGTCCAACTCAGAGAAACTGGCTCGAAGCTCTGTGTGTGGATTGTCCAACTCCGTGTAAACTAGCTGGAAACTCTGTGTGTGGATTGTCCACCTCAGAGTAAACTGGATCGAAGCTCTGTGTGTGGATTGTCCAACTCAGAGTAAACTGCCACGAAACTCTGAGTGTGGATTGTCCAACTCATTGTAAACTAGCTCGACGCTCTGTGTGTGGATTGTGCAACTCATAGTAAACTGGATCGAAGCTCAGTGTGTGGATTGTCCAACTCAGAGTAAACTGACTCGAAGCTCTGTGTGTGGATTGTCCAACTGAGATTAAACTGTCTCAAAGCTCTGTGTGTGGATTGTCCAACTCAGAGTAAACTATCTCAAAGCTCTGTGTGTGGATTGTCCAACTCAGAGTAAATCGTCTCGAAGCTCTGTGTGTGGATTGTCCAACTCAGAGTTAACTGGCTGGAAGTTCTGTGTGTGGATTGTCCAATTCAGAGTAAACTGGCTGGAAGCTCTGTGTGTGGATTGTCCAACTCAGAGTAAACTGGCTGGAAGCTCTGTGTGTGGATTGTCCAACTCAGAGTAAACTGGCTCGAAGCTCTGTGTGTGGATTGTCCAACTCAGAGTAAACTGGCTGGAAACTCTGTGTGTTGATTGTCCAACTCAGAGTAAACAGGCTGGAAGCTCTGTGTGTTGATTGTCCAACTCAGAGTAAACTGGCTCGAAGCTCTGTGTGTGGATTGTCCAACTCTGAGTAAACTGGCTGGAAGCTCTGTGTGTGGATTGTCCAACTCAGAGTAAACTGGCTCGAAGCTCTGTGTGTGGATTGTCCAACTCAGAGTAAACTGGCTGGAAGCTCTGTGTGTTGATTGTCCAATTCAGAGTAAACTGGCTGGAAGCTCTGTGTGTGGATTGTCCAACTCAGAGTAAACTGGCTCGAAGCTCTGTGTGTGGATTGTCCAACTCAGAGTAAACTGGCTTGAAGCTCTGTGTGTGGATTGTCCAACTCAGAGTAAACTGGCTGGAAGCTCTGTGTGTGGATTGTCCAACTCTGAGTAAACTGGCTGGAAGCTCTGTGTGTGGATTGTCCAACTCTGAGTAAACTGGCTGGAAGCTCTGTGTGTGCATTGTCCAACTCAGAGTTAACTGGCTGGAAGTTCTGTGTGTGGATTGTCCAATTCAGAGTAAACTGTCTCGAAGCTCCGTGTGTGGATTATCCAACTCAGAGTAAACTGGCTCGAATCTCTGTGTGTGGTTTGTCCAACTCAGAGTAAACTGGCTCGAAGCTCTGTGTGTGGATTGTCCAACTGAGAGTAAACTGGCTCATAGCTCTGTGTGTGGATTGTCCAACTCAGAGTTAATTGGCTGGAAGTTCTGTGTGTGGATTGTCCAATTCAGAGTAAACTGGCTGGAAGCTCTGTGTGTGGATTGTCCAACTCAGAGTAAACTGGCTGGAAGCTCTGTGTGTGGATTGTCCAACTCAGAGTAAACTGGCTCGAAGCTCTGTGTGTGGATTGTCCAACTCAGAGTAAACTGGCTGGAAGCTCTGTGTGTTGATTGTCCAACTCAGAGTAAACTGGCTGGAAGCTCTGTGTGTTGATTGTCCAACTCAGAGTAAACTGGCTGGAAGCTCTGTGTGTGGATTGTCCAACTCAGAGTAAACTGTCTCAAAGCTCTGTGTGTGGATTGTCTAACTCACAGTAAACTGGCTGGAAGCTCTGTGTGTGGATTGTCCAACTTAGAGTAAACTGGCTCATAGCTCTGTGTGTGGATTGTCCGACTCAGAGTAAACTGTCTCGAAGCTCTGTGTGTGCATTGTCCAATTCAGAGTAAACTGTCTCGCATCTCCGTGTGTGGATTATCCAACTCAGAGTAAACTGGCTCGAATCTCTGTGTGTGGTTTGTCCAACTCAGAGTAAACTGGCTCGAAGCTCTGTGTGTGGATTGTCCAACTGAGAGTAAACTGGCTCATAGCTCTGTGTGTGGATTGTCCAACTCAGAGTTAACTGGCTGGAAGTTCTGTGTGTGGATTGTCCAATTCAGAGTAAACTGGCTGGAAGCTCTGTGTGTGGATTGTCCAACTCAGAGTAAACTGGCTGGAAGCTCTGTGTGTGGATTGTCCAACTCAGAGTTAACTGGCTCGAAGCTCTGTGTGTGCATTGTCCAACTCAGAGAAACTGGCTCGAAGCTCTGTGTGTGGATTGTCCAACTCAGAGAAACTGACTCTAAGCTCTGTGTGTGGATTGTCCAACTCCGTGTAAACTAGCTGGAAACTCTGTGTGTGGATTGTCCACCTCAGAGTAAACTGGCTCGAAGCTCTGTGTGTGGATTGTCCAACTCAGAGTAAACTGCCTCGAAACTCTGAGTGTGGATTGTCCAACTCATAGTAATCTGGCTCTACGCTCTGTGTGTGGATTGTCCAACTCAGAGTAAACTGGCTCGAATCTCTGTGTGTGGATTGTCCAACTGAGAGTAAACTGGCTCGAAGCTCAGTGTGTGGATTGTCCAACTCAGAGAAACTGGCTCGAAGCTCTGTGTGTGGATTGTTCAACTCAGAGTAAACTGGCTGGAAGCTCTGTGTGTGGATTGTCCAACTCAGAGAAACTGGCTCGAAGCTCTGTGTGTGGATTGTCCAACTCCGTGTAAACTAGCTGGAAACTCTGTGTGTGGATTGTCCACCTCAGAGTAAACTGGATCGAAGCTCTGTGTGTGGATTGTCCAACTCAGAGTAAACTGCCACGAAACTCTGAGTGTGGATTGTCCAACTCATTGTAAACTAGCTCGACGCTCTGTGTGTGGATTGTGCAACTCATAGTAAACTGGATCGAAGCTCAGTGTGTGGATTGTCCAACTCAGAGTAAACTGACTCGAAGCTCTGTGTGTGGATTGTCCAACTGAGATTAAACTGTCTCAAAGCTCTGTGTGTGGATTGTCCAACTCAGAGTAAACTATCTCAAAGCTCTGTGTGTGGATTGTCCAACTCAGAGTAAATCGTCTCGAAGATCTGTGTGTGGATTGTCCAACTCAGAGTTAACTGGCTGGAAGTTCTGTGTGTGGATTGTCCAATTCAGAGTAAACTGGCTGGAAGCTCTGTGTGTGGATTGTCCAACTCAGAGTAAACTGGCTGGAAGCTCTGTGTGTGGATTGTCCAACTCAGAGTAAACTGGCTCGAAGCTCTGTGTGTGGATTGTCCAACTCAGAGTAAACTGGCTGGAAACTCTGTGTGTTGATTGTCCAACTCAGAGTAAACTGGCTGGAAGCTCTGTGTGTTGATTGTCCAACTCAGAGTAAACTGGCTCGAAGCTCTGTGTGTGGATTGTCCAACTCTGAGTAAACTGGCTGGAAGCTCTGTGTGTGGATTGTCCAACTCAGAGTAAACTGGCTCGAAGCTCTGTGTGTGGATTGTCCAACTCAGAGTAAACTGGCTGGAAGCTCTGTGTGTTGATTGTCCAATTCAGAGTAAACTGGCTGGAAGCTCTGTGTGTGGATTGTCCAACTCAGAGTAAACTGGCTCGAAGCTCTGTGTGTGGATTGTCCAACTCAGAGTAAACTGGCTTGAAGCTCTGTGTGTGGATTGTCCAACTCAGAGTAAACTGGCTGGAAGCTCTGTGTGTGGATTGTCCAACTCTGAGTAAACTGGCTGGAAGCTCTGTGTGTGGATTGTCCAACTCTGAGTAAACTGGCTGGAAGCTCTGTGTGTGGATTGTCCAACTCAGAGTTAACTGGCTGGAAGTTCTGTGTGTGGATTGTCCAATTCAGAGTAAACTGTCTCGAAGCTCCGTGTGTGGATTATCCAACTCAGAGTAAACTGGCTCGAATCTCTGTGTGTGGTTTGTCCAACTCAGAGTAAACTGGCTCGAAGCTCTGTGTGTGGATTGTCCAACTGAGAGTAAACTGGCTCATAGCTCTGTGTGTGGATTGTCCAACTCAGAGTTAACTGGCTGGAAGTTCTGTGTGTGGATTGTCCAATTCAGAGTAAACTGGCTGGAAGCTCTGTGTGTGGATTGTCCAACTCAGAGTAAACTGGCTGGAAGCTCTGTGTGTGGATTGTCCAACTCAGAGTAAACTGGCTCGAAGCTCTGTGTGTGGATTGTCCAACTCAGAGTAAACTGGCTGGAAGCTCTGTGTGTTGATTGTCCAACTCAGAGTAAACTGGCTGGAAGCTCTGTGTGTTGATTGTCCAACTCAGAGTAAACTGGCTGGAAGCTCTGTGTGTGGATTGTCCAACTCAGAGTAAACTGTCTCAAAGCTCTGTGTGTGGATTGTCTAACTCACAGTAAACTGGCTGGAAGCTCTGTGTGTGGATTGTCCAACTTAGAGTAAACTGGCTCATAGCTCTGTGTGTGGATTGTCCGACTCAGAGTAAACTGTCTCGAAGCTCTGTGTGTGCATTGTCCAATTCAGAGTAAACTGTCTCGCATCTCCGTGTGTGGATTATCCAACTCAGAGTAAACTGGCTCGAATCTCTGTGTGTGGTTTGTCCAACTCAGAGTAAACTGGCTCGAAGCTCTGTGTGTGGATTGTCCAACTGAGAGTAAACTGGCTCATAGCTCTGTGTGTGGATTGTCCAACTCAGAGTTAACTGGCTGGAAGTTCTGTGTGTGGATTGTCCAATTCAGAGTAAACTGGCTGGAAGCTCTGTGTGTGGATTGTCCAACTCAGAGTAAACTGGCTGGAAGCTCTGTGTGTGGATTGTCCAACTCAGAGTAAACTGGCTCGAAGCTCTGTGTGTGGATTGTCCAACTCAGAGTAAACTGGCTGGAAGCTCTGTGTGTTGATTGTCCAACTCAGAGTAAACTGGCTGGAAGCTCTGTGTGTTGATTGTCCAACTCAGAGTAAACTGGCTGGAAGCTCTGTGTGTGGATTGTCCAACTCAGAGTAAACTGTCTCAAAGCTCTGTGTGTGGATTGTCTAACTCACAGTAAACTGGCTGGAAGCTCTGTGTGTGGATTGTCCAACTTAGAGTAAACTGGCTCATAGCTCTGTGTGTGGATTGTCCGACTCAGAGTAAACTGTCTCGAAGCTCTGTGTGTGGATTGTCCATCTCACAGAAACTGACTCGAAACTCTGTGTGTGGATTGTTCAACTCAGAGTAAACTGGCTCGAAGCTCTGTGTGTGGATTGTCCAACTCAGAGAAACTGGCTCGAAGCTCTGTGTGTGGATTGTTCAACTCTGAGTAAACTGGCTCGAAGCTCTGTGTGTGGATTGTCCAACTCAGAGAAACTGACTCTAAGCTCTGTGTGTGGATTGTCCAACTCCGTGTAAACTAGCTGGAAACTCTGTGTGTGGATTGTCCACCTCAGAGTAAACTGGCTCGATGCTCTGTGTGTGGATTGTCCAACTCAGAGTAAACTGCCTCGAAACTCTGAGTGTGGATTGTCCAACTCATAGTAAACTGGCTCGACGCTCTGTGTGTGGATTGTCCAACTCAGAGTAAACTGGCTCGAATCTCTGTGTGTGGATTGTCCAACTGAGAGTAAACTGGCTCGAAGCTCAGTGTGTGGATTGTCCAACTCAGAGAAACTGGCTCGAAGCTCTGTGTGTGGATTGTTCTACTCAGAGTAAACTGGCTGGAAGCTCTGTGTGTGGATTGTCCAACTCAGAGAAACTGGCTCGAAGCTCTGTGTATGGATTGTCCAACTCCGTGTAAACTAGCTGGAAACTCTGTGTGTGGATTGTCCACCTCAGAGTAAACTGCCACGAAACTCTGAGTGTGGATTGTCCAACTCATAGTAAACTGGCTCGACGCTCTGTGTGTGGATTGTGCAACTCATAGTAAACTGGATCGAAGCTCTGTGTGTGGATTGTCCAACTCAGAGTAAACTGACTCGAAGCTCTGTGTGTGGATTGTCCAACTGAGAGTAAACTGGCTCATAGCTCTGTGTGTGGATTGTCCGACTCAGAGTAAACTGTCTCGAAGCTCTGTGTGTGGATTGTCCATCTCACAGAAACTGACTCGAAACTCTGTGTGTGGATTGTTCAACTCAGAGTAAACTGGCTCGAAGCTCTGTGTGTGGATTGTTCAACTCAGAGAAACTGGCTGGAAGCTCTGTGTGTGGATTGTCCAACTCAGAGTAAACTGGCTGGAAGCTCTGTGTGTGGATTGTCCAACTCAGAGTAAACTGGCTCGAAGCTCTGAGTGTGGATTGTCCAACTCAGAGTAAACTGGCTGGAAGCTCTGTGTGTTGATTGTCCAACTCAGAGTAAACTGGCTGGAAGCTCTGTGTGTGGATTGTCCAACTCAGAGTAAACTGGCTCGAAGCTCTGTGTGTGGATTGTCCAACTCTGAGTAAACTGGCTGGAAGCTCTGTGTGTGGATTGTCCAACTCAGAGTTAACTGGCTGGAAGTTCTGTGTGTGGATTGTCCAATTCAGAGTAAACTGTCTCGAAGCTCCGTGTGTGGATTATCCAACTCAGAGTAAACTGGCTCGAATCTCTGTGTGTGGTTTGTCCAACTCAGAGTAAACTGGCTCGAAGCTCTGTGTGTGGATTGTCCAACTGAGAGTAAACTGGCTCATAGCTCTGTGTGTGGATTGTCCAACTCAGAGTTAACTGGCTGGAAGTTCTGTGTGTGGATTGTCCAATTCAGAGTAAACTGGCTGGAAGCTCTGTGTGTGGATTGTCCAACTCAGAGTAAACTGGCTGGAAGCTCTGTGTGTGGATTGTCCAACTCAGAGTAAACTGGCTCGAAGCTCTGTGTGTGGATTGTCCAACTCAGAGTAAACTGGCTGGAAGCTCTGTGTGTTGATTGTCCAACTCAGAGTAAACTGGCTGGAAGCTCTGTGTGTTGATTGTCCAACTCAGAGTAAACTGGCTGGAAGCTCTGTGTGTGGATTGTCCAACTCAGAGTAAACTGTCTCAAAGCTCTGTGTGTGGATTGTCTAACTCACAGTAAACTGGCTGGAAGCTCTGTGTGTGGATTGTCCAACTTAGAGTAAACTGGCTCATAGCTCTGTGTGTGGATTGTCCGACTCAGAGTAAACTGTCTCGAAGCTCTGTGTGTGGATTGTCCATCTCACAGAAACTGACTCGAAACTCTGTGTGTGGATTGTTCAACTCAGAGTAAACTGGATCGAAGCTCTGTGTGTGGATTGTTCAACTCAGAGTAAACTGGCTCGAAGCTCTGTGTGTGGATTGTCCAACTCAGAGAAACTGACTCTAAGCTCTGTGTGTGGATTGTCCAACTCCGTGTAAACTAGCTGGAAACTCTGTGTGTGGATTGTCCACCTCAGAGTAAACTGGCTCGATGCTCTGTGTGTGGATTGTCCAACTCAGAGTAAACTGCCTCGAAACTCTGAGTGTGGATTGTCCAACTCATAGTAAACTGGCTCGACGCTCTGTGTGTGGATTGTCCAACTCAGAGTAAACTGGCTCGAATCTCTGTGTGTGGATTGTCCAACTGAGAGTAAACTGGCTCGAAGCTCAGTGTGTGGATTGTCCAACTCAGAGAAACTGGCTCGAAGCTCTGTGTGTGGATTGTTCTACTCAGAGTAAACTGGCTGGAAGCTCTGTGTGTGGATTGTCCAACTCAGAGAAACTGGCTCGAAGCTCTGTGTATGGATTGTCCAACTCCGTGTAAACTAGCTGTAAACTCTGTGTGTGGATTGTCCACCTCAGAGTAAACTGCCACGAAACTCTGAGTGTGGATTGTCCAACTCATAGTAAACTGGCTCGACGCTCTGTGTGTGGATTGTGCAACTCATAGTAAACTGGATCGAAGCTCTGTGTGTGGATTGTCCAACTCAGAGTAAACTGACTCGAAGCTCTGTGTGTGGATTGTCCAACTGAGAGTAAACTGGCTCATAGCTCTGTGTGTGGATTGTCCGACTCAGAGTAAACTGTCTCGAAGCTCTGTGTGTGGATTGTCCATCTCACAGAAACTGACTCGAAACTCTGTGTGTGGATTGTTCAACTCAGAGTAAACTGGCTCGAAGCTCTGTGTGTGGATTGTCCAACTCAGAGAAACTGGCTGGAAGCTCTGTGTGTGGATTGTCCAACTCAGAGTAAACTGGCTGGAAGCTCTGTGTGTGGATTGTCCAACTCACAGTAAACTGGCTCGAAGCTCTGTGTGTGGATTGTCCAACTCAGAGTAAACTGGCTCGAAACTCTGCGTGTGGATTGTCCAACTCAGAGTAAACTGGCTCAAAGCTCTGTATGTGGATTGTCCAACTGAGATTAAACTGTCTCAAAGCTCTGTGTGTGGATTTTCCAACTCAGAGTAAACTGGCTGGAAGCTCTGCGTGTGGTTTGTCCAACTCAGAGTAAACTGTCTCAAAGCTCTGTGTGTGGATTGTCTAACTCACAGTAAACTGGCTCGAAGCTCTGTGTGTGGATTGTCCAACTGAGAGTAAACTGGCTCATAGCTCTGTGTGTGGATTGTCCGACTCAGAGTAAACTGTCTCGAAGCTCTGTGTGTGGATTGTCCATCTCACAGAAACTGACTCGAAACTCTGTGTGTGGATTGTTCAACTCAGAGTTAACTGGCTCGAAGCTCTGTGTGTGCATTGTCCAACTCAGAGAAACTGGCTCGAAGCTCTGTGTGTGGATTGTTCAACTCAGAGTAAACTGGCTCGAAGCTCTGTGTGTGGATTGTCCAACTCAGAGAAACTGACTCTAAGCTCTGTGTGTGGATTGTCCAACTCCG
Source organism: Hemitrygon akajei (assembly GCF_048418815.1). Classification (NCBI taxonomy): domain Eukaryota; kingdom Metazoa; phylum Chordata; class Chondrichthyes; order Myliobatiformes; family Dasyatidae; genus Hemitrygon; species Hemitrygon akajei. The sequence continues at coordinate 5,192,270 of NC_133145.1, read as the reverse complement.
TGTAAACTAGCTGGAAACTCTGTGTGTGGATTGTCCACCTCAGAGTAAACTTGCTCGAAGCTCTGTGTGTGGATTGTCCAACTCAGAGTAAACTGCCTCGAAACTCTGAGTGTGGATTGTCCAACTCATAGTAAACTGGCTCGACGCTCTGTGTGTGGATTGTCCAACTCAGAGTAAACTGGCTCGAATCTCTGTGTGTGGATTGTCCAACTGAGAGTAAACTGGCTCGAAGCTCAGTGTGTGGATTGTCCAACTCAGAGAAACTGGCTCGAAGCTCTGTGTGTGGATTGTTCAACTCAGAGTAAACTGGCTGGAAGCTCTGTGTGTGGATTGTCCAACTCAGAGAAACTGGCTCGAAGCTCAGTGTGTGGATTGTCCAACTCCGTGTAAACTAGCTGGAAACACTGTGTGTGGATTGTCCACCTCAGAGTAAACTGGCTCGAAGCTCTGTGTGTGGATTGTCCAACTCAGAGTAAACTGCCACGAAACTCTGAGTGTGGATTGTCCAACTCATAGTAAACTGGCTCGACGCTCTGTGTGTGGATTGTGCAACTCATAGTAAACTGGATCGAAGCTCAGTGTGTGGATTGTCCAAATCAGAGTAAACTGACTCGAAGCTCTGTGTGTGGATTGTCCAACTGAGATTAAACTGTCTCAAAGCTCTGTGTGTGGATTGTCCAACTCAGAGTAAACTATCTCAAAGCTCTGTGTGTGGATTGTCCAACTCAGAGTAAATCGTCTCGAAGCTCTGTGTGTGGATTGTCCAACTCAGAGTTAACTGGCTGGAAGTTCTGTGTGTGGATTGTCCAATTCAGAGTAAACTGGCTGGAAGCTCTGTGTGTGGATTGTCCAACTCAGAGTAAACTGTCTCGAAGCTCTGTGTGTGGATTGTCCATCTCACAGAAACTGACTCGAAACTCTGTGTGTGGATTGTTCAACTCAGAGTAAACTGGCTCGAAGCTCTGTGTGTGGATTGTCCAACTCAGAGAAACTGGCTGGAAGCTCTGTGTGTGGATTGTCCAACTCAGAGTAAACTGGCTGGAAGCTCTGTGTGTGGATTGTCCAACTCAGAGTAAACTGGCTCGAAGCTCTGTGTGTGGATTGTCCAACTCAGAGTAAACTGGCTGGAAGCTCTGTGTGTTGATTGTCCAACTCAGAGTAAACTGGCTGGAAGCTCTGTGTGTGGATTGTCCAACTCAGAGTAAACTGGCTCGAAGCTCTGTGTGTGGATTGTCCAACTCTGAGTAAACTGGCTGGAAGCTCTGTGTGTGGATTGTCCAACTCAGAGTTAACTGGCTGGAAGTTCTGTGTGTGGATTGTCCAATTCAGAGTAAACTGTCTCGAAGCTCCGTGTGTGGATTATCCAACTCAGAGTAAACTGGCTCGAATCTCTGTGTGTGGTTTGTCCAACTCAGAGTAAACTGGCTCGAAGCTCTGTGTGTGGATTGTCCAACTGAGAGTAAACTGGCTCATAGCTCTGTGTGTGGATTGTCCAACTCAGAGTTAACTGGCTGGAAGTTCTGTGTGTGGATTGTCCAATTCAGAGTAAACTGGCTGGAAGCTCTGTGTGTGGATTGTCCAACTCAGAGTAAACTGGCTGGAAGCTCTGTGTGTGGATTGTCCAACTCAGAGTAAACTGGCTCGAAGCTCTGTGTGTGGATTGTCCAACTCAGAGTAAACTGGCTGGAAGTTCTGTGTGTTGATTGTCCAACTCAGAGTAAACTGGCTGGAAGCTCTGTGTGTTGATTGTCCAACTCAGAGTAAACTGGCTGGAAGCTCTGTGTGTGGATTGTCCAACTCAGAGTAAACTGTCTCAAAGCTCTGTGTGTGGATTGTCTAACTCACAGTAAACTGGCTGGAAGCTCTGTGTGTGGATTGTCCAACTTAGAGTAAACTGGCTCATAGCTCTGTGTGTGGATTGTCCGACTCAGAGTAAACTGTCTCGAAGCTCTGTGTGTGGATTGTCCATCTCACAGAAACTGACTCGAAACTCTGTGTGTGGATTGTTCAACTCAGAGTAAATTGGCTCGAAGCTCTGTGTGTGGATTGTTCAACTCAGAGTAAACTGGCTCGAAGCTCTGTGTGTGGATTGTCCAACTCAGAGAAACTGACTCTAAGCTCTGTGTGTGGATTGTCCAACTCCGTGTAAACTAGCTGGAAACTCTGTGTGTGGATTGTCCACCTCAGAGTAAACTGGCTCGATGCTCTGTGTGTGGATTGTCCAACTCAGAGTAAACTGCCTCGAAACTCTGAGTGTGGATTGTCCAACTCATAGTAAACTGGCTCGACGCTCTGTGTGTGGATTGTCCAACTCAGAGTAAACTGGCTCGAATCTCTGTGTGTGGATTGTCCAACTGAGAGTAAACTGGCTCGAAGCTCAGTGTGTGGATTGTCCAACTCAGAGAAACTGGCTCGAAGCTCTGTGTGTGGATTGTTCTACTCAGAGTAAACTGGCTGGAAGCTCTGTGTGTGGATTGTCCAACTCAGAGAAACTGGCTCGAAGCTCTGTGTATGGATTGTCCAACTCCGTGTAAACTAGCTGTAAACTCTGTGTGTGGATTGTCCACCTCAGAGTAAACTGCCACGAAACTCTGAGTGTGGATTGTCCAACTCATAGTAAACTGGCTCGACGCTCTGTGTGTGGATTGTGCAACTCATAGTAAACTGGATCGAAGCTCTGTGTGTGGATTGTCCAACTCAGAGTAAACTGACTCGAAGCTCTGTGTGTGGATTGTCCAACTGAGAGTAAACTGGCTCATAGCTCTGTGTGTGGATTGTCCGACTCAGAGTAAACTGTCTCGAATCTCTGTGTGTGGATTGTCCATCTCACAGAAACTGACTCGAAACTCTGTGTGTGGATTGTTCAACTCAGAGTAAACTGGCTCGAAGCTCTGTGTGTGGATTGTCCAACTCAGAGAAACTGGCTGGAAGCTCTGTGTGTGGATTGTCCAACTCAGAGTAAACTGGCTGGAAGCTCTGTGTGTGGATTGTCCAACTCAGAGTAAACTGGCTCGAAGCTCTGTGTGTGGATTGTCCAACTCAGAGTAAACTGGCTGGAAGCTCTGTGTGTTGATTGTCCAACTCAGAGTAAACTGGCTGGAAGCTCTGTGTGTTGATTGTCCAACTCAGAGTAAACTGGCTGGAAGCTCTGTGTGTGGATTGTCCAACTCACAGTAAACTGGCTCGAAGCTCTGTGTGTGGATTGTCCAACTCAGAGTAAACTGGCTCGAAACTCTGCGTGTGGATTGTCCAACTCAGAGTAAACTGGCTCAAAGCTCTGTATGTGGATTGTCCAACTGAGATTAAACTGTCTCAAAGCTCTGTGTGTGGATTTTCCAACTCAGAGTAAACTGGCTGGAAGCTCTGCGTGTGGTTTGTCCAACTCAGAGTAAACTGTCTCAAAGCTCTGTGTGTGGATTGTCTAACTCACAGTAAACTGGCTCGAAGCTCTGTGTGTGGATTGTCCAACTGAGAGTAAACTGGCTCATAGCTCTGTGTGTGCATTGTCCAACTCAGAGAAACTGGCTCGAAGCTCTGTGTGTGGATTGTTCAACTCAGAGTAAACTGGCTCGAAGCTCTGTGTGTGGATTGTCCAACTCAGAGAAACTGACTCTAAGCTCTGTGTGTGGATTGTCCAACTCCGTGTAAACTAGCTGGAAACTCTGTGTGTGGATTGTCCACCTCAGAGTAAACTTGCTCGAAGCTCTGTGTGTGGATTGTCCAACTCAGAGTAAACTGCCTCGAAACTCTGAGTGTGGATTGTCCAACTCATAGTAAACTGGCTCGACGCTCTGTGTGTGGATTGTCCAACTCAGAGTAAACTGGCTCGAATCTCTGTGTGTGGATTGTCCAACTGAGAGTAAACTGGCTCGAAGCTCAGTGTGTGGATTGTCCAACTCAGAGAAACTGGCTCGAAGCTCTGTGTGTGGATTGTTCAACTCAGAGTAAACTGGCTGGAAGCTCTGTGTGTGGATTGTCCAACTCAGAGAAACTGGCTCGAAGCTCAGTGTGTGGATTGTCCAACTCCGTGTAAACTAGCTGGAAACACTGTGTGTGGATTGTCCACCTCAGAGTAAACTGGCTCGAAGCTCTGTGTGTGGATTGTCCAACTCAGAGTAAACTGCCACGAAACTCTGAGTGTGGATTGTCCAACTCATAGTAAACTGGCTCGACGCTCTGTGTGTGGATTGTGCAACTCATAGTAAACTGGATCGAAGCTCAGTGTGTGGATTGTCCAAATCAGAGTAAACTGACTCGAAGCTCAGTGTGTGGATTGTCCAACTGAGATTAAACTGTCTCAAAGCTCTGTGTGTGGATTGTCCAACTCAGAGTAAACTATCTCAAAGCTCTGTGTGTGGATTGTCCAACTCAGAGTAAATCGTCTCGAAGCTCTGTGTGTGGATTGTCCAACTCAGAGTTCACTGGCTGGAAGTTCTGTGTGTGGATTGTCCAATTCAGAGTAAACTGGCTGGAAGCTCTGTGTGTGGATTGTCCAACTCAGAGTAAACTGGCTGGAAGCTCTGTGTGTGGATTGTCCAACTCAGAGTAAACTGGATCGAAGCTCTGTGTGTGGATTGTCCAAATCAGAGTAAACTGGCTGGAAACTCTGTGTGTTGATTGTCCAACTCAGAGTAAACTGGCTGGAAGCTCTGTGTGTTGATTGTCCAACTCAGAGTAAACTGGATGGAAGCTCTGTGTGTGGATTGTCCAACTCAGAGTAAACTGGCTCGAAGCTCTGTTTGTGGATTGTCCAACTCTGAGTAAACTGGCTGGAAGCTCTGTGTGTGGATTGTCCAACTCAGAGTAAACTGGCTCGAAGCACTGTGTGTGGATTGTCCAACTCAGAGAAACTGGCTCGAAGCTCTGTGTGTGGATTGTTCAACTCGGAGTAAACTGGCTCGAAGCTCTGTGTGTGGATTGTCCAACTCAGAGAAACTGACTCTAAGCTCTGTGTGTGGATTGTCCAACTCCGTGTAAACTAGCTGGAAACTCTGTGTGTGGATTGTCCACCTCAGAGTAAACTGGCTCGATGCTCTGTGTGTGGATTGTCCAACTCAGAGTAAACTGCCTCGAAACTCTGAGTGTGGATTGTCCAACTCATAGAAAACTGGCTCGACGCTCTGTGTGTGGATTGTCCAACTCAGAGTAAACTGGCGCGAATCTCTGTGTGTGGATTGTCCAACTGAGAGTAAACTGGCTCGAAGCTCAGTGTGTGGATTGTCCAACTCAGAGAAACTGGCTCGAAGCTCTGTGTGTGGATTGTTCTACTCAGAGTAAACTGGCTGGAAGCTCTGTGTGTGGATTGTCCAACTCAGAGAAACTGGCTCGAAGCTCTGTGTATGGATTGTCCAACTCCGTGTAAACTAGCTGTAAACTCTGTGTGTGGATTGTCCACCTCAGAGTAAACTGCCACGAAACTCTGAGTGTGGATTGTCCAACTCATAGTAAACTGGCTCGACGCTCTGTGTGTGGATTGTGCAACTCATAGTAAACTGACTCGAAGCTCTGTGTGTGGATTGTCCAACTGAGAGTAAACTGGCTCATAGCTCTGTGTGTGGATTGTCCGACTCAGAGTAAACTGTCTCGAAGCTCTGTGTGTGGATTGTCCATCTCACAGAAACTGACTCGAAACTCTGTGTGTGGATTGTTCAACTCAGAGTAAACTGGCTCGAAGCTCTGTGTGTGGATTGTCCAACTCAGAGAAACTGGCTGGAAGCTCTGTGTGTGGATTGTCCAACTCAGAGTAAACTGGCTGGAAGCTCTGTGTGTGGATTGTCCAACTCAGAGTAAACTGGCTCGAAGCTCTGTGTGTGGATTGTCCAACTCAGAGTAAACTGGCTGGAAGCTCTGTGTGTTGATTGTCCAACTCAGAGTAAACTGGCTGGAAGCTCTGTGTGTTGATTGTCCAACTCAGAGTAAACTGGCTGGAAGCTCTGTGTGTGGATTGTCCAACTCAGAGTAAACTGGCTCGAAGCTCTGTGTGTGGATTGTCCAACTCAGAGTAAACTCGCTCGAAACTCTGCGTGTGGATTGTCCAACTCAGAGTAAACTGGTTCAAAGCTCTGTATGTGGATTGTCCAACTGAGATTAAACTGTCTCAAAGCTCTGTGTGTGGATTTTCCAACTCAGAGTAAACTGGCTGGAAGCTCTGCGTGTGGTTTGTCCAACTCAGAGTAAACTGTCTCAAAGCTCTGTGTGTGCATTGTCCAACTCAGAGAAACTGGCTCGAAGCTCTGTGTGTGGATTGTCCAACTCAGAGAAACTGACTCTAAGCTCTGTGTGTGGATTGTCCAACTCCGTGTAAACTAGCTGGAAACTCTGTGTGTGGATTGTCCACCTCAGAGTAAACTGGCTCGAAGCTCTGTGTGTGGATTGTCCAACTCAGAGTAAACTGCCTCGAAACTCTGAGTGTGGATTGTCCAACTCATAGTAATCTGGCTCTACGCTCTGTGTGTGGATTGTCCAACTCAGAGTAAACTGGCTCGAATCTCTGTGTGTGGATTGTCCAACTGAGAGTAAACTGGCTCGAAGCTCAGTGTGTGGATTGTCCAACTCAGAGAAACTGGCTCGAAGCTCTGAGTGTGGATTGTTCAACTCAGAGTAAACTGGCTGGAAGCTCTGTGTGTGGATTGTCCAACTCAGAGAAACTGGCTCGAAGCTCTGTGTGTGGATTGTCCAACTCCGTGTAAACTAGCTGGAAACTCTGTGTGTGGATTGTCCACCTCAGAGTAAACTGGATCGAAGCTCTGTGTGTGGATTGTCCAACTCAGAGTAAACTGCCACGAAACTCTGAGTGTGGATTGTCCAACTCATAGTAAACTAGCTCGACGCTCTGTGTGTGGATTGTGCAACTCATAGTAAACTGGATCGAAGCTCAGTGTGTGGATTGTCCAACTCAGAGTAAACTGACTCGAAGCTCTGTGTGTGGATTGTCCAACTGAGATTAAACTGTCTCAAAGCTCTGTGTGTGGATTGTCCAACTCAGAGTAAACTATCTCAAAGCTCTGTGTGTGGATTGTGCAACTCATAGTAAACTGACTCGAAGCTCTGTGTGTGGATTGTCCAACTGAGAGTAAACTGGCTCATAGCTCTGTGTGTGGATTGTCCGACTCAGAGTAAACTGTCTCGAAGCTCTGTGTGTGGATTGTCCATCTCACAGAAACTGACTCGAAACTCTGTGTGTGGATTGTTCAACTCAGAGTAAACTGGCTCGAAGCTCTGTGTGTGGATTGTCCAACTCAGAGAAACTGGCTGGAAGCTCTGTGTGTGGATTGTCCAACTCAGAGTAAACTGGCTGGAAGCTCTGTGTGTGGATTGTCCAACTCAGAGTAAACTGGCTCGAAGCTCTGTGTGTGGATTGTCCAACTCAGAGTAAACTGGCTGGAAGCTCTGTGTGTTGATTGTCCAACTCAGAGTAAACTGGCTGGAAGCTCTGTGTGTTGATTGTCCAACTCAGAGTAAACTGGCTGGAAGCTCTGTGTGTGGATTGTCCAACTCAGAGTAAACTGGCTCGAAGCTCTGTGTGTGGATTGTCCAACTCAGAGTAAACTCGCTCGAAACTCTGCGTGTGGATTGTCCAACTCAGAGTAAACTGGCTCAAAGCTCTGTATGTGGATTGTCCAACTGAGATTAAACTGTCTCAAAGCTCTGTGTGTGGATTTTCCAACTCAGAGTAAACTGGCTGGAAGCTCTGCGTGTGGTTTGTCCAACTCAGAGTAAACTGTCTCAAAGCTCTGTGTGTGCATTGTCCAACTCAGAGAAACTGGCTCGAAGCTCTGTGTGTGGATTGTCCAACTCAGAGAAACTGACTCTAAGCTCTGTGTGTGGATTGTCCAACTCCGTGTAAACTAGCTGGAAACTCTGTGTGTGGATTGTCCACCTCAGAGTAAACTGGCTCGAAGCTCTGTGTGTGGATTGTCCAACTCAGAGTAAACTGCCTCGAAACTCTGAGTGTGGATTGTCCAACTCATTGTAATCTGGCTCTACGCTCTGTGTGTGGATTGTCCAACTCAGAGTAAACTGGCTCGAATCTCTGTGTGTGGATTGTCCAACTGAGAGTAAACTGGCTCGAAGCTCAGTGTGTGGATTGTCCAACTCAGAGAAACTGGCTCGAAGCTCTGTGTGTGGATTGTTCAACTCAGAGTAAACTGGCTGGAAGCTCTGTGTGTGGATTGTCCAACTCAGAGAAACTGGCTCGAAGCTCTGTGTGTGGATTGTCCAACTCCGTGTAAACTAGCTGGAAACTCTGTGTGTGGATTGTCCACCTCAGAGTAAACTGGATCGAAGCTCTGTGTGTGGATTGTCCAACTCAGAGTAAACTGCCACGAAACTCTGAGTGTGGATTGTCCAACTCATAGTAAACTAGCTCGACGCTCTGTGTGTGGATTGTGCAACTCATAGTAAACTGGATCGAAGCTCAGTGTGTGGATTGTCCAACTCAGAGTAAACTGACTCGAAGCTCTGTGTGTGGATTGTCCAACTGAGATTAAACTGTCTCAAAGCTCTGTGTGTGGATTGTCCAACTCAGAGTAAACTATCTCAAAGCTCTGTGTGTGGATTGTCCAACTCAGAGTAAATCGTCTCGAAGCTCTGTGTGTGGATTGTCCAACTCAGAGTTAACTGGCTGGAAGTTCTGTGTGTGGATTGTCCAATTCAGAGTAAACTGGCTGGAAGCTCTGTGTGTGGATTGTCCAACTCAGAGTAAACTGGCTGGAAGCTCTGTGTGTGGATTGTCCAACTCAGAGTAAACTGGCTCGAAGCTCTGTGTGTGGATTGTCCAACTCAGAGTAAACTGGCTGGAAACTCTGTGTGTTGATTGTCCAACTCAGAGTAAACTGGCTGGAAGCTCTGTGTGTTGATTGTCCAACTCAGAGTAAACTGGCTGGAAGCTCTGTGTGTGGATTGTCCAACTCAGAGTAAACTGGCTCGAAGCTCTGTGTGTGGATTGTCCAACTCTGAGTAAACTGGCTGGAAGCTCTGTGTGTGGATTGTCCAACTCAGAGTAAACTGGCTCGAAGCTCTGTGTGTGGATTGTCCAACTCAGAGTAAACTGGCTGGAAGCTCTGTGTGTTGATTGTCCAATTCAGAGTAAACTGGCTGGAAGCTCTGTGTGTGGATTGTCCAACTCAGAGTAAACTGGCTCGAAGCTCTGTGTGTGGATTGTCCAACTCAGAGTAAACTGGCTTGAAGCTCTGTGTGTGGATTGTCCAACTCAGAGTAAACTGGCTGGAAGCTCTGTGTGTGGATTGTCCAACTCTGAGTAAACTGGCTGGATGCTCTGTGTGTGGATTGTCCAACTCTGAGTAAACTGGCTGGAAGCTCTGTGTGTGGATTGTCCAACTCAGAGTTAACTGGCTGGAAGTTCTGTGTGTGGATTGTCCAATTCAGAGTAAACTGTCTCGAAGCTCCGTGTGTGGATTATCCAACTCAGAGTAAACTGGCTCGAATCTCTGTGTGTGGTTTGTCCAACTCAGAGTAAACTGGCTCGAAGCTCTGTGTGTGGATTGTCCAACTGAGAGTAAACTGGCTCATAGCTCTGTGTGTGGATTGTCCAACTCAGAGTTAACTGGCTGGAAGTTCTGTGTGTGGATTGTCCAATTCAGAGTAAACTGGCTGGAAGCTCTGAGTGTGGATTGACCAACTCAGAGTAAACTGGCTGGAAGCTCTGTGTGTGGATTGTCCAACTCAGAGTAAACTGGCTCGAAGCTCTGTGTGTGGATTGTCCAACTCAGAGTAAACTGGCTGGAAGCTCTGTGTGTTGATTGTCCAACTCAGAGTAAACTGGCTGGAAGCTCTGTGTGTTGATTGTCCAACTCAGAGTAAACTGGCTGGAAGCTCTGTGTGTGGATTGTCCAACTCAGAGTAAACTGTCTCAAAGCTCTGTGTGTGGATTGTCTAACTCACAGTAAACTGGCTGGAAGCTCTGTGTGTGGATTGTCCAACTTAGAGTGAACTGGCTCATAGCTCTGTGTGTGGATTGTCCGACTCAGAGTAAACTGTCTCGAAGCTCTGTGTGTGGATTGTCCATCTCACAGAAACTGACTCGAAACTCTGTGTGTGGATTGTTCAACTCAGAGTAAACTGGCTCGAAGCTCTGTGTGTGGATTGTCCAACTCAGAGAAACTGGCTCGAAGCTCTGTGTGTGGATTGTTCAACTCAGAGTAAACTGGCTCGAAGCTCTGTGTGTGGATTGTCCAACTCAGAGAAACTGACTCTAAGCTCTGTGTGTGGATTGTCCAACTCCGTGTAAACTAGCTGGAAACTCTGTGTGTGGATTGTCCACCTCAGAGTAAACTGGCTCGAAGCTCTGTGTGTGGATTGTCCACCTCAGAGTAAACTGGCTCGATGCTCTGTGTGTGGATTGTCCAACTCAGAGTAAACTGCCTCGAAACTCTGAGTGTGGATTGTCCAACTCATAGTAAACTGGCTCGACGCTCTGTGTGTGGATTCTCCAACTCAGAGTAAACTGGCTCGAATCTCTGTGTGTGGATTGTCCAACTGAGAGTAAACTGGCTCGAAGCTCAGTGTGTGGATTGTCCAACTCAGAGAAACTGGCTCGAAGCTCTGTGTGTGGATTGTTCTACTCAGAGTAAACTGGCTGGAAGCTCTGTGTGTGGATTCTCCAACTCAGGGAAACTGGCTCGAAGCTCTGTGTATGGATTGTCCAACTCCGTGTAAACTAGCTGGAAACTCTGTGTGTGGATTGTCCACCTCAGAGTAAACTGCCACGAAACTCTGAGTGTGGATTGTCCAACTCATAGTAAACTGGCTCGACGCTCTGTGTGTGGATTGTGCAACTCATAGTAAACTGGATCGAAGCTCTGTGTGTGGATTGTCCAACTCAGAGTAAACTGACTCGAAGCTCTGTGTGTGGATTGTCCAACTGAGAGTAAACTGGCTCATAGCTCTGTGTGTGGATTGTCCGACTCAGAGTAAACTGTCTCGAAGCTCTGTGTGTGGATTGTCCATCTCACAGAAACTGACTCGAAACTCTGTGTGTGGATTGTTCAACTCAGAGTAAACTGGCTCGAAGCTCTGTGTGTGGATTGTCCAACTCAGAGAAACTGGCTGGAAGCTCTGTGTGTGGATTGTCCAACTCAGAGTAAACTGGCTGGAAGCTCTGTGTGTGGATTGTCCAACTCAGAGTAAACTGGCTCGAAGCTCTGTGTGTGGATTGTCCAACTCAGAGTAAACTGGCTGGAAGCTCTGTGTGTTGATTGTCCAACTCAGAGTAAACTGGCTGGAAGCTCTGTGTGTTGATTGTCCAACTCAGAGTAAACTGGCTGGAAGCTCTGTGTGTGGATTGTCCAACTCACAGTAAACTGGCTCGAAGCTCTGTGTGTGGATTGTCCAACTCAGAGTAAACTGGCTCGAAACTCTGCGTGTGGATTGTCCAACTCAGAGTAAACTGGCTCAAAGCTCTGTGTGTGGATTGTCCAACTCTGAGTAAACTGGCTGGAAGCTCTGTGTGTGGATTGTCCAACTCTGAGTAAACTGGCTGGAAGCTCTGTGTGTGGATTGTCCAACTCAGAGTTAACTGGCTGGAAGTTCTGTGTGTGGATTGTCCAATTCAGAGTAAACTGTCTCGAAGCTCCGTGTGTGGATTATCCAACTCAGAGTAAACTGGCTCGAATCTCTGTGTGTGGTTTGTCCAACTCAGAGTAAACTGGCTCGAAGCTCTGTGTGTGGATTGTCCAACTGAGAGTAAACTGGCTCATAGCTCTGTGTGTGGATTGTCCAACTCAGAGTTAACTGGCTGGAAGTTCTGTGTGTGGATTGTCCAATTCAGAGTAAACTGGCTGGAAGCTCTGAGTGTGGATTGACCAACTCAGAGTAAACTGGCTGGAAGCTCTGTGTGTGGATTGTCCAACTCAGAGTAAACTGGCTCGAAGCTCTGTGTGTGGATTGTCCAACTCAGAGTAAACTGGCTGGAAGCTCTGTGTGTTGATTGTCCAACTCAGAGTAAACTGGCTGGAAGCTCTGTGTGTTGATTGTCCAACTCAGAGTAAACTGGCTGGAAGCTCTGTGTGTGGATTGTCCAACTCAGAGTAAACTGTCTCAAAGCTCTGTGTGTGGATTGTCTAACTCACAGTAAACTGGCTGGAAGCTCTGTGTGTGGATTGTCCAACTTAGAGTAAACTGGCTCATAGCTCTGTGTGTGGATTGTCCGACTCAGAGTAAACTGTCTCGAAGCTCTGTGTGTGGATTGTCCATCTCACAGAAACTGACTCGAAACTCTGTGTGTGGATTGTTCAACTCAGAGTAAACTGGCTCGAAGCTCTGTGTGTGGATTGTCCAACTCAGAGAAACTGGCTCGAAGCTCTGTGTGTGGATTGTTCAACTCAGAGTAAACTGGCTCGAAGCTCTGTGTGTGGATTGTCCAACTCAGAGAAACTGACTCTAAGCTCTGTGTGTGGATTGTCCAACTCCGTGTAAACTAGCTGGAAACTCTGTGTGTGGATTGTCCACCTCAGAGTAAACTGGCTCGAAGCTCTGTGTGTGGATTGTCCACCTCAGAGTAAACTGGCTCGATGCTCTGTGTGTGGATTGTCCAACTCAGAGTAAACTGCCTCGAAACTCTGAGTGTGGATTGTCCAACTCATAGTAAACTGGCTCGACGCTCTGTGTGTGGATTCTCCAACTCAGAGTAAACTGGCTCGAATCTCTGTGTGTGGATTGTCCAACTGAGAGTAAACTGGCTCGAAGCTCAGTGTGTGGATTGTCCAACTCAGAGAAACTGGCTCGAAGCTCTGTGTGTGGATTGTTCTACTCAGAGTAAACTGGCTGGAAGCTCTGTGTGTGGATTCTCCAACTCAGGGAAACTGGCTCGAAGCTCTGTGTATCGATTGTCCAACTCCGTGTAAACTAGCTGGAAACTCTGTGTGTGGATTGTCCACCTCAGAGTAAACTGCCACGAAACTCTGAGTGTGGATTGTCCAACTCATAGTAAACTGGCTCGACGCTCTGTGTGTGGATTGTGCAACTCATAGTAAACTGGATCGAAGCTCTGTGTGTGGATTGTCCAACTCAGAGTAAACTGACTCGAAGCTCTGTGTGTGGATTGTCCAACTGAGAGTAAACTGGCTCATAGCTCTGTGTGTGGATTGTCCGACTCAGAGTAAACTGTCTCGAAGCTCTGTGTGTGGATTGTCCATCTCACAGAAACTGACTCGAAACTCTGTGTGTGGATTGTTCAACTCAGAGTAAACTGGCTCGAAGCTCTGTGTGTGGATTGTCCAACTCAGAGAAACTGGCTGGAAGCTCTGTGTGTGGATTGTCCAACTCAGAGTAAACTGGCTGGAAGCTCTGTGTGTGGATTGTCCAACTCAGAGTAAACTGGCTCGAAGCTCTGTGTGTGGATTGTCCAACTCAGAGTAAACTGGCTGGAAGCTCTGTGTGTTGATTGTCCAACTCAGAGTAAACTGGCTGGAAGCTCTGTGTGTTGATTGTCCAACTCAGAGTAAACTGGCTGGAAGCTCTGTGTGTGGATTGTCCAACTCACAGTAAACTGGCTCGAAGCTCTGTGTGTGGATTGTCCAACTCAGAGTAAACTGGCTCGAAACTCTGCGTGTGGATTGTCCAACTCAGAGTAAACTGGCTCAAAGCTCTGTATGTGGATTGTCCAACTGAGATTAAACTGTCTCAAAGCTCTGTGTGTGGATTTTCCAACTCAGAGTAAACTGGCTGGAAGCTCTGCGTGTGGTTTGTCCAACTCAGAGTAAACTGTCTCAAAGCTCTGTGTGTGGATTGTCTAACTCACAGTAAACTGGCTCGAAGCTCTGTGTGTGGATTGTCCAACTGAGAGTAAACTGGCTCATAGCTCTGTGTGTGGATTGTCCGACTCAGAGTAAACTGTCTCGAAGCTCTGTGTGTGGATTGTCCATCTCACAGAAACTGACTCGAAACTCTGTGTGTGGATTGTTCAACTCAGAGTTAACTGGCTCGAAGCTCTGTGTGTGCATTGTCCAACTCAGAGAAACTGGCTCGAAGCTCTGTGTGTGGATTGTTCAACTCAGAGTAAACTGGCTCGAAGCTCTGTGTGTGGATTGTCCAACTCAGAGAAACTGACTCTAAGCTCTGTGTGTGGATTGTCCAACTCCGTGTAAACTAGCTGGAAACTCTGTGTGTGGATTGTCCACCTCAGAGTAAACTTGCTCGAAGCTCTGTGTGTGGATTGTCCAACTCAGAGTAAACTGCCTCGAAACTCTGAGTGTGGATTGTCCAACTCATAGTAAACTGGCTCGACGCTCTGTGTGTGGATTGTCCAACTCAGAGTAAACTGGCTCGAATCTCTGTGTGTGGATTGTCCAACTGAGAGTAAACTGGCTCGAAGCTCAGTGTGTGGATTGTCCAACTCAGAGAAACTGGCTCGAAGCTCTGTGTGTGGATTGTTCAACTCAGAGTAAACTGGCTGGAAGCTCTGTGTGTGGATTGTCCACCTCAGAGTAAACTGGCTCGAAGCTCTGTGTGTGGATTGTCCAACTCAGAGTAAACTGCCACGAAACTCTGAGTGTGGATTGTCCAACTCATAGTAAACTGGCTCGACGCTCTGTGTGTGGATTGTGCAACTCATAGTAAACTGGATCGAAGCTAAGTGTGTGGATTGTCCAACTCAGAGTAAACTGACTCGAAGCTCTGTGTGTGGATTGTCCAACTGAGATTAAACTGTCTCAAAGCTCTGTGTGTGGATTGTCCAACTCAGAGTAAACTATCTCAAAGCTCTGTGTGTGGATTGTCCAACTCAGAGTAAATCGTCTCGAAGCTCTGTGTGTGGATTGTCCAACTCAGAGTTAACTGGCTGGAAGTTCTGTGTGTGGATTGTCCAATTCAGAGTAAACTAGCTGGAAGCTCTGTGTGTGGATTGTCCAACTCAGAGTAAACTGGCTGGAAGCTCTGTGTGTGGATTGTCCAACTCAGAGTAAACTGGATCGAAGCTCTGTGTGTGGATTGTCCAAATCAGAGTAAACTGGCTGGAAACTCTGTGTGTTGATTGTCCAACTCAGAGTAAACTGGCTGGAAGCTCTGTGTGTTGATTGTCCAACTTAGAGTAAACTGGCTGGAAGCTCTGTGTGTGGATTGTCCAACTCAGAGTAAACTGGCTCGAAGCTCTGTTTGTGGATTGTCCAACTCTGAGTAAACTGGCTGGAAGCTCTGTGTGTGGATTGTCCAACTCAGAGTAAACTGGCTCGAAGCACTGTGTGTGGATTGTCCAACTCAGAGAAACTGGCTCGAAGCTCTGTGTGTGGATTGTTCAACTCAGAGTAAACTGGCTCGAAGCTCTGTGTGTGGATTGTCCAACTCAGAGAAACTGACTCTAAGCTCTGTGTGTGGATTGTCCAACTGCGTGTAAACTAGCTGGAAACTCTGTGTGTGGATTGTCCACCTCAGAGTAAACTGGCTCGATACTCTCTGTGTGGATTGTCCAACTCAGAGTAAACTGCCTCAAAACTCTGAGTGTGGATTGTCCAACTCATAGAAAACTGGCTCGACGCTCTGTGTGTGGATTGTCCAACTCAGAGTAAACTGGCTCGAATCTCTGTGTGTGGATTGTCCAACTGAGAGTAAACTGGCTCGAAGCTCAGTGTGTGGATTGTCCAACTCAGAGAAACTGGCTCGAAGCTCTGTGTGTGGATTGTTCTACTCAGAGTAAACTGGCTGGAAGCTCTGTGTGTGGATTGTCCAACTCAGAGAAACTGGCTCGAAGCTCTGTGTATGGATTGTCCAACTCCGTGTAAACTAGCTGTAAACTCTGTGTGTGGATTGTCCAACTCAGAGTAAACTATCTCAAAGCTCTGTGTGTGGATTGTCCAACTCAGAGTAAATCGTCTCGAAGCTCTGTGTGTGGATTGTCCAACTCAGAGTTAACTGGCTGGAAGTTCTGTGTGTGGATTGTCCAATTCAGAGTAAACTGGCTGGAAGCTCTGTGTGTGGATTGTCCAACTCAGAGTAAACTGGCTGGAAGCTCTGTGTGTGGATTGTCCAACTCAGAGTAAACTGGCTCGAAGCTCTGTGTGTGGATTGTCCAACTCAGAGTAAACTGGCTGGAAACTCTGTGTGTTGATTGTCCAACTCAGAGTAAACTGGCTGGAAGCTCTGTGTGTTGATTGTCCAACTCAGAGTAAACTGGCTGGAAGCTCTGTGTGTGGATTGTCCAACTCAGAGTAAACTGGCTCGAGGCTCTGTGTGTGGATTGTCCAACTCAGAGTTAACTGGCTGGAAGTTCTGTGTGTGGATTGTCCAATTCAGAGTAAACTGTCTCGAAGCTCCGTGTGTGGATTATCCAACTCAGAGTAAACTGGCTCGAATCTCTGTGTGTGGTTTGTCCAACTCAGAGTAAACTGGCTCGAAGCTCTGTGTGTGGATTGTCCAACTGAGAGTAAACTGGCTCATAGCTCTGTGTGTGGATTGTCCAACTCAGAGTTAACTGGCTGGAAGTTCTGTGTGTGGATTGTCCAATTCAGAGTAAACTGGCTGGAAGCTCTGTGTGTGGATTGTCCAACTCAGAGTAAACTGGCTGGAAGCTCTGTGTGTGGATTGTCCAACTCAGAGTAAACTGGCTCGAAGCTCTGTGTGTGGATTGTCCAACTCAGAGTAAACTGGCTGGAAGCTCTGTGTGTTGATTGTCCAACTCAGAGTAAACTGGCTGGAAGCTCTGTGTGTTGATTGTCCAACTCAGAGTAAACTGGCTGGAAGCTCTGTGTGTGGATTGTCCAACTCAGAGTAAACTGTCTCAAAGCTCTGTGTGTGGATTGTCTAACTCACAGTAAACTGGCTGGAAGCTCTGTGTGTGGATTGTCCAACTTAGAGTAAACTGGCTCATAGCTCTGTGTGTGGATTGTCCGACTCAGAGTAAACTGTCTCGAAGCTCTGTGTGTGGATTGTCCATCTCACAGAAACTGACTCGAAACTCTGTGTGTGGATTTTTCAACTCAGAGTAAACTGGCTCGAAGCTCTGTGTGTGGATTGTCCAACTCAGAGAAACTGGCTGGAAGCTCTGTGTGTGGATTGTTCAACTCAGAGTAAACTGGCTCGAAGCTCTGTGTGTGGATTGTCCAACTCAGAGAAACTGACTCTAAGCTCTGTGTGTGGATTGTCCAACTCCGTGTAAACTAGCTGGAAACTCTGTGTGTGGATTGTCCACCTCAGAGTAAACTGGCTCGAAGCTCTGTGTGTGGATTGTCCACCTCAGAGTAAACTGGCTCGATGCTCTGTGTGTGGATTGTCCAACTCAGAGTAAACTGCCTCGAAACTCTGAGTGTGGATTGTCCAACTCATAGTAAACTGGCTCGACGCTCTGTGTGTGGATTGTCCAACTCAGAGTAAACTGGCTCGAATCTCTGTGTGTGGATTGTCCAACTGAGAGTAAACTGGCTCGAAGCTCAGTGTGTGGATTGTCCAACTCAGAGAAACTGGCTCGAAGCTCTGTGTGTGGATTGTTCTACTCAGAGTAAACTGGCTGGAAGCTCTGTGTGTGGATTGTCCAACTCAGGGAAACTGGCTCGAAGCTCTGTGTATGGATTGTCCAACTCCGTGTAAACTAGCTGGAAACTCTGTGTGTGGATTGTCCACCTCAGAGTAAACTGCCACGAAACTCTGAGTGTGGATTGTCCAACTCATAGTAAACTGGCTCGACGCTCTGTGTGTGGATTGTGCAACTCATAGTAAACTGGATCGAAGCTCTGTGTGTGGATTGTCCAACTCAGAGTAAACTGACTCGAAGCTCTGTGTGTGGATTGTCCAACTGAGAGTAAACTGGCTCATAGCTCTGTGTGTGGATTGTCCGACTCAGAGTAAACTGTCTCGAAGCTCTGTGTGTGGATTGTCCATCTCACAGAAACTGACTCGAAACTCTGTGTGTGGATTGTTCAACTCAGAGTAAACTGGCTCGAAGCTCTGTGTGTGGATTGTCCAACTCAGAGAAACTGGCTGGAAGCTCTGTGTGTGGATTGTGCAACTCATAGTAAACTGGATCGAAGCTCTGTGTGTGGATTGTCCAACTCAGAGTAAACTGACTCGAAGCTCTGTGTGTGGATTGTCCAACTGAGAGTAAACTGGCTCATAGCTCTGTGTGTGGATTGTCCGACTCAGAGTAAACTGTCTCGAAGCTCTGTGTGTGGATTGTCCATCTCACAGAAACTAACTCGAAACTCTGTGTGTGGATTGTTCAACTCAGAGTAAACTGGCTCGAAGCTCTGTGTGTGGATTGTCCAACTCAGAGAAACTGGCTGGAAGCTCTGTGTGTGGATTGTCCAACTCAGAGTAAACTGGCTGGAAGCTCTGTGTGTGGATTGTCCAACTCAGAGTAAACTGGCTCGAAGCTCTGTGTGTGGATTGTCCAACTCAGAGTAAACTGGCTGGAAGCTCTGTGTGTTGATTGTCCAACTCAGAGTAAACTGGCTGGAAGCTCTGTGTGTTGATTGTCCAACTCAGAGTAAACTGGCTGGAAGCTCTGTGTGTGGATTGTCCAACTCACAGTAAACTGGCTCGAAGCTCTGTGTGTGGATTGTCCAACTCAGAGTAAACTGGCTCGAAACTCTGCGTGTGGATTGTCCAACTCAGAGTAAACTGGCTCAAAGCTCTGTATGTGGATTGTCCAACTGAGATTAAACTGTCTCAAAGCTCTGTGTGTGGATTTTCCAACTCAGAGTAAACTGGCTGGAAGCTCTGCGTGTGGTTTGTCCAACTCAGAGTAAACTGTCTCAAAGCTCTGTGTGTGGATTGTCTAACTCACAGTAAACTGGCTCGAAGCTCTGTGTGTGGATTGTCCAACTGAGAGTAAACTGGCTCATAGCTCTGTGTGTGGATTGTCCGACTCACAGTAAACTGTCTCGAAGCTCTGTGTGTGGATTGTCCATCTCACAGAAACTGACTCGAAACTCTGTGTGTGGATTGTTCAACTCAGAGTTAACTGGCTCGAAGCTCTGTGTGTGCATTGTCCAACTCAGAGAAACTGGCTCGAAGCTCTGTGTGTGGATTGTTCAACTCAGAGTAAACTGGCTCGAAGCTCTGTGTGTGGATTGTCCAACTCAGAGAAACTGACTCTAAGCTCTGTGTGTGGATTGTCCAACTCCGTGTAAACTAGCTGGAAACTCTGTGTGTGGATTGTCCACCTCAGAGTAAACTTGCTCGAAGCTCTGTGTGTGGATTGTCCAACTCAGAGTAAACTGCCTCGAAACTCTGAGTGTGGATTGTCCAACTCATAGTAAACTGGCTCGACGCTCTGTGTGTGGATTGTCCAACTCAGAGTAAACTGGCTCGAATCTCTGTGTGTGGATTGTCCAACTGAGAGTAAACTGGCTCGAAGCTCAGTGTGTGGATTGTCCAACTCAGAGAAACTGGCTCGAAGCTCTGTGTGTGGATTGTTCAACTCAGAGTAAACTGGCTGGAAGCTCTGTGTGTGGATTGTCCAACTCAGAGAAACTGGCTCGAAGCTCAGTGTGTGGATTGTCCAACTCCGTGTAAACTAGCTGGAAACACTGTGTGTGGATTGTCCACCTCAGAGTAAACTGGCTCGAAGCTCTGTGTGTGGATTGTCCAACTCAGAGTAAACTGCCACTAAACTCTGAGTGTGGATTGTCCAACTCATAGTAAACTGGCTCGACGCTCTGTGTGTGGATTGTGCAACTCATAGTAAACTGGATCGAAGCTAAGTGTGTGGATTGTCCAACTCAGAGTAAACTGACTCGAAGCTCTGTGTGTGGATTGTCCAACTGAGATTAATCTGTCTCAAAGCTCTGTGTGTGGATTGTCCAACTCAGAGTAAACTATCTCAAAGCTCTGTGTGTGGATTGTCCAACTCAGAGTAAATCGTCTCGAAGCTCTGTGTGTGGATTGTCCAACTCAGAGTTAACTGGCTGGAAGTTCTGTGTGTGGATTGTCCAATTCAGAGTAAACTGGCTGGAAGCTCTGTGTGTGGATTGTCCAACTCAGAGTAAACTGGCTGGAAGCTCTGTGTGTGGATTGTCCAACTCAGAGTAAACTGGATCGAAGCTCTGTGTGTGGATTGTCCAAATCAGAGTAAACTGGCTGGAAACTCTGTGTGTTGATTGTCCAACTCAGAGTAAACTGGCTGGAAGCTCTGTGTGTTGATTGTCCAACTTAGAGTAAACTGGCTGGAAGCTCTGTGTGTGGATTGTCCAACTCAGAGTAAACTGGCTCGAAGCTCTGTTTGTGGATTGTCCAACTCTGAGTAAACTGGCTGGAAGCTCTGTGTGTGGATTGTCCAACTCAGAGTAAACTGGCTCGAAGCACTGTGTGTGGATTGTCCAACTCAGAGAAACTGGTCGAAGCTCTGTGTGTGGATTGTTCAACTCAGAGTAAACTGGCTCGAAGCTCTGTGTGTGGATTGTCCAACTCAGAGAAACTGACTCTAAGCTCTGTGTGTGGATTGTCCAACTGCGTGTAAACTAGCTGGAAACTCTGTGTGTGGATTGTCCACCTCAGAGTAAACTGGCTCGATGCTCTCTGTGTGGATTGTCCAACTCAGAGTAAACTGCCTCGAAACTCTGAGTGTGGATTGTCCAACTCATAGAAAACTGGCTCGACGCTCTGTGTGTGGATTGTCCAACTCAGAGTAAACTGGCTCGAATCTCTGTGTGTGGATTGTCCAACTGAGAGTAAACTGGCTCGAAGCTCAGTGTGTGGATTGTCCAACTCAGAGAAACTGGCTCGAAGCTCTGTGTGTGGATTGTTCTACTCAGAGTAAACTGGCTGGAAGCTCTGTGTGTGGATTGTCCAACTCAGAGAAACTGGCTCGAAGCTCTGTGTATGGATTGTCCAACTCCGTGTAAACTAGCTGTAAACTCTGTGTGTGGATTGTCCACCTCAGAGTAAACTGCCACGAAACTCTGAGTGTGGATTGTCCAACTCATAGTAAACTGGCTCGACGCTCTGTGTGTGGATTGTGCAACTCATAGTAAACTGACTCGAAGCTCTGTGTGTGGATTGTCCAACTGAGAGTAAACTGGCTCATAGCTCTGTGTGTGGATTCTCCGACTCAGAGTAAACTGTCTCGAAGCTCTGTGTGTGGATTGTCCATCTCACAGAAACTGACTCGAAACTCTGTGTGTGGATTGTTCAACTCAGAGTAAACTGGCTCGAAGCTCTGTGTGTGGATTGTCCAACTCAGAGAAACTGGCTGGAAGCTCTGTGTGTGGATTGTCCAACTCAGAGTAAACTGGCTGGAAGCTCTGTCTGCGGATTGTCCAACTCAGAGTAAACTGGCTCGAAGCTCTGTGTGTGGATTGTCCAACTCAGAGTAAACTGGCTGGAAGCTCTGTGTGTTGATTGTCCAACTCAGAGTAAACTGGCTGGAAGTTCTGTGTGTTGATTGTCCAACTCAGAGTAAACTGGCTGGAAGCTCTGTGTGTGGATTGTCCAACTCAGAGTAAACTGGCTCGAAGCTCTGTGTGTGGATTGTCCAACTCAGAGTAAACTCGCTCGAACCTCTGCGTGTGGATTGTCCAACTCAGAGTAAACTGGCTCAAAGCTCTGTATGTGGATTGTCCAACTGAGATTAAACTGTCTCAAAGCTCTGTGTGTGGATTTTCCAACTCAGAGTAAACTGGCTGGAAGCTCTGCGTGTGGTTTGTCCAACTCAGAGTAAACTGTCTCAAAGCTCTGTGTGTGGATTGTCTAACTCACAGTAAACTGGCTCGAAGCTCTGTGTGTGGATTGTCCAACTGAGAGTAAACTGGCTCATAGCTCTGTGTGTGGATTGTCCGACTCAGAGTAAACTGTCTCGAAGCTCTGTGTGTGGATTGTCCATCTCACAGAAACTGACTCGAAACTCTGTGTGTGCATTGTCCAACTCAGAGAAACTGGCTCGAAGCTCTGTGTGTGGATTGTCCAACTCAGAGAAACTGCCTCGAAACTCTGAGTGTGGATTGTCCAACTCATAGTAAACTGGCTCGACGCTCTGTGTGTGGATTGTCCAACTCAGAGTAAACTGGCTCGAATCTCTATGTGTGGATTGTCCAACTGAGAGTAAACTGGCTCGAAGCTCAGTGTGTGGATTGTCCAACTCAGAGAAACTGGCTCGAAGCTCTGTGTGTGGATTGTTCTACTCAGAGTAAACTGGCTGGAAGCTCTGTGTGTGGATTGTCCAACTCAGAGAAACTGACTCTAAGCTCTGTGTGTGGATTGTCCAACTCCGTGTAAACTAGCTGGAAACTCTGTGTGTGGATTGTCCACCTCAGAGTAAACTTGCTCGAAGCTCTGTGTGTGGATTGTCCAACTCAGAGTAAACTGCCTCGAAACTCTGAGTGTGGATTGTCCAACTCATAGTAAACTGGCTCGACGCTCTGTGTGTGGATTGTCCAACTCAGAGTAAACTGGCTCGAATCTCTGTGTGTGGATTGTCCAACTGAGAGTAAACTGGCTCGAAGCTCAGTGTGTGGATTGTCCAACTCAGAGAAACTGGCTCGAAGCTCTGTGTGTGGATTGTTCAACTCAGAGTAAACTGGCTGGAAGCTCTGTGTGTGGATTGTCCACCTCAGAGTAAACTGGCTCGAAGCTCTGTGTGTGGATTGTCCAACTCAGAGTAAACTGCCACGAAACTCTGAGTGTGGATTGTCCAACTCATAGTAAACTGGCTCGACGCTCTGTGTGTGGATTGTGCAACTCATAGTAAACTGGATCGAAGCTAAGTGTGTGGATTGTCCAACTCAGAGTAAACTGACTCGAAGCTCTGTGTGTGGATTGTCCAACTGAGATTAAACTGTCTCAAAGCTCTGTGTGTGGATTGTCCAACTCAGAGTAAACTATCTCAAAGCTCTGTGTGTGGATTGTCCAACTCAGAGTAAATCGTCTCGAAGCTCTGTGTGTGGATTGTCCAACTCAGAGTTAACTGGCTGGAAGTTCTGTGTGTGGATTGTCCAATTCAGAGTAAACTAGCTGGAAGCTCTGTGTGTGGATTGTCCAACTCAGAGTAAACTGGCTGGAAGCTCTGTGTGTGGATTGTCCAACTCAGAGTAAACTGGATCGAAGCTCTGTGTGTGGATTGTCCAAATCAGAGTAAACTGGCTGGAAACTCTGTGTGTTGATTGTCCAACTCAGAGTAAACTGGCTGGAAGCTCTGTGTGTTGATTGTCCAACTTAGAGTAAACTGGCTGGAAGCTCTGTGTGTGGATTGTCCAACTCAGAGTAAACTGGCTCGAAGCTCTGTTTGTGGATTGTCCAACTCTGAGTAAACTGGCTGGAAGCTCTGTGTGTGGATTGTCCAACTCAGAGTAAACTGGCTCGAAGCACTGTGTGTGGATTGTCCAACTCAGAGAAACTGGCTCGAAGCTCTGTGTGTGGATTGTTCAACTCAGAGTAAACTGGCTCGAAGCTCTGTGTGTGGATTGTCCAACTCAGAGAAACTGACTCTAAGCTCTGTGTGTGGATTGTCCAACTGCGTGTAAACTAGCTGGAAACTCTGTGTGTGGATTGTCCACCTCAGAGTAAACTGGCTCGATACTCTCTGTGTGGATTGTCCAACTCAGAGTAAACTGCCTCAAAACTCTGAGTGTGGATTGTCCAACTCATAGAAAACTGGCTCGACGCTCTGTGTGTGGATTGTCCAACTCAGAGTAAACTGGCTCGAATCTCTGTGTGTGGATTGTCCAACTGAGAGTAAACTGGCTCGAAGCTCAGTGTGTGGATTGTCCAACTCAGAGAAACTGGCTCGAAGCTCTGTGTGTGGATTGTTCTACTCAGAGTAAACTGGCTGGAAGCTCTGTGTGTGGATTGTCCAACTCAGAGAAACTGGCTCGAAGCTCTGTGTATGGATTGTCCAACTCCGTGTAAACTAGCTGTAAACTCTGTGTGTGGATTGTCCAACTCAGAGTAAACTATCTCAAAGCTCTGTGTGTGGATTGTCCAACTCAGAGTAAATCGTCTCGAAGCTCTGTGTGTGGATTGTCCAACTCAGAGTTAACTGGCTGGAAGTTCTGTGTGTGGATTGTCCAATTCAGAGTAAACTGGCTGGAAGCTCTGTGTGTGGATTGTCCAACTCAGAGTAAACTGGCTGGAAGCTCTGTGTGTGGATTGTCCAACTCAGAGTAAACTGGCTCGAAGCTCTGTGTGTGGATTGTCCAACTCAGAGTAAACTGGCTGGAAACTCTGTGTGTTGATTGTCCAACTCAGAGTAAACTGGCTGGAAGCTCTGTGTGTTGATTGTCCAACTCAGAGTAAACTGGCTGGAAGCTCTGTGTGTGGATTGTCCAACTCAGAGTAAACTGGCTCGAGGCTCTGTGTGTGGATTGTCCAACTCAGAGTTAACTGGCTGGAAGTTCTGTGTGTGGATTGTCCAATTCAGAGTAAACTGTCTCGAAGCTCCGTGTGTGGATTATCCAACTCAGAGTAAACTGGCTCGAATCTCTGTGTGTGGTTTGTCCAACTCAGAGTAAACTGGCTCGAAGCTCTGTGTGTGGATTGTCCAACTGAGAGTAAACTGGCTCATAGCTCTGTGTGTGGATTGTCCAACTCAGAGTTAACTGGCTGGAAGTTCTGTGTGTGGATTGTCCAATTCAGAGTAAACTGGCTGGAAGCTCTGTGTGTGGATTGTCCAACTCAGAGTAAACTGGCTGGAAGCTCTGTGTGTGGATTGTCCAACTCAGAGTAAACTGGCTCGAAGCTCTGTGTGTGGATTGTCCAACTCAGAGTAAACTGGCTGGAAGCTCTGTGTGTTGATTGTCCAACTCAGAGTAAACTGGCTGGAAGCTCTGTGTGTTGATTGTCCAACTCAGAGTAAACTGGCTGGAAGCTCTGTGTGTGGATTGTCCAACTCAGAGTAAACTGTCTCAAAGCTCTGTGTGTGGATTGTCTAACTCACAGTAAACTGGCTGGAAGCTCTGTGTGTGGATTGTCCAACTTAGAGTAAACTGGCTCATAGCTCTGTGTGTGGATTGTCCGACTCAGAGTAAACTGTCTCGAAGCTCTGTGTGTGGATTGTCCATCTCACAGAAACTGACTCGAAACTCTGTGTGTGGATTTTTCAACTCAGAGTAAACTGGCTCGAAGCTCTGTGTGTGGATTGTCCAACTCAGAGAAACTGGCTCGAAGCTCTGTGTGTGGATTGTTCAACTCAGAGTAAACTGGCTCGAAGCTCTGTGTGTGGATTGTCCAACTCAGAGAAACTGACTCTAAGCTCTGTGTGTGGATTGTCCAACTCCGTGTAAACTAGCTGGAAACTCTGTGTGTGGATTGTCCACCTCAGAGTAAACTGGCTCGAAGCTCTGTGTGTGGATTGTCCACCTCAGAGTAAACTGGCTCGATGCTCTGTGTGTGGATTGTCCAACTCAGAGTAAACTGCCTCGAAACTCTGAGTGTGGATTGTCCAACTCATAGTAAACTGGCTCGACGCTCTGTGTGTGGATTGTCCAACTCAGAGTAAACTGGCTCGAATCTCTGTGTGTGGATTGTCCAACTGAGAGTAAACTGGCTCGAAGCTCAGTGTGTGGATTGTCCAACTCAGAGAAACTGGCTCGAAGCTCTGTGTGTGGATTGTTCTACTCAGAGTAAACTGGCTGGAAGCTCTGTGTGTGGATTGTCCAACTCAGGGAAACTGGCTCGAAGCTCTGTGTATGGATTGTCCAACTCCGTGTAAACTAGCTGGAAACTCTGTGTGTGGATTGTCCACCTCAGAGTAAACTGCCACGAAACTCTGAGTGTGGATTGTCCAACTCATAGTAAACTGGCTCGACGCTCTGTGTGTGGATTGTGCAACTCATAGTAAACTGGATCGAAGCTCTGTGTGTGGATTGTCCAACTCAGAGTAAACTGACTCGAAGCTCTGTGTGTGGATTGTCCAACTGAGAGTAAACTGGCTCATAGCTCTGTGTGTGGATTGTCCGACTCAGAGTAAACTGTCTCGAAGCTCTGTGTGTGGATTGTCCATCTCACAGAAACTGACTCGAAACTCTGTGTGTGGATTGTTCAACTCAGAGTAAACTGGCTCGAAGCTCTGTGTGTGGATTGTCCAACTCAGAGAAACTGGCTGGAAGCTCTGTGTGTGGATTGTGCAACTCATAGTAAACTGGATCGAAGCTCTGTGTGTGGATTGTCCAACTCAGAGTAAACTGACTCGAAGCTCTGTGTGTGGATTGTCCAACTGAGAGTAAACTGGCTCATAGCTCTGTGTGTGGATTGTCCGACTCAGAGTAAACTGTCTCGAAGCTCTGTGTGTGGATTGTCCATCTCACAGAAACTAACTCGAAACTCTGTGTGTGGATTGTTCAACTCAGAGTAAACTGGCTCGAAGCTCTGTGTGTGGATTGTCCAACTCAGAGAAACTGGCTGGAAGCTCTGTGTGTGGATTGTCCAACTCAGAGTAAACTGGCTGGAAGCTCTGTGTGTGGATTGTCCAACTCAGAGTAAACTGGCTCGAAGCTCTGTGTGTGGATTGTCCAACTCAGAGTAAACTGGCTGGAAGCTCTGTGTGTTGATTGTCCAACTCAGAGTAAACTGGCTGGAAGCTCTGTGTGTTGATTGTCCAACTCAGAGTAAACTGGCTGGAAGCTCTGTGTGTGGATTGTCCAACTCACAGTAAACTGGCTCGAAGCTCTGTGTGTGGATTGTCCAACTCAGAGTAAACTGGCTCGAAACTCTGCGTGTGGATTGTCCAACTCAGAGTAAACTGGCTCAAAGCTCTGTATGTGGATTGTCCAACTGAGATTAAACTGTCTCAAAGCTCTGTGTGTGGATTTTCCAACTCAGAGTAAACTGGCTGGAAGCTCTGCGTGTGGTTTGTCCAACTCAGAGTAAACTGTCTCAAAGCTCTGTGTGTGGATTGTCTAACTCACAGTAAACTGGCTCGAAGCTCTGTGTGTGGATTGTCCAACTGAGAGTAAACTGGCTCATAGCTCTGTGTGTGGATTGTCCGACTCACAGTAAACTGTCTCGAAGCTCTGTGTGTGGATTGTCCATCTCACAGAAACTGACTCGAAACTCTGTGTGTGGATTGTTCAACTCAGAGTTAACTGGCTCGAAGCTCTGTGTGTGCATTGTCCAACTCAGAGAAACTGGCTCGAAGCTCTGTGTGTGGATTGTTCAACTCAGAGTAAACTGGCTCGAAGCTCTGTGTGTGGATTGTCCAACTCAGAGAAACTGACTCTAAGCTCTGTGTGTGGATTGTCCAACTCCGTGTAAACTAGCTGGAAACTCTGTGTGTGGATTGTCCACCTCAGAGTAAACTTGCTCGAAGCTCTGTGTGTGGATTGTCCAACTCAGAGTAAACTGCCTCGAAACTCTGAGTGTGGATTGTCCAACTCATAGTAAACTGGCTCGACGCTCTGTGTGTGGATTGTCCAACTCAGAGTAAACTGGCTCGAATCTCTGTGTGTGGATTGTCCAACTGAGAGTAAACTGGCTCGAAGCTCAGTGTGTGGATTGTCCAACTCAGAGAAACTGGCTCGAAGCTCTGTGTGTGGATTGTTCAACTCAGAGTAAACTGGCTGGAAGCTCTGTGTGTGGATTGTCCAACTCAGAGAAACTGGCTCGAAGCTCAGTGTGTGGATTGTCCAACTCCGTGTAAACTAGCTGGAAACACTGTGTGTGGATTGTCCACCTCAGAGTAAACTGGCTCGAAGCTCTGTGTGTGGATTGTCCAACTCAGAGTAAACTGCCACTAAACTCTGAGTGTGGATTGTCCAACTCATAGTAAACTGGCTCGACGCTCTGTGTGTGGATTGTGCAACTCATAGTAAACTGGATCGAAGCTAAGTGTGTGGATTGTCCAACTCAGAGTAAACTGACTCGAAGCTCTGTGTGTGGATTGTCCAACTGAGATTAATCTGTCTCAAAGCTCTGTGTGTGGATTGTCCAACTCAGAGTAAACTATCTCAAAGCTCTGTGTGTGGATTGTCCAACTCAGAGTAAATCGTCTCGAAGCTCTGTGTGTGGATTGTCCAACTCAGAGTTAACTGGCTGGAAGTTCTGTGTGTGGATTGTCCAATTCAGAGTAAACTGGCTGGAAGCTCTGTGTGTGGATTGTCCAACTCAGAGTAAACTGGCTGGAAGCTCTGTGTGTGGATTGTCCAACTCAGAGTAAACTGGATCGAAGCTCTGTGTGTGGATTGTCCAAATCAGAGTAAACTGGCTGGAAACTCTGTGTGTTGATTGTCCAACTCAGAGTAAACTGGCTGGAAGCTCTGTGTGTTGATTGTCCAACTTAGAGTAAACTGGCTGGAAGCTCTGTGTGTGGATTGTCCAACTCAGAGTAAACTGGCTCGAAGCTCTGTTTGTGGATTGTCCAACTCTGAGTAAACTGGCTGGAAGCTCTGTGTGTGGATTGTCCAACTCAGAGTAAACTGGCTCGAAGCACTGTGTGTGGATTGTCCAACTCAGAGAAACTGGTCGAAGCTCTGTGTGTGGATTGTTCAACTCAGAGTAAACTGGCTCGAAGCTCTGTGTGTGGATTGTCCAACTCAGAGAAACTGACTCTAAGCTCTGTGTGTGGATTGTCCAACTGCGTGTAAACTAGCTGGAAACTCTGTGTGTGGATTGTCCACCTCAGAGTAAACTGGCTCGATGCTCTCTGTGTGGATTGTCCAACTCAGAGTAAACTGCCTCGAAACTCTGAGTGTGGATTGTCCAACTCATAGAAAACTGGCTCGACGCTCTGTGTGTGGATTGTCCAACTCAGAGTAAACTGGCTCGAATCTCTGTGTGTGGATTGTCCAACTGAGAGTAAACTGGCTCGAAGCTCAGTGTGTGGATTGTCCAACTCAGAGAAACTGGCTCGAAGCTCTGTGTGTGGATTGTTCTACTCAGAGTAAACTGGCTGGAAGCTCTGTGTGTGGATTGTCCAACTCAGAGAAACTGGCTCGAAGCTCTGTGTATGGATTGTCCAACTCCGTGTAAACTAGCTGTAAACTCTGTGTGTGGATTGTCCACCTCAGAGTAAACTGCCACGAAACTCTGAGTGTGGATTGTCCAACTCATAGTAAACTGGCTCGACGCTCTGTGTGTGGATTGTGCAACTCATAGTAAACTGACTCGAAGCTCTGTGTGTGGATTGTCCAACTGAGAGTAAACTGGCTCATAGCTCTGTGTGTGGATTCTCCGACTCAGAGTAAACTGTCTCGAAGCTCTGTGTGTGGATTGTCCATCTCACAGAAACTGACTCGAAACTCTGTGTGTGGATTGTTCAACTCAGAGTAAACTGGCTCGAAGCTCTGTGTGTGGATTGTCCAACTCAGAGAAACTGGCTGGAAGCTCTGTGTGTGGATTGTCCAACTCAGAGTAAACTGGCTGGAAGCTCTGTCTGCGGATTGTCCAACTCAGAGTAAACTGGCTCGAAGCTCTGTGTGTGGATTGTCCAACTCAGAGTAAACTGGCTGGAAGCTCTGTGTGTTGATTGTCCAACTCAGAGTAAACTGGCTGGAAGTTCTGTGTGTTGATTGTCCAACTCAGAGTAAACTGGCTGGAAGCTCTGTGTGTGGATTGTCCAACTCAGAGTAAACTGGCTCGAAGCTCTGTGTGTGGATTGTCCAACTCAGAGTAAACTCGCTCGAACCTCTGCGTGTGGATTGTCCAACTCAGAGTAAACTGGCTCAAAGCTCTGTATGTGGATTGTCCAACTGAGATTAAACTGTCTCAAAGCTCTGTGTGTGGATTTTCCAACTCAGAGTAAACTGGCTGGAAGCTCTGCGTGTGGTTTGTCCAACTCAGAGTAAACTGTCTCAAAGCTCTGTGTGTGGATTGTCTAACTCACAGTAAACTGGTCGAAGCTCTGTGTGTGGATTGTCCAACTGCGTGTAAACTAGCTGGAAACTCTGTGTGTGGATTGTCCACCTCAGAGTAAACTGGCTCGATGCTCTCTGTGTGGATTGTCCAACTCAGAGTAAACTGCCTCGAAACTCTGAGTGTGGATTGTCCAACTCATAGAAAACTGGCTCGACGCTCTGTGTGTGGATTGTCCAACTCAGAGTAAACTGGCTCGAATCTCTGTGTGTGGATTGTCCAACTGAGAGTAAACTGGCTCGAAGCTCAGTGTGTGGATTGTCCAACTCAGAGAAACTGGCTCGAAGCTCTGTGTGTGGATTGTTCTACTCAGAGTAAACTGGCTGGAAGCTCTGTGTGTGGATTGTCCAACTCAGAGAAACTGGCTCGAAGCTCTGTGTATGGATTGTCCAACTCCGTGTAAACTAGCTGTAAACTCTGTGTGTGGATTGTCCACCTCAGAGTAAACTGCCACGAAACTCTGAGTGTGGATTGTCCAACTCATAGTAAACTGGCTCGACGCTCTGTGTGTGGATTGTGCAACTCATAGTAAACTGACTCGAAGCTCTGTGTGTGGATTGTCCAACTGAGAGTAAACTGGCTCATAGCTCTGTGTGTGGATTCTCCGACTCAGAGTAAACTGTCTCGAAGCTCTGTGTGTGGATTGTCCATCTCACAGAAACTGACTCGAAACTCTGTGTGTGGATTGTTCAACTCAGAGTAAACTGGCTCGAAGCTCTGTGTGTGGATTGTCCAACTCAGAGAAACTGGCTGGAAGCTCTGTGTGTGGATTGTCCAACTCAGAGTAAACTGGCTGGAAGCTCTGTCTGCGGATTGTCCAACTCAGAGTAAACTGGCTCGAAGCTCTGTGTGTGGATTGTCCAACTCAGAGTAAACTGGCTGGAAGCTCTGTGTGTTGATTGTCCAACTCAGAGTAAACTGGCTGGAAGTTCTGTGTGTTGATTGTCCAACTCAGAGTAAACTGGCTGGAAGCTCTGTGTGTGGATTGTCCAACTCAGAGTAAACTGGCTCGAAGCTCTGTGTGTGGATTGTCCAACTCAGAGTAAACTCGCTCGAACCTCTGCGTGTGGATTGTCCAACTCAGAGTAAACTGGCTCAAAGCTCTGTATGTGGATTGTCCAACTGAGATTAAACTGTCTCAAAGCTCTGTGTGTGGATTTTCCAACTCAGAGTAAACTGGCTGGAAGCTCTGCGTGTGGTTTGTCCAACTCAGAGTAAACTGTCTCAAAGCTCTGTGTGTGGATTGTCTAACTCACAGTAAACTGGCTCGAAGCTCTGTGTGTGGATTGTCCAACTGAGAGTAAACTGGCTCATAGCTCTGTGTGTGGATTGTCCGACTCAGAGTAAACTGTCTCGAAGCTCTGTGTGTGGATTGTCCATCTCACAGAAACTGACTCGAAACTCTGTGTGTGCATTGTCCAACTCAGAGAAACTGGCTCGAAGCTCTGTGTGTGGATTGTCCAACTCAGAGAAACTGCCTCGAAACTCTGAGTGTGGATTGTCCAACTCATAGTAAACTGGCTCGACGCTCTGTGTGTGGATTGTCCAACTCAGAGTAAACTGGCTCGAATCTCTATGTGTGGATTGTCCAACTGAGAGTAAACTGGCTCGAAGCTCAGTGTGTGGATTGTCCAACTCAGAGAAACTGGCTCGAAGCTCTGTGTGTGGATTGTTCTACTCAGAGTAAACTGGCTGGAAGCTCTGTGTGTGGATTGTCCAACTCAGGGAAACTGGCTCGAAGCTCTGTGTATGGATTGTCCAACTCCGTGTAAACTAGCTGGAAACTCTGTGTGTGGATTGTCCACCTCAGAGTAAACTGCCACGAAACTCTGAGTGTGGATTGTCCAACTCATAGTAAACTGGCTCGACGCTCTGTGTGTGGATTGTGCAACTCATAGTAAACTGGATCGAAGCTCTGTGTGTGGATTGTCCAACTCAGAGTAAACTGACTCGAAGCTCTGTGTGTGGATTGTCCAACTGAGAGTAAACTGGCTCATAGCTCTGTGTGTGGATTGTCCGACTCAGAGTAAACTGTCTCGAAGCTCTGTGTGTGGATTGTCCATCTCACAGAAACTGACTCGAAACTCTGTGTGTGGATTGTTCAACTCAGAGTAAACTGGCTCGAAGCTCTGTGTGTGGATTGTCCAACTCACAGAAACTGGCTGGAAGCTCTGTGTGTGGATTGTGCAACTCATAGTAAACTGGATCGAAGCTCTGTGTGTGGATTGTCCAACTCAGAGTAAACTGACTCGAAGCTCTGTGTGTGGATTGTCCAACTGAGAGTAAACTGGCTCATAGCTCTGTGTGTGGATTGTCCGACTCAGAGTAAACTGTCTCGAAGCTCTGTGTGTGGATTGTCCATCTCACAGAAACTGACTCGAAACTCTGTGTGTGGATTGTTCAACTCAGAGTAAACTGGCTCGAAGCTCTGTGTGTGGATTGTCCAACTCAGAGAAACTGGCTGGAAGCTCTGTGTGTGGATTGTCCAACTCAGAGTAAACTGGCTGGAAGCTCTGTGTGTGGATTGTCCAACTCAGAGTAAACTGGCTCGAAGCTCTGTGTGTGGATTGTCCAACTCAGAGTAAACTGGCTGGAAGCTCTGTGTGTTGATTGTCCAACTCAGAGTAAACTGGCTGGAAGCTCTGTGTGTTGATTGTCCAACTCAGAGTAAACTGGCTGGAAGCTCTGTGTGTGGATTGTCCAACTCACAGTAAACTGGCTCGAAGCTCTGTGTGTGGATTGTCCAACTCAGAGTAAACTGGCTCGAAACTCTGCGTGTGGATTGTCCAACTCAGAGTAAACTGGCTCAAAGCTCTGTATGTGGATTGTCCAACTGAGATTAAACTGTCTCAAAGCTCTGTGTGTGGATTTTCCAACTCAGAGTAAACTGGCTGGAAGCTCTGCGTGTGGTTTGTCCAACTCAGAGTAAACTGTCTCAAAGCTCTGTGTGTGGATTGTCTAACTCACAGTAAACTGGCTCGAAGCTCTGTGTGTGGATTGTCCAACTGAGAGTAAACTGGCTCATAGCTCTGTGTGTGGATTGTCCGACTCAGAGTAAACTGTCTCGAAGCTCTGTGTGTGGATTGTCCATCTCACAGAAACTGACTCGAAACTCTGTGTGTGGATTGTTCAACTCAGAGTTAACTGGCTCGAAGCTCTGTGTGTGCATTGTCCAACTCAGAGAAACTGGCTCGAAGCTCTGTGTGTGGATTGTTCAACTCAGAGTAAACTGGCTCGAAGCTCTGTGTGTGGATTGTCCAACTCAGAGAAACTGACTCTAAGCTCTGTGTGTGGATTGTCCAACTCCGTGTAAACTAGCTGGAAACTCTGTGTGTGGATTGTCCACCTCAGAGTAAACTTGCTCGAAGCTCTGTGTGTGGATTGTCCAACTCAGAGTAAACTGCCTCGAAACTCTGAGTGTGGATTGTCCAACTCATAGTAAACTGGCTCGACGCTCTGTGTGTGGATTGTCCAACTCAGAGTAAACTGGCTCGAATCTCTGTGTGTGGATTGTCCAACTGAGAGTAAACTGGCTCGAAGCTCAGTGTGTGGATTGTCCAACTCAGAGAAACTGGCTCGAAGCTCTGTGTGTGGATTGTTCAACTCAGAGTAAACTGGCTGGAAGCTCTGTGTGTGGATTGTCCAACTCAGAGAAACTGGCTCGAAGCTCAGTGTGTGGATTGTCCAACTCCGTGTAAACTAGCTGGAAACACTGTGTGTGGATTGTCCACCTCAGAGTAAACTGGCTCGAAGCTCTGTGTGTGGATTGTCCAACTCAGAGTAAACTGCCACGAAACTCTGAGTGTGGATTGTCCAACTCATAGTAAACTGGCTCGACGCTCTGTGTGTGGATTGTGCAACTCATAGTAAACTGGATCGAAGCTAAGTGTGTGGATTGTCCAACTCAGAGTAAACTGACTCGAAGCTCTGTGTGTGGATTGTCCAACTGAGATTAATCTGTCTCAAAGCTCTGTGTGTGGATTGTCCAACTCAGAGTAAACTATCTCAAAGCTCTGTGTGTGGATTGTCCAACTCAGAGTAAATCGTCTCGAAGCTCTGTGTGTGGATTGTCCAACTCAGAGTTAACTGGCTGGAAGTTCTGTGTGTGGATTGTCCAATTCAGAGTAAACTGGCTGGAAGCTCTGTGTGTGGATTGTCCAACTCAGAGTAAACTGGCTGGAAGCTCTGTGTGTGGATTGTCCAACTCAGAGTAAACTGGATCGAAGCTCTGTGTGTGGATTGTCCAAATCAGAGTAAACTGGCTGGAAACTCTGTGTGTTGATTGTCCAACTCAGAGTAAACTGGCTGGAAGCTCTGTGTGTTGATTGTCCAACTTAGAGTAAACTGGCTGGAAGCTCTGTGTGTGGATTGTCCAACTCAGAGTAAACTGGCTCGAAGCTCTGTTTGTGGATTGTCCAACTCTGAGTAAACTGGCTGGAAGCTCTGTGTGTGGATTGTCCAACTCAGAGTAAACTGGCTCGAAGCACTGTGTGTGGATTGTCCAACTCAGAGAAACTGGCTCGAAGCTCTGTGTGTGGATTGTTCAACTCAGAGTAAACTGGCTCGAAGCTCTGTGTGTGGATTGTCCAACTCAGAGAAACTGACTCTAAGCTCTGTGTGTGGATTGTCCAACTGCGTGTAAACTAGCTGGAAACTCTGTGTGTGGATTGTCCACCTCAGAGTAAACTGGCTCGATGCTCTCTGTGTGGATTGTCCAACTCAGAGTAAACTGCCTCGAAACTCTGAGTGTGGATTGTCCAACTCATAGAAAACTGGCTCGACGCTCTGTGTGTGGATTGTCCAACTCAGAGTAAACTGGCTCGAATCTCTGTGTGTGGATTGTCCAACTGAGAGTAAACTGGCTCGAAGCTCAGTGTGTGGATTGTCCAACTCAGAGAAACTGGCTCGAAGCTCTGTGTGTGGATTGTTCTACTCAGAGTAAACTGGCTGGAAGCTCTGTGTGTGGATTGTCCAACTCAGAGAAACTGGCTCGAAGCTCTGTGTATGGATTGTCCAACTCCGTGTAAACTAGCTGTAAACTCTGTGTGTGGATTGTCCACCTCAGAGTAAACTGCCACGAAACTCTGAGTGTGGATTGTCCAACTCATAGTAAACTGGCTCGACGCTCTGTGTGTGGATTGTGCAACTCATAGTAAACTGACTCGAAGCTCTGTGTGTGGATTGTCCAACTGAGAGTAAACTGGCTCATAGCTCTGTGTGTGGATTCTCCGACTCAGAGTAAACTGTCTCGAAGCTCTGTGTGTGGATTGTCCATCTCACAGAAACTGACTCGAAACTCTGTGTGTGGATTGTTCAACTCAGAGTAAACTGGCTCGAAGCTCTGTGTGTGGATTGTCCAACTCAGAGAAACTGGCTGGAAGCTCTGTGTGTGGATTGTCCAACTCAGAGTAAACTGGCTGGAAGCTCTGTCTGCGGATTGTCCAACTCAGAGTAAACTGGCTCGAAGCTCTGTGTGTGGATTGTCCAACTCAGAGTAAACTGGCTGGAAGCTCTGTGTGTTGATTGTCCAACTCAGAGTAAACTGGCTGGAAGTTCTGTGTGTTGATTGTCCAACTCAGAGTAAACTGGCTGGAAGCTCTGTGTGTGGATTGTCCAACTCAGAGTAAACTGGCTCGAAGCTCTGTGTGTGGATTGTCCAACTCAGAGTAAACTCGCTCGAACCTCTGCGTGTGGATTGTCCAACTCAGAGTAAACTGGCTCAAAGCTCTGTATGTGGATTGTCCAACTGAGATTAAACTGTCTCAAAGCTCTGTGTGTGGATTTTCCAACTCAGAGTAAACTGGCTGGAAGCTCTGCGTGTGGTTTGTCCAACTCAGAGTAAACTGTCTCAAAGCTCTGTGTGTGGATTGTCTAACTCACAGTAAACTGGCTCGAAGCTCTGTGTGTGGATTGTCCAACTGAGAGTAAACTGGCTCATAGCTCTGTGTGTGGATTGTCCGACTCAGAGTAAACTGTCTCGAAGCTCTGTGTGTGGATTGTCCATCTCACAGAAACTGACTCGAAACTCTGTGTGTGGATTGTTCAACTCAGAGTTAACTGGCTCGAAGCTCTGTGTGTGCATTGTCCAACTCAGAGAAACTGGCTCGAAGCTCTGTGTGTGGATTGTCCAACTCAGAGAAACTGACTCTAAGCTCTGTGTGTGGATTGTCCAACTCCGTGTAAACTAGCTGGAAACTCTGTGTGTGGATTGTCCACCTCAGAGTAAACTGGCTCGAAGCTCTGTGTGTGGATTGTCCAACTCAGAGTAAACTGCCTCGAAACTCTGTGTGTGGATTGTCCAACTCAGAGTAAACTGGCTCGAATCTCTGTGTGTGGATTGTCCAACTGAGAGTAAACTGGCTCGAAGCTCAGTGTGTGGATTGTCCAACTCAGAGAAACTGGCTCGAAGCTCTGTGTGTGGATTGTTCAACTCAGAGTAAACTGGCTGGAAGCTCTGTGTGTGGATTGTCCAACTCATAGTAAACTGGCTGGAAGCTCTGTGTGTGGATTGTCCAACTCAGAGTAAACTGTCTCAAAGCTCTGTGTGTGGATTGTCTAACTCACAGTAAACTGGCTGGAAGCTCTGTGTGTGGATTGTCCAACTTAGAGTAAACTGGCTCATAGCTCTGTGTGTGGATTGTCCGACTCAGAGTAAACTGTCTCGAAGCTCTGTGTGTGGATTGTCCATCTCACAGAAACTGACTCGAAACTCTGTGTGTGGATTGTTCAACTCAGAGTAAACTGGCTCGAAGCTCTGTGTGTGGATTGTCCATCTCACAGAAACTGACTCGAAACTCTGTGTGTGGATTGTTCAACTCAGAGTAAACTGGCTCGAAGCTCTGTGTGTGGATTGTCCAACTCAGAGAAACTGGCTCGAAGCTGTGTGTGTGGATTCTTCAACTCAGAGTAAACTGGCTCGAAGCTCTGTGTGTGGATTGTCCAACTCAGAGAAACTGACTCTAAGCTCTGTGTGTGGATTGTCCAACTCCGTGTAAACTAGCTGGAAACTCTGTGTGTGGATTGTCCACCTCAGAGTAAACTGGCTCGAAGCTCTGTGTGTGGATTGTCCACCTCAGAGTAAACTGGCTCGATGCTCTGTGTGTGGATTGTCCAACTCATAGTAAACTGCCTCGAAACTCTGAGTGTGGATTCTCCAACTCATAGTAAACTGGCTCGACGCTCTGTGTGTGGATTGTCCAACTGAGAGTAAACTGGCTCGAATCTCTGTGTGTGGATTGTCCAACTGAGAGTAAACTGGCTCGAAGCTCAGTGTGTGGATTGTCCAACTCAGAGAAACTGGCTCGAAGCTCTGTGTGTGGATTGTTCTACTCAGAGTAAACTGGCTGGAAGCTCTGTGTGTGGATTGTCCAACTCAGAGAAACTGGCTCGAAGCTCTGTGTATTGGTTGTCCAACTCCTTGTAAACTAGCTGGAAACTCTGTGTGTGGATTGTCCACCTCAGAGTAAACTGCCACGAAACTCTGAGTGTGGATTGTCCAACTCATAGTAAACTGGCTCGACGCTCTCTGTGTGGATTGTGCAACTCATAGTAAACTGGATCGAAGCTCTGTGTGTGGATTGTCCAACTCAGAGTAAACTGACTCGAAGCTCTGTGTGTGGATTGTCCAACTGAGAGTAAACTGGCTCATAGCTCTGTGTGTGGATTGTCCGACTCAGAGTAAACTGTCTCGAAGCTCTGTGTGTGGATTGTCCATCTCACAGAAACTGACTCGAAACTCTGTGTGTGGATTGTTCAACTCAGAGTAAACTGGCTCGAAGCTCTGTGTGTGGATTGTCCAACTCAGAGAAACTGGCTGGAAGCTCTGTGTGTGGATTGTCTAACTCAGAGTAAACTGGCTGGAAGCTCTGTGTGTGGATTGTCCAACTCAGAGTAAACTGGCTCGAAGCTCTGTGTGTGGATTGTCCAACTCAGAGTAAACTGGCTGGAAGCTCTGTGTGTTGATTGTCCAACTCAGAGTAAACTGGCTGGAAGCTCTGTGTGTGGATTGTCCAACTCACAGTAAACTGGCTCGAAGCTCTGTGTGTGGATTGTCCAACTCAGAGTAAACTGCCTCGAAATTCTGCGTGTGGATTGTCCAACTCAGAGTAAACTGGCTCAAAGCTCTGTATGTGGATTGTCCAACTGAGATTAAACTGTCTCAAAGCTCTGTGTGTGGATTTTCCAACTCAGAGTAAACTGGCTGGAAGCTCTGCGTGTGGTTTGTCCAACTCAGAGTAAACTGTCTCAAAGCTCTGTGTGTGGATTGTCTAACTCACAGTAAACTGGCTCGAAGCTCTGTGTGTGAATTGTCCAACTGAGAGTAAACTGACTCTAAGCTCTGTGTGTGGATTGTCCAACTCCGTGTAAACTAGCTGGAAACTCTGTGTGTGGATTGTCCACCTCAGAGTAAACTTGCTCGAAGCTCTGTGTGTGGATTGTCCAACTCAGAGTAAACTGCCTCGAAACTCTGAGTGTGGATTGTCCAACTCATAGTAAACTGGCTCGACGCTCTGTGTGTGGATTGTCCAACTCAGAGTAAACTGGCTCGAATCTCTGTGTGTGGATTGTCCAACTGAGAGTAAACTGGCTCGAAGCTCAGTGTGTGGATTGTCCAACTCAGATAAACTGGCTCGAAGCTCTGTGTGTGGATTGTTCAACTCAGAGTAAACTGGCTGGAAGCTCTGTGTGTGGATTGTCCAACTCAGAGAAACTGGCTCGAAACTCTGAGTGTGGATTGTCCAACTCATAGTAAACTGGCTCGACGCTCTGTGTGTGGATTGTCCAACTCAGAGTAAACTGGCTCGAATCTCTGTGTGTGGAT
The DNA here is from genome assembly GCF_048418815.1 of Hemitrygon akajei. Lineage (NCBI taxonomy): Eukaryota > Metazoa > Chordata > Chondrichthyes > Myliobatiformes > Dasyatidae > Hemitrygon > Hemitrygon akajei. The sequence continues at coordinate 5,153,725 of NC_133145.1, read as the reverse complement.
TGTCCAACTCAGAGTAAACTGGCTCGAAGCTCAGTGTGTGGATTGTCCAACTCAGAGAAACTGGCTCGAAGCTCTGTGTGTGGATTGTTCAACTCAGAGTAAACTGGCTGGAAGCTCTGTGTGTGGATTGTCCAACTCAGAGAAACTGGCTCGAAGCTCAGTGTGTGGATTGTCCAACTCCGTGTAAACTAGCTGGAAACACTGTGTGTGGATTGTCCACCTCAGAGTAAACTGGCTCGAAGCTCTGTGTGTGGATTGTCCAACTCAGAGTAAACTGCCACGAAACTCTGAGTGTGGATTGTCCAACTCATAGTAAACTGGCTCGACGCTCTGTGTGTGGATTGTGCAACTCATAGTAAACTGGATCGAAGCTCAGTGTGTGGATTGTCCAACTCAGAGTAAACTGACTCGAAGCTCTGTGTGTGGATTGTCCAACTGAGATTAAACTGTCTCAAAGCTCTGTGTGTGGATTGTCCAACTCAGAGTAAACTATCTCAAAGCTCTGTGTGTGGATTGTCCAACTCAGAGTAAATCGTCTCGAAGCTCTGTGTGTGGATTGTCCAACTCAGAGTTAACTGGCTGGAAGTTCTGTGTGTGGATTGTCCAATTCAGAGTAAACTGGCTGGAAGCTCTGTGTGTGGATTGTCCAACTCAGAGTAAACTGCCTGGAAGCTCTGTGTGTGGATTGTCCAACTCAGAGTAAACTGGATCGAAGCTCTGTGTGTGGATTATCCAAATCAGAGTAAACTGGCTGGAAACTCTGTGTGTTGATTGTCCAATTCAGAGTAAACTGGCTGGAAGCTCTGTGTGTTGATTGTCCAACTTAGAGTAAACTGGCTGGAAGCTCTGTGTGTGGATTGTCCAACTCAGAGTAAACTGGCTCGAAGCTCTGTTTGTGGATTGTCCAACTCTGAGTAAACTGGCTGGAAGCTCTGTGTGTGGATTGTCCAACTCAGAGTAAACTGGCTCGAAGCACTGTGTGTGGATTGTCCAACTCAGAGAAACTGGCTCGAAGCTCTGTGTGTGGATTGTTCAACTCAGAGTAAACTGGCTCGAAGCTCTGTGTGTGGATTGTCCAACTCAGAGAAACTGACTCTAAGCTCTGTGTGTGGATTGTCCAACTGCGTGTAAACTAGCTGGAAACTCTGTGTGTGGATTGTCCACCTCAGAGTAAACTGGCTCGATGCTCTGTGTGTGGATTGTCCAACTCAGAGTAAACGCCCTCGAAACTCTGAGTGTGGATTGTCCAACTCATAGAAAACTGGCTCGACGCTCTGTGTGTGGATTGTCCAACTCAGAGTAAACTGGCTCGAATCTCTGTGTGTGGATTGTCCAACTGAGAGTAAACTGGCTCGAAGCTCAGTGTGTGGATTGTCCAACTCAGAGAAACTGGCTCGAAGCTCTGTGTGTGGATTGTTCTACTCAGAGTAAACTGGCTGGAAGCTCTGTGTGTGGATTGTCCAACTCAGAGAAACTGGCTCGAAGCTCTGTGTATGGATTGTCCAACTCCGTGTAAACTAGCTGTAAACTCTGTGTGTGGATTGTCCACCTCAGAGTAAACTGCCACGAAACTCTGAGTGTGGATTGTCCAACTCATAGTAAACTGGCTCGACGCTCTGTGTGTGGATTGTGCAACTCATAGTAAACTGACTCGAAGCTCTGTGTGTGGATTGTCCAACTGAGAGTAAACTGGCTCATAGCTCTGTGTGTGGATTCTCCGACTCAGAGTAAACTGTCTCGAAGCTCTGTGTGTGGATTGTCCATCTCACAGAAACTGACTCGAAACTCTGTGTGTGGATTGTTCAACTCAGAGTAAACTGGCTCGAAGCTCTGTGTGTGGATTGTCCAACTCAGAGAAACTGGCTGGAAGCTCTGTGTGTGGATTGTCCAACTCAGAGTAAACTGGCTGGAAGCTCTGTCTGCGGATTGTCCAACTCAGAGTAAACTGGCTCGAAGCTCTGTGTGTGGATTGTCCAACTCAGAGTAAACTGGCTGGAAGCTCTGTGTGTTGATTGTCCAACTCAGAGTAAACTGGCTGGAAGTTCTGTGTGTTGATTGTCCAACTCAGAGTAAACTGGCTGGAAGCTCTGTGTGTGGATTGTCCAACTCAGAGTAAACTGGCTCGAAGCTCTGTGTGTGGATTGTCCAACTCAGAGTAAACTCGCTCGAACCTCTGCGTGTGGATTGTCCAACTCAGAGTAAACTGGCTCAAAGCTCTGTATGTGGATTGTCCAACTGAGATTAAACTGTCTCAAAGCTCTGTGTGTGGATTTTCCAACTCAGAGTAAACTGGCTGGAAGCTCTGCGTGTGGTTTGTCCAACTCAGAGTAAACTGTCTCAAAGCTCTGTGTGTGGATTGTCTAACTCACAGTAAACTGGCTCGAAGCTCTGTGTGTGGATTGTCCAACTGAGAGTAAACTGGCTCATAGCTCTGTGTGTGGATTGTCCGACTCAGAGTAAACTGTCTCGAAGCTCTGTGTGTGGATTGTCCATCTCACAGAAACTGACTCGAAACTCTGTGTGTGGATTGTTCAACTCAGAGTTAACTGGCTCGAAGCTCTGTGTGTGCATTGTCCAACTCAGAGAAACTGGCTCGAAGCTCTGTGTGTGGATTGTCCAACTCAGAGAAACTGACTCTAAGCTCTGTGTGTGGATTGTCCAACTCCGTGTAAACTAGCTGGAAACTCTGTGTGTGGATTGTCCACCTCAGAGTAAACTGGCTCGAAGCTCTGTGTGTGGATTGTCCAACTCAGAGTAAACTGCCTCGAAACTCTGTGTGTGGATTGTCCAACTCAGAGTAAACTGGCTCGAATCTCTGTGTGTGGATTGTCCAACTGAGAGTAAACTGGCTCGAAGCTCAGTGTGTGGATTGTCCAACTCAGAGAAACTGGCTCGAAGCTCTGTGTGTGGATTGTTCAACTCAGAGTAAACTGGCTGGAAGCTCTGTGTGTGGATTGTCCAACTCATAGTAAACTGGCTGGAAGCTCTGTGTGTGGATTGTCCAACTCAGAGTAAACTGTCTCAAAGCTCTGTGTGTGGATTGTCTAACTCACAGTAAACTGGCTGGAAGCTCTGTGTGTGGATTGTCCAACTTAGAGTAAACTGGCTCATAGCTCTGTGTGTGGATTGTCCGACTCAGAGTAAACTGTCTCGAAGCTCTGTGTGTGGATTGTCCATCTCACAGAAACTGACCCGAAACTCTGTGTGTGGATTGTTCAACTCAGAGTAAACTGGCTCGAAGCTCTGTGTGTGGATTGTCCATCTCACAGAAACTGACTCGAAACTCTGTGTGTGGATTGTTCAACTCAGAGTAAACTGGCTCGAAGCTCTGTGTGTGGATTGTCCAACTCAGAGAAACTGGCTCGAAGCTGTGTGTGTGGATTCTTCAACTCAGAGTAAACTGGCTCGAAGCTCTGTGTGTGGATTGTCCAACTCAGAGAAACTGACTCTAAGCTCTGTGTGTGGATTGTCCAACTCCGTGTAAACTAGCTGGAAACTCTGTGTGTGGATTGTCCACCTCAGAGTAAACTGGCTCGAAGCTCTGTGTGTGGATTGTCCACCTCAGAGTAAACTGGCTCGATGCTCTGTGTGTGGATTGTCCAACTCATAGTAAACTGCCTCGAAACTCTGAGTGTGGATTCTCCAACTCATAGTAAACTGGCTCGACGCTCTGTGTGTGGATTGTCCAACTCAGAGTAAACTGGCTCGAATCTCTGTGTGTGGATTGTCCAACTGAGAGTAAACTGGCTCGAAGCTCAGTGTGTGGATTGTCCAACTCAGAGAAACTGGCTCGAAGCTCTGTGTGTGGATTGTTCTACTCAGAGTAAACTGGCTGGAAGCTCTGTGTGTGGATTGTACAACTCAGAGAAACTGGCTCGAAGCTCTGTGTATTGGTTGTCCAACTCCTTGTAAACTAGCTGGAAACTCTGTGTGTGGATTGTCCACCTCAGAGTAAACTGCCACGAAACTCTGAGTGTGGATTGTCCAACTCATAGTAAACTGGCTCGACGCTCTCTGTGTGGATTGTGCAACTCATAGTAAACTGGATCGAAGCTCTGTGTGTGGATTGTCCAACTCAGAGTAAACTGACTCGAAGCTCTGTGTGTGGATTGTCCAACTGAGAGTAAACTGGCTCATAGCTCTGTGTGTGGATTGTCCGACTCAGAGTAAACTGTCTCGAAGCTCTGTGTGTGGATTGTCCATCTCACAGAAACTGACTCGAAACTCTGTGTGTGGATTGTTCAACTCAGAGTAAACTGGCTCGAAGCTCTGTGTGTGGATTGTCCAACTCAGAGAAACTGGCTGGAAGCTCTGTGTGTGGATTATCTAACTCAGAGTAAACTGGCTGGAAGCTCTGTGTGTGGATTGTCCAACTCAGAGTAAACTGGCTCGAAGCTCTGTGTGTGGATTGTCCAACTCAGAGTAAACTGGCTGGAAGCTCTGTGTGTTGATTGTCCAACTCAGAGTAAACTGGCTGGAAGCTCTGTGTGTGGATTGTCCAACTCACAGTAAACTGGCTCGAAGCTCTGTGTGTGGATTGTCCAACTCAGAGTAAACTGCCTCGAAACTCTGCGTGTGGATTGTCCAACTCAGAGTAAACTGGCTCAAAGCTCTGTATGTGGATTGTCCAACTGAGATTAAACTGTCTCAAAGCTCTGTGTGTGGATTTTCCAACTCAGAGTAAACTGGCTGGAAGCTCTGCGTGTGGTTTGTCCAACTCAGAGTAAACTGTCTCAAAGCTCTGTGTGTGGATTGTCTAACTCACAGTAAACTGGCTCGAAGCTCTGTGTGTGAATTGTCCAACTGAGAGTAAACTGACTCTAAGCTCTGTGTGTGGATTGTCCAACTCCGTGTAAACTAGCTGGAAACTCTGTGTGTGGATTGTCCACCTCAGAGTAAACTTGCTCGAAGCTCTGTGTGTGGATTGTCCAACTCAGAGTAAACTGCCTCGAAACTCTGAGTGTGGATTGTCCAACTCATAGTAAACTGGCTCGACGCTCTGTGTGTGGATTGTCCAACTCAGAGTAAACTGGCTCGAATCTCTGTGTGTGGATTGTCCAACTGAGAGTAAACTGGCTCGAAGCTCAGTGTGTGGATTGTCCAACTCAGATAAACTGGCTCGAAGCTCTGTGTGTGGATTGTTCAACTCAGAGTAAACTGGCTGGAAGCTCTGTGTGTGGATTGTCCAACTCAGAGAAACTGGCTCGAAACTCTGAGTGTGGATTGTCCAACTCATAGTAAACTGGCTCGACGCTCTGTGTGTGGATTGTCCAACTCAGAGTAAACTGGCTCGAATCTCTGTGTGTGGATTGTCCAACTGAGAGTAAACTGGCTCGAAGCTCAGTGTGTGGATTGTCCAACTCAGAGAAACTGGCTCGAAGCTCTGTGTGTGGATTGTTCAACTCAGAGTAAACTGGCTGGAAGCTCTGTGTGTGGATTGTCCAACTCAGAGAAACTGGCTCGAAGCTCAGTGTGTGGATTGTCCAACTCCGTGTAAACTAGCTGGAAACACTGTGTGTGGATTGTCCACCTCAGAGTAAACTGGCTCGAAGCTCTGTGTGTGGATTGTCCAACTCAGAGTAAACTGCCACGAAACTCTGAGTGTGGATTGTCCAACTCATAGTAAACTGGCTCGACGCTCTGTGTGTGGATTGTGCAACTCATAGTAAACTGGATCGAAGCTCAGTGTGTGGATTGTCCAACTCAGAGTAAACTGACTCGAAGCTCTGTGTGTGGATTGTCCAACTGAGATTAAACTGTCTCAAAGCTCTGTGTGTGGATTGTCCAACTCAGAGTAAACTATCTCAAAGCTCTGTGTGTGGATTGTCCAACTCAGAGTAAATCGTCTCGAAGCTCTGTGTGTGGATTGTCCAACTCAGAGTTAACTGGCTGGAAGTTCTGTGTGTGGATTGTCCAATTCAGAGTAAACTGGCTGGAAGCTCTGTGTGTGGATTGTCCAACTCAGAGTAAACTGCCTGGAAGCTCTGTGTGTGGATTGTCCAACTCAGAGTAAACTGGATCGAAGCTCTGTGTGTGGATTATCCAAATCAGAGTAAACTGGCTGGAAACTCTGTGTGTTGATTGTCCAATTCAGAGTAAACTGGCTGGAAGCTCTGTGTGTTGATTGTCCAACTTAGAGTAAACTGGCTGGAAGCTCTGTGTGTGGATTGTCCAACTCAGAGTAAACTGGCTCGAAGCTCTGTTTGTGGATTGTCCAACTCTGAGTAAACTGGCTGGAAGCTCTGTGTGTGGATTGTCCAACTCAGAGTAAACTGGCTCGAAGCACTGTGTGTGGATTGTCCAACTCAGAGAAACTGGCTCGAAGCTCTGTGTCTGGATTGTTCAACTCAGAGTAAACTGGCTCGAAGCTCTGTGTGTGGATTGTCCAACTCAGAGAAACTGACTCTAAGCTCTGTGTGTGGATTGTCCAACTGCGTGTAAACTAGCTGGAAACTCTGTGTGTGGATTGTCCACCTCAGAGTAAACTGGCTCGATGCTCTGTGTGTGGATTGTCCAACTCAGAGTAAACGCCCTCGAAACTCTGAGTGTGGATTGTCCAACTCATAGAAAACTGGCTCGACGCTCTGTGTGTGGATTGTCCAACTCAGAGTAAACTGGCTCGAATCTCTGTGTGTGGATTGTCCAACTGAGAGTAAACTGGCTCGAAGCTCAGTGTGTGGATTGTCCAACTCAGAGAAACTGGCTCGAAGCTCTGTGTGTGGATTGTTCTACTCAGAGTAAACTGGCTGGAAGCTCTGTGTGTGGATTGTCCAACTCAGAGAAACTGGCTCGAAGCTCTGTGTATGGATTGTCCAACTCCGTGTAAACTAGCTGTAAACTCTGTGTGTGGATTGTCCACCTCAGAGTAAACTGCCACGAAACTCTGAGTGTGGATTGTCCAACTCATAGTAAACTGGCTCGACGCTCTGTGTGTGGATTGTGCAACTCATAGTAAACTGACTCGAAGCTCTGTGTGTGGATTGTCCAACTGAGAGTAAACTGGCTCATAGCTCTGTGTGTGGATTCTCCGACTCAGAGTAAACTGTCTCGAAGCTCTGTGTGTGGATTGTCCATCTCACAGAAACTGACTCGAAGCTCTGTGTGTGGATTGTTCAACTCAGAGTAAACTGGCTCGAAGCTCTGTGTGTGGATTGTCCAACTCAGAGAAACTGGCTGGAAGCTCTGTGTGTGGATTGTCCAACTCAGAGTAAACTGGCTGGAAGCTCTGTGTGTGGATTGTCCAACTCAGAGTAAACTGGCTCGAAGCTCTGTGTGTGGATTGTCCAACTCAGAGTAAACTGGCTGGAAGCTCTGTGTGTTGATTGTCCAACTCAGAGTAAACTGGCTGGAAGTTCTGTGTGTTGATTGTCCAACTCAGAGTAAACTGGCTGGAAGCTCTGTGTGTGGATTGTCCAACTCAGAGTAAACTGGCTCGAAGCTCTGTGTGTGGATTGTCCAACTCAGAGTAAACTCGCTCGAACCTCTGCGTGTGGATTGTCCAACTCAGAGTAAACTGGCTCAAAGCTCTGTATGTGGATTGTCCAACTGAGATTAAACTGTCTCAAAGCTCTGTGTGTGGATTTTCCAACTCAGAGTAAACTGGCTGGAAGCTCTGCGTGTGGTTTGTCCAACTCAGAGTAAACTGTCTCAAAGCTCTGTGTGTGGATTGTCTAACTCACAGTAAACTGGCTCGAAGCTCTGTGTGTGGATTGTCCAACTGAGAGTAAACTGGCTCATAGCTCTGTGTGTGGATTGTCCGACTCAGAGTAAACTGTCTCGAAGCTCTGTGTGTGGATTGTCCATCTCACAGAAACTGACTCGAAACTCTGTGTGTGGATTGTCCAACTCCGTGTAAACTAGCTGGAAACTCTGTGTGTGGATTGTCCACCTCAGAGTAAACTGGCTCGAAGCTCTGTCTGTGGATTGTCCAACTCAGAGTAAACTGCCTCGAAACTCTGTGTGTGGATTGTCCAACTCAGAGTAAACTGGCTCGAATCTCTGTGTGTGGATTGTCCAACTGAGAGTAAACTGGCTCGAAGCTCAGTGTGTGGATTGTCCAACTCAGAGAAACTGGCTCGAAGCTCTGTGTGTGGATTGTTCAACTCAGAGTAAACTGGCTGGAAGCTCTGTGTGTGGATTGTCCAACTCAGAGAAACTGGCTCTAAGCTCTGTGTGTGGATTGTCCAACTCCGTGTAAACTAGCTGGAAACTCTGTGTGTGGATTGTCCACCTCAGAGTAAACTGGATCGAAGCTCTGTGTGTGGATTGTCCAACTCAGAGTAAACTGCCTCGAAACTCTGTGTGTGGATTGTTCAACTCAGAGTAAACTGGTTCGAAGCTCTGTGTGTGGATTGTCCAACTCAGAGAAACTGGCTGGAAGCTCTGTGTGTGGATTGTCCAACTCAGAGTAAACTGGCTGGAAGCTCTGTGTGTGGATTGTCCAACTCAGAGTAAACTGGCTCGAAGCTCTGTGTGTGGATTGTCCAACTCAGAGTAAACTGGCTGGAAGCTCTGTGTGTGGATTGTCCAACTCAGAGTAAACTGGCTCGAAGCTCTGTGTGTGCATTGTCCAACTCAGAGTAAACTGGCTGTAAACTCTGTGTGTGGATTGTCCACCTCAGAGTAAACTGCCACGAAACTCTGAGTGTGGATTGTCCAACTCATAGTAAACTGGCTCGACGCTCTGTGTGTGGATTGTGCAACTCATAGTAAGCTGACTCGAAGCTCTGTGTGTGGATTGTCCAACTGAGAGTAAACTGGCTCATAGCTCTGTGTGTGGATTGTCAGACTCAGAGTAAACTGTCTCGAAGCTCTGTGTGTGGATTGTCCATCTCACAGAAACTGACTCGAAACTCTGTGTGTGGATTGTTCAACTCAGAGTAAACTGGCTCGAAGCTCTGTGTGTGGATTGTCCAACTCAGAGAAACTGGCTGGAAGCTCTGTGTGTGGATTGTCCAACTCAGAGTAAACTGGCTGGAAGCTCTGTGTGTGGATTGTCCAACTCAGAGTAAACTGGCTCGAAGCTCTGTGTGTGGATTGTCCAACTCAGAGTAAACTGGCTGGAAGCTCTGTGTGTTGATTGTCCAACTCAGAGTAAACTGGCTCGAAGCTCTGTGTGTGGATTGTCCAACTCAGAGTAAACTGGCTCGAAAATCTGCGTGTGGATTGTCCAACTCAGAGTAAACTGGCTCAAAGCTCTGTATGTGGATTGTCCAACTGAGATTAAACTGTCTCAAAGCTCTGTGTGTGGATTTTCCAACTCAGAGTAAACTGGCTGGAAGCTCTGCGTGTGGTTTGTCCAACTCAGAGTAAACTGTCTCAAAGCTCTGTGTGTGGATTGTCTAACTCACAGTAAACTGGCTCAAAGCTCTGTGTGTGGATTGTCCACCTGAGAGTAAACTGGCTCATAGCTCTGTGTGTGGATTGTCCGACTCAGAGTAAACTGTCTCGAAGCTCTGTGTGTGGATTGTCCATCTCACAGAAACTGACTCGAAACTCTGTGTGTGGATTGTTCAACTCAGAGTTAACTGGCTCGAAGCTCTGTGTGTGCATTGTCCAACTCAGAGAAACTGGCTCGAAGCTCTGTGTGTGGATTGTTCAACTCAGAGTAAACTGGCTCGAAGCTCTGTGTGTGGATTGTCCAACTCAGAGAAACTGACTCTAAGCTCTGTGTGTGGATTGTCCAACTCCGTGTAAACTAGCTGGAAACTCTGTGTGTGGATTGTCCACCTCTGAGTAAACTGGCTCGAAGCTCTGTGTGTGGATTGTCCAACTCAGAGTAAACTGCCTCGAAACTCTGAGTGTGGATTGTCCAACTCATAGTAAACTGGCTCGACGCTCTGTGTGTGGATTGTCCAACTCAGAGTAAACTGGCTCGAATCTCTGTGTGTGGATTGTCCAACTCAGAGTAAACTGCCTCGAAACTCTGAGTGTGGATTGTCCAACTCATAGTAAACTAGCTGGAAACTCTGTGTGTGGATTGTCCAACTCAGAGTAAACTGGCTCGAAGCTCTGTGTGTGGATTGTCCAACTCAGAGTAAACTGCCACGAAACTCTGAGTGTGGATTGTCCAACTCATAGTAAACTGGCTCGACGCTCTGTGTGTGGATTGTGCAACTCATAGTAAACTGGATCGAAGCTCAGTGTGTGGATTGTCCAACTCAGAGTAAACTGACTCGAAGCTCTGTGTGTGGATTGTCCAACTGAGATTAAACTGTCTCAAAGCTCTGTGTGTGGATTGTCCAACTCAGAGTAAACTATCTCAAAGCTCTGTGTGTGGATTGTCCAACTCAGAGTAAATCGTCTCGAAGCTCTGTGTGTGGATTGTCCAACTCAGAGTTAACTGGCTGGAAGTTCTGTGTGTGGATTGTCCAACTGAGAGTAAACTGGCTCATAGCTCTGTGTGTGGATTGTCCATCTCACAGAAACTGACTCGAAACTCTGTGTGTGGATTGTTCAACTCAGAGTTAACTGGCTCGAAGCTCTGTGTGTGCATTGTCCAACTCAGAGAAACTGGCTCGAAGCTCTGTGTGTGGATTGTTCAACTCAGAGTAAACTGGCTCGAAGCTCTGTGTGTGGATTGTCCGACTCAGAGAAACTGAATCTAAGCTCTGTGAGTGGATTGTCCAACTCCGTGTAAACTAGCTGGAAACTCTGTGTGTGGATTGTCCACCTCAGAGTAAACTGGCTCGACGCTCTGTGTGTGGATTGTCCAACTCAGAGTAAACTGCCTCGAAACTCTGAGTGTGGATTGTCCAACTCATAGTAAACTGGCTCGACGCTCTGTGTGTGGATTGTCCAACTCAGAGTAAACTGGCTCGAATCTCTGTGTGTGGATTGTCCAACTGAGAGTAAACTGGCTCGAAGCTCAGTGTGTGGATTGTCCAACTCAGAGAAACTGGCTCGAAGCTCTGTGTGTGGATTGTTCAACTCAGAGTAAACTGGCTGGAAGCTCTGTGTGTGGATTGTCCAACTCAGAGAAACTGGCTCGAAGCTCTGTGTGTGGATTGTCCAACTCCGTGTAAACTAGCTGGAAACTCTGTGTGTGGATTGTCCACCTCAGAGTAAACTGGCTCGAAGCTCTGTGTGTGGATTGTCCAACTCAGAGTAAACTGCCACGAAACTCTGAGTGTGGATTGTCCAACTCATAGTAAACTGGCTCGACGCTCTGTGTGTGGATTGTGCAACTCATAGTAAACTGGATCGAAGCTCACTGTGTGGATTGTCCAACTCAGAGTAAACTGACTCGAAGCTCTGTGTGTGGATTGTCCAACTGAGATTAAACTGTCTCAAAGCTCTGTGTGTGGATTGTCCAACTCAGAGTAAACTATCTCAAAGCTCTGTGTGTGGATTGTCCAACTCAGAGTAAATCGTCTCGAAGCTCTGTGTGTGGATTGTCCAACTCAGAGTTTACTGGCTGGAAGTTCTGTGTGTGGATTGTCCAATTCAGAGTAAACTGGCTGGAAGCTCTGTGTGTGGATTGTCCAACTCAGAGTAAACTGGCTGGAAGCTCTGTGTGTGGATTGTCAAACTCAGAGTAAACTGGCTCGAAGCTCTGTGTGTGGATTGTCCAAATCAGAGTAAACTGGCTGGAAACTCTGTGTGTTGATTGTCCAACTCAGAGTAAACTGGCTGGAAGCTCTGTGTGTTGATTGTCCAACTCAGAGTAAACTGGCTGGAAGCTCTGTGTGTGGATTGTCCAACTCAGAGTAAACTGGCTCGAAGCTCTGTGTGTGGATTGTCCAACTCTGAGTAAACTGGCTGGAAGCTCTGTGTGTGGATTGTCCAACTCAGAGTAAACTGGCTCGAAGCTCTGTGTGTGGATTGTCCAACTCAGAGTAAACTGGCTGGAAGCTCTGTGTGTTGATTGTCCAATTCAGAGTAAACTGGCTGGAAGCTCTGTGTGTGGATTGTCCAACTCTGAGTAAACTGGCTCGAAGCTCTGTGTGTGGATTGTCCAACTCAGAGTAAACTGGCTGGAAGCTCTGTGTGTTGATTGTCCGATTCAGAGTAAACTGGCTGGAAGCTCTGTGTGTGGATTGTCCAACTCAGAGTAAACTGGCTCGAAGCTCTGTGTGTGCATTGTCCAACTCAGAGTAAACTGGCTTGAAGCTCTGTGTGTGGATTGTCCAACTCAGAGTAAACTGGCTGGAAGCTCTGTGTGTGTATTGTCCAACTCTGAGTAAACTGGCTGGAAGCTCTGTGTGTGGATTGTCCAACTCTGAGTAAACTGGCTGGAAGCTCTGTGTGTGGATTGTCCATCTCAGAGAAACTGGCTCGAAGCTCTGTGTGTGGATTGTCCAACTCAGAGTAAACTGTCTCGAAGCTCTGTGTGTGGATTGTCCAACTCAGAGTTAACTGGCTCGAAGCTCTGTGTGTGGATTGTCCAACTCAGAGTAAACTAGCTGGAAGCTCTGTGTGTGGATTGTCCGACTCAGAGTAAACTGTCTCGAAGCTCTGTGTGTGGATTGTACATCTCACAGAAACTGACTCGAAACTCTGTGTGTGGACTGTTCAACTGAGAGTAAACTGGCTCGAAGCTCAGTGTGTGGATTGTCCAACTCAGAGAAACTGGCTCGAAGCTCTGTGTGTGGATTGTTCAACTCAGAGTAAACTGGCTGGAAGCTCTGTGTGTGGATTGTCCAACTCAGAGAAACTGGCTCGAAGCTCTGTGTGTGGATTGTCCAACTCCGTGTAAACTAGCTGGAAACTCTGTGTGTGGATTGTCCACCTCAGAGTAAACTGGATCGAAGCTCTGTGTGTGGATTGTCCAACTCAGAGTAAACTGCCACGAAACTCTGAGTGTGGATTGTCCAACTCATAGTAAACTGGCTCGACGCTCTGTGTGTGGATTGTGCAACTCATAGTAAACTGGATCGAAGCTCAGTGTGTGGATTGTCCAACTGAGAGTAAACTGGCTCATAGCTCTGTGTGTGGATTGTCAGACTCAGAGTAAACTGTCTCGAAGCTCTGTGTGTGGATTGTCCATCTCACAGAAACTGACTCGAAACTCTGTGTGTGGATTGTTCAACTCAGAGTAAACTGGCTCGAAGCTCTGTGTGTGGATTGTCCAACTCTGAGTAAACTGGCTCGAAGCTCTGTGTGTGGATTGTCCAACTCAGAGTAAACTGGCTGGAAGCTCTGTGTGTTGATTGTCCAATTCAGAGTAAACTGGCTGGAAGCTCTGTGTGTGGATTGTCCAACTCAGAGTAAACTGGCTCGAAGCTCTGTGTGTGCATTGTCCAACTCAGAGTAAACTGGCTGTAAACTCTGTGTGTGGATTGTCCACCTCAGAGTAAACTGCCACGAAACTCTGAGTGTGGATTGTCCAACTCATAGTAAACTGGCTCGACGCTCTGTGTGTGGATTGTGCAACTCATAGTAAGCTGACTCGAAGCTCTGTGTGTGGATTGTCCAACTGAGAGTAAACTGGCTCATAGCTCTGTGTGTGGATTGTCAGACTCAGAGTAAACTGTCTCGAAGCTCTGTGTGTGGATTGTCCATCTCACAGAAACTGACTCGAAACTCTGTGTGTGGATTGTTCAACTCAGAGTAAACTGGCTCGAAGCTCTGTGTGTGGATTGTCCAACTCAGAGAAACTGGCTGGAAGCTCTGTGTGTGGATTGTCCAACTCAGAGTAAACTGGCTGGAAGCTCTGTGTGTGGATTGTCCAACTCAGAGTAAACTGGCTCGAAGCTCTGTGTGTGGATTGTCCAACTCAGAGTAAACTGGCTGGAAGCTCTGTGTGTTGATTGTCCAACTCAGAGTAAACTGGCTGGAAGCTCTGTGTGTTGATTGTCCAACTCAGAGTAAACTGGCTCGAAGCTCTGTGTGTGGATTGTCCAACTCAGAGTAAACTGGCTCGAAACTCTGCGTGTGGATTGTCCAACTCAGAGTAAACTGGCTCAAAGCTCTGTATGTGGATTGTCCAACTGAGATTAAACTGTCTCAAAGCTCTGTGTGTGGATTTTCCAACTCAGAGTAAACTGGCTGGAAGCTCTGCGTGTGGTTTGTCCAACTCAGAGTAAACTGTCTCAAAGCTCTGTGTGTGGATTGTCTAACTCACAGTAAACTGGCTCAAAGCTCTGTGTGTGGATTGTCCACCTGAGAGTAAACTGGCTCATAGCTCTGTGTGTGGATTGTCCGACTCAGAGTAAACTGTCTCGAAGCTCTGTGTGTGGATTGTCCATCTCACAGAAACTGACTCGAAACTCTGTGTGTGGATTGTTCAACTCAGAGTTAACTGGCTCGAAGCTCTGTGTGTGCATTGTCCAACTCAGAGAAACTGGCTCGAAGCTCTGTGTGTGGATTGTTCAACTCAGAGTAAACTGGCTCGAAGCTCTGTGTGTGGATTGTCCAACTCAGAGAAACTGACTCTAAGCTCTGTGTGTGGATTGTCCAACTCCGTGTAAACTAGCTGGAAACTCTGTGTGTGGATTGTCCACCTCTGAGTAAACTGGCTCGAAGCTCTGTGTGTGGATTGTCCAACTCAGAGTAAACTGCCTCGAAACTCTGAGTGTGGATTGTCCAACTCATAGTAAACTGGCTCGACGCTCTGTGTGTGGATTGTCCAACTCAGAGTAAACTGGCTCGAATCTCTGTGTGTGGATTGTCCAACTCAGAGTAAACTGCCTCGAAACTCTGAGTGTGGATTGTCCAACTCATAGTAAACTAGCTGGAAACTCTGTGTGTGGATTGTCCAACTCAGAGTAAACTGGCTCGAAGCTCTGTGTGTGGATTGTCCAACTCAGAGTAAACTGCCACGAAACTCTGAGTGTGGATTGTCCAACTCATAGTAAACTGGCTCGACGCTCTGTGTGTGGATTGTGCAACTCATAGTAAACTGGATCGAAGCTCAGTGTGTGGATTGTCCAACTCAGAGTAAACTGACTCGAAGCTCTGTGTGTGGATTGTCCAACTGAGATTAAACTGTCTCAAAGCTCTGTGTGTGGATTGTCCAACTCAGAGTAAACTATCTCAAAGCTCTGTGTGTGGATTGTCCAACTCAGAGTAAATCGTCTCGAAGCTCTGTGTGTGGATTGTCCAACTCAGAGTTAACTGGCTGGAAGTTCTGTGTGTGGATTGTCCAACTGAGAGTAAACTGGCTCATAGCTCTGTGTGTCGATTGTCCGACTCAGAGTAAACTGTCTCGAAGCTCTGTGTGTGGATTGTCCATCTCACAGAAACTGACTCGAAACTCTGTGTGTGGATTGTTCAACTCAGAGTTAACTGGCTCGAAGCTCTGTGTGTGCATTGTCCAACTCAGAGAAACTGGCTCGAAGCTCTGTGTGTGGATTGTTCAACTCAGAGTAAACTGGCTCGAAGCTCTGTGTGTGGATTGTCCAACTCAGAGAAACTGAATATAAGCTCTGTGTGTGGATTGTCCAACTCCGTGTAAACTAGCTGGAAACTCTGTGTGTGGATTGTCCACCTCAGAGTAAACTGGCTCGAAGCTCTGTGTGTGGATTGTCCAACTCAGAGTAAACTGCCTCGAAACTCTGAGTGTGGATTGTCCAACTCATAGTAAACTGGCTCGACGCTCTGTGTGTGGATTGTCCAACTCAGAGTAAACTGGCTCGAATCTCTGTTTGTGGATTGTCCAACTGAGAGTAAACTGGCTCGAAGCTCAGTGTGTGGATTGTCCAACTCAGAGAAACTGGCTCGAAGCTCTGTGTGTGGATTGTTCAACTCAGAGTAAACTGGCTGGAAGCTCTGTGTGTGGATTGTCCAACTCAGAGAAACTGGCTCGAAGCTCTGTGTGTGGATTGTCCAACTCCGTGTAAACTAGCTGGAAACTCTGTGTGTGGATTGTCCACCTCAGAGTAAACTGGCTCGAAGCTCTGTGTGTGGATTGTCCAACTCAGAGTAAACTGCCACGAAACTCTGAGTGTGGATTGTCCAACTCATAGTAAACTGGCTCGACGCTCTGTGTGTGGATTGTGCAACTCATAGTAAACTGGATCGAAGCTCACTGTGTGGATTGTCCAACTCAGAGTAAACTGACTCGAAGCTCTGTGTGTGGATTGTCCAACTGAGATTAAACTGTCTCAAAGCTCTGTGTGTGGATTGTCCAACTCAGAGTAAACTATCTCAAAGCTCTGTGTGTGGATTGTCCAACTCAGAGTAAATCGTCTCGAAGCTCTGTGTGTGGATTGTCCAACTCAGAGTTTACTGGCTGGAAGTTCTGTGTGTGGATTGTCCAATTCAGAGTAAACTGGCTGGAAGCTCTGTGTGTGGATTGTCCAACTCAGAGTAAACTGGCTGGAAGCTCTGTGTGTGGATTGTCAAACTCAGAGTAAACTGGCTCGAAGCTCTGTGTGTGGATTGTCCAAATCAGAGTAAACTGGCTGGAAACTCTGTGTGTTGATTGTCCAACTCAGAGTAAACTGGCTGGAAGCTCTGTGTGTTGATTGTCCAACTCAGAGTAAACTGGCTGGAAGCTCTGTGTGTGGATTGTCCAACTCAGAGTAAACTGGCTCGAAGCTCTGTGTGTGAATTGTCCAACTCTGAGTAAACTGGCTGGAAGCTCTGTGTGTGGATTGTCCAACTCAGAGTAAACTGGCTCGAAGCTCTGTGTGTGGATTGTCCAACTCAGAGTAAACTGGCTGGAAGCTCTGTGTGTTGATTGTCCAATTCAGAGTAAACTGGCTGGAAGCTATGTGTGTGGACTGTCCAACTCTGAGTAAACTGGCTCGAAGCTCTGTGTGTGGATTGTCCAACTCAGAGTAAACTGGCTGGAAGCTCTGTGTGTTGATTGTCCGATTCAGAGTAAACTGGCTGGAAGCTCTGTGTGTGGATTGTCCAACTCAGAGTAAACTGGCTCGAATCTCTGTGTGTGCATTGTCCAACTCAGAGTAAACTGGCTTGAAGCTCTGTGTGTGGATTGTCCAACTCAGAGTAAACTGGCTGGAAGCTCTGTGTGTGTATTATCCAACTCTGAGTAAACTGGCTGGAAGCTCTGTGTGTGGATTGTCCAACTCTGAGTAAACTGGCTGGAAGCTCTGTGTGTGGATTGTCCATCTCAGAGAAACTGGCTCGAAGCTCTGTGTGTGGATTGTCCAACTCAGAGTAAACTGTCTCGAAGCTCTGTGTGTGGATTGTCCAACTCAGAGTTAACTGGCTCGAAGCTCTGTGTGTGGATTGTCCAACTCAGAGTAAACTAGCTGGAAGCTCTGTGTGTGGATTGTCCGACTCAGAGTAAACTGTCTCGAAGCTCTGTGTGTGGATTGTCCATCTCACAGAAACTGACTCGAAACTCTGTGTGTGGATTGTTCAACTCAGAGTAAACTGGCTCGAAGCTCTGTGTGTGGATTGTCCAACTCAGAGAAACTGGCTGGAAGCTCTGTGTGTGGATTGTCTAACTCAGAGTAAACTGGCTGGAAGCTCTGTGTGTGGATTGTCCAACTCAGAGTAAACTGTCTCGAAGCTCTGTGTGTGGATTGTCCATCTCACAGAAACTGACTCGAAACTCTGTGTGTGGATTGTTCAACTCAGAGTTAACTGGCTCGAAGCTCTGTGTGTGCATTGTCCAACTCAGAGAAACTGGCTCGAAGCTCTGTGTGTGGATTGTCCAACTCAGAGAAACTGACTCTAAGCTCTGTGTGTGGATTGTCCAACTCCGTGTAAACTAGCTGGAAACTCTGTGTGTGGATTGTCCACCTCAGAGTAAACTGGCTCGAAGCTCTGTGTGTGGATTGTCCAACTCAGAGTAAACTGCCTCGAAACTCTGTGTGTGGATTGTCCAACTCAGAGTAAACTGGCTCGAATCTCTGTGTGTGGATTGTCCAACTGAGAGTAAACTGGCTCGAAGCTCAGTGTGTGGATTGTCCAACTCAGAGAAACTGGCTCGAAGCTCTGTGTGTGGATTGTTCAACTCAGAGTAAACTGGCTGGAAGCTCTGTGTGTGGATTGTGCAACTCAGAGTAAAACTGGCTGGAAGCTCTGTGTGTGGATTGTCCAACTCAGAGTAAACTGTCTCAAAGCTCTGTGTGTGGATTGTCTAACTCACAGTAAACTGGCTGGAAGCTCTGTGTGTGGATTGTCCAACTTAGAGTAAACTGGCTCATAGCTCTGTGTGTGGATTGTCCGACTCAGAGTAAACTGTCTCGAAGCTCTGTGTGTGGATTGTCCATCTCACAGAAACTGACTCGAAACTCTGTGTGTGGATTGTTCAACTCAGAGTAAACTGGCTCGAAGCTCTGTGTGTGGATTGTCCATCTCACAGAAACTGACTCGAAACTCTGTGTGTGGATTGTTCAACTCAGAGTAAACTGGCTCGAAGCTCTGTGTGTGGATTGTCCAACTCAGAGAAACTGGCTCGAAGCTCTGTGTGTGGATTGTTCAACTCAGAGTAAACTGGCTCGAAGCTCTGTGTGTGGATTGTCCAACTCAGAGAAACTGACTCTAAGCTCTGTGTGTGGATTGTCCAACTCCGTGTAAACTAGCTGGAAACTCTGTGTGTGGATTGTCCAACTCTGAGTAAACTGGCTGGAAGCTCTGTGTGTGGATTGTCCATCTCAGAGAAACTGGCTCGAAGCTCTGTGTGTGGATTGTCCAACTCAGAGTAAACTGTCTCGAAGCTCTGTGTGTGGATTGTCCAACTCAGAGTTAACTGGCTCGAAGCTCTGTGTGTGGATTGTCCAACTCAGAGTAAACTAGCTGGAAGCTCTGTGTGTGGATTGTCCGACTCAGAGTAAACTGTCTCGAAGCTCTGTGTGTGGATTGTCCATCTCACAGAAACTGACTCGAAACTCTGTGTGTGGATTGTTCAACTCAGAGTAAACTGGCTCGAAGCTCTGTGTGTGGATTGTCCAACTCAGAGAAACTGGCTGGAAGCTCTGTGTGTGGATTGTTCAACTCAGAGTTAACTGGCTCGAAGCTCTGTGTGTGCATTGTCCAACTCAGAGAAACTGGCTCGAAGCTCTGTGTGTGGATTGTCCAACTCAGAGAAACTGACTCTAAGCTCTGTGTGTGGATTGTCCAACTCCGTGTAAACTAGCTGGAAACTCTGTGTGTGGATTGTCCACCTCAGAGTAAACTGGCTCGAAGCTCTGTGTGTGGATTGTCCAACTCAGAGTAAACTGCCTCGAAACTCTGTGTGTGGATTGTCCAACTCAGAGTAAACTGGCTCGAATCTCTGTGTGTGGATTGTCCAACTGAGAGTAAACTGGCTCGAAGCTCAGTGTGTGGATTGTCCAACTCAGAGAAACTGGCTCGAAGCTCTGTGTGTGGATTGTTCAACTCAGAGTAAACTGGCTGGAAGCTCTGTGTGTGGATTGTGCAACTCAGAGTAAAACTGGCTGGAAGCTCTGTGTGTGGATTGTCCAACTCAGAGTAAACTGTCTCAAAGCTCTGTGTGTGGATTGTCTAACTCACAGTAAACTGGCTGGAAGCTCTGTGTGTGGATTGTCCAACTTAGAGTAAACTGGCTCATAGCTCTGTGTGTGGATTGTCCGACTCAGAGTAAACTGTCTCGAAGCTCTGTGTGTGGATTGTCCATCTCACAGAAACTGACTCGAAACTCTGTGTGTGGATTGTTCAACTCAGAGTAAACTGGCTCGAAGCTCTGTGTGTGGATTGTCCATCTCACAGAAACTGACTCGAAACTCTGTGTGTGGATTGTTCAACTCAGAGTAAACTGGCTCGAAGCTCTGTGTGTGGATTGTCCAACTCAGAGAAACTGGCTCGAAGCTCTGTGTGTGGATTGTTCAACTCAGAGTAAACTGGCTCGAAGCTCTGTGTGTGGATTGTCCAACTCAGAGAAACTGACTCTAAGCTCTGTGTGTGGATTGTCCAACTCCGTGTAAACTAGCTGGAAACTCTGTGTGTGGATTGTCCACCTCAGAGTAAACTGGCTCGAAGCTCTGTGTGTGGATTGTCCACCTCAGAGTAAACTGGCTCGATGCTCTGTGTGTGGATTGTCCAACTCAGAGTAAACTGCCTCGAAACTCTGAGTGTGGATTGTCCAACTCATAGTAAACTGGCTCGACGCTCTGTGTGTGGATTGTCCAACTCAGAGTAAACTGGCTCGAATCTCTGTGTGTGGATTGTCCAACTGAGAGTAAACTGGCTCGAAGCTCAGTGTGTGGATTGTCCAACTCAGAGAAACTGGCTCGAAGCTCTGTGTGTGGATTGTTCTACTCAGAGTAAACTGGCTGGAAGCTCTGTGTGTGGATTGTCCAACTCAGAGAAACTGGCTCGAAGCTCTGTGTATGGATTGTCCAACTCCGTGTAAACTAGCTGGAAACTCTGTGTGTGGATTGTCCACCTCAGAGTAAACTGCCACGAAACTCTGAGTGTGGATTGTCCAACTCATAGTAAACTGGATCGAAGCTCTGTGTGTGGATTGTGCAACTCATAGTAAACTGGATCGAAGCTCTGTGTGTGGATTGTCCAACTCAGAGTAAACTGACTCGAAGCTCTGTGTGTGGATTGTCCAACTGAGAGTAAACTGGCTCATAGCTCTGTGTGTGGATTGTCCGACTCAGAGTAAACTGTCTCGAAGCTCTGTGTGTGGATTGTCCATCTCACAGAAACTGATTCGAAACTCTGTGTGTGGATTGTTCAACTCAGAGTAAACTGGCTCGAAGCTCTGTGTGTGGATTGTCCAACTAAGAGAAACTGGCTGAAAGCTCTGTGTGTGGATTGTCTAACTCAGAGTAAACTGGCTGGAAGCTCTGTGTGTGGATTGTCCAACTCAGAGTAAACTGGCTCGAAGCTCTGTGTGTGGATTGTCCAACTCAGAGTAAACTGGCTGGAAGCTCTGTGTGTTGATTGTCCAACTCAGAGTAAACTGGCTGGAAGCTCTGTGTGTTGATTGTCCAACTCAGAGTAAACTGGCTGGAAGCTCTGTGTGTGGATTGTCCAACTCACAGTAAACTGGCTCGAAGCTCTGTGTGTGGATTGTCCAACTCAGAGTAAACTGGCTCGAAACTCTGCGTGTGGATTGTCCAACTCAGAGTAAACTGGCTCAAAGCTCTGTATGTGGATTGTCCAACTGAGATTAAACTGTCTCAAAGCTCTGTGTGTGGATTTTCCAACTCAGAGTAAACTGGCTGGAAGCTCTGCGTGTGGTTTGTCCAACTCAGAGTAAACTGTCTCAAAGCTCTGTGTGTGGATTGTCTAACTCACAGTAAACTGGCTCGAAGCTCTGTGTGTGGATTGTCCAACTGAGAGTAAACTGGCTCATAGCTCTGTGTGTGGATTGTCCGACTCAGAGTAAACTGTCTCGAAGCTCTGTGTGTGGATTGTCCATCTCACAGAAACTGACTCGAAACTCTGTGTGTGGATTGTTCAACTCAGAGTTAACTGGCTCGAAGCTCTGTGTGTGCATTGTCCAACTCAGAGAAACTGGCTCGAAGCTCTGTGTGTGGATTGTTCAACTCAGAGTAAACTGGCTCGAAGCTCTGTGTGTGGATTGTCCAACTCAGAGAAACTGACTCTAAGCTCTGTGTGTGGATTGTCCAACTCCGTGTAAACTAGCTGGAAACTCTGTGTGTGGATTGTCCACCTCAGAGTAAACTTGCTCGAAGCTCTGTGTGTGGATTGTCCAACTCAGAGTAAACTGCCTCGAAACTCTGAGTGTGGATTGTCCAACTCATAGTAAACTGGCTCGACGCTCTGTGTGTGGATTGTCCAACTCAGAGTAAACTGGCTCGAATCTCTGTGTGTGGATTGTCCAACTGAGAGTAAACTGGCTCGAAGCTCAGTGTGTGGATTGTCCAACTCAGAGAAACTGGCTCGAAGCTCTGTGTGTGGATTGTTCAACTCAGAGTAAACTGGCTGGAAGCTCTGTGTGTGGATTGTCCAACTCAGAGAAACTGGCTCGAAGCTCAGTGTGTGGATTGTCCAACTCCGTGTAAACTAGCTGGAAACACTGTGTGTGGATTGTCCACCTCAGAGTAAACTGGCTCGAAGCTCTGTGTGTGGATTGTCCAACTCAGAGTAAACTGCCACGAAACTCTGAGTGTGGATTGTCCAACTCATAGTAAACTGGCTCGACGCTCTGTGTGTGGTTTGTGCAACTCATAGTAAACTGGATCGAAGCTCAGTGTGTGGATTGTCCAACTCAGAGTAAACTGACTCGAAGCTCTGTGTGTGGATTGTCCAACTGAGATTAAACTGTCTCAAAGCTCTGTGTGTGGATTGTCCAACTCAGAGTAAACTATCTCAAAGCTCTGTGTGTGGATTGTCCAACTCAGAGTAAATCGTCTCGAAGCTCTGTGTGTGGATTGTCCAACTCAGAGTTAACTGGCTGGAAGTTCTGTGTGTGGATTGTCCAATTCAGAGTAAACTGGCTGGAAGCTCTGTGTGTGGATTGTCCAACTCAGAGTAAACTGGCTGGAAGCTCTGTGTGTGGATTGTCCAACTCAGAGTAAACTGGATCGAAGCTCTGTGTGTGGATTGTCCAAATCAGAGTAAACTGGCTGGAAACTCTGTGTGTTGATTGTCCAACTCAGAGTAAACTGGCTGGAAGCTCTGTGTGTTCATTGTCCAACTTAGAGTAAACTGGCTGGAAGCTCTGTGTGTGGATTGTCCAACTCAGAGTAAACTGGCTCGAAGCTCTGTTTGTGGATTGTCCAACTCTGAGTAAACTGGCTGGAAGCTCTGTGTGTGGATTGTCCAACTCAGAGAAACTGGCTCGAAGCTCTGTGTGTGGATTGTTCAACTCAGAGTAAACTGGCTCGAAGCTCTGTGTGTGGATTGTCCAACTCAGAGAAACTGACTCTAAGCTCTGTGTGTGGATTGTCCAACTGCGTGTAAACTAGCTGGAAACTCTGTGTGTGGATTGTCCACCTCAGAGTAAACTGGCTCGATGCTCTGTGTGTGGATTGTCCAACTCAGAGTAAACTGCCTCGAAACTCTGAGTGTGGATTGTCCAACTCATAGAAAACTGGCTCGACACTCTGTGTGTGGATTGTCCAACTCAGAGTAAACAGGCTCGAATCTCTGTGTGTGGATTGTCCAACTGAGAGTAAACTGGCTCGAAGCTCAGTGTGTGGATTGTCCAACTCAGAGAAACTGGCTCGAAGCTCTGTGTGTGGATTGTTCTACTCAGAGTAAACTGGCTGGAAGCTCTGTGTGTGGATTGTCCAACTCAGAGAAACTGGCTCGAAGCTCTGTGTATGGATTGTCCAACTCCGTGTAAACTAGCTGTAAACTCTGTGTGTGGATTGTCCACCTCAGAGTAAACTGCCACGAAACTCTGAGTGTGGATTGTCCAACTCATAGTAAACTGGCTCGACGCTCTGTGTGTGGATTGTGCAACTCATAGTAAACTGACTCGAAGCTCTGTGTGTGGATTGTCCAACTGAGAGTAAACTGGCTCATAGCTCTGTGTGTGGATTCTCCGACTCAGAGTAAACTGTCTCGAAGCTCTGTGTGTGGATTGTCCATCTCACAGAAACTGACTCGAAACTCTGTGTGTGGATTGTTCAACTCAGAGTAAACTGGCTCGAAGCTCTGTGTGTGGATTGTCCAACTCAGAGAAACTGGCTGGAAGCTCTGTGTGTGGATTGTCCAACTCAGAGTAAACTGGCTGGAAGCTCTGTGTGTGGATTGTCCAACTCAGAGTAAACTGGCTCGAAGCTCTGTGTGTGGATTGTCCAACTCAGAGTAAACTGGCTGGAAGCTCTGTGTGTTGATTGTCCAACTCAGAGTAAACTGGCTGGAAGTTCTGTGTGTTGATTGTCCAACTCAGAGTAAACTGGCTGGAAGCTCTGTGTGTGGATTGTCCAACTCAGAGTAAACTGGCTCGAAGCTCTGTGTGTGGATTGTCCAACTCAGAGTAAACTCGCTCGAACCTCTGCGTGTGGATTGTCCAACTCAGAGTAAACTGGCTCAAAGCTCTGTATGTGGATTGTCCAACTGAGATTAAACTGTCTCAAAGCTCTGTGTGTGGATTTTCCAACTCAGAGTAAACTGGCTGGAAGCTCTGCGTGTGGTTTGTCCAACTCAGAGTAAACTGTCTCAAAGCTCTGTGTGTGGATTGTCTAACTCACAGTAAACTGGCTCGAAGCTCTGTGTGTGGATTGTCCAACTGAGAGTAAACTGGCTCATAGCTCTGTGTGTGGATTGTCCGACTCAGAGTAAACTGTCTCGAAGCTCTGTGTGTGGATTGTCCATCTCACAGAAACTGACTCGAAACTCTGTGTGTGGATTGTTCAACTCAGAGTTAACTGGCTCGAAGCTCTGTGTGTGCATTGTCCAACTCAGAGAAACTGGCTCGAAGCTCTGTGTGTGGATTGTCCAACTCAGAGAAACTGACTCTAAGCTCTGTGTGTGGATTGTCCAACTCCGTGTAAACTAGCTGGAAACTCTGTGTGTGGATTGTCCACCTCAGAGTAAACTGGCTCGAAGCTCTGTGTGTGGATTGTCCAACTCAGAGTAAACTGCCTCGAAACTCTGTGTGTGGATTGTCCAACTCAGAGTAAACTGGCTCGAATCTCTGTGTGTGGATTGTCCAACTGAGAGTAAACTGGCTCGAAGCTCAGTGTGTGGATTGTCCAACTCAGAGAAACTGGCTCGAAGCTCTGTGTGTGGATTGTTCAACTCAGAGTAAACTGGCTGGAAGCTCTGTGTGTGGATTGTCCAACTCAGAGAAACTGGCTCGAAGCTCTGTGTGTGGATTGTCCAACTCCGTGTAAACTAGCTGGAAACTCTGTGTGTGGATTGTCCACCTCAGAGTAAACTGGATCGAAGCTCTGTGTGTGGATTGTCCAACTCAGAGTAAACTGCCACGAAACTCTGAGTGTGGATTGTCCAACTCATAGTAAACTGGCTCGACGCTCTGTGTGTGGATTGTGCAACTCATAGTAAACTGGATCGAAGCTCAGTGTGTGGATTGTCCAACTCAGAGTAAACTGACTCGAAGTTCTGTGTGTGGATTGTCCAACTGAGATTAAACTGTCTCAAAGCTCTGTGTGTGGATTGTCCAACTCAGAGTAAACTATCTCAAAGCTCAGTGTGTGGATTGTCCAACTCAGAGTAAATCGTCTCGAAGCTCTGTGTGTGGATTGTCCAACTCAGAGTTAACTGGCTGGAAGTTCTGTGTGTGGATTGTCCAATTCAGAGTAAACTGGCTGGAAGCTCTGTGTGTGGATTGTCCAACTCAGAGTAAACTGGCTGGAAGCTCTGTGTGTGGATTGTCCAACTCAGAGTAAACTGGCTCGAAGCTCTGTGTGTGGATTGTCCAACTCAGAGTAAACTGCCTCGAAACTCTGTGTGTTGATTGTCCAACTCAGAGTAAACTGGCTGGAAGCTCTGTGTGTTGATTGTCCAACTCAGAGTAAACTGGCTGGAAGCTCTGTGTGTGGATTGTCAAACTCAGAGTAAACTGGCTCGAAGCTCTGTGTGTGGATTGTCCAACTCAGAGTAAACTGGCTGGAAGCTCTGTGTGTGGATTGTCCAACTCAGAGTAAACTGGCTCGAAGCTCTGTGTGTGGATTGTCCAACTCAGAGTAAACTGGCTGGAAGCTCTGTGTGTTGATTGTCCAATTCAGAGTAAACTGGCTGGAAGCTCTGTGTGTGGATTGTCCAACTCTGAGTAAACTGGCTCGAAGCTCTGTGTGTGGATTGTCCAACTCAGAGTAAACTGGCTGGAAGCTCTGTGTGTTGATTGTCCAATTCAGAGTAAACTGGCTGGAAGCTCTGTGTGTGGATTGTCCAACTCAAAGTAAACTGGCTCGAAGCTCTGTGTGTGCATTGTCCAACTCAGAGTAAACTGGCTGGAAGCTCTGTGTGTTCATTGTCCAACTTAGAGTAAACTGGCTGGAAGCTCTGTGTGTGGATTGTCCAACTCAGAGTAAACTGGCTCGAAGCTCTGTTTGTGGATTGTCCAACTCTGAGTAAACTGGCTGGAAGCTCTGTGTGTGGATTGTCCAACTCAGAGAAACTGGCTCGAAGCTCTGTGTGTGGATTGTTCAACTCAGAGTAAACTGGCTCGAAGCTCTGTGTGTGGATTGTCCAACTCAGAGAAACTGACTCTAAGCTCTGTGTGTGGATTGTCCAACTGCGTGTAAACTAGCTGGAAACTCTGTGTGTGGATTGTCCACCTCAGAGTAAACTGGCTCGATGCTCTGTGTGTGGATTGTCCAACTCAGAGTAAACTGCCTCGAAACTCTGAGTGTGGATTGTCCAACTCATAGAAAACTGGCTCGACACTCTGTGTGTGGATTGTCCAACTCAGAGTAAACAGGCTCGAATCTCTGTGTGTGGATTGTCCAACTGAGAGTAAACTGGCTCGAAGCTCAGTGTGTGGATTGTCCAACTCAGAGAAACTGGCTCGAAGCTCTGTGTGTGGATTGTTCTACTCAGAGTAAACTGGCTGGAAGCTCTGTGTGTGGATTGTCCAACTCAGAGAAACTGGCTCGAAGCTCTGTGTATGGATTGTCCAACTCCGTGTAAACTAGCTGTAAACTCTGTGTGTGGATTGTCCACCTCAGAGTAAACTGCCACGAAACTCTGAGTGTGGATTGTCCAACTCATAGTAAACTGGCTCGACGCTCTGTGTGTGGATTGTGCAACTCATAGTAAACTGACTCGAAGCTCTGTGTGTGGATTGTCCAACTGAGAGTAAACTGGCTCATAGCTCTGTGTGTGGATTCTCCGACTCAGAGTAAACTGTCTCGAAGCTCTGTGTGTGGATTGTCCATCTCACAGAAACTGACTCGAAACTCTGTGTGTGGATTGTTCAACTCAGAGTAAACTGGCTCGAAGCTCTGTGTGTGGATTGTCCAACTCAGAGAAACTGGCTGGAAGCTCTGTGTGTGGATTGTCCAACTCAGAGTAAACTGGCTGGAAGCTCTGTGTGTGGATTGTCCAACTCAGAGTAAACTGGCTCGAAGCTCTGTGTGTGGATTGTCCAACTCAGAGTAAACTGGCTGGAAGCTCTGTGTGTTGATTGTCCAACTCAGAGTAAACTGGCTGGAAGTTCTGTGTGTTGATTGTCCAACTCAGAGTAAACTGGCTGGAAGCTCTGTGTGTGGATTGTCCAACTCAGAGTAAACTGGCTCGAAGCTCTGTGTGTGGATTGTCCAACTCAGAGTAAACTCGCTCGAACCTCTGCGTGTGGATTGTCCGACTCAGAGTAAACTGGCTCAAAGCTCTGTATGTGGATTGTCCAACTGAGATTAAACTGTCTCAAAGCTCTGTGTGTGGATTTTCCAACTCAGAGTAAACTGGCTGGAAGCTCTGCGTGTGGTTTGTCCAACTCAGAGTAAACTGTCTCAAAGCTCTGTGTGTGGATTGTCTAACTCACAGTAAACTGGCTCGAAGCTCTGTGTGTGGATTGTCCAACTGAGAGTAAACTGGCTCATAGCTCTGTGTGTGGATTGTCCGACTCAGAGTAAACTGTCTCGAAGCTCTGTGTGTGGATTGTCCATCTCACAGAAACTGACTCGAAACTCTGTGTGTGGATTGTTCAACTCAGAGTTAACTGGCTCGAAGCTCTGTGTGTGCATTGTCCAACTCAGAGAAACTGGCTCGAAGCTCTGTGTGTGGATTGTCCAACTCAGAGAAACTGACTCTAAGCTCTGTGTGTGGATTGTCCAACTCCGTGTAAACTAGCTGGAAACTCTGTGTGTGGATTGTCCACCTCAGAGTAAACTGGCTCGAAGCTCTGTGTGTGGATTGTCCAACTCAGAGTAAACTGCCTCGAAACTCTGTGTGTGGATTGTCCAACTCAGAGTAAACTGGCTCGAATCTCTGTGTGTGGATTGTCCAACTGAGAGTAAACTGGCTCGAAGCTCAGTGTGTGGATTGTCCAACTCAGAGAAACTGGCTCGAAGCTCTGTGTGTGGATTGTTCAACTCAGAGTAAACTGGCTGGAAGCTCTGTGTGTGGATTGTCCAACTCAGAGAAACTGGCTCGAAGCTCTGTGTGTGGATTGTCCAACTCCGTGTAAACTAGCTGGAAACTCTGTGTGTGGATTGTCCACCTCAGAGTAAACTGGATCGAAGCTCTGTGTGTGGATTGTCCAACTCAGAGTAAACTGCCACGAAACTCTGAGTGTGGATTGTCCAACTCATAGTAAACTGGCTCGACGCTCTGTGTGTGGATTGTGCAACTCATAGTAAACTGGATCGAAGCTCAGTGTGTGGATTGTCCAACTCAGAGTAAACTGACTCGAAGTTCTGTGTGTGGATTGTCCAACTGAGATTAAACTGTCTCAAAGCTCTGTGTGTGGATTGTCCAACTCAGAGTAAACTATCTCAAAGCTCAGTGTGTGGATTGTCCAACTCAGAGTAAATCGTCTCGAAGCTCTGTGTGTGGATTGTCCAACTCAGAGTTAACTGGCTGGAAGTTCTGTGTGTGGATTGTCCAATTCAGAGTAAACTGGCTGGAAGCTCTGTGTGTGGATTGTCCAACTCAGAGTAAACTGGCTGGAAGCTCTGTGTGTGGATTGTCCAACTCAGAGTAAACTGGCTCGAAGCTCTGTGTGTGGATTGTCCAACTCAGAGTAAACTGGCTGGAAACTCTGTGTGTTGATTGTCCAACTCAGAGTAAACTGGCTGGAAGCTCTGTGTGTTGATTGTCCAACTCAGAGTAAACTGGCTGGAAGCTCTGTGTGTGGATTGTCAAACTCAGAGTAAACTGGCTCGAAGCTCTGTGTGTGGATTGTCCAACTCAGAGTAAACTGGCTGGAAGCTCTGTGTGTGGATTGTCCAACTCAGAGTAAACTGTCTCGAAGCTCTGTGTGTGGATTGTCCAACTCAGAGTTAACTGGCTGGAAGCTCTGTGTGTTGATTGTCCAATTCAGAGTAAACTGGCTGGAAGCTCTGTGTGTGGATTGTCCAACTCTGAGTAAACTGGCTCGAAGCTCTGTGTGTGGATTGTCCAACTCAGAGTAAACTGGCTGGAAGCTCTGTGTGTTGATTGTCCAATTCAGAGTAAACTGGCTGGAAGCTCTGTGTGTGGATTGTCCAACTCAGAGTAAACTGGCTCGAAGCTCTGTGTGTGCATTGTCCAACTCAGAGTAAACTGGCTGTAAACTCTGTGTGTGGATTGTCCACCTCAGAGTAAACTGCCACGAAACTCTGAGTGTGGATTGTCCAACTCATAGTAAACTGGCTCGACGCTCTGTGTGTGGATTGTGCAACTCATAGTAAGCTGACTCGAAGCTCTGTGTGTGGATTGTCCAACTGAGAGTAAACTGGCTCATAGCTCTGTGTGTGGATTGTCAGACTCAGAGTAAACTGTCTCGAAGCTCTGTGTGTGGATTGTCCATCTCACAGAAACTGACTCGAAACTCTGTGTGTGGATTGTTCAACTCAGAGTAAACTGGCTCGAAGCTCTGTGTGTGGATTGTCCAACTCAGAGAAACTGGCTGGAAGCTCTGTGTGTGGATTGTCCAACTCAGAGTAAACTGGCTGGAAGCTCTGTGTGTGGATTGTCCAACTCAGAGTAAACTGGCTCGAAGCTCTGTGTGTGGATTGTCCAACTCAGAGTAAACTGGCTGGAAGCTCTGTGTGTTGATTGTCCAACTCAGAGTAAACTGGCTGGAAGCTCTGTGTGTTGATTGTCCAACTCAGAGTAAACTGGCTCGAAGCTCTGTGTGTGGATTGTCCAACTCAGAGTAAACTGGCTCGAAACTCTGCGTGTGGATTGTCCAACTCAGAGTAAACTGGCTCAAAGCTCTGTATGTGGATTGTCCAACTGAGATTAAACTGTCTCAAAGCTCTGTGTGTGGATTTTCCAACTCAGAGTAAACTGGCTGGAAGCTCTGCGTGTGGTTTGTCCAACTCAGAGTAAACTGTCTCAAAGCTCTGTGTGTGGATTGTCTAACTCACAGTAAACTGGCTCGAAGCTCTGTGTGTGGATTGTCCACCTGAGAGTAAACTGGCTCATAGCTCTGTGTGTGGATTGTCCGACTCAGAGTAAACTGTCTCGAAGCTCTGTGTGTGGATTGTCCATCTCACAGAAACTGACTCGAAACTCTGTGTGTGGATTGTTCAACTCAGAGTTAACTGGCTCGAAGCTCTGTGTGTGCATTGTCCAACTCAGAGAAACTGGCTCGAAGCTCTGTGTGTGGATTGTTCAACTCAGAGTAAACTGGCTCGAAGCTCTGTGTGTGGATTGTCCAACTCAGAGAAACTGACTCTAAGCTCTGTGTGTGGATTGTCCAACTCCGTGTAAACTAGCTGTAAACTCTGTGTGTGGATTGTCCACCTCAGAGTAAACTGCCACGAAACTCTGAGTGTGGATTGTCCAACTCATAGTAAACTGGCTCGACGCTCTGTGTGTGGATTGTGCAACTCATAGTAAGCTGACTCGAAGCTCTGTGTGTGGATTGTCCAACTGAGAGTAAACTGGCTCATAGCTCTGTGTGTGGATTGTCCAACTCAGAGAAACTGGCTCGAAGCTCTGTGTGTGGATTGTCCAACTCCGTGTAAACTAGCTGGAAACTCTGTGTGTGGATTGTCCACCTCAGAGTAAACTGGATCGAAGCTCTGTGTGTGGATTGTCCAACTCAGAGTAAACTGCCACGAAACTCTGAGTGTGGATTGTCCAACTCATAGTAAACTGGCTCGACGCTCTGTGTGTGGATTGTGCAACTCATAGTAAACTGGATCGAAGCTCAGTGTGTGGATTGTCCAACTCAGAGTAAACTGACTCGAAGTTCTGTGTGTGGATTGTCCAACTGAGATTAAACTGTCTCAAAGCTCTGTGTGTGGATTGTCCAACTCAGAGTAAACTATCTCAAAGCTCAGTGTGTGGATTGTCCAACTCAGAGTAAATCGTCTCGAAGCTCTGTGTGTGGATTGTCCAACTCAGAGTTAACTGGCTGGAAGTTCTGTGTGTGGATTGTCCAATTCAGAGTAAACTGGCTGGAAGCTCTGTGTGTGGATTGTCCAACTCAGAGTAAACTGGCTGGAAGCTCTGTGTGTGGATTGTCCAACTCAGAGTAAACTGGCTCGAAGCTCTGTGTGTGGATTGTCCAACTCAGAGTAAACTGGCTGGAAACTCTGTGTGTTGATTGTCCAACTCAGAGTAAACTGGCTGGAAGCTCTGTGTGTTGATTGTCCAACTCAGAGTAAACTGGCTGGAAGCTCTGTGTGTGGATTGTCAAACTCAGAGTAAACTGGCTCGAAGCTCTGTGTGTGGATTGTCCAACTCAGAGTAAACTGGCTGGAAGCTCTGTGTGTGGATTGTCCAACTCAGAGTAAACTGTCTCGAAGCTCTGTGTGTGGATTGTCCAACTCAGAGTTAACTGGCTGGAAGCTCTGTGTGTTGATTGTCCAATTCAGAGTAAACTGGCTGGAAGCTCTGTGTGTGGATTGTCCAACTCTGAGTAAACTGGCTCGAAGCTCTGTGTGTGGATTGTCCAACTCAGAGTAAACTGGCTGGAAGCTCTGTGTGTTGATTGTCCAATTCAGAGTAAACTGGCTGGAAGCTCTGTGTGTGGATTGTCCAACTCAGAGTAAACTGGCTCGAAGCTCTGTGTGTGCATTGTCCAACTCAGAGTAAACTGGCTGTAAACTCTGTGTGTGGATTGTCCACCTCAGAGTAAACTGCCACGAAACTCTGAGTGTGGATTGTCCAACTCATAGTAAACTGGCTCGACGCTCTGTGTGTGGATTGTGCAACTCATAGTAAGCTGACTCGAAGCTCTGTGTGTGGATTGTCCAACTGAGAGTAAACTGGCTCATAGCTCTGTGTGTGGATTGTCAGACTCAGAGTAAACTGTCTCGAAGCTCTGTGTGTGGATTGTCCATCTCACAGAAACTGACTCGAAACTCTGTGTGTGGATTGTTCAACTCAGAGTAAACTGGCTCGAAGCTCTGTGTGTGGATTGTCCAACTCAGAGAAACTGGCTGGAAGCTCTGTGTGTGGATTGTCCAACTCAGAGTAAACTGGCTGGAAGCTCTGTGTGTGGATTGTCCAACTCAGAGTAAACTGGCTCGAAGCTCTGTGTGTGGATTGTCCAACTCAGAGTAAACTGGCTGGAAGCTCTGTGTGTTGATTGTCCAACTCAGAGTAAACTGGCTGGAAGCTCTGTGTGTTGATTGTCCAACTCAGAGTAAACTGGCTCGAAGCTCTGTGTGTGGATTGTCCAACTCAGAGTAAACTGGCTCGAAACTCTGCGTGTGGATTGTCCAACTCAGAGTAAACTGGCTCAAAGCTCTGTATGTGGATTGTCCAACTGAGATTAAACTGTCTCAAAGCTCTGTGTGTGGATTTTCCAACTCAGAGTAAACTGGCTGGAAGCTCTGCGTGTGGTTTGTCCAACTCAGAGTAAACTGTCTCAAAGCTCTGTGTGTGGATTGTCTAACTCACAGTAAACTGGCTCGAAGCTCTGTGTGTGGATTGTCCACCTGAGAGTAAACTGGCTCATAGCTCTGTGTGTGGATTGTCCGACTCAGAGTAAACTGTCTCGAAGCTCTGTGTGTGGATTGTCCATCTCACAGAAACTGACTCGAAACTCTGTGTGTGGATTGTTCAACTCAGAGTTAACTGGCTCGAAGCTCTGTGTGTGCATTGTCCAACTCAGAGAAACTGGCTCGAAGCTCTGTGTGTGGATTGTTCAACTCAGAGTAAACTGGCTCGAAGCTCTGTGTGTGGATTGTCCAACTCAGAGAAACTGACTCTAAGCTCTGTGTGTGGATTGTCCAACTCCGTGTAAACTAGCTGTAAACTCTGTGTGTGGATTGTCCACCTCAGAGTAAACTGCCACGAAACTCTGAGTGTGGATTGTCCAACTCATAGTAAACTGGCTCGACGCTCTGTGTGTGGATTGTGCAACTCATAGTAAGCTGACTCGAAGCTCTGTGTGTGGATTGTCCAACTGAGAGTAAACTGGCTCATAGCTCTGTGTGTGGATTGTCAGACTCAGAGTAAACTGTCTCGAAGCTCTGTGTGTGGATTGTCCATCTCACAGAAACTGACTCGAAACTCTGTGTGTGGATTGTTCAACTCAGAGTAAACTGGCTCGAAGCTCTGTGTGTGGATTGTCCAACTCAGAGAAACTGGCTGGAAGCTCTGTGTGTGGATTGTCCAACTCAGAGTAAACTGGCTGGAAGCTCTGTGTGTGGATTGTCCAACTCAGAGTAAACTGGCTCGAAGCTCTGTGTGTGGATTGTCCAACTCAGAGTAAACTGGCTGGAAGCTCTGTGTGTTGATTGTCCAACTCAGAGTAAACTGGCTGGAAGCTCTGTGTGTTGATTGTCCAACTCAGAGTAAACTGGCTCGAAGCTCTGTGTGTGGATTGTCCAACTCAGAGTAAACTGGCTCGAAACTCTGCGTGTGGATTGTCCAACTCAGAGTAAACTGGCTCAAAGCTCTGTATGTGGATTGTCCAACTGAGATTAAACTGTCTCAAAGCTCTGTGTGTGGATTTTCCAACTCAGAGTAAACTGGCTGGAAGCTCTGCGTGTGGTTTGTCCAACTCAGAGTAAACTGTCTCAAAGCTCTGTGTGTGGATTGTCTAACTCACAGTAAACTGGCTCGAAGCTCTGTGTGTGGATTGTCCACCTGAGAGTAAACTGGCTCATAGCTCTGTGTGTGGATTGTCCGACTCAGAGTAAACTGTCTCGAAGCTCTGTGTGTGGATTGTCCATCTCACAGAAACTGACTCGAAACTCTGTGTGTGGATTGTTCAACTCAGAGTTAACTGGCTCGAAGCTCTGTGTGTGCATTGTCCAACTCAGAGAAACTGGCTCGAAGCTCTGTGTGTGGATTGTTCAACTCAGAGTAAACTGGCTCGAAGCTCTGTGTGTGGATTGTCCAACTCAGAGAAACTGACTCTAAGCTCTGTGTGTGGATTGTCCAACTCCGTGTAAACTAGCTGGAAACTCTGTGTGTGGATTGTCCACCTCAGAGTAAACTGGCTCGAAGCTCTGTGTGTGGATTGTCCAACTCAGAGTAAACTGCCTCGAAACTCTGAGTGTGGATTGTCCAACTCATAGTAAACTGGCTCGACGCTCTGTGTGTGGATTGTCCAACTCAGAGTAAACTGGCTCGAATCTCTGTGTGTGGATTGTCCAACTCAGAGTAAACTGCCTCGAAACTCTGAGTGTGGATTGTCCAACTCATAGTAAACTAGCTGGAAACTCTGTGTGTGGATTGTCCAACTCAGAGTAAACTGGCTCGAAGCTCTGTGTGTGGATTGTCCAACTCAGAGTAAACTGCCACGAAACTCTGAGTGTGGATTGTCCAACTCATAGTAAACTGGCTCGACGCTCTGTGTGTGGATTGTGCAACTCATAGTAAACTGGATCGAAGCTCAGTGTGTGGATTGTCCAACTCAGAGTAAACTGACTCGAAGCTCTGTGTGTGGATTGTCCAACTGAGATTAAACTGTCTCAAAGCTCTGTGTGTGGATTGTCCAACTCAGAGTAAACTATCTCAAAGCTCTGTGTGTGGATTGTCCAACTCAGAGTAAATCGTCTCGAAGCTCTGTGTGTGGATTGTCCAACTCAGAGTTAACTGGCTGGAAGTTCTGTGTGTGGATTGTCCAACTGAGAGTAAACTGGCTCATAGCTCTGTGTGTGGATTGCCCGACTCAGAGTAAACTGTCTCGAAGCTCTGTGTGTGGATTGTCCATCTCACAGAAACTGACTCGAAACTCTGTGTGTGGATTGTTCAACTCAGAGTTAACTGGCTCGAAGCTCTGTGTGTGCATTGTCCAACTCAGAGAAACTGGCTCGAAGCTCTGTGTGTGGATTGTTCAACTCAGAGTAAACTGGCTCGAAGCTCTGTGTGTGGATTGTCCAACTCAGAGAAACTGAATCTAAGCTCTGTGTGTGGATTGTCCAACTCCGTGTAAACTAGCTGGAAACTCTGTGTGTGGATTGTCCAACTCAGAGTAAACTGGCTCGAAGCTCTGTGTGTGGATTGTCCAACTCAGAGTAAACTGCCTCGAAACTCTGAGTGTGGATTGTCCAACTCATAGTAAACTGGCTCGACGCTCTGTGTGTGGATTGTCCAACTCAGAGTAAACTGGCTCGAATCTCTGTGTGTGGATTGTCCAACTGAGAGTAAACTGGCTCGAAGCTCAGTGTGTGGATTGTCCAACTCAGAGAAACTGGCTCGAAGCTCTGTGTGTGGATTGTTCAACTCAGAGTAAACTGGCTGGAAGCTCTGTGTGTGGATTGTCCAACTCAGAGAAACTGGCTCGAAGCTCTGTGTGTGGATTGTCCAACTCCGTGTATACTAGCTGGAAACTCTGTGTGTGGATTGTCCACCTCAGAGTAAACTGGCTCGAAGCTCTGTGTGTGGATTGTCCAACTCAGAGTAAACTGCCACGAAACTCTGAGTGTGGATTGTCCAACTCATAGGAAACTGGCTCGACGCTCTGTGTGTGGATTGTGCAACTCATAGTAAACTGGATCGAAGCTCACTGTGTGGATTGTCCAACTCAGAGTAAACTGACTCGAAGCTCTGTGTGTGGTTTGTCCAACTCAGAGTAAACTATCTCAAAGCTCTGTGTGTGGATTGTCCAACTCAGAGTAAATCGTCTCGAAGCTCTGTGTGTGGATTGTCCAACTCAGAGTTTACTGGCTGGAAGTTCTGTGTGTGGATTGTCCAATTCAGAGTAAACTGGCTGGAAGCTCTGTGTGTGGATTGTCCAACTCAGAGTAAACTGGCTGGAAGCTCTGTGTGTGGATAGTCAAACTCAGAGTAAACTGGCTCGAAGCTCTGTGTGTGGATTGTCCAAATCAGAGTAAACTGGCTGGAAACTCTGTGTGTTGATTGTCCAACTCAGAGTAAACTGGCTGGAAGCTCTGTGTGTTGATTGTCCAACTCAGAGTAAACTGGCTGGAAGCTCTGTGTGTGGATTGTCCAACTCAGAGTAAACTGGCTCGAAGCTCTGTGTGTGGATTGTCCAACTCTGAGTAAACTGGCTGGAAGCTCTGTGTGTGGATTGTCCAACTCAGAGTAAACTGGCTCGAAGCTCTGTGTGTGGATTGTCCAACTCAGAGTAAACTGGCTGGAAGCTCTGTGTGTTGATTGTCCAATTCAGAGTAAACTGGCTGGAAGCTCTGTGTGTGGATTGTCCAACTCTGAGTAAACTGGCTCGAAGCTCTGTGTGTGGATTGTCCAACTCAGAGTAAACTGGCTGGAAGCTCTGTGTGTTGATTGTCCGATTCAGAGTAAACTGGCTGGAAGCTCTGTGTGTGGATTGTCCAACTCAGAGTAAACTGTCTCGAAGCTCTGTGTGTGCATTGTCCAACTCAGAGTAAACTGGCTTGAAGCTCTGTGTGTGGATTGTCCAACTCAGAGTTAACTGGCTGGAAGCTCTGTGTGTATATTGTCCAACTCTGAGTAAACTGGCTGGAAGCACTGTGTGTGGATTGTCCAACTCTGAGTAAACTGGCTGGAAGCTCTGTGTGTGGATTGTCCATCTCAGAGAAACTGGCTCGAAGCTCTGTGTGTGGATTGTCCAACTCAGAGTAAACTGTCTCGAAGCTCTGTGTGTGGATTGTCCAACTCAGAGTTAACTGGCTCGAAGCTCTGTGTGTGGATTGTCCAACTCAGAGTAAACTAGCTGGAAGCTCTGTGTGTGGATTGTCCAACTCAGAGTAAACTGGTTCGAAGCTCTGTGTGTGGATTGTCCAACTCAGAGTAAACTGGCTGGAAGCTCTGTGTGTGGATTGTCCAACTCAGAGTAAACTGGCTGGAAGCTCTGTGTGTGGATTGTCCAACTCAGAGTAAACTGGCAGGAAGCTCTGTGTGTGGATTGTCCAACTCAGAGTAAACTGGCTCGAAGCTCTGTGTGTGGATTGTCCAACTCAGAGTAAACTGGCTCGAAGCTCTGTGTGTGGATTGTCCAACTCAGAGTAAACTGGCTCGAAGCTCAGTGTGTGGATTGTCCAACTCAGAGAAACTGGCTCGAAGCTCTGTGTGTGGATTGTTCAACTCAGAGTAAACTGGCTGGAAGCTCTGTGTGTGGATTGTCCAACTCAGAGAAACTGGCTCGAAGCTCTGTGTGTGGATTGTCCAACTCCGTGTAAACTAGCTGGAAACTCTGTGTGTGGATTGTCCACCTCAGAGTAAACTGGATCGAAGCTCTGTGTGTGGATTGTCCAACTCAGAGTAAACTGCCACGAAACTCTGAGTGTGGATTGTCCAACTCATAGTAAACTGGCTCGACGCTCTGTGTGTGGATTGTGCAACTCATAGTAAACTGGATCGAAGCTCAGTGTGTGGATTGTCCAACTCAGAGTAAACTGACTCGAAGTTCTGTGTGTGGATTGTCCAACTGAGATTAAACTGTCTCAAAGCTCTGTGTGTGGATTGTCCAACTCAGAGTAAACTATCTCAAAGCTCAGTGTGTGGATTGTCCAACTCAGAGTAAATCGTCTCGAAGCTCTGTGTGTGGATTGTCCAACTCAGAGTTAACTGGCTGGAAGTTCTGTGTGTGGATTGTCCAATTCAGAGTAAACTGGCTGGAAGCTCTGTGTGTGGATTGTCCAACTCAGAGTAAACTGGCTGGAAGCTCTGTGTGTGGATTGTCCAACTCAGAGTAAACTGGCTCGAAGCTCTGTGTGTGGATTGTCCAACTCAGAGTAAACTGGCTGGAAACTCTGTGTGTTGATTGTCCAACTCAGAGTAAACTGGCTGGAAGCTCTGTGTGTTGATTGTCCAACTCAGAGTAAACTGGCTGGAAGCTCTGTGTGTGGATTGTCAAACTCAGAGTAAACTGGCTCGAAGCTCTGTGTGTGGATTGTCCAACTCAGAGTAAACTGGCTGGAAGCTCTGTGTGTGGATTGTCCAACTCAGAGTAAACTGGCTCGAAGCTCTGTGTGTGGATTGTCCAACTCAGAGTAAACTGGCTGGAAGCTCTGTGTGTTGATTGTCCAATTCAGAGTAAACTGGCTGGAAGCTCTGTGTGTGGATTGTCCAACTCTGAGTAAACTGGCTCGAAGCTCTGTGTGTGGATTGTCCAACTCAGAGTAAACTGGCTGGAAGCTCTGTGTGTTGATTGTCCAATTCAGAGTAAACTGGCTGGAAGCTCTGTGTGTGGATTGTCCAACTCAGAGTAAACTGGCTCGAAGCTCTGTGTGTGCATTGTCCAACTCAGAGTAAACAGGCTGTAAACTCTGTGTGTGGATTGTCCACCTCAGAGTAAACTGCCACGAAACTCTGAGTGTGGATTGTCCAACTCATAGTAAACTGGCTCGACGCTCTGTGTGTGGATTGTGCAACTCATAGTAAGCTGACTCGAAGCTATGTGTGTGGATTGTCCAACTGAGAGTAAACTGGCTCATAGCTCTGTGTGTGGATTGTCAGACTCAGAGTAAACTGTCTCGAAGCTCTGTGTGTGGATTGTCCATCTCACAGAAACTGACTCGAAACTCTGTGTGTGGATTCTTCAACTCAGAGTAAACTGGCTCGAAGCTCTGTGTGTGGATTGTCCAACTCAGAGAAACTGGCTGGAAGCTCTGTGTGTGGATTGTCCAACTCAGAGTAAACTGGCTGGAAGCTCTGTGTGTGGATTGTCCAACTCAGAGTAAACTGCCTCGAAACTCTGTGTGTGGATTGTCCAACTCAGAGTAAACTGGCTCGAATCTCTGTGTGTGGATTGTCCAACTGAGAGTAAACTGGCTCGAAGCTCAGTGTGTGGATTGTCCAACTCAGAGAAACTGGCTCGAAGCTCTGTGTGTGGATTGTTCAACTCAGAGTAAACTGGCTGGAAGCTCTGTGTGTGGATTGTCCAACTCAGAGAAACTGGCTCGAAGCTCTGTGTGTGGATTGTCCAACTCCGTGTAAACTAGCTGGAAACTCTGTGTGTGGATTGTCCACCTCAGAGTAAACTGGATCGAAGCTCTGTGTGTGGATTGTCCATCTCACAGAAACTGACTCGAAACTCTGTGTGTGGATTGTTCAACTCAGAGTTAACTGGCTCGAAGCTCTGTGTGTGCATTGTCCAACTCAGAGAAACTGGCTCGAAGCTCTGTGTGTGGATTGTTCAACTCAGAGTAAACTGGCTCGAAGCTCTGTGTGTGGATTGTCCAACTCAGAGAAACTGAATCTAAGCTCTGTGTGTGGATTGTCCAACTCCGTGTAAACTAGCTGGAAACTCTGTGTGTGGATTGTCCAACTCAGAGTAAACTGGCTCGAAGCTCTGTGTGTGGATTGTCCAACTCAGAGTAAACTGCCTCGAAACTCTGAGTGTGGATTGTCCAACTCATAGTAAACTGGCTCGACGCTCTGTGTGTGGATTGTCCAACTCAGAGTAAACTGGCTCGAATCTCTGTGTGTGGATTGTCCAACTGAGAGTAAACTGGCTCGAAGCTCAGTGTGTGGATTGTCCAACTCAGAGAAACTGGCTCGAAGCTCTGTGTGTGGATTGTTCAACTCAGAGTAAACTGGCTGGAAGCTCTGTGTGTGGATTGTCCAACTCAGAGAAACTGGCTCGAAGCTCTGTGTGTGGATTGTCCAACTCCGTGTATACTAGCTGGAAACTCTGTGTGTGGATTGTCCACCTCAGAGTAAACTGGCTGGAAGCTCTGTGTGTTGATTGTCCAACTCAGAGTAAACTGGCTGGAAGCTCTGTGTGTGGATTGTCCAACTCAGAGTAAACTGGCTCGAAGCTCTGTGTGTGGATTGTCCAACTCTGAGTAAACTGGCTGGAAGCTCTGTGTGTGGATTGTCCAACTCAGAGTAAACTGGCTCGAAGCTCTGTGTGTGGATTGTCCAACTCAGAGTAAACTGGCTGGAAGCTCTGTGTGTTGATTGTCCAATTCAGAGTAAACTGGCTGGAAGCTCTGTGTGTGGATTGTCCAACTCTGAGTAAACTGGCTCGAAGCTCTGTGTGTGGATTGTCCAACTCAGAGTAAACTGGCTGGAAGCTCTGTGTGTTGATTGTCCGATTCAGAGTAAACTGGCTGGAAGCTCTGTGTGTGGATTGTCCAACTCAGAGTAAACTGTCTCGAAGCTCTGTGTGTGCATTGTCCAACTCAGAGTAAACTGGCTTGAAGCTCTGTGTGTGGATTGTCCAACTCAGAGTTAACTGGCTGGAAGCTCTGTGTGTATATTGTCCAACTCTGAGTAAACTGGCTGGAAGCACTGTGTGTGGATTGTCCAACTCTGAGTAAACTGGCTGGAAGCTCTGTGTCTGGATTGTCCATCTCAGAGAAACTGGCTCGAAGCTCTGTGTGTGGATTGTCCAACTCAGAGTAAACTGTCTCGAAGCTCTGTGTGTGGATTGTCCAACTCAGAGTTAACTGGCTCGAAGCTCTGTGTGTGGATTGTCCAACTCAGAGTAAACTAGCTGGAAGCTCTGTGTGTGGATTGTCCAACTCAGAGTAAACTGGTTCGAAGCTCTGTGTGTGGATTGTCCAACTCAGAGTAAACTGGCTGGAAGCTCTGTGTGTGGATTGTCCAACTCAGAGTAAACTGGCTGGAAGCTCTGTGTGTGGATTGTCCAACTCAGAGTAAACTGGCAGGAAGCTCTGTGTGTGGATTGTCCAACTCAGAGTAAACTGGCTCGAAGCTCTGTGTGTGGATTGTCCAACTCAGAGTAAACTGGCTCGAAGCTCTGTGTGTGGATTGTCCAACTCAGAGTAAACTGGCTCGAAGCTCAGTGTGTGGATTGTCCAACTCAGAGAAACTGGCTCGAAGCTCTGTGTGTGGATTGTTCAACTCAGAGTAAACTGGCTGGAAGCTCTGTGTGTGGATTGTCCAACTCAGAGAAACTGGCTCGAAGCTCTGTGTGTGGATTGTCCAACTCCGTGTAAACTAGCTGGAAACTCTGTGTGTGGATTGTCCACCTCAGAGTAAACTGGATCGAAGCTCTGTGTGTGGATTGTCCAACTCAGAGTAAACTGCCACGAAACTCTGAGTGTGGATTGTCCAACTCATAGTAAACTGGCTCGACGCTCTGTGTGTGGATTGTGCAACTCATAGTAAACTGGATCGAAGCTCTGTGTGTGGATTGTCCAACTCAGAGTAAATCGTCTCGAAGCTCTGTGTGTGGATTGTCCAACTCAGAGTTAACTGGCTGGAAGTTCTGTGTGTGGATTGTCCAATTCAGAGTAAACTGGCTGGAAGCTCTGTGTGTGGATTGTCCAACTCAGAGTAAACTGGCTGGAAGCTCTGTGTGTGGATTGTCCAACTCAGAGTAAACTGGCTCGAAGCTCTGTGTGTGGATTGTCCAACTCAGAGTAAACTGGCTGGAAACTCTGTGTGTTGATTGTCCAACTCAGAGTAAACTGGCTGGAAGCTCTGTGTGTTGATTGTCCAACTCAGAGTAAACTGGCTGGAAGCTCTGTGTGTGGATTGTCAAACTCAGAGTAAACTGGCTCGAAGCTCTGTGTGTGGATTGTCCAACTCAGAGTAAACTGGCTGGAAGCTCTGTGTGTGGATTGTCCAACTCAGAGTAAACTGGCTCGAAGCTCTGTGTGTGGATTGTCCAACTCAGAGTAAACTGGCTGGAAGCTCTGTGTGTTGATTGTCCAATTCAGAGTAAACTGGCTGGAAGCTCTGTGTGTGGATTGTCCAACTCTGAGTAAACTGGCTCG
This sequence comes from Hemitrygon akajei, assembly GCF_048418815.1. Classification (NCBI taxonomy): domain Eukaryota; kingdom Metazoa; phylum Chordata; class Chondrichthyes; order Myliobatiformes; family Dasyatidae; genus Hemitrygon; species Hemitrygon akajei. The sequence goes on along the minus strand of NC_133145.1, from coordinate 5,112,263 downwards.
AAGCTCTGTGTGTGGATTGTCCAACTCAGAGTAAACTGGCTGGAAGCTCTGTGTGTTGATTGTCCAATTCAGAGTAAACTGGCTGGAAGCTCTGTGTGTGGATTGTCCAACTCAGAGTAAACTGGCTCGAAGCTCTGTGTGTGCATTGTCCAACTCAGAGTAAACAGGCTGTAAACTCTGTGTGTGGATTGTCCACCTCAGAGTAAACTGCCACGAAACTCTGAGTGTGGATTGTCCAACTCATAGTAAACTGGCTCGACGCTCTGTGTGTGGATTGTGCAACTCATAGTAAGCTGACTCGAAGCTATGTGTGTGGATTGTCCAACTGAGAGTAAACTGGCTCATAGCTCTGTGTGTGGATTGTCAGACTCAGAGTAAACTGTCTCGAAGCTCTGTGTGTGGATTGTCCATCTCACAGAAACTGACTCGAAACTCTGTGTGTGGATTGTTCAACTCAGAGTAAACTGGCTCGAAGCTCTGTGTGTGGATTGTCCAACTCAGAGAAACTGGCTGGAAGCTCTGTGTGTGGATTGTCCAACTCAGAGTAAACTGGCTGGAAGCTCTGTGTGTGGATTGTCCAACTCAGAGTAAACTGCCTCGAAACTCTGTGTGTGGATTGTCCAACTCAGAGTAAACTGGCTCGAATCTCTGTGTGTGGATTGTCCAACTGAGAGTAAACTGGCTCGAAGCTCAGTGTGTGGATTGTCCAACTCAGAGAAACTGGCTCGAAGCTCTGTGTGTGGATTGTTCAACTCAGAGTAAACTGGCTGGAAGCTCTGTGTGTGGATTGTCCAACTCAGAGAAACTGGCTCGAAGCTCTGTGTGTGGATTGTCCAACTCCGTGTAAACTAGCTGGAAACTCTGTGTGTGGATTGTCCACCTCAGAGTAAACTGGATCGAAGCTCTGTGTGTGGATTGTCCAACTCAGAGTAAACTGCCACGAAACTCTGAGTGTGGATTGTCCAACTCATAGTAAACTGGCTCGTCGCTCTGTGTGTGGATTGTGCAACTCATAGTAAACTGGATCGAAGCTCAGTGTGTGGATTGTCCAACTCAGAGTAAACTGACTCGAAGTTCTGTGTGTGGATTGTCCAACTGAGATTAAACTGTCTCAAAGCTCTGTGTGTGGATTGTCCAACTCAGAGTAAACTATCTCAAAGCTCAGTGTGTGGATTGTCCAACTCAGAGTAAATCGTCTCGAAGCTCTGTGTGTGGATTGTCCAACTCAGAGTTAACTGGCTGGAAGTTCTGTGTGTGGATTGTCCAATTCAGAGTAAACTGGCTGGAAGCTCTGTGTGTGGATTGTCCAACTCAGAGTAAACTGGCTGGAAGCTCTGTGTGTGGATTGTCCAACTCAGAGTAAACTGGCTCGAAGCTCTGTGTGTGGATTGTCCAACTCAGAGTAAACTGGCTGGAAACTCTGTGTGTTGATTGTCCAACTCAGAGTAAACTGGCTGGAAGCTCTGTGTGTTGATTGTCCAACTCAGAGTAAACTGGCTGGAAGCTCTGTGTGTGGATTGTCAAACTCAGAGTAAACTGGCTCGAAGCTCTGTGTGTGGATTGTCCAACTCAGAGTAAACTGGCTGGAAGCTCTGTGTGTGGATTGTCCAACTCAGAGTAAACTGGCTCGAAGCTCTGTGTGTGGATTGTCCAACTCAGAGTAAACTGGCTGGAAGCTCTGTGTGTTGATTGTCCAATTCAGAGTAAACTGGCTGGAAGCTCTGTGTGTGGATTGTCCAACTCTGAGTAAACTGGCTCGAAGCTCTGTGTGTGGATTGTCCAACTCAGAGTAAACTGGCTGGAAGCTCTGTGTGTTGATTGTCCAATTCAGAGTAAACTGGCTGGAAGCTCTGTGTGTGGATTGTCCAACTCAGAGTAAACTGGCTCGAAGCTCTGTGTGTGCATTGTCCAACTCAGAGTAAACTGGCTGTAAACTCTGTGTGTGGATTGTCCACCTCAGAGTAAACTGCCACGAAACTCTGAGTGTGGATTGTCCAACTCATAGTAAACTGGCTCGACGCTCTGTGTGTGGATTGTGCAACTCATAGTAAGCTGACTCGAAGCTCTGTGTGTGGATTGTCCAACTGAGAGTAAACTGGCTCATAGCTCTGTGTGTGGATTGTCAGACTCAGAGTAAACTGTCTCGAAGCTCTGTGTGTGGATTGTCCATCTCACAGAAACTGACTCGAAACTCTGTGTGTGGATTGTTCAACTCAGAGTAAACTGGCTCGAAGCTCTGTGTGTGGATTGTCCAACTCAGAGAAACTGGCTGGAAGCTCTGTGTGTGGATTGTCCAACTCAGAGTAAACTGGCTGGAAGCTCTGTGTGTGGATTGTCCAACTCAGAGTAAACTGGCTCGAAGCTCTGTGTGTGGATTGTCCAACTCAGAGTAAACTGGCTGGAAGCTCTGTGTGTTGATTGTCCAACTCAGAGTAAACTGGCTGGAAGCTCTGTGTGTTGATTGTCCAACTCAGAGTAAACTGGCTCGAAGCTCTGTGTGTGGATTGTCCAACTCAGAGTAAACTGGCTCGAAACTCTGCGTGTGGATTGTCCAACTCAGAGTAAACTGGCTCAAAGCTCTGTATGTGGATTGTCCAACTGAGATTAAACTGTCTCAAAGCTCTGTGTGTGGATTTTCCAACTCAGAGTAAACTGGCTGGAAGCTCTGCGTGTGGTTTGTCCAACTCAGAGTAAACTGTCTCAAAGCTCTGTGTGTGGATTGTCTAACTCACAGTAAACTGGCTCGAAGCTCTGTGTGTGGATTGTCCACCTGAGAGTAAACTGGCTCATAGCTCTGTGTGTGGATTGTCCGACTCAGAGTAAACTGTCTCGAAGCTCTGTGTGTGGATTGTCCATCTCACAGAAACTGACTCGAAACTCTGTGTGTGGATTGTTCAACTCAGAGTTAACTGGCTCGAAGCTCTGTGTGTGCATTGTCCAACTCAGAGAAACTGGCTCGAAGCTCTGTGTGTGGATTGTTCAACTCAGAGTAAACTGGCTCGAAGCTCTGTGTGTGGATTGTCCAACTCAGAGAAACTGACTCTAAGCTCTGTGTGTGGATTGTCCAACTCCGTGTAAACTAGCTGTAAACTCTGTGTGTGGATTGTCCACCTCAGAGTAAACTGCCACGAAACTCTGAGTGTGGATTGTCCAACTCATAGTAAACTGGCTCGACGCTCTGTGTGTGGATTGTGCAACTCATAGTAAGCTGACTCGAAGCTCTGTGTGTGGATTGTCCAACTGAGAGTAAACTGGCTCATAGCTCTGTGTGTGGATTGTCAGACTCAGAGTAAACTGTCTCGAAGCTCTGTGTGTGGATTGTCCATCTCACAGAAACTGACTCGAAACTCTGTGTGTGGATTGTTCAACTCAGAGTAAACTGGCTCGAAGCTCTGTGTGTGCATTGTCCAACTCAGAGAAACTGGCTCGAAGCTCTGTGTGTGGATTGTGCAACTCATAGTAAACTGGATCGAAGCTCAGTGTGTGGATTGTCCAACTCAGAGTAAACTGACTCGAAGCTCTGTGTGTGGATTGTCCAACTGAGATTAAACTGTCTCAAAGCTCTGTGTGTGGATTGTCCAGCTCAGAGTAAACTATCTCAAAGCTCTGTGTGTGGATTGTCCAACTCAGAGTAAATCGTCTCGAAGCTCTGTGTGTGGATTGTCCAACTCAGAGTTAACTGGCTGGAAGTTCTGTGTGTGGATTGTCCAACTGAGAGTAAACTGGCTCATAGCTCTGTGTGTGGATTGCCCGACTCAGAGTAAACTGTCTCGAAGCTCTGTGTGTGGATTGTCCATCTCACAGAAACTGACTCGAAACTCTGTGTGTGGATTGTTCAACTCAGAGTTAACTGGCTCGAAGCTCTGTGTGTGCATTGTCCAACTCAGAGAAACTGGCTCGAAGCTCTGTGTGTGGATTGTTCAACTCAGAGTAAACTGGCTCGAAGCTCTGTGTGTGGATTGTCCAACTCAGAGAAACTGAATCTAAGCTCTGTGTGTGGATTCTCCAACTCCGTGTAAACTAGCTGGAAACTCTGTGTGTGGATTGTCCACCTCAGAGTAAACTGGCTCGAAGCTCTGTGTGTGGATTGTCCAACTCAGAGTAAACTGCCTCGAAACTCTGAGTGTGGATTGTCCAACTCATAGTAAACTGGCTCGACGCTCTGTGTGTGGATTGTCCAACTCAGAGTAAACTGGCTCGAATCTCTGTGTGTGGATTGTCCAACTGAGAGTAAACTGGCTCGAAGCTCAGTGTGTGGATTGTCCAACTCAGAGAAACTGGCTCGAAGCTCTGTGTGTGGATTGTTCAACTCAGAGTAAACTGGCTGGAAGCTCTGTGTGTGGATTGTCCAACTCAGAGAAACTGGCTGGAAGCTCTGTGTGTGGATTGTCCAACTCCGTGTATACTAGCTGGAAACTCTGTGTGTGGATTGTCCACCTCAGAGTAAACTGGCTCGAAGCTCTGTGTGTGGATTGTCCAACTCAGAGTAAACTGCCACGAAACTCTGAGTGTGGATTGTCCAACTCATAGTAAACTGGCTCGACGCTCTGTGTGTGGATTGTGCAACTCATAGTAAACTGGATCGAAGCTCACTGTGTGGATTGTCCAACTCAGAGTAAACTGACTCGAAGCTCTGTGTGTGGTTTGTCCAACTCAGAGTAAACTATCTCAAAGCTCTGTGTGTGGATTGTCCAACTCAGAGTAAATCGTCTCGAAGCTCTGTGTGTGGATTGTCCAACTCAGAGTAAACTGGCTGGAAGCTCTGTGTGTTGATTGTCCAATTCAGAGTAAACTGGCTGGAAGCTCTGTGTGTGGATTGTCCAACTCTGAGTAAACTGGCTCGAAGCTCTGTGTGTGGATTGTCCAACTCAGAGTAAACTGGCTGGAAGCTCTGTGTGTTGATTGTCCGATTCAGAGTAAACTGTCTCGAAGCTCTGTGTGTGCATTGTCCAACTCAGAGTAAACTGGCTTGAAGCTCTGTGTGTGGATTGTCCAACTCAGAGTTAACTGGCTGGAAGCTCTGTGTGTATATTGTCCAACTCTGAGTAAACTGGCTGGAAGCACTGTGTGTGGATTGTCCAACTCTGAGTAAACTGGCTGGAAGCTCTGTGTGTGGATTGTCCATCTCAGAGAAACTGGCTCGAAGCTCTGTGTGTGGATTGTCCAACTCAGAGTAAACTGTCTCGAAGCTCTGTGTGTGGATTGTCCAACTCAGAGTTAACTGGCTCGAAGCTCTGTGTGTGGATTGTCCAACTCAGAGTAAACTAGCTGGAAGCTCTGTGTGTGGATTGTCCAACTCAGAGTAAACTGGTTCGAAGCTCTGTGTGTGGATTGTCCAACTCAGAGTAAACTGGCTGGAAGCTCTGTGTGTGGATTGTCCAACTCAGAGTAAACTGGCTGGAAGCTCTGTGTGTGGATTGTCCAACTCAGAGTAAACTGGCAGGAAGCTCTGTGTGTGGATTGTCCAACTCAGAGTAAACTGGCTCGAAGCTCTGTGTGTGGATTGTCCAACTCAGAGTAAACTGGCTCGAAGCTCTGTGTGTGGATTGTCCAACTCAGAGAAACTGGCTCGAAGCTCTGTGTGTGGATTGTCCAACTCCGTGTAAACTAGCTGGAAACTCTGTGTGTGGATTGTCCACCTCAGAGTAAACTGGATCGAAGCTCTGTGTGTGGATTGTCCAACTCAGAGTAAACTGCCACGAAACTCTGAGTGTGGATTGTCCAACTCATAGTAAACTGGCTCGACGCTCTGTGTGTGGATTGTGCAACTCATAGTAAACTGGATCGAAGCTCAGTGTGTGGATTGTCCAACTCAGAGTAAACTGACTCGAAGTTCTGTGTGTGGATTGTCCAACTGAGATTAAACTGTCTCAAAGCTCTGTGTGTGGATTGTCCAACTCAGAGTAAACTATCTCAAAGCTCAGTGTGTGGATTGTCCAACTCAGAGTAAATCGTCTCGAAGCTCTGTGTGTGGATTGTCCAACTCAGAGTTAACTGGCTGGAAGTTCTGTGTGTGGATTGTCCAATTCAGAGTAAACTGGCTGGAAGCTCTGTGTGTGGATTGTCCAACTCAGAGTAAACTGGCTGGAAGCTCTGTGTGTGGATTGTCCAACTCAGAGTAAACTGGCTCGAAGCTCTGTGTGTGGATTGTCCAACTCAGAGTAAACTGGCTGGAAACTCTGTGTGTTGATTGTCCAACTCAGAGTAAACTGGCTGGAAGCTCTGTGTGTTGATTGTCCAACTCAGAGTAAACTGGCTGGAAGCTCTGTGTGTGGATTGTCAAACTCAGAGTAAACTGGCTCGAAGCTCTGTGTGTGGATTGTCCAACTCAGAGTAAACTGGCTGGAAGCTCTGTGTGTGGATTGTCCAACTCAGAGTAAACTGGCTCGAAGCTCTGTGTGTGGATTGTCCAACTCAGAGTAAACTGGCTGGAAGCTCTGTGTGTTGATTGTCCAATTCAGAGTAAACTGGCTGGAAGCTCTGTGTGAGGATTGTCCAACTCTGAGTAAACTGGCTCGAAGCTCTGTGTGTGGATTGTCCAACTCAGAGTAAACTGGCTGGAAGCTCTGTGTGTTGATTGTCCAATTCAGAGTAAACTGGCTGGAAGCTCTGTGTGTGGATTGTCCAACTCAGAGTAAACTGGCTCGAAGCTCTGTGTGTGCATTGTCCAACTCAGAGTAAACTGGCTGTAAACTCTGTGTGTGGATTGTCCACCTCAGAGTAAACTGCCACGAAACTCTGAGTGTGGATTGTCCAACTCATAGTAAACTGGCTCGACGCTCTGTGTGTGGATTGTGCAACTCATAGTAAGCTGACTCGAAGCTCTGTGTGTGGATTGTCCAACTGAGAGTAAACTGGCTCATAGCTCTGTGTGTGGATTGTCAGACTCAGAGTAAACTGTCTCGAAGCTCTGTGTGTGGATTGTCCATCTCACAGAAACTGACTCGAAACTCTGTGTGTGGATTGTTCAACTCAGAGTAAACTGGCTCGAAGCTCTGTGTGTGGATTGTCCAACTCAGAGAAACTGGCTGGAAGCTCTGTGTGTGGATTGTCCAACTCAGAGTAAACTGGCTGGAAGCTCTGTGTGTGGATTGTCCAACTCAGAGTAAACTGCCTCGAAACTCTGTGTGTGGATTGTCCAACTCAGAGTAAACTGGCTCGAATCTCTGTGTGTGGATTGTCCAACTGAGAGTAAACTGGCTCGAAGCTCAGTGTGTGGATTGTCCAACTCAGAGAAACTGGCTCGAAGCTCTGTGTGTGGATTGTTCAACTCAGAGTAAACTGGCTGGAAGCTCTGTGTGTGGATTGTCCAACTCAGAGAAACTGGCTCGAAGCTCTGTGTGTGGATTGTCCAACTCCGTGTAAACTAGCTGGAAACTCTGTGTGTGGATTGTCCACCTCAGAGTAAACTGGATCGAAGCTCTGTGTGTGGATTGTCCAACTCAGAGTAAACTGCCACGAAACTCTGAGTGTGGATTGTCCAACTCATAGTAAACTGGCTCGACGCTCTGTGTGTGGATTGTGCAACTCATAGTAAACTGGATCGAAGCTCAGTGTGTGGATTGTCCAACTCAGAGTAAACTGACTCGAAGTTCTGTGTGTGGATTGTCCAACTGAGATTAAACTGTCTCAAAGCTCTGTGTGTGGATTGTCCAACTCAGAGTAAACTATCTCAAAGCTCAGTGTGTGGATTGTCCAACTCAGAGTAAATCGTCTCGAAGCTCTGTGTGTGGATTGTCCAACTCAGAGATAACTGGCTGGAAGTTCTGTGTGTGGATTGTCCAATTCAGAGTAAACTGGCTGGAAGCTCTGTGTGTGGATTGTCCAACTCAGAGTAAACTGGCTGGAAGCTCTGTGTGTGGATTGTCCAACTCAGAGTAAACTGGCTCGAAGCTCTGTGTGTGGATTGTCCAACTCAGAGTAAACTGGCTGGAAACTCTGTGTGTTGATTGTCCAACTCAGAGTAAACTGGCTGGAAGCTCTGTGTGTTGATTGTCCAACTCAGAGTAAACTGGCTGGAAGCTCTGTGTGTGGATTGTCAAACTCAGAGTAAACTGGCTCGAAGCTCTGTGTGTGGATTGTCCAACTCAGAGTAAACTGGCTGGAAGCTCTGTGTGTGGATTGTCCAACTCAGAGTAAACTGGCTCGAAGCTCTGTGTGTGGATTGTCCAACTCAGAGTAAACTGGCTGGAAGCTCTGTGTGTTGATTGTCCAATTCAGAGTAAACTGGCTGGAAGCTCTGTGTGAGGATTGTCCAACTCTGAGTAAACTGGCTCGAAGCTCTGTGTGTGGATTGTCCAACTCAGAGTAAACTGGCTGGAAGCTCTGTGTGTTGATTGTCCAATTCAGAGTAAACTGGCTGGAAGCTCTGTGTGTGGATTGTCCAACTCAGAGTAAACTGGCTCGAAGCTCTGTGTGTGCATTGTCCAACTCAGAGTAAACTGGCTGTAAACTCTGTGTGTGGATTGTCCACCTCAGAGTAAACTGCCACGAAACTCTGAGTGTGGATTGTCCAACTCATAGTAAACTGGCTCGACGCTCTGTGTGTGGATTGTGCAACTCATAGTAAGCTGACTCGAAGCTCTGTGTGTGGATTGTCCAACTGAGAGTAAACTGGCTCATAGCTCTGTGTGTGGATTGTCAGACTCAGAGTAAACTGTCTCGAAGCTCTGTGTGTGGATTGTCCATCTCACAGAAACTGACTCGAAACTCTGTGTGTGGATTGTTCAACTCAGAGTAAACTGGCTCGAAGCTCTGTGTGTGGATTGTCCAACTCAGAGAAACTGGCTGGAAGCTCTGTGTGTGGATTGTCCAACTCAGAGTAAACTGGCTGGAAGCTCTGTGTGTGGATTGTCCAACTCAGAGTAAACTGCCTCGAAACTCTGTGTGTGGATTGTCCAACTCAGAGTAAACTGGCTCGAATCTCTGTGTGTGGATTGTCCAACTGAGAGTAAACTGGCTCGAAGCTCAGTGTGTGGATTGTCCAACTCAGAGAAACTGGCTCGAAGCTCTGTGTGTGGATTGTTCAACTCAGAGTAAACTGGCTGGAAGCTCTGTGTGTGGATTGTCCAACTCAGAGAAACTGGCTCGAAGCTCTGTGTGTGGATTGTCCAACTCCGTGTAAACTAGCTGGAAACTCTGTGTGTGGATTGTCCACCTCAGAGTAAACTGGATCGAAGCTCTGTGTGTGGATTGTCCAACTCAGAGTAAACTGCCACGAAACTCTGAGTGTGGATTGTCCAACTCATAGTAAACTGGCTCGACGCTCTGTGTGTGGATTGTGCAACTCATAGTAAACTGGATCGAAGCTCAGTGTGTGGATTGTCCAACTCAGAGTAAACTGACTCGAAGTTCTGTGTGTGGATTGTCCAACTGAGATTAAACTGTCTCAAAGCTCTGTGTGTGGATTGTCCAACTCAGAGTAAACTATCTCAAAGCTCAGTGTGTGGATTGTCCAACTCAGAGTAAATCGTCTCGAAGCTCTGTGTGTGGATTGTCCAACTCAGAGTTAACTGGCTGGAAGTTCTGTGTGTGGATTGTCCAATTCAGAGTAAACTGGCTGGAAGCTCTGTGTGTGGATTGTCCAACTCAGAGTAAACTGGCTGGAAGCTCTGTGTGTGGATTGTCCAACTCAGAGTAAACTGGCTCGAAGCTCTGTGTGTGGATTGTCCAACTCAGAGTAAACTGGCTGGAAACTCTGTGTGTTGATTGTCCAACTCAGAGTAAACTGGCTGGAAGCTCTGTGTGTTGATTGTCCAACTCAGAGTAAACTGGCTGGAAGCTCTGTGTGTGGATTGTCAAACTCATAGTAAACTGGCTCGACGCTCTGTGTGTGGATTGTGCAACTCATAGTAAACTGGATCGAAGCTCAGTGTGTGGATTGTCCAACTCAGAGTAAACTGACTCGAAGTTCTGTGTGTGGATTGTCCAACTGAGATTAAACTGTCTCAAAGCTCTGTGTGTGGATTGTCCAACTCAGAGTAAACTATCTCAAAGCTCAGTGTGTGGATTGTCCAACTCAGAGTAAATCGTCTCGAAGCTCTGTGTGTGGATTGTCCAACTCAGAGTTAACTGGCTGGAAGTTCTGTGTGTGGATTGTCCAATTCAGAGTAAACTGGCTGGAAGCTCTGTGTGTGGATTGTCCAACTCAGAGTAAACTGGCTGGAAGCTCTGTGTGTGGATTGTCCAACTCAGAGTAAACTGGCTCGAAGCTCTGTGTGTGGATTGTCCAACTCAGAGTAAACTGGCTGGAAACTCTGTGTGTTGATTGTCCAACTCAGAGTAAACTGGCTGGAAGCTCTGTGTGTTGATTGTCCAACTCAGAGTAAACTGGCTGGAAGCTCTGTGTGTGGATTGTCAAACTCAGAGTAAACTGGCTCGAAGCTCTGTGTGTGGATTGTCCAACTCAGAGTAAACTGGCTGGAAGCTCTGTGTGTGGATTGTCCAACTCAGAGTAAACTGGCTCGAAGCTCTGTGTGTGGATTGTCCAACTCAGAGTAAACTGGCTGGAAGCTCTGTGTGTTGATTGTCCAATTCAGAGTAAACTGGCTGGAAGCTCTGTGTGAGGATTGTCCAACTCTGAGTAAACTGGCTCGAAGCTCTGTGTGTGGATTGTCCAACTCAGAGTAAACTGGCTGGAAGCTCTGTGTGTTGATTGTCCAATTCAGAGTAAACTGGCTGGAAGCTCTGTGTGTGGATTGTCCAACTCAGAGTAAACTGGCTCGAAGCTCTGTGTGTGCATTGTCCAACTCAGAGTAAACTGGCTGTAAACTCTGTGTGTGGATTGTCCACCTCAGAGTAAACTGCCACGAAACTCTGAGTGTGGATTGTCCAACTCATAGTAAACTGGCTCGACGCTCTGTGTGTGGATTGTGCAACTCATAGTAAGCTGACTCGAAGCTCTGTGTGTGGATTGTCCAACTGAGAGTAAACTGGCTCATAGCTCTGTGTGTGGATTGTCAGACTCAGAGTAAACTGTCTCGAAGCTCTGTGTGTGGATTGTCCATCTCACAGAAACTGACTCGAAACTCTGTGTGTGGATTGTTCAACTCAGAGTAAACTGGCTCGAAGCTCTGTGTGTGGATTGTCCAACTCAGAGAAACTGGCTGGAAGCTCTGTGTGTGGATTGTCCAACTCAGAGTAAACTGGCTGGAAGCTCTGTGTGTGGATTGTCCAACTCAGAGTAAACTGCCTCGAAACTCTGTGTGTGGATTGTCCAACTCAGAGTAAACTGGCTCGAATCTCTGTGTGTGGATTGTCCAACTGAGAGTAAACTGGCTCGAAGCTCAGTGTGTGGATTGTCCAACTCAGAGAAACTGGCTCGAAGCTCTGTGTGTGGATTGTTCAACTCAGAGTAAACTGGCTGGAAGCTCTGTGTGTGGATTGTCCAACTCAGAGAAACTGGCTCGAAGCTCTGTGTGTGGATTGTCCAACTCCGTGTAAACTAGCTGGAAACTCTGTGTGTGGATTGTCCACCTCAGAGTAAACTGGATCGAAGCTCTGTGTGTGGATTGTCCAACTCAGAGTAAACTGCCACGAAACTCTGAGTGTGGATTGTCCAACTCATAGTAAACTGGCTCGACGCTCTGTGTGTGGATTGTGCAACTCATAGTAAACTGGATCGAAGCTCAGTGTGTGGATTGTCCAACTCAGAGTAAACTGACTCGAAGTTCTGTGTGTGGATTGTCCAACTGAGATTAAACTGTCTCAAAGCTCTGTGTGTGGATTGTCCAACTCAGAGTAAACTATCTCAAAGCTCAGTGTGTGGATTGTCCAACTCAGAGTAAATCGTCTCGAAGCTCTGTGTGTGGATTGTCCAACTCAGAGTTAACTGGCTGGAAGTTCTGTGTGTGGATTGTCCAATTCAGAGTAAACTGGCTGGAAGCTCTGTGTGTGGATTGTCCAACTCAGAGTAAACTGGCTGGAAGCTCTGTGTGTGGATTGTCCAACTCAGAGTAAACTGGCTCGAAGCTCTGTGTGTGGATTGTCCAACTCAGAGTAAACTGGCTGGAAACTCTGTGTGTTGATTGTCCAACTCAGAGTAAACTGGCTGGAAGCTCTGTGTGTTGATTGTCCAACTCAGAGTAAACTGGCTGGAAGCTCTGTGTGTGGATTGTCAAACTCAGAGTAAACTGGCTCGAAGCTCTGTGTGTGGATTGTCCAACTCAGAGTAAACTGGCTGGAAGCTCTGTGTGTGGATTGTCCAACTCAGAGTAAACTGGCTCGAAGCTCTGTGTGTGGATTGTCCAACTCAGAGTAAACTGGCTGGAAGCTCTGTGTGTTGATTGTCCAATTCAGAGTAAACTGGCTGGAAGCTCTGTGTGTGGATTGTCCAACTCTGAGTAAACTGGCTCGAAGCTCTGTGTGTGGATTGTCCAACTCAGAGTAAACTGGCTGGAAGCTCTGTGTGTTGATTGTCCAATTCAGAGTAAACTGGCTGGAAGCTCTGTGTGTGGATTGTCCAACTCAGAGTAAACTGGCTCGAAGCTCTGTGTGTGCATTGTCCAACTCAGAGTAAACTGGCTGTAAACTCTGTGTGTGGATTGTCCACCTCAGAGTAAACTGCCACGAAACTCTGAGTGTGGATTGTCCAACTCATAGTAAACTGGCTCGACGCTCTGTGTGTGGATTGTGCAACTCATAGTAAGCTGACTCGAAGCTCTGTGTGTGGATTGTCCAACTGAGAGTAAACTGGCTCATAGCTCTGTGTGTGGATTGTCAGACTCAGAGTAAACTGTCTCGAAGCTCTGTGTGTGGATTGTCCATCTCACAGAAACTGACTCGAAACTCTGTGTGTGGATTGTTCAACTCAGAGTAAACTGGCTCGAAGCTCTGTGTGTGGATTGTCCAACTCAGAGAAACTGGCTGGAAGCTCTGTGTGTGGATTGTCCAACTCAGAGTAAACTGGCTGGAAGCTCTGTGTGTGGATTGTCCAACTCAGAGTAAACTGGCTCGAAGCTCTGTGTGTGGATTGTCCAACTCAGAGTAAACTGGCTGGAAGCTCTGTGTGTTGATTGTCCAACTCAGAGTAAACTGGCTGGAAGCTCTGTGTGTTGATTGTCCAACTCAGAGTAAACTGGCTCGAAGCTCTGTGTGTGGATTGTCCAACTCAGAGTAAACTGGCTCGAAACTCTGCGTGTGGATTGTCCAACTCAGAGTAAACTGGCTCAAAGCTATGTATGTGGATTGTCCAACTGAGATTAAACTGTCTCAAAGCTCTGTGTGTGGATTTTCCAACTCAGAGTAAACTGGCTGGAAGCTCTGCGTGTGGTTTGTCCAACTCAGAGTAAACTGTCTCAAAGCTCTGTGTGTGGATTGTCTAACTCACAGTAAACTGGCTCGAAGCTCTGTGTGTGGATTGTCCACCTGAGAGTAAACTGGCTCATAGCTCTGTGTGTGGATTGTCCGACTCAGAGTAAACTGTCTCGAAGCTCTGTGTGTGGATTGTCCATCTCACAGAAACTGACTCGAAACTCTGTGTGTGGATTGTTCAACTCAGAGTTAACTGGCTCGAAGCTCTGTGTGTGCATTGTCCAACTCAGAGAAACTGGCTCGAAGCTCTGTGTGTGGATTGTTCAACTCAGAGTAAACTGGCTCGAAGCTCTGTGTGTGGATTGTCCAACTCAGAGAAACTGACTCTAAGCTCTGTGTGTGGATTGTCCAACTCCGTGTAAACTAGCTGTAAACTCTGTGTGTGGATTGTCCACCTCAGAGTAAACTGCCACGAAACTCTGAGTGTGGATTGTCCAACTCATAGTAAACTGGCTCGACGCTCTGTGTGTGGATTGTGCAACTCATAGTAAGCTGACTCGAAGCTCTGTGTGTGGATTGTCCAACTGAGAGTAAACTGGCTCATAGCTCTGTGTGTGGATTGTCAGACTCAGAGTAAACTGTCTCGAAGCTCTGTGTGTGGATTGTCCATCTCACAGAAACTGACTCGAAACTCTGTGTGTGGATTGTTCAACTCAGAGTAAACTGGCTCGAAGCTCTGTGTGTGGATTGTCCAACTCAGAGAAACTGGCTGGAAGCTCTGTGTGTGGATTGTCCAACTCAGAGTAAACTGGCTGGAAGCTCTGTGTGTGGATTGTCCAACTCAGAGTAAACTGGCTCGAAGCTCTGTGTGTGGATTGTCCAACTCAGAGTAAACTGGCTGGAAGCTCTGTGTGTTGATTGTCCAACTCAGAGTAAACTGGCTGGAAGCTCTGTGTGTTGATTGTCCAACTCAGAGTAAACTGGCTCGAAGCTCTGTGTGTGGATTGTCCAACTCAGAGTAAACTGGCTCGAAACTCTGCGTGTGGATTGTCCAACTCAGAGTAAACTGGCTCAAAGCTCTGTATGTGGATTGTCCAACTGAGATTAAACTGTCTCAAAGCTCTGTGTGTGGATTTTCCAACTCAGAGTAAACTGGCTGGAAGCTCTGCGTGTGGTTTGTCCAACTCAGAGTAAACTGTCTCAAAGCTCTGTGTGTGGATTGTCTAACTCACAGTAAACTGGCTCGAAGCTCTGTGTGTGGATTGTCCACCTGAGAGTAAACTGGCTCATAGCTCTGTGTGTGGATTGTCCGACTCAGAGTAAACTGTCTCGAAGCTCTGTGTGTGGATTGTCCATCTCACAGAAACTGACTCGAAACTCTGTGTGTGGATTGTTCAACTCAGAGTTAACTGGCTCGAAGCTCTGTGTGTGCATTGTCCAACTCAGAGAAACTGGCTCGAAGCTCTGTGTGTGGATTGTTCAACTCAGAGTAAACTGGCTCGAAGCTCTGTGTGTGGATTGTCCAACTCAGAGAAACTGACTCTAAGCTCTGTGTGTGGATTGTCCAACTCCGTGTAAACTAGCTGGAAACTCTGTGTGTGGATTGTCCACCTCAGAGTAAACTGGCTCGAAGCTCTGTGTGTGGATTGTCCAACTCAGAGTAAACTGCCTCGAAACTCTGAGTGTGGATTGTCCAACTCATAGTAAACTGGCTCGACGCTCTGTGTGTGGATTGTCCAACTCAGAGTAAACTGGCTCGAATCTCTGTGTGTGGATTGTCCAACTCAGAGTAAACTGCCTCGAAACTCTGAGTGTGGATTGTCCAACTCATAGTAAACTAGCTGGAAACTCTGTGTGTGGATTGTCCAACTCAGAGTAAACTGGCTCGAAGCTCTGTGTGTGGATTGTCCAACTCAGAGTAAACTGCCACGAAACTCTGAGTGTGGATTGTCCAACTCATAGTAAACTGGCTCGACGCTCTGTGTGTGGATTGTGCAACTCATAGTAAACTGGATCGAAGCTCAGTGTGTGGATTGTCCAACTCAGAGTAAACTGACTCGAAGCTCTGTGTGTGGATTGTCCAACTGAGATTAAACTGTCTCAAAGCTCTGTGTGTGGATTGTCCAACTCAGAGTAAACTATCTCAAAGCTCTGTGTGTGGATTGTCCAACTCAGAGTAAATCGTCTCGAAGCTCTGTGTGTGGATTGTCCAACTCAGAGTTAACTGGCTGGAAGTTCTGTGTGTGGATTGTCCAACTGAGAGTAAACTGGCTCATAGCTCTGTGTGTGGATTGCCCGACTCAGAGTAAACCGTCTCGAAGCTCTGTGTGTGGATTGTCCATCTCACAGAAACTGACTCGAAACTCTGTGTGTGGATTGTTCAACTCAGAGTTAACTGGCTCGAAGCTCTGTGTGTGCATTGTCCAACTCAGAGAAACTGGCTCGAAGCTCTGTGTGTGGATTGTTCAACTCAGAGTAAACTGGCTCGAAGCTCTGTGTGTGGATTGTCCAACTCAGAGAAACTGAATCTAAGCTCTGTGTGTGGATTGTCCAACTCCGTGTAAACTAGCTGGAAACTCTGTGTGTGGATTGTCCACCTCAGAGTAAACTGGCTCGAAGCTCTGTGTGTGGATTGTCCAACTCAGAGTAAACTGCCTCGAAACTCTGAGTGTGGATTGTCCAACTCATAGTAAACTGGCTCGACGCTCTGTGTGTGGATTGTCCAACTCAGAGTAAACTGGCTCGAATCTCTGTGTGTGGATTGTCCAACTGAGAGTAAACTGGCTCGAAGCTCAGTGTGTGGATTGTCCAACTCAGAGAAACTGGCTCGAAGCTCTGTGTGTGGATTGTTCAACTCAGAGTAAACTGGCTGGAAGCTCTGTGTGTGGATTGTCCAACTCAGAGAAACTGGCTCGAAGCTCTGTGTGTGGATTGTCCAACTCCGTGTATACTAGCTGGAAACTCTGTGTGTGGATTGTCCACCTCAGAATAAACTGGCTCGAAGCTCTGTGTGTGGATTGTCCAACTCAGAGTAAACTGCCACGAAACTCTGAGTGTGGATTGTCCAACTCATAGTAAACTGGCTCGACGCTCTGTGTGTGGATTGTGCAACTCATAGTAAACTGGATCGAAGCTCACTGTGTGGATTGTCCAACTCAGAGTAAACTGACTCGAAGCTCTGTGTGTGGTTTGTCCAACTCAGAGTAAACTATCTCAAAGCTCTGTGTGTGGATTGTCCAACTCAGAGTAAATCGTCTCGAAGCTCTGTGTGTGGATTGTCCAACTCAGAGTTTACTGGCTGGAAGTTCTGTGTGTGGATTGTCCAATTCAGAGTAAACTGGCTGGAAGCTCTGTGTGTGGATTGTCCAACTCAGAGTAAACTGGCTGGAAGCTCTGTGTGTGGATAGTCAAACTCAGAGTAAACTGGCTCGAAGCTCTGTGTGTGGATTGTCCAAATCAGAGTAAACTGGCTGGAAACTCTGTGTGTTGATTGTCCAACTCAGAGTAAACTGGCTGGAAGCTCTGTGTGTTGATTGTCCAACTCAGAGTAAACTGGCTGGAAGCTCTGTGTGTGGATTGTCCAACTCAGAGTAAACTGGCTCGAAGCTCTGTGTGTGGATTGTCCAACTCTGAGTAAACTGGCTGGAAGCTCTGTGTGTGGATTGTCCAACTCAGAGTAAACTGGCTCGAAGCTCTGTGTGTGGATTGTCCAACTCAGAGTAAACTGGCTGGAAGCTCTGTGTGTTGATTGTCCAATTCAGAGTAAACTGGCTGGAAGCTCTGTGTGTGGATTGTCCAACTCTGAGTAAACTGGCTCGAAGCTCTGTGTGTGGATTGTCCAACTCAGAGTAAACTGGCTGGAAGCTCTGTGTGTTGATTGTCCGATTCAGAGTAAACTGGCTGGAAGCTCTGTGTGTGGATTGTCCAACTCAGAGTAAACTGTCTCGAAGCTCTGTGTGTGCATTGTCCAACTCAGAGTAAACTGGCTTGAAGCTCTGTGTGTGGATTGTCCAACTCAGAGTTAACTGGCTGGAAGCTCTGTGTGTATATTGTCCAACTCTGAGTAAACTGGCTGGAAGCACTGTGTGTGGATTGTCCAACTCTGAGTAAACTGGCTGGAAGCTCTGTGTGTGGATTGTCCATCTCAGAGAAACTGGCTCGAAGCTCTGTGTGTGGATTGTCCAACTCAGAGTAAACTGTCTCGAAGCTCTGTGTGTGGATTGTCCAACTCAGAGTTAACTGGCTCGAAGCTCTGTGTGTGGATTGTCCAACTCAGAGTAAACTAGCTGGAAGCTCTGTGTGTGGATTGTCCAACTCAGAGTAAACTGGTTCGAAGCTCTGTGTGTGGATTGTCCAACTCAGAGTAAACTGGCTGGAAGCTCTGTGTGTGGATTGTCCAACTCAGAGTAAACTGGCTGGAAGCTCTGTGTGTGGATTGTCCAACTCAGAGTAAACTGGCAGGAAGCTCTGTGTGTGGATTGTCCAACTCAGAGTAAACTGGCTCGAAGCTCTGTGTGTGGATTGTCCAACTCAGAGTAAACTGGCTCGAAGCTCTGTGTGTGGATTGTCCAACTCAGAGTAAACTGGCTCGAAGCTCAGTGTGTGGATTGTCCAACTCAGAGAAACTGGCTCGAAGCTCTGTGTGTGGATTGTTCAACTCAGAGTAAACTGGCTGGAAGCTCTGTGTGTGGATTGTCCAACTCAGAGAAACTGGCTCGAAGCTCTGTGTGTGGATTGTCCAACTCCGTGTAAACTAGCTGGAAACTCTGTGTGTGGATTGTCCACCTCAGAGTAAACTGGATCGAAGCTCTGTGTGTGGATTGTCCAACTCAGAGTAAACTGCCACGAAACTCTGAGTGTGGATTGTCCAACTCATAGTAAACTGGCTCGACGCTCTGTGTGTGGATTGTGCAACTCATAGTAAACTGGATCGAAGCTCAGTGTGTGGATTGTCCATCTCACAGAAACTGACTCGAAACTCTGTGTGTGGATTGTTCAACTCAGAGTAAACTGGCTCGAAGCTCTGTGTGTGGATTGTCCAACTCAGAGAAACTGGCTGGAAGCTCTGTGTGTGGATTGTCCAACTCAGAGTAAACTGGCTGGAAGCTCTGTGTGTGGATTGTCCAACTCAGAGTAAACTGGCTCGAAGCTCTGTGTGTGGATTGTCCAACTCAGAGTAAACTGGCTGGAAGCTCTGTGTGTTGATTGTCCAACTCAGAGTAAACTGGCTGGAAGCTCTGTGTGTTGATTGTCCAACTCAGAGTAAACTGGCTCGAAGCTCTGTGTGTGGATTGTCCAACTCAGAGTAAACTGGCTCGAAACTCTGCGTGTGGATTGTCCAACTCAGAGTAAACTGGCTCAAAGCTATGTATGTGGATTGTCCAACTGAGATTAAACTGTCTCAAAGCTCTGTGTGTGGATTTTCCAACTCAGAGTAAACTGGCTGGAAGCTCTGCGTGTGGTTTGTCCAACTCAGAGTAAACTGTCTCAAAGCTCTGTGTGTGGATTGTCTAACTCACAGTAAACTGGCTCGAAGCTCTGTGTGTGGATTGTTCAACTCAGAGTTAACTGGCTCGAAGCTCTGTGTGTGCATTGTCCAACTCAGAGAAACTGGCTCGAAGCTCTGTGTGTGGATTGTTCAACTCAGAGTAAACTGGCTCGAAGCTCTGTGTGTGGATTGTCCAACTCAGAGAAACTGACTCTAAGCTCTGTGTGTGGATTGTCCAACTCCGTGTAAACTAGCTGTAAACTCTGTGTGTGGATTGTCCACCTCAGAGTAAACTGCCACGAAACTCTGAGTGTGGATTGTCCAACTCATAGTAAACTGGCTCGACGCTCTGTGTGTGGATTGTGCAACTCATAGTAAGCTGACTCGAAGCTCTGTGTGTGGATTGTCCAACTGAGAGTAAACTGGCTCATAGCTCTGTGTGTGGATTGTCAGACTCAGAGTAAACTGTCTCGAAGCTCTGTGTGTGGATTGTCCATCTCACAGAAACTGACTCGAAACTCTGTGTGTGGATTGTTCAACTCAGAGTAAACTGGCTCGAAGCTCTGTGTGTGGATTGTCCAACTCAGAGAAACTGGCTGGAAGCTCTGTGTGTGGATTGTCCAACTCAGAGTAAACTGGCTGGAAGCTCTGTGTGTGGATTGTCCAACTCAGAGTAAACTGGCTCGAAGCTCTGTGTGTGGATTGTCCAACTCAGAGTAAACTGGCTGGAAGCTCTGTGTGTTGATTGTCCAACTCAGAGTAAACTGGCTGGAAGCTCTGTGTGTTGATTGTCCAACTCAGAGTAAACTGGCTCGAAGCTCTGTGTGTGGATTGTCCAACTCAGAGTAAACTGGCTCGAAACTCTGCGTGTGGATTGTCCAACTCAGAGTAAACTGGCTCAAAGCTCTGTATGTGGATTGTCCAACTGAGATTAAACTGTCTCAAAGCTCTGTGTGTGGATTTTCCAACTCAGAGTAAACTGGCTGGAAGCTCTGCGTGTGGTTTGTCCAACTCAGAGTAAACTGTCTCAAAGCTCTGTGTGTGGATTGTCTAACTCACAGTAAACTGGCTCGAAGCTCTGTGTGTGGATTGTCCACCTGAGAGTAAACTGGCTCATAGCTCTGTGTGTGGATTGTCCGACTCAGAGTAAACTGTCTCGAAGCTCTGTGTGTGGATTGTCCATCTCACAGAAACTGACTCGAAACTCTGTGTGTGGATTGTTCAACTCAGAGTTAACTGGCTCGAAGCTCTGTGTGTGCATTGTCCAACTCAGAGAAACTGGCTCGAAGCTCTGTGTGTGGATTGTTCAACTCAGAGTAAACTGGCTCGAAGCTCTGTGTGTGGATTGTCCAACTCAGAGAAACTGACTCTAAGCTCTGTGTGTGGATTGTCCAACTCCGTGTAAACTAGCTGGAAACTCTGTGTGTGGATTGTCCACCTCAGAGTAAACTGGCTCGAAGCTCTGTGTGTGGATTGTCCAACTCAGAGTAAACTGCCTCGAAACTCTGAGTGTGGATTGTCCAACTCATAGTAAACTGGCTCGACGCTCTGTGTGTGGATTGTCCAACTCAGAGTAAACTGGCTCGAATCTCTGTGTGTGGATTGTCCAACTCAGAGTAAACTGCCTCGAAACTCTGAGTGTGGATTGTCCAACTCATAGTAAACTAGCTGGAAACTCTGTGTGTGGATTGTCCAACTCAGAGTAAACTGGCTCGAAGCTCTGTGTGTGGATTGTCCAACTCAGAGTAAACTGCCACGAAACTCTGAGTGTGGATTGTCCAACTCATAGTAAACTGGCTCGACGCTCTGTGTGTGGATTGTGCAACTCATAGTAAACTGGATCGAAGCTCAGTGTGTGGATTGTCCAACTCAGAGTAAACTGACTCGAAGCTCTGTGTGTGGATTGTCCAACTGAGATTAAACTGTCTCAAAGCTCTGTGTGTGGATTGTCCAACTCAGAGTAAACTATCTCAAAGCTCTGTGTGTGGATTGTCCAACTCAGAGTAAATCGTCTCGAAGCTCTGTGTGTGGATTGTCCAACTCAGAGTTAACTGGCTGGAAGTTCTGTGTGTGGATTGTCCAACTGAGAGTAAACTGGCTCATAGCTCTGTGTGTGGATTGCCCGACTCAGAGTAAACTGTCTCGAAGCTCTGTGTGTGGATTGTCCATCTCACAGAAACTGACTCGAAACTCTGTGTGTGGATTGTTCAACTCAGAGTTAACTGGCTCGAAGCTCTGTGTGTGCATTGTCCAACTCAGAGAAACTGGCTCGAAGCTCTGTGTGTGGATTGTTCAACTCAGAGTAAACTGGCTCGAAGCTCTGTGTGTGGATTGTCCAACTCAGAGAAACTGAATCTAAGCTCTGTGTGTGGATTGTCCAACTCCGTGTAAACTAGCTGGAAACTCTGTGTGTGGATTGTCCACCTCAGAGTAAACTGGCTCGAAGCTCTGTGTGTGGATTGTCCAACTCAGAGTAAACTGCCTCGAAACTCTGAGTGTGGATTGTCCAACTCATAGTAAACTGGCTCGACGCTCTGTGTGTGGATTGTCCAACTCAGAGTAAACTGGCTCGAATCTCTGTGTGTGGATTGTCCAACTGAGAGTAAACTGGCTCGAAGCTCAGTGTGTGGATTGTCCAACTCAGAGAAACTGGCTCGAAGCTCTGTGTGTGGATTGTTCAACTCAGAGTAAACTGGCTGGAAGCTCTGTGTGTGGATTGTCCAACTCAGAGAAACTGGCTCGAAGCTCTGTGTGTGGATTGTCCAACTCCGTGTATACTAGCTGGAAACTCTGTGTGTGGATTGTCCACCTCAGAATAAACTGGCTCGAAGCTCTGTGTGTGGATTGTCCAACTCAGAGTAAACTGCCACGAAACTCTGAGTGTGGATTGTCCAACTCATAGTAAACTGGCTCGACGCTCTGTGTGTGGATTGTGCAACTCATAGTAAACTGGATCGAAGCTCACTGTGTGGATTGTCCAACTCAGAGTAAACTGACTCGAAGCTCTGTGTGTGGTTTGTCCAACTCAGAGTAAACTATCTCAAAGCTCTGTGTGTGGATTGTCCAACTCAGAGTAAATCGTCTCGAAGCTCTGTGTGTGGATTGTCCAACTCAGAGTTTACTGGCTGGAAGTTCTGTGTGTGGATTGTCCAATTCAGAGTAAACTGGCTGGAAGCTCTGTGTGTGGATTGTCCAACTCAGAGTAAACTGGCTGGAAGCTCTGTGTGTGGATAGTCAAACTCAGAGTAAACTGGCTCGAAGCTCTGTGTGTGGATTGTCCAAATCAGAGTAAACTGGCTGGAAACTCTGTGTGTTGATTGTCCAACTCAGAGTAAACTGGCTGGAAGCTCTGTGTGTTGATTGTCCAACTCAGAGTAAACTGGCTGGAAGCTCTGTGTGTGGATTGTCCAACTCAGAGTAAACTGGCTCGAAGCTCTGTGTGTGGATTGTCCAACTCTGAGTAAACTGGCTGGAAGCTCTGTGTGTGGATTGTCCAACTCAGAGTAAACTGGCTCGAAGCTCTGTGTGTGGATTGTCCAACTCAGAGTAAACTGGCTGGAAGCTCTGTGTGTTGATTGTCCAATTCAGAGTAAACTGGCTGGAAGCTCTGTGTGTGGATTGTCCAACTCTGAGTAAACTGGCTCGAAGCTCTGTGTGTGGATTGTCCAACTCAGAGTAAACTGGCTGGAAGCTCTGTGTGTTGATTGTCCGATTCAGAGTAAACTGGCTGGAAGCTCTGTGTGTGGATTGTCCAACTCAGAGTAAACTGTCTCGAAGCTCTGTGTGTGCATTGTCCAACTCAGAGTAAACTGGCTTGAAGCTCTGTGTGTGGATTGTCCAACTCAGAGTTAACTGGCTGGAAGCTCTGTGTGTATATTGTCCAACTCTGAGTAAACTGGCTGGAAGCACTGTGTGTGGATTGTCCAACTCTGAGTAAACTGGCTGGAAGCTCTGTGTGTGGATTGTCCATCTCAGAGAAACTGGCTCGAAGCTCTGTGTGTGGATTGTCCAACTCAGAGTAAACTGTCTCGAAGCTCTGTGTGTGGATTGTCCAACTCAGAGTTAACTGGCTCGAAGCTCTGTGTGTGGATTGTCCAACTCAGAGTAAACTAGCTGGAAGCTCTGTGTGTGGATTGTCCAACTCAGAGTAAACTGGTTCGAAGCTCTGTGTGTGGATTGTCCAACTCAGAGTAAACTGGCTGGAAGCTCTGTGTGTGGATTGTCCAACTCAGAGTAAACTGGCTGGAAGCTCTGTGTGTGGATTGTCCAACTCAGAGTAAACTGGCTCGAAGCTCAGTGTGTGGATTGTCCAACTCAGAGAAACTGGCTCGAAGCTCTGTGTGTGGATTGTTCAACTCAGAGTAAACTGGCTGGAAGCTCTGTGTGTGGATTGTCCAACTCAGAGAAACTGGCTCGAAGCTCTGTGTGTGGATTGTCCAACTCCGTGTAAACTAGCTGGAAACTCTGTGTGTGGATTGTCCACCTCAGAGTAAACTGGATCGAAGCTCTGTGTGTGGATTGTCCAACTCAGAGTAAACTGCCACGAAACTCTGAGTGTGGATTGTCCAACTCATAGTAAACTGGCTCGACGCTCTGTGTGTGGATTGTGCAACTCATAGTAAACTGGATCGAAGCTCAGTGTGTGGATTGTCCAACTCAGAGTAAACTGACTCGAAGTTCTGTGTGTGGATTGTCCAACTGAGATTAAACTGTCTCAAAGCTCTGTGTGTGGATTGTCCAACTCAGAGTAAACTATCTCAAAGCTCAGTGTGTGGATTGTCCAACTCAGAGTAAATCGTCTCGAAGCTCTGTGTGTGGATTGTCCAACTCAGAGTTAACTGGCTGGAAGTTCTGTGTGTGGATTGTCCAATTCAGAGTAAACTGGCTGGAAGCTCTGTGTGTGGATTGTCCAACTCAGAGTAAACTGGCTGGAAGCTCTGTGTGTGGATTGTCCAACTCAGAGTAAACTGGCTCGAAGCTCTGTGTGTGGATTGTCCAACTCAGAGTAAACTGGCTGGAAACTCTGTGTGTTGATTGTCCAACTCAGAGTAAACTGGCTGGAAGCTCTGTGTGTTGATTGTCCAACTCAGAGTAAACTGGCTGGAAGCTCTGTGTGTGGATTGTCAAACTCAGAGTAAACTGGCTCGAAGCTCTGTGTGTGGATTGTCCAACTCAGAGTAAACTGGCTGGAAGCTCTGTGTGTGGATTGTCCAACTCAGAGTAAACTGGCTCGAAGCTCTGTGTGTGGATTGTCCAACTCAGAGTAAACTGGCTGGAAGCTCTGTGTGTTGATTGTCCAATTCAGAGTAAACTGGCTGGAAGCTCTGTGTGTGGATTGTCCAACTCTGAGTAAACTGGCTCGAAGCTCTGTGTGTGGATTGTCCAACTCAGAGTAAACTGGCTGGAAGCTCTGTGTGTTGATTGTCCAATTCAGAGTAAACTGGCTGGAAGCTCTGTGTGTGGATTGTCCAACTCAGAGTAAACTGGCTCGAAGCTCTGTGTGTGCATTGTCCAACTCAGAGTAAACTGGCTGTAAACTCTGTGTGTGGATTGTCCACCTCAGAGTAAACTGCCACGAAACTCTGAGTGTGGATTGTCCAACTCATAGTAAACTGGCTCGACGCTCTGTGTGTGGATTGTGCAACTCATAGTAAGCTGACTCGAAGCTCTGTGTGTGGATTGTCCAACTGAGAGTAAACTGGCTCATAGCTCTGTGTGTGGATTGTCAGACTCAGAGTAAACTGTCTCGAAGCTCTGTGTGTGGATTGTCCATCTCACAGAAACTGACTCGAAACTCTGTGTGTGGATTGTTCAACTCAGAGTAAACTGGCTCGAAGCTCTGTGTGTGGATTGTCCAACTCAGAGAAACTGGCTGGAAGCTCTGTGTGTGGATTGTCCAACTCAGAGTAAACTGGCTGGAAGCTCTGTGTGTGGATTGTCCAACTCAGAGTAAACTGGCTCGAAGCTCTGTGTGTGGATTGTCCAACTCAGAGTAAACTGGCTGGAAGCTCTGTGTGTTGATTGTCCAACTCAGAGTAAACTGGCTGGAAGCTCTGTGTGTTGATTGTCCAACTCAGAGTAAACTGGCTCGAAGCTCTGTGTGTGGATTGTCCAACTCAGAGTAAACTGGCTCGAAACTCTGCGTGTGGATTGTCCAACTCAGAGTAAACTGGCTCAAAGCTCTGTATGTGGATTGTCCAACTGAGATTAAACTGTCTCAAAGCTCTGTGTGTGGATTTTCCAACTCAGAGTAAACTGGCTGGAAGCTCTGCGTGTGGTTTGTCCAACTCAGAGTAAACTGTCTCAAAGCTCTGTGTGTGGATTGTCTAACTCACAGTAAACTGGCTCGAAGCTCTGTGTGTGGATTGTCCACCTGAGAGTAAACTGGCTCATAGCTCTGTGTGTGGATTGTCCGACTCAGAGTAAACTGTCTCGAAGCTCTGTGTGTGGATTGTCCATCTCACAGAAACTGACTCGAAACTCTGTGTGTGGATTGTTCAACTCAGAGTTAACTGGCTCGAAGCTCTGTGTGTGCATTGTCCAACTCAGAGAAACTGGCTCGAAGCTCTGTGTGTGGATTGTTCAACTCAGAGTAAACTGGCTCGAAGCTCTGTGTGTGGATTGTCCAACTCAGAGAAACTGACTCTAAGCTCTGTGTGTGGATTGTCCAACTCCGTGTAAACTAGCTGTAAACTCTGTGTGTGGATTGTCCACCTCAGAGTAAACTGCCACGAAACTCTGAGTGTGGATTGTCCAACTCATAGTAAACTGGCTCGACGCTCTGTGTGTGGATTGTGCAACTCATAGTAAGCTGACTCGAAGCTCTGTGTGTGGATTGTCCAACTGAGAGTAAACTGGCTCATAGCTCTGTGTGTGGATTGTCAGACTCAGAGTAAACTGTCTCGAAGCTCTGTGTGTGGATTGTCCATCTCACAGAAACTGACTCGAAACTCTGTGTGTGGATTGTTCAACTCAGAGTAAACTGGCTCGAAGCTCTGTGTGTGGATTGTCCAACTCAGAGAAACTGGCTGGAAGCTCTGTGTGTGGATTGTCCAACTCAGAGTAAACTGGCTGGAAGCTCTGTGTGTGGATTGTCCAACTCAGAGTAAACTGGCTCGAAGCTCTGTGTGTGGATTGTCCAACTCAGAGTAAACTGGCTGGAAGCTCTGTGTGTTGATTGTCCAACTCAGAGTAAACTGGCTGGAAGCTCTGTGTGTTGATTGTCCAACTCAGAGTAAACTGGCTCGAAGCTCTGTGTGTGGATTGTCCAACTCAGAGTAAACTGGCTCGAAACTCTGCGTGTGGATTGTCCAACTCAGAGTAAACTGGCTCAAAGCTCTGTATGTGGATTGTCCAACTGAGATTAAACTGTCTCAAAGCTCTGTGTGTGGATTTTCCAACTCAGAGTAAACTGGCTGGAAGCTCTGCGTGTGGTTTGTCCAACTCAGAGTAAACTGTCTCAAAGCTCTGTGTGTGGATTGTCTAACTCACAGTAAACTGGCTCGAAGCTCTGTGTGTGGATTGTCCACCTGAGAGTAAACTGGCTCATAGCTCTGTGTGTGGATTGTCCGACTCAGAGTAAACTGTCTCGAAGCTCTGTGTGTGGATTGTCCATCTCACAGAAACTGACTCGAAACTCTGTGTGTGGATTGTTCAACTCAGAGTAAACTGGCTGGAAGCTCTGTGTGTTGATTGTCCAATTCAGAGTAAACTGGCTGGAAGCTCTGTGTGTGGATTGTCCAACTCTGAGTAAACTGGCTCGAAGCTCTGTGTGTGGATTGTCCAACTCAGAGTAAACTGGCTGGAAGCTCTGTGTGTTGATTGTCCAATTCAGAGTAAACTGGCTGGAAGCTCTGTGTGTGGATTGTCCAACTCAGAGTAAACTGGCTCGAAGCTCTGTGTGTGCATTGTCCAACTCAGAGTAAACTGGCTGTAAACTCTGTGTGTGGATTGTCCACCTCAGAGTAAACTGCCACGAAACTCTGAGTGTGGATTGTCCAACTCATAGTAAACTGGCTCGACGCTCTGTGTGTGGATTGTGCAACTCATAGTAAGCTGACTCGAAGCTCTGTGTGTGGATTGTCCAACTGAGAGTAAACTGGCTCATAGCTCTGTGTGTGGATTGTCAGACTCAGAGTAAACTGTCTCGAAGCTCTGTGTGTGGATTGTCCATCTCACAGAAACTGACTCGAAACTCTGTGTGTGGATTGTTCAACTCAGAGTAAACTGGCTCGAAGCTCTGTGTGTGGATTGTCCAACTCAGAGAAACTGGCTGGAAGCTCTGTGTGTGGATTGTCCAACTCAGAGTAAACTGGCTGGAAGCTCTGTGTGTGGATTGTCCAACTCAGAGTAAACTGGCTCGAAGCTCTGTGTGTGGATTGTCCAACTCAGAGTAAACTGGCTGGAAGCTCTGTGTGTTGATTGTCCAACTCAGAGTAAACTGGCTGGAAGCTCTGTGTGTTGATTGTCCAACTCAGAGTAAACTGGCTCGAAGCTCTGTGTGTGGATTGTCCAACTCAGAGTAAACTGGCTCGAAACTCTGCGTGTGGATTGTCCAACTCAGAGTAAACTGGCTCAAAGCTCTGTATGTGGATTGTCCAACTGAGATTAAACTGTCTCAAAGCTCTGTGTGTGGATTTTCCAACTCAGAGTAAACTGGCTGGAAGCTCTGCGTGTGGTTTGTCCAACTCAGAGTAAACTGTCTCAAAGCTCTGTGTGTGGATTGTCTAACTCACAGTAAACTGGCTCGAAGCTCTGTGTGTGGATTGTCCACCTGAGAGTAAACTGGCTCATAGCTCTGTGTGTGGATTGTCCGACTCAGAGTAAACTGTCTCGAAGCTCTGTGTGTGGATTGTCCATCTCACAGAAACTGACTCGAAACTCTGTGTGTGGATTGTTCAACTCAGAGTTAACTGGCTCGAAGCTCTGTGTGTGCATTGTCCAACTCAGAGAAACTGGCTCGAAGCTCTGTGTGTGGATTGTTCAACTCAGAGTAAACTGGCTCGAAGCTCTGTGTGTGGATTGTCCAACTCAGAGAAACTGACTCTAAGCTCTGTGTGTGGATTGTCCAACTCCGTGTAAACTAGCTGTAAACTCTGTGTGTGGATTGTCCACCTCAGAGTAAACTGCCACGAAACTCTGAGTGTGGATTGTCCAACTCATAGTAAACTGGCTCGACGCTCTGTGTGTGGATTGTGCAACTCATAGTAAGCTGACTCGAAGCTCTGTGTGTGGATTGTCCAACTGAGAGTAAACTGGCTCATAGCTCTGTGTGTGGATTGTCAGACTCAGAGTAAACTGTCTCGAAGCTCTGTGTGTGGATTGTCCATCTCACAGAAACTGACTCGAAACTCTGTGTGTGGATTGTTCAACTCAGAGTAAACTGGCTCGAAGCTCTGTGTGTGGATTGTCCAACTCAGAGAAACTGGCTGGAAGCTCTGTGTGTGGATTGTCCAACTCAGAGTAAACTGGCTGGAAGCTCTGTGTGTGGATTGTCCAACTCAGAGTAAACTGGCTCGAAGCTCTGTGTGTGGATTGTCCAACTCAGAGTAAACTGGCTGGAAGCTCTGTGTGTTGATTGTCCAACTCAGAGTAAACTGGCTGGAAGCTCTGTGTGTTGATTGTCCAACTCAGAGTAAACTGGCTCGAAGCTCTGTGTGTGGATTGTCCAACTCAGAGTAAACTGGCTCGAAACTCTGCGTGTGGATTGTCCAACTCAGAGTAAACTGGCTCAAAGCTCTGTATGTGGATTGTCCAACTGAGATTAAACTGTCTCAAAGCTCTGTGTGTGGATTTTCCAACTCAGAGTAAACTGGCTGGAAGCTCTGCGTGTGGTTTGTCCAACTCAGAGTAAACTGTCTCAAAGCTCTGTGTGTGGATTGTCTAACTCACAGTAAACTGGCTCGAAGCTCTGTGTGTGGATTGTCCACCTGAGAGTAAACTGGCTCATAGCTCTGTGTGTGGATTGTCCGACTCAGAGTAAACTGTCTCGAAGCTCTGTGTGTGGATTGTCCATCTCACAGAAACTGACTCGAAACTCTGTGTGTGGATTGTTCAACTCAGAGTTAACTGGCTCGAAGCTCTGTGTGTGCATTGTCCAACTCAGAGAAACTGGCTCGAAGCTCTGTGTGTGGATTGTTCAACTCAGAGTAAACTGGCTCGAAGCTCTGTGTGTGGATTGTCCAACTCAGAGAAACTGACTCTAAGCTCTGTGTGTGGATTGTCCAACTCCGTGTAAACTAGCTGGAAACTCTGTGTGTGGATTGTCCACCTCAGAGTAAACTGGCTCGAAGCTCTGTGTGTGGATTGTCCAACTCAGAGTAAACTGCCTCGAAACTCTGAGTGTGGATTGTCCAACTCATAGTAAACTGGCTCGACGCTCTGTGTGTGGATTGTCCAACTCAGAGTAAACTGGCTCGAATCTCTGTGTGTGGATTGTCCAACTCAGAGTAAACTGCCTCGAAACTCTGAGTGTGGATTGTCCAACTCATAGTAAACTAGCTGGAAACTCTGTGTGTGGATTGTCCAACTCAGAGTAAACTGGCTCGAAGCTCTGTGTGTGGATTGTCCAACTCAGAGTAAACTGCCACGAAACTCTGAGTGTGGATTGTCCAACTCATAGTAAACTGGCTCGACGCTCTGTGTGTGGATTGTGCAACTCATAGTAAACTGGATCGAAGCTCAGTGTGTGGATTGTCCAACTCAGAGTAAACTGACTCGAAGCTCTGTGTGTGGATTGTCCAACTGAGATTAAACTGTCTCAAAGCTCTGTGTGTGGATTGTCCAACTCAGAGTAAACTATCTCAAAGCTCTGTGTGTGGATTGTCCAACTCAGAGTAAATCGTCTCGAAGCTCTGTGTGTGGATTGTCCAACTCAGAGTTAACTGGCTGGAAGTTCTGTGTGTGGATTGTCCAACTGAGAGTAAACTGGCTCATAGCTCTGTGTGTGGATTGCCCGACTCAGAGTAAACTGTCTCGAAGCTCTGTGTGTGGATTGTCCATCTCACAGAAACTGACTCGAAACTCTGTGTGTGGATTGTTCAACTCAGAGTTAACTGGCTCGAAGCTCTGTGTGTGCATTGTCCAACTCAGAGAAACTGGCTCGAAGCTCTGTGTGTGGATTGTTCAACTCAGAGTAAACTGGCTCGAAGCTCTGTGTGTGGATTGTCCAACTCAGAGAAACTGAATCTAAGCTCTGTGTGTGGATTGTCCAACTCCGTGTAAACTAGCTGGAAACTCTGTGTGTGGATTGTCCACCTCAGAGTAAACTGGCTCGAAGCTCTGTGTGTGGATTGTCCAACTCAGAGTAAACTGCCTCGAAACTCTGAGTGTGGATTGTCCAACTCATAGTAAACTGGCTCGACGCTCTGTGTGTGGATTGTCCAACTCAGAGTAAACTGGCTCGAATCTCTGTGTGTGGATTGTCCAACTGAGAGTAAACTGGCTCGAAGCTCAGTGTGTGGATTGTCCAACTCAGAGAAACTGGCTCGAAGCTCTGTGTGTGGATTGTTCAACTCAGAGTAAACTGGCTGGAAGCTCTGTGTGTGGATTGTCCAACTCAGAGAAACTGGCTCGAAGCTCTGTGTGTGGATTGTCCAACTCCGTGTATACTAGCTGGAAACTCTGTGTGTGGATTGTCCACCTCAGAGTAAACTGGCTCGAAGCTCTGTGTGTGGATTGTCCAACTCAGAGTAAACTGCCACGAAACTCTGAGTGTGGATTGTCCAACTCATAGTAAACTGGCTCGACGCTCTGTGTGTGGATTGTGCAACTCATAGTAAACTGGATCGAAGCTCACTGTGTGGATTGTCCAACTCAGAGTAAACTGACTCGAAGCTCTGTGTGTGGTTTGTCCAACTCAGAGTAAACTATCTCAAAGCTCTGTGTGTGGATTGTCCAACTCAGAGTAAATCGTCTCGAAGCTCTGTGTGTGGATTCTCCAACTCAGAGTTTACTGGCTGGAAGTTCTGTGTGTGGATTGTCCAATTCAGAGTAAACTGGCTGGAAGCTCTGTGTGTGGATTGTCCAACTCAGAGTAAACTGGCTGGAAGCTCTGTGTGTGGATAGTCAAACTCAGAGTAAACTGGCTCGAAGCTCTGTGTGTGGATTGTCCAAATCAGAGTAAACTGGCTGGAAACTCTGTGTGTTGATTGTCCAACTCAGAGTAAACTGGCTGGAAGCTCTGTGTGTTGATTGTCCAACTCAGAGTAAACTGGCTGGAAGCTCTGTGTGTGGATTGTCCAACTCAGAGTAAACTGGCTCGAAGCTCTGTGTGTGGATTGTCCAACTCTGAGTAAACTGGCTGGAAGCTCTGTGTGTGGATTGTCCAACTCAGAGTAAACTGGCTCGAAGCTCTGTGTGTGGATTGTCCAACTCAGAGTAAACTGGCTGGAAGCTCTGTGTGTTGATTGTCCAATTCAGAGTAAACTGGCTGGAAGCTCTGTGTGTGGATTGTCCAACTCTGAGTAAACTGGCTCGAAGCTCTGTGTGTGGATTGTCCAACTCAGAGTAAACTGGCTGGAAGCTCTGTGTGTTGATTGTCCGATTCAGAGTGAACTGGCTGGAAGCTCTGTGTGTGGATTGTCCAACTCAGAGTAAACTGTCTCGAAGCTCTGTGTGTGCATTGTCCAACTCAGAGTAAACTGGCTTGAAGCTCTGTGTGTGGATTGTCCAACTCAGAGTTAACTGGCTGGAAGCTCTGTGTGTATATTGTCCAACTCTGAGTAAACTGGCTGGAAGCACTGTGTGTGGATTGTCCAACTCTGAGTAAACTGGCTGGAAGCTCTGTGTGTGGATTGTCCATCTCAGAGAAACTGGCTCGAAGCTCTGTGTGTGGATTGTCCAACTCAGAGTAAACTGTCTCGAAGCTCTGTGTGTGGATTGTCCAACTCAGAGTTAACTGGCTCGAAGCTCTGTGTGTGGATTGTCCAACTCAGAGTAAACTAGCTGGAAGCTCTGTGTGTGGATTGTCCAACTCAGAGTAAACTGGTTCGAAGCTCTGTGTGTGGATTGTCCAACTCAGAGTAAACTGGCTGGAAGCTCTGTGTGTGGATTGTCCAACTCAGAGTAAACTGGCTGGAAGCTCTGTGTGTGGATTGTCCAACTCAGAGTAAACTGGCAGGAAGCTCTGTGTGTGGATTGTCCAACTCAGAGTAAACTGGCTCGAAGCTCTGTGTGTGGATTGTCCAACTCAGAGTAAACTGGCTCGAAGCTCTGTGTGTGGATTGTCCAACTCAGAGTAAACTGGCTCGAAACTCTGCGTGTGGATTGTCCAACTCAGAGTAAACTGGCTCAAAGCTCTGTATGTGGATTGTCCAACTGAGATTAAACTGTCTCAAAGCTCTGTGTGTGGATTTTCCAACTCAGAGTAAACTGGCTGGAAGCTCTGCGTGTGGTTTGTCCAACTCACAGTAAACTGTCTCAAAGCTCTGTGTGTGGATTGTCTAACTCACAGTAAACTGGCTCGAAGCTCTGTGTGTGGATTGTCCAACTGAGAGTAAACTGGCTCATAGCTCTGTGTGTGGATTGTCCGACTCAGTGTAAACTGTCTCGAAGCTCTGTGTGTGGATTGTCCATCTCACAGAAACTGACTCGAAACTCTGTGTGTGGATTGTTCAACTCAGAGTTAACTGGCTCGAAGCTCTGTGTGTGGATTGTCCAACTCAGAGAAACTGGCTCGAAGCTCTGTGTGTGGATTGTTCAACTCAGAGTAAACTGGCTCGAAGCTCTGTGTGTTGATTGTCCGATTCAGAGTAAACTGGCTGGAAGCTCTGTGTGTGGATTGTCCAACTCAGAGTAAACTGGCTCGAAGCTCTGTGTGTGCATTGTCCAACTCAGAGTAAACTGGCTTGAAGCTCTGTGTGTGGATTGTCCAGCTCAGAGTAAACTGGCTGGAAGCTCTGTGTGTGTATTGTCCAACTCTGAGTAAACTGGCTGGAAGCTCTGTGTGTGGATTGTCCAACTCTGAGTAAACTGGCTGGAAGCTCTGTGTGTGGATTGTCCATCTCAGAGAAACTGGCTCGAAGCTCTGTGTGTGGATTGTCCAACTCAGAGTAAACTGTCTCGAAGCTCTGTGTGTGGATTGTCCAACTCAGAGTTAACTGGCTCGAAGCTCTGTGTGTGGATTGTCCAACTCAGAGTAAACTAGCTGGAAGCTCTGTGTGTGGATTGTCCAACTCAGAGTAAACTGGTTCGAAGCTCTGTGTGTGGATTGTCCAACTCAGAGTAAACTGGCTGGAAGCTCTGTGTGTGGATTGTCCAACTCAGAGTAAACTGGCTGGAAGCTCTGTGTGTGGATTGTCCAACTCAGAGTAAACTGGCAGGAAGCTCTGTGTGTGGATTGTCCAACTCAGAGTAAACTGGCTCGAAGCTCTGTGTGTGGATTGTCCAACTCAGAGTAAACTGGCTCGAAGCTCTGTGTGTGGATTGTCCAACTCAGAGTAAACTGGCTCGAAACTCTGCGTGTGGATTGTCCAACTCAGAGTAAACTGGCTCAAAGCTCTGTATGTGGATTGTCCAACTGAGATTAAACTGTCTCAAAGCTCTGTGTGTGGATTTTCCAACTCAGAGTAAACTGGCTGGAAGCTCTGCGTGTGGTTTGTCCAACTCACAGTAAACTGTCTCAAAGCTCTGTGTGTGGATTGTCTAACTCACAGTAAACTGGCTCGAAGCTCTGTGTGTGGATTGTCCAACTGAGAGTAAACTGGCTCATAGCTCTGTGTGTGGATTGTCCGACTCAGTGTAAACTGTCTCGAAGCTCTGTGTGTGGATTGTCCATCTCACAGAAACTGACTCGAAACTCTGTGTGTGGATTGTTCAACTCAGAGTTAACTGGCTCGAAGCTCTGTGTGTGGATTGTCCAACTCAGAGAAACTGGCTCGAAGCTCTGTGTGTGGATTGTTCAACTCAGAGTAAACTGGCTCGAAGCTCTGTGTGTGGATTGTCCAACTCAGAGAAACTGACTCTAAGCTCTGTGTGTGGATTGTCCAACTCCGTGTAAACTAGCTGGAAACTCTGTGTGTGGATTGTCCACCTCAGAGTAAACTGGCTCGAAGCTCTGTGTGTGGATTGTCCAACTCAGAGTAAACTGCCTCGAAACTCTGAGTGTGGATTGTCCAACTCATAGTAAACTGGCTCGACGCTCTGTGTGTGGATTGTCCAACTCAGAGTAAACTGGCTCGAATCTCTGTGTGTGGATTGTCCAACTGAGAGTAAACTGGCTCGAAGCTCAGTGTGTGGATTGTCCAACTCAGAGAAACTGGCTCGAAGCTCTGTGTGTGGATTGTTCAACTCAGAGTAAACTGGCTGGAAGCTCTGTGTGTGGATTATCCAACTCAGAGAAACTGGCTCGAAGCTCTGTGTGTGGATTGTCCAACTCCATGTAAACTAGCTGGAAACTCTGTGTGTGGATTGTCCACCTCAGAGTAAACTGGCTCGAAGCTCTGTGTGTGGATTGTCCAACTCAGAGTAAACTCCCACGAAACTCTGAGTGTGGATTCTCCAACTCATAGTAAACTGGCTAGAGGCTCTG
Source organism: Hemitrygon akajei (assembly GCF_048418815.1). Classification (NCBI taxonomy): domain Eukaryota; kingdom Metazoa; phylum Chordata; class Chondrichthyes; order Myliobatiformes; family Dasyatidae; genus Hemitrygon; species Hemitrygon akajei. The sequence goes on along the minus strand of NC_133145.1, from coordinate 5,077,995 downwards.
TGTGTGGATTGTGCAACTCATAGTAAACTGGATCGAAGCTCTGTGTGTGGATTGTCCACCTCAGAGTAAACTGACTCGAAGCTCTGTGTGTGGATTGTCCAACTGAGATTAAACTGTCTCAAAGCTCTGTGTGTGGATTGTCCAACTCAGAGTAAACTATCTCAAAGCTCTGTGTGTGGATTGTCCAACTCAGAGTAAATCGTCTCGAAGCTCTGTGTGTGGATTGTCCAACTCAGAGTTAACTGGCTGGAAGTTCTGTGTGTGGATTGTCCAATTCAGAGTAAACTGGCTGGAAGCTCTGTGTGTGGATTGTCCAACTCAGAGTAAACTGGCTGGAAGCTCTGTGTGTGGATTGTCCAACTCAGAGTAAACTGGCTCGAAGCTCTGTGTGTGGATTGTCCAAATCAGAGTAAACTGGCTGGAAGCTCTGTGTGTTGATTGTCCAACTCCGAGTAAACTGGCTGGAAGCTCTGTGTGTTGATTGTCCAACTCAGAGTAAACTGGCTGGAAGCTCTGTGTGTGGATTGTCCAACTCTGAGTAAACTGGCTGGAAGCTCTGTGTGTGGATTGTCCAACACAGAGTAAACTGGCTCGAAGCTCTGTGTGTGGATTGTCCAACTCAGAGTAAACTGGCTGGAAGCTCTGTGTGTTGATTGTCCAATTCAGAGTAAACTGGCTGGAAGCTCTGTGTGTGGATTGTCCAACTCAGAGTAAACTGGCTCGAAGCTCTGTGTGTGGATTGTCCAACTCAGAGTAAACCGGCTGGAAGCTCTGTGTGTGGATTGTCCAACTCTGAGTAAACTGGCTGGAAGCTCTGTGTGTGGATTGTCCAACTCTGAGTAAACTGGCTGGAAGCTCTGTGTGTGGATTGTCCATCTCAGAGAAACTGACTCGAAACTCTGTGTGTGGATTGTCCAACTGAGAGTAAACTGTCTCGAAGATCCGTGTGTGGATTATCCAACTCAGAGTAAACTGGCTCGAATCTCTGTGTGTGGTTTGTCCAACTCAGAGTAAACTGGCTCGAAGCTCTGTGTGTGGATTGTCCAACTGAGAGTAAACTGGCTCATAGCTCTGTGTGTGGATTGTCCAACTGAGAGTAAACTGGCTCGAAGCTTTGTGTGTGGATTGTCCGACTCAGAGTAAACTGGCTCGAAGCTCTGTGTGTGGATTGTCCAACTCAGAGTAAACTGGCTGGAAGCTCTGTGTGTTGATTGTCCAACTCAGAGTAAACTGGCTGGAAGCTCTGTGTGTTGATTGTCCAACTCAGAATAAACTGGCTGGAAGCTCTGTGTGTGGATTGTCCAACTCAGAGTAAACTGTCTCAAAGCTCTGTGTGTGGATTGTCTAACTCACAGTAAACTGGCTCGAAGCTCTGTGTGTGGATTGTCCAACTGAGAGTAAACTGGCTCATAGCTCTGTGTGTGGATTGTCCGACTCAGAGTAAACTGTCTTGAAGCTCTGTGTGTGGATTGTCCATCTCACAGAAACTGACTCGAAACTCTGTGTGTGGATTGTTCAACTCAGAGTAAACTGGCTCGAAGCTCTGTGTGTGGATTGTCCAACTCAGAGTAAACTGGCTGGAAGCTCTGTGTGTGGATTGTCCAACTCAGAGTTAACTGGCTGGAAGTTCTGTGTGTGGATTGTCCAATTCAGAGTAAACTGGCTGGAAGCTCTGTGTGTGGATTGTCCAACTCAGAGTAAACTGGCTGGAAGCTCTGTGTGTGGATTGTCCAACTCAGAGTAAACTGGCTCGAAGCTCTGTGTGTGGATTGTCCAAATCAGAGTAAACTGGCTGGAAGCTCTGTGTGTTGATTGTCCAACTCCGAGTAAACTGGCTGGAAGCTCTGTGTGTTGATTGTCCAACTCAGAGTAAACTGGCTGGAAGCTCTGTGTGTGGATTGTCCAACTCTGAGTAAACTGGCTGGAAGCTCTGTGTGTGGATTGTCCAACACAGAGTAAACTGGCTCGAAGCTCTGTGTGTGGATTGTCCAACTCAGAGTAAACTGGCTGGAAGCTCTGTGTGTTGATTGTCCAATTCAGAGTAAACTGGCTGGAAGCTCTGTGTGTGGATTGTCCAACTCAGAGTAAACTGGCTCGAAGCTCTGTGTGTGGATTGTCCAACTCAGAGTAAACCGGCTGGAAGCTCTGTGTGTGGATTGTCCAACTCTGAGTAAACTGGCTGGAAGCTCTGTGTGTGGATTGTCCAACTCTGAGTAAACTGGCTGGAAGCTCTGTGTGTGGATTGTCCATCTCAGAGAAACTGACTCGAAACTCTGTGTGTGGATTGTCCAACTGAGAGTAAACTGTCTCGAAGATCCGTGTGTGGATTATCCAACTCAGAGTAAACTGGCTCGAATCTCTGTGTGTGGTTTGTCCAACTCAGAGTAAACTGGCTCGAAGCTCTGTGTGTGGATTGTCCAACTGAGAGTAAACTGGCTCATAGCTCTGTGTGTGGATTGTCCAACTGAGAGTAAACTGGCTCGAAGCTTTGTGTGTGGATTGTCCGACTCAGAGTAAACTGGCTCGAAGCTCTGTGTGTGGATTGTCCAACTCAGAGTAAACTGGCTGGAAGCTCTGTGTGTTGATTGTCCAACTCAGAGTAAACTGGCTGGAAGCTCTGTGTGTTGATTGTCCAACTCAGAATAAACTGGCTGGAAGCTCTGTGTGTGGATTGTCCAACTCAGAGTAAACTGTCTCAAAGCTCTGTGTGTGGATTGTCTAACTCACAGTAAACTGGCTCGAAGCTCTGTGTGTGGATTGTCCAACTGAGAGTAAACTGGCTCATAGCTCTGTGTGTGGATTGTCCGACTCAGAGTAAACTGTCTCGAAGCTCTGTGTGTGGATTGTCCATCTCACAGAAACTAACTCGAAACTCTGTGTGTGGATTGTTCAACTCAGAGTAAACTGGCTCGAAGCTCTGTGTGTGGATTGTCCAACTCAGAGAAACTGGCTCGAAGCGCTGTGTGTGGATTGTTCAACTCAGAGTAAACTGGCTCGAAGCTCTGTGTGTGGATTGTCCAACTCAGAGAAACTGACTCTAAGCTCTGTGTGTGGATTGTCCAACTCCGTGTAAACTAGCTGGAAACTCTGTGTGTGGATTGTCCACCTCAGAGTAAACTGGCTCGAAGCTCTGTGTGTGTATTGTCCAACTCAGAGTAAACTGCCTCGAAACTCTGAGTGTGGATTGTCCAACTCATAGTAAACTGGCTCGACGCTCTGTGTGTGGATTGTCCAACTGAGAGTAAACTGGCTCGAAGCTCAGTGTGTGGATTGTCCAACTCAGAGAAACTGGCTCGAAGCTCTGTGTGTGGATTGTTCTACTCAGAGTAAACTGGCTGGAAGCTCTGTGTGTGGATTGTCCAACTCAGAGAAACTGGCTCGAAGCTCTGTGTATGGATTGTCCAACTCCGTGTAAACTAGCTGGAAACTCTGTGTGTGGAATGTCCACCTCAGAGTAAACTGCCACGAAACTCTGAATGTGGATTGTCCAACTCATAGTAAACTGGCTCGACGCTCTGTGTGTGGATTGTGCAACTCATAGTAAACTGGATCGATGCTCTGTGTGTGGATTGTCCAACTCAGAGTAAACTGACTCAAAGCTCTGTGTGTGGATTGTCCAACTGAGAGTAAACTGGCTCATAGCTCTGTGTGTGGATTGTCCGACTCAGAGTAAACTGTCTCGAAGCTCTGTGTGTGGATTGTCCATCTCACAGAAACTGACTCGAAACTCTGTGTGTGGATTGTTCAACTCAGAGTAAACTGGCTCGAAGCTCTGTGTGTGGATTGTCCAACTCAGAGTAAACTGGCTGGAAGCTCTGTGTGTGGATTGTCCAACTCAGAGTAAACTGGCTCGAAGCTCTGTGTGTGGATTGTCCAACTCAGAGTAAACTGGCTGGAAGCTCTGTGTGTTGATTGACCAACTCAGAGTAAACTGGCTGGAAGCTCTGTGTGTTGATTGTCCAACTCAGAGTAAACTGGCTGGAAGCTCTGTGTGTGGATTGTCCAACTCAGAGTAAACTGGCTCGAAGCTCTGTGTGTGGATTGTCCAACTCTGAGTAAACTGGCTGGAAGCTCTGTGTGTGGATTGTCCAACTCTGAGTAAACTGGCTGGAAGCTCTGTGTGTGGATTGTCCATCTCAGAGAAACTGACTCGAAACTCTGTGTGTGGATTGTCCAACTGAGAGTAAACTGTCTCGAAGCTCCGTGTGTGGATTATCCAACTCAGAGTAAACTGGCTCGAATCTCTGTGTGTGGTTTGTCCAACTCAGAGTAAACTGGCTCGAAGCTCTGTGTGTGGATTGTCCAACTGAGAGTAAACTGGCTCATAGCTCTGTGTGTGGATTGTCCAACTGAGAGTAAACTGGCTCGAAGCTTTGTGTGTGGATTGTCCGACTCAGAGTAAACTGGCTCGAAGCTCTGTGTGTGGATTGTCCAACTCAGAGTAAACTGGCTGGAAGCTCTGTGTGTTGATTGTCCAACTCAGAGTAAACTGGCTGGAAGCTCTGTGTGTTGATTGTCCAACTCAGAATAAACTGGCTGGAAGCTCTGTGTGTGGATTGTCCAACTCAGAGTAAACTGTCTCAAAGCTCTGTGTGTGGATTGTCTAACTCACAGTAAACTGGCTCGAAGCTCTGTGTGTGGATTGTCCAACTGAGAGTAAACTGGCTCATAGCTCTGTGTGTGGATTGTCCGACTCAGAGTAAACTGTCTCGAAGCTCTGTGTGTGGATTGTCCATCTCACAGAAACTAACTCGAAACTCTGTGTGTGGATTGTTCAACTCAGAGTAAACTGGCTCGAAGCTCTGTGTGTGGATTGTCCAACTCAGAGTAAACTGGCTGGAAGCTCTGTGTGTGGATTGTCCAACTGAGAGTAAACTGTCTCGAAGATCCGTGTGTGGATTATCCAACTCAGAGTAAACTGGCTCGAATCTCTGTGTGTGGTTTGTCCAACTCAGAGTAAACTGGCTCGAAGCTCTGTGTGTGGATTGTCCAACTGAGAGTAAACTGGCTCATAGCTCTGTGTGTGGATTGTCCAACTGAGAGTAAACTGGCTCGAAGCTTTGTGTGTGGATTGTCCGACTCAGAGTAAACTGGCTCGAAGCTCTGTGTGTGGATTGTCCAACTCAGAGTAAACTGGCTGGAAGCTCTGTGTGTTGATTGTCCAACTCAGAGTAAACTGGCTGGAAGCTCTGTGTGTTGATTGTCCAACTCAGAATAAACTGGCTGGAAGCTCTGTGTGTGGATTGTCCAACTCAGAGTAAACTGTCTCAAAGCTCTGTGTGTGGATTGTCTAACTCACAGTAAACTGGCTCGAAGCTCTGTGTGTGGATTGTCCAACTGAGAGTAAACTGGCTCATAGCTCTGTGTGTGGATTGTCCGACTCAGAGTAAACTGTCTCGAAGCTCTGTGTGTGGATTGTCCATCTCACAGAAACTAACTCGAAACTCTGTGTGTGGATTGTTCAACTCAGAGTAAACTGGCTCGAAGCTCTGTGTGTGGATTGTCCAACTCAGAGAAACTGGCTCGAAGCGCTGTGTGTGGATTGTTCAACTCAGAGTAAACTGGCTCGAAGCTCTGTGTGTGGATTGTCCAACTCAGAGAAACTGACTCTAAGCTCTGTGTGTGGATTGTCCAACTCCGTGTAAACTAGCTGGAAACTCTGTGTGTGGATTGTCCACCTCAGAGTAAACTGGCTCGAAGCTCTGTGTGTGTATTGTCCAACTCAGAGTAAACTGCCTCGAAACTCTGAGTGTGGATTGTCCAACTCATAGTAAACTGGCTCGACGCTCTGTGTGTGGATTGTCCAACTGAGAGTAAACTGGCTCGAAGCTCAGTGTGTGGATTGTCCAACTCAGAGAAACTGGCTCGAAGCTCTGTGTGTGGATTGTTCTACTCAGAGTAAACTGGCTGGAAGCTCTGTGTGTGGATTGTCCAACTCAGAGAAACTGGCTCGAAGCTCTGTGTATGGATTGTCCAACTCCGTGTAAACTAGCTGGAAACTCTGTGTGTGGAATGTCCACCTCAGAGTAAACTGCCACGAAACTCTGAATGTGGATTGTCCAACTCATAGTAAACTGGCTCGACGCTCTGTGTGTGGATTGTGCAACTCATAGTAAACTGGATCGATGCTCTGTGTGTGGATTGTCCAACTCAGAGTAAACTGACTCGAAGCTCTGTGTGTGGATTGTCCAACTGAGAGTAAACTGGCTCATAGCTCTGTGTGTGGATTGTCCGACTCAGAGTAAACTGTCTCGAAGCTCTGTGTGTGGATTGTCCATCTCACAGAAACTGACTCGAAACTCTGTGTGTGGATTGTTCAACTCAGAGTAAACTGGCTCGAAGCTCTGTGTGTGGATTGTCCAACTCAGAGTAAACTGGCTGGAAGCTCTGTGTGTGGATTGTCCAACTCAGAGTAAACTGGCTCGAAGCTCTGTGTGTGGATTGTCCAACTCAGAGTAAACTGGCTGGAAGCTCTGTGTGTTGATTGACCAACTCAGAGTAAACTGGCTGGAAGCTCTGTGTGTTGATTGTCCAACTCAGAGTAAACTGGCTGGAAGCTCTGTGTGTGGATTGTCCAACTCAGAGTAAACTGGCTCGAAGCTCTGTGTGTGGATTGTCCAACTCTGAGTAAACTGGCTGGAAGCTCTGTGTGTGGATTGTCCAACTCTGAGTAAACTGGCTGGAAGCTCTGTGTGTGGATTGTCCATCTCAGAGAAACTGACTCGAAACTCTGTGTGTGGATTGTCCAACTGAGAGTAAACTGTCTCGAAGCTCCGTGTGTGGATTATCCAACTCAGAGTAAACTGGCTCGAATCTCTGTGTGTGGTTTGTCCAACTCAGAGTAAACTGGCTCGAAGCTCTGTGTGTGGATTGTCCAACTGAGAGTAAACTGGCTCATAGCTCTGTGTGTGGATTGTCCAACTGAGAGTAAACTGGCTCGAAGCTTTGTGTGTGGATTGTCCGACTCAGAGTAAACTGGCTCGAAGCTCTGTGTGTGGATTGTCCAACTCAGAGTAAACTGGCTGGAAGCTCTGTGTGTTGATTGTCCAACTCAGAGTAAACTGGCTGGAAGCTCTGTGTGTTGATTGTCCAACTCAGAATAAACTGGCTGGAAGCTCTGTGTGTGGATTGTCCAACTCAGAGTAAACTGTCTCAAAGCTCTGTGTGTGGATTGTCTAACTCACAGTAAACTGGCTCGAAGCTCTGTGTGTGGATTGTCCAACTGAGAGTAAACTGGCTCATAGCTCTGTGTGTGGATTGTCCGACTCAGAGTAAACTGTCTCGAAGCTCTGTGTGTGGATTGTCCATCTCACAGAAACTAACTCGAAACTCTGTGTGTGGATTGTTCAACTCAGAGTAAACTGGCTCGAAGCTCTGTGTGTGGATTGTCCAACTCAGAGAAACTGGCTCGAAGCGCTGTGTGTGGATTGTTCAACTCAGAGTAAACTGGCTCGAAGCTCTGTGTGTGGATTGTCCAACTCAGAGAAACTGACTCTAAGCTCTGTGTGTGGATTGTCCAACTCCGTGTAAACTAGCTGGAAACTCTGTGTGTGGATTGTCCACCTCAGAGTAAACTGGCTCGAAGCTCTGTGTGTGGATTGTCCAACTCAGAGTAAACTGCCTCGAAACTCTGAGTGTGGATTGTCCAACTCATAGTAAACTGGCTCGACGCTCTGTGTGTGGATTGTCCAACTGAGAGTAAACTGGCTCGAAGCTCAGTGTGTGGATTGTCCAACTCAGAGAAACTGGCTCGAAGCTCTGTGTGTGGATTGTTCTACTCAGAGCAAACTGGCTGGAAGCTCTGTGTGTGGATTGTCCAACTCAGAGAAACTGGCTCGAAGCTCTGTGTATGGATTGTCCAACTCCGTGTAAACTAGCTGGAAACTCTGTGTGTGGAATGTCCACCTCAGTGTAAACTGCCACGAAACTCTGAATGTGGATTGTCCAACTCATAGTAAACTGGCTCGACGCTCTGTGTGTGGATTGTGCAACTCATAGTAAACTGGATCGATGCTCTGTGTGTGGATTGTCCAACTCAGAGTAAACTGACTCGAAGCTCTGTGTGTGGATTGTCCAACTGAGAGTAAACTGGCTCATAGCTCTGTGTGTGGATTGTCCGACTCAGAGTAAACTGTCTCGAAGCTCTGTGTGTGGATTGTCCATCTCACAGAAACTGACTCGAAACTCTGTGTGTGGATTGTTCAACTCAGAGTAAACTGGCTCGAAGCTCTGTGTGTGGATTGTCCAACTCAGAGTAAACTGGCTGGAAGCTCTGTGTGTGGATTGTCCAACTCAGAGTAAACTGGCTCGAAGCTCTGTGTGTGGATTGTCCAACTCAGAGTAAACTGGCTGGAAGCTCTGTGTGTTGATTGACCAACTCAGAGTAAACTGGCTGGAAGCTCTGTGTGTTGATTGTCCAACTCAGAGTAAACTGGCTGGAAGCTCTGTGTGTGGATTGTCCAACTCAGAGTAAACTGGCTCGAAGCTCTGTGTGTGGATTGTCCAACTCAGAGTAAACTGGCTCGAAACTCTGCGTGTGGATTGTCCAACTCAGAGTAAACTGGCTCAAAGCTCTGTATGTGGATTGTCCAACTGAGATTAAACTGTCTCAAAGCTCTGTGTGTGGATTTTCCAAATCAGAGTAAACTGGCTGGAAGCTCTGCGTGTGGTTTGTCCAACTCAGAGTAAACTGTCTCAAAGCTCTGTGTGTGGATTGTCTAACTCACAGTAAACTGGCTCGAAGCTCTGTGTGTGGATTGTCCAACTGAGAGTAAACTGGCTCATAGCTCTGTGTGTGGATTGTCCGACTCAGAGTAAACTGTCTCGAAGCTCTGCGTGTGGATTGTCCAACTCACAGTAAACTGGCTCGAAGCTCTGTGTGTGGATTGTCCAACTCAGAATAAACTGGATCGAAGCTCTGTGTGTTGATTGTCCAACTCAGAGTAAACTGGCTGGAAGCTCTGTGTGTTGATTGTCCAACTCAGAATAAACTGGCTGGAAGCTCTGTGTGTGGATTGTCCAACTCAGAGTAAACTGTCTCAAAGCTCTGTGTGTGGATTGTCTAACTCACAGTAAACTGGCTCGAAGCTCTGTGTGTGGATTGTCCAACTGAGAGTAAACTGGCTCATAGCTCTGTGTGTGGATTGTCCGACTCAGAGTAAACTGTCTCGAAGCTCTGTGTGTGGATTGTCCATCTCACAGAAACTAACTCGAAACTCTGTGTGTGGATTGTTCAACTCAGAGTAAACTGGCTCGAAGCTCTGTGTGTGGATTGTCCAACTCAGAGAAACTGGCTCGAAGCGCTGTGTGTGGATTGTTCAACTCAGAGTAAACTGGCTCGAAGCTCTGTGTGTGGATTGTCCAACTCAGAGAAACTGACTCTAAGCTCTGTGTGTGGATTGTCCAACTCCGTGTAAACTAGCTGGAAACTCTGTGTGTGGATTGTCCACCTCAGAGTAAACTGGCTCGAAGCTCTGTGTGTGGATTGTCCAACTCAGAGTAAACTGCCTCGAAACTCTGAGTGTGGATTGTCCAACTCATAGTAAACTGGCTCGACGCTCTGTGTGTGGATTGTCCAACTGAGAGTAAACTGGCTCGAAGCTCAGTGTGTGGATTGTCCAACTCAGAGAAACTGGCTCGAAGCTCTGTGTGTGGATTGTTCTACTCAGAGTAAACTGGCTGGAAGCTCTGTGTGTGGATTGTCCAACTCAGAGAAACTGGCTCGAAGCTCTGTGTATGGATTGTCCAACTCCGTGTAAACTAGCTGGAAACTCTGTGTGTGGAATGTCCACCTCAGAGTAAACTGCCACGAAACTCTGAATGTGGATTGTCCAACTCATAGTAAACTGGCTCGACGCTCTGTGTGTGGATTGTGCAACTCATAGTAAACTGGATCGATGCTCTGTGTGTGGATTGTCCAACTCAGAGTAAACTGACTCGAAGCTCTGTGTGTGGATTGTCCAACTGAGAGTAAACTGGCTCATAGCTCTGTGTGTGGATTGTCCGACTCAGAGTAAACTGTCTTGAAGCTCTGTGTGTGGATTGTCCATCTCACAGAAACTGACTCGAAACTCTGTGTGTGGATTATTCAACTCAGAGTAAACTGGCTCGAAGCTCTGTGTGTGGATTGTCCAACTCAGAGTAAACTGGCTGGAAGCTCTGTGTGTGGATTGTCCAACTCAGAGTAAACTGGCTCGAAGCTCTGTGTGTGGATTGTCCAACTCAGAGTAAACTGGCTGGAAGCTCTGTGTGTTGATTGACCAACTCAGAGTAAACTGGCTGGAAGCTCTGTGTGTTGATTGTCCAACTCAGAGTAAACTGGCTGGAAGCTCTGTGTGTGGATTGTCCAACTCAGAGTAAACTGGCTCGAAGCTCTGTGTGTGGATTGTCCAACTCAGAGTAAACTGGCTCGAAACTCTGCGTGTGGATTGTCCAACTCAGAGTAAACTGGCTCAAAGCTCTGTATGTGGATTGTCCAACTGAGATTAAACTGTCTCAAAGTTCTGTGTGTGGATTTTCCAAATCAGAGTAAACTGGCTGGAAGCTCTGCGTGTGGTTTGTCCAACTCAGAGTAAACTGTCTCAAAGCTCTGTGTGTGGATTGTCTAACTCACAGTAAACTGGCTCGAAGCTCTGTGTGTGGATTGTCCAACTGAGAGTAAACTGGCTCATAGCTCTGTGTGTGGATTGTCCGACTCAGAGTAAACTGTCTCGAAGCTCTGCGTGTGGATTGTCCAACTCACAGTAAACTGGCTCGAAGCTCTGTGTGTGGATTGTCCAACTCAGAATAAACTGGATCGAAGCTCTGTCTGTGGATTGTCCAACTCAGAGTAAACTGGCTGGAAGCTCTGTGTGTTGATTGTCCAACTCAGAGTAAACTGGCTAGAAGCTCTGTGTGTTGATTGTCCAACTCATGTAAACTGGCTGGAAGCTCTGTGTGTGGATTGTCCAACTCAGAGTAAACTGGCTCGAAGCTCAGTGTGTGGATTGTCCAACTCAGAGTAAACTGGCTGGAAGCTCTGTGTGTGGATTGTCCAACTCAGAGTAAACTGGCTTGAAGCTCTGTGTGTGGATTGTCCAACTGAGAGTAAACTGGCTCGAAGCTTTGTGTGTGGATTGTCCGACTCAGAGTATCCTGCTCGAAGCTCTGTGAGTGGATTGTCCAACTCAGAGTAAACTGGCTCGAAGCTCTGTGTGTGTATTGTCCAACTCAGAGTAAACTGTCTCGAAGCTCTGTGTGTGGATTGTCCATCTCAGAGAAACTGACTCGAAACTCTGTGTGTGGATTGTCCAACTCAGCGTAAATCGTCTCGAAGCTCTGTGTGTGGATTGTCCATCTCAGAGAAACTGACTCGAAACTCTGTGTGTGGATTGTCCAAATCAGAGTGAACTGTCTCGAAGCTCTGTGTGTGGATTATCCAACTCAGAGTAAACTGGCTCGAATCTCTGTGTGTGGATTGTCCAACTCAGAGTAAACTGGCTCGAAGCTCTGTGTGTGTATTGTCCAACTCAGAGTAAACTGGCTCGAAACTCTGCGTGTGGATTGTCCAACTCACAGTAAACTGGCTCGAAGATCTGTGTGTGGATTGTCCAACTCAGAGTAAACTGGCTCGAAGCTCTGTGTGTGGATTGTCCAACCGAGATTAAACTGTCTCGAAGCTCTGTGTGTGGATTGTCCAACTGAGAGTAAACTGGCTCGAAGCTTTGTGTGTGGATTGTCCGACTCAGAGTATCCTGCTCGAAGCTCTGTGAGTAGATTGTCCAACTCAGAGTAAACTGGCTGGAAGCTCTGTGTGTGTATTGTCCAACTCAGAGTAAACTGTCTCAAAGCTCTGTGTGTGGATTGTCCATCTCAGAGAAACTGACTCGAAACTCTGTGTGTGGATTGTCCAACTCAGAGTAAATCGTCTCGAACCTCTGTGTGTGGATTGTCCATCTCAGAGAAACTGACTCGAAACTCTGTGTGTGGATTGTCCAAATCAGAGTAAACTGTCTCGAAGCTCTGTGTGTGGATTATCCAACTCAGAGTAAACTGGCTCGAATCTCTGTGTGTGGATTGTCCAACTCAGAGTAAACTGGCTCGAAGCTCTGTGTGTGTATTGTCCAACTCAGAGTAAACTGGCTCGAAACTCTGCGTGTGGATTGTCCAACTCACAGTAAACTGGCTCGAAGCTCTGTGTGTGGATTGTCCAACTCAGAGTAAACTGGATCGAAGATCTGTGTGTGGATTGTCCAACTCAGAGTAAACTGGCTCGAAGCTCTGTGTGTGGATTGTCCAACTGAGATTAAACTGTCTCGAAGCTCTGTGTGTGGATTGTCCAACTCAGAGTAAACTGGCTCGAAGCTCTGTGTGTGTATTGTCCAACTCAGAGTAAACTGGCTTGAAGCTCTGTGTGTGGATTGTCCAACTCAGAGTAAACTGGCTTGAAGCTCTGTGTGTGGATTGTCCAACTCAGAGTAAACTGGCTGGAAGCTCTGTGTGTTGATTGTCCAACTTAGAGTAAACTGGCTGGAAGCTCTGTGTGTTGATTGTCCAACTGAGAGTAAACTGGCTAGAAGCTCTGTGTGTTGATTGTCCAACTCATGTAAACTGGCTGGAAGCTCTGTGTGTGGATTGTCCAACTCAGAGTAAACTGGCTCGAAGCTCAGTGTGTGGATTGTCCAACTCAGAGTAAACTGGCTGGAAGCTCTGTGTGTGGATTGTCCAACTCAGAGTAAACTGGCTTGAAGCTCTGTGTGTGGATTGTCCAACTGAGAGTAAACTGGCTCAAAGCTTTGTGTGTGGATTGTCCGACTCAGAGTATCCTGCTCGAAGCTCTGTGAGTGGATTGTCCAACTCAGAGTAAACTGGCTCAAAGCTCTGTATGTGGATTGTCCAACTGAGATTAAACTGTCTCAAAGCTCTGTGTGTGGATTTTCCAACTCAGAGTAAACTGGCTGGAAGCTCTGCGTGTGGTTTGTCCAACTCAGAGTAAACTGTCTCAAAGCTCTGTGTGTGGATTGTCTAACTCACAGTAAACTGGCTCGAAGCTCTGTGTGTGGATTGTCCAACTGAGAGTAAACTGGCTCATAGCTCTGTGTGTGGATTGTCCGACTCAGAGTAAACTGTCTCGAAGCTCTGTGTGTGGATTGTCCATCTCACAGAAACTGACTCGAAACTCTGTGTGTGGATTGTTCAACTCAGAGTTAACTGGCTCGAAGCTCTGTGTGTGGATTGTCCAACTCAGAGAAACTGGCTCGAAGCTCTGTGTGTGGATTGTCCAACTCAGAGAAACTGACTCTAAGCTCTGTGTGTGGATTGTCCAACTCCGTGTAAACTAGCTGGAAACTCTGTGTGTGGATTGTCCACCTCAGAGTAAACTGGCTCGAAGCTCTGTGTGTGGGTTGTCCAACTCAGAGTAAACTGCCTCGAAACTCTGAGTGTGGATTGTCCAACTCATAGTAAACTGGCTCGACGCTCTGTGTGTGGATTGTCCAACTCCGTGTAAACTAGCTGGAAACTCTGTGTGTGGATTGTCCACCTCAGAGTAAACTGGCTCGAAGCTCTGTGTGCGGATTGTCCAACTCAGAGTAAACTGCCACGAAACTCTGAGTGTGGATTGTCCAACTCAGAGTAAACTGGCTCGACGCTCTGTGTGTGGATTGTCCAACTCAGAGTTAACTGGCTGGAAGTTCTGTGTGTAGATTGTCCAATTCAGAGTAAACTGGCTGGAAGCTCTGTGTGTGGATTGTCCAACTCAGAGTAAACTGGCTGGAAGCTCTGTGTGTGGATTGTCCAACTCAGAGTAAACTGGCTCGAAGCTCTGTGTGTGGATTGTCCAAATCAGAGTAAACTGGATGGAAGCTCTGTGTGTTGATTGTCCAACTCAGAGTAAACTGGCTGGAAGCTCTGTGTGTTGATTGTCCAACTCAGAGTAAACTGGCTGGAAGCTCTGTGTGTGGATTGTCCAACTCAGAGTAAACTGGCTCGAAGCTCTGTGTGTGGATTGTCCAACTCAGAGTAAACTGGCTGGAAGCTCTGTGTGTGGATTGTCCAACTCAGAGTAAACTGGCTCGAAGCTCTGTGTGTGGATTGTCCAACTCAGAGTAAACTGGCTGGAAGCTCTGTGTGTTGATTGTCCAATTCAGAGTAAACTGGCTGGAAGCTCTGTGTGTGGATTGTCCAACTCAGAGTAAACTGGCTCGAAGCTCTGTGTGTGGATTGTCCAACTCAGTGTAAACTGGCTTGAAGCTCTGTGTGTGGATTGTCCAACTCAGAGTAAACTGGCTGGAAGCTCTGTGTGTGGATTGTCCAACTCTGAGTAAACTGGCAGGAAGCTCTGTGTGTGGATTGTCCAACTCTGAGTAAACTGGCTGGAAGCTCTGTGTGTGGATTGTCCAACTCTGAGTAAACTGGCTGGAAGCTCTGTGTGTGGATTGTCCATCTCAGAGAAACTGGCTCGAATCTCTGTGTGTGGTTTGTCCAACTCAGAGTAAACTGGCTCGAAGCTCTGTGTGTGGATTGTCCAACTGAGAGTAAACTGGCTCATAGCTCTGTGTGTGGATTGTCCAACTGAGAGTAAACTGGCTCGAAGCTTTGTGTGTGGATTGTCCGACTCAGAGTAAACTGGCTCGAAGCTCTGTGTGTGGATTGTCCAACTCAGAGTAAACTGGCTGGAAGCTCTGTGTGTTGATTGTCCAACTCAGAGTAAACTGGCTGGAAGCTCTGTGTGTTGATTGTCCAACTCAGAGTAAACTGGCTGGAAGCTCTGTGTGTGGATTGTCCAACTCAGAGTAAACTGTCTCAAAGCTCTGTGTGTGGATTGTCTAACTCACAGTAAACTGGCTCGAAGCTCTGTGTGTGGATTGTCCAACTGAGAGTAAACTGGCTCATAGCTCTGTGTGTGGATTGTCCGACTCAGAGTAAACTGTCTCGAAGCTCTGTGTGTGGATTGTCCATCTCACAGAAACTGACTCGAAACTCTGTGTGTGGATTGTTCAACTCAGAGTAAACTGGCTCGAAGCTCTGTGTGTGGATTGTCCACCTCAGAGTAAACTGGCTCGAAGCTCTGTGTGTGGATTGTCCAACTCAGAGTAAACTGCCTCGAAACTCTGAGTGTGGATTGTCCAACTCATAGAAAACTGGCTCGACGCTCTGTGTGTGGATTGTCCAACTGAGAGTAAACTGGCTCGAAGCTCAGTGTGTGGATTGTCCAACTCAGAGAAACTGGCTCGAAGCTCTGTGTGTGGATTGTTCTACTCAGAGTAAACTGGCTCGAAGCTCTGTGTATGGATTGTCCAACTCCGTGTAAACTAGCTGGAAACTCTGTGTGTGGAATGTTCACCTCAGTGTAAACTGCCACGAAACTCTGAGTGTGGATTGTCCAACTCATAGTAAACTGGCTCGACGCTCTGTGTGTGGATTGTGCAACTCATAGTAAACTGGATCGAAGCTCAGTGTGTGGATTGTCCAACTCAGAGTAAACTGACTCGAAGCTCTGTGTGTGGATTGTCCAACTGAGAGTAAACTGGCTCATAGCTCTGAGTGTGGATTGTCCGACTCAGAGTAAACTGTCTCGAAGCTCTGTGTGTGGATTGTCCATCTCACAGAAACTGACTCGAAACTCTGTGTGTGGATTGTTCAACTCAGAGTAAACTGGCTCGAAGCTCTGGTGTGGATTGTCCAACTCAGAGAAACTGGCTGGAAGCTCTGTGTGTGGATTGTCCAACTCAGAGTAAACTGGCTGGAAGCTCTGTGTGTGGATTGTCCAACTCAGAGTAAACTGGCTCGAAGCTCTGTGTGTGGATTGTCCAACTCAGAGTAAACTGGCTGGAAGCTCTGTGTGTTGATTGTCCAACTCAGAGTAAACTGGCTGGAAGTTCTGTGTGTTGATTGTCCAACTCAGAGTAAACTGGCTGGAAGCTCTGTGTGTGGATTGTCCAACCCAGAGTAAACTGGCTCGAAGCTCTGTGTGTGGATTGTCCAACTCAGAGTAAACTGGCTCGAAACTCTGCGTGTGGATTGTCCAACTCAGAGTAAACTGGCTCAAAGCTCTGTATGTGGATTGTCCAACTGAGATTAAACTGTCTCAAAGCTCTGTGTGTGGATTTTCCAACTCAGAGTAAACTGGCTGGAAGCTCTGCGTGTGGTTTGTCCAACTCAGAGTAAACTGTCTCAAAGCTCTGTGTGTGGATTGTCTAACTCACAGTAAACTGGCTCGAAGCTCTGTGTGTGGATTGTCCAACTGAGAGTAAACTGGCTCATAGCTCTGTGTGTGGATTGTCCGACTCAGAGTAAACTGTCTCGAAGCTCTGTGTGTGGATTGTCCATCTCACAGAAACTGACTCGAAACTCTGTGTGTGGATTGTTCAACTCAGAGTTAACTGGCTCGAAGCTCTGTGTGTGGATTGTCCAACTCAGAGAAACTGGCTCGAAGCTCTGTGTGTGGATTGTTCAACTCAGAGTAAACTGCCTCGAAACTCTGAGTGTGGATTGTCCAACTCATAGTAAACTGGCTCGACGCTCTGTGTGTGGATTGTCCAACTCCGTGTAAACTAGCTGGAAACTCTGTGTGTGGATTGTCCACCTCAGAGTAAACTGGCTCGAAGCTCTGTGTGCGGATTGTCCAACTCAGAGTAAACTGCCACGAAACTCTGAGTGTGGATTGTCCAACTCATAGTAAACTGGCTCGACGCTCTGTGTGTGGATTGTCCAACTCAGAGTTAACTGGCTGGAAGTTCTGTGTGTGGATTGTCCAATTCAGAGTAAACTGGCTGGAAGCTCTGTGTGTGGATTGTCCAACTCAGAGTAAACTGGCTGGAAGCTCTGTGTGTGGATTGTCCAACTCAGAGTAAACTGGCTCGAAGCTCTGTGTGTGGATTGTCCAAATCAGAGTAAACTGGATGGAAGCTCTGTGTGTTGATTGTCCAACTCAGAGTAAACTGGCTGGAAGCTCTGTGTGTTGATTGTCCAACTCAGAGTAAACTGGCTGGAAGCTCTGTGTGTGGATTGTCCAACTCAGAGTAAACTGGCTCGAAGCTCTGTGTGTGGATTGTCCAACTCAGAGTAAACTGGCTGGAAGCTCTGTGTGTGGATTGTCCAACTCAGAGTAAACTGGCTCGAAGCTCTGTGTGTGGATTGTCCAACTCAGAGTAAACTGGCTGGAAGCTCTGTGTGTTGATTGTCCAATTCAGAGTAAACTGGCTGGAAGCTCTGTGTGTGGATTGTCCAACTCAGAGTAAACTGGCTCGAAGCTCTGTGTGTGGATTGTCCAACTCAGAGTAAACTGGCTTGAAGCTCTGTGTGTGGATTGTCCAACTCAGAGTAAACTGGCTGGAAGCTCTGTGTGTGGATTGTCCAACTCTGAGTAAACTGGCAGGAAGCTCTGTGTGTGGATTGTCCAACTCTGAGTAAACTGGCTGGAAGCTCTGTGTGTGGATTGTCCAACTCTGAGTAAACTGGCTGGAAGCTCTGTGTGTGGATTGTCCATCTCAGAGAAACTGGCTCGAATCTCTGTGTGTGGTTTGTCCAACTCAGAGTAAACTGGCTCGAAGCTCTGTGTGTGGATTGTCCAACTGAGAGTAAACTGGCTCATAGCTCTGTGTGTGGATTGTCCAACTGAGAGTAAACTGGCTCGAAGCTTTGTGTGTGGATTGTCCGACTCAGAGTAAACTGGCTCGAAGCTCTGTGTGTGGATTGTCCAACTCAGAGTAAACTGGCTGGAAGCTCTGTGTGTTGATTGTCCAACTCAGAGTAAACTGGCTGGAAGCTCTGTGTGTTGATTGTCCAACTCAGAGTAAACTGGCTGGAAGCTCTGTGTGTGGATTGTCCAACTCAGAGTAAACTGTCTCAAAGCTCTGTGTGTGGATTGTCTAACTCACAGTAAACTGGCTCGAAGCTCTGTGTGTGGATTGTCCAACTGAGAGTAAACTGGCTCATAGCTCTGTGTGTGGATTGTCCGACTCAGAGTAAACTGTCTCGAAGCTCTGTGTGTGGATTGTCCATCTCACAGAAACTGACTCGAAACTCTGTGTGTGGATTGTTCAACTCAGAGTAAACTGGCTCGAAGCTCTGTGTGTGGATTGTCCACCTCAGAGTAAACTGGCTCGAAGCTCTGTGTGTGGATTGTCCAACTCAGAGTAAACTGCCTCGAAACTCTGAGTGTGGATTGTCCAACTCATAGAAAACTGGCTCGACGCTCTGTGTGTGGATTGTCCAACTGAGAGTAAACTGGCTCGAAGCTCAGTGTGTGGATTGTCCAACTCAGAGAAACTGGCTCGAAGCTCTGTGTGTGGATTGTTCTACTCAGAGTAAACTGGCTCGAAGCTCTGTGTATGGATTGTCCAACTCCGTGTAAACTAGCTGGAAACTCTGTGTGTGGAATGTTCACCTCAGTGTAAACTGCCACGAAACTCTGAGTGTGGATTGTCCAACTCATAGTAAACTGGCTCGACGCTCTGTGTGTGGATTGTGCAACTCATAGTAAACTGGATCGAAGCTCAGTGTGTGGATTGTCCAACTCAGAGTAAACTGACTCGAAGCTCTGTGTGTGGATTGTCCAACTGAGAGTAAACTGGCTCATAGCTCTGAGTGTGGATTGTCCGACTCAGAGTAAACTGTCTCGAAGCTCTGTGTGTGGATTGTCCATCTCACAGAAACTGACTCGAAACTCTGTGTGTGGATTGTTCAACTCAGAGTAAACTGGCTCGAAGCTCTGGTGTGGATTGTCCAACTCAGAGAAACTGGCTGGAAGCTCTGTGTGTGGATTGTCCAACTCAGAGTAAACTGGCTGGAAGCTCTGTGTGTGGATTGTCCAACTCAGAGTAAACTGGCTCGAAGCTCTGTGTGTGGATTGTCCATCTCACAGAAACTGACTCGAAACTCTGTGTGTGGATTGTTCAACTCAGAGTAAACTGGCTCGAAGCTCTGTGTGTGGATTGTCCAACTCAGAGTAAACTGGCTGGAAGCTCTGTGTGTGGATTGTCCAACTCAGAGTAAACTGGCTCGAAGCTCTGTGTGTGGATTGTCCAACTCAGAGTAAACTGGCTGGAAGCTCTGTGTGTTGATTGACCAACTCAGAGTAAACTGGCTGGAAGCTCTGTGTGTTGATTGTCCAACTCAGAGTAAACTGGCTGGAAGCTCTGTGTGTGGATTGTCCAACTCAGAGTAAACTGGCTCGAAGCTCTGTGTGTGGATTGTCCAACTCAGAGTAAACTGGCTCGAAACTCTGCGTGTGGATTGTCCAACTCAGAGTAAACTGGCTCAAAGCTCTGTATGTGGATTGTCCAACTGAGATTAAACTGTCTCAAAGCTCTGTGTGTGGATTTTCCAAATCAGAGTAAACTGGCTGGAAGCTCTGCGTGTGGTTTGTCCAACTCAGAGTAAACTGTCTCAAAGCTCTGTGTGTGGATTGTCTAACTCACAGTAAACTGGCTCGAAGCTCTGTGTGTGGATTGTCCAACTGAGAGTAAACTGGCTCATAGCTCTGTGTGTGGATTGTCCGACTCAGAGTAAACTGTCTCGAAGCTCTGCGTGTGGATTGTCCAACTCACAGTAAACTGGCTCGAAGCTCTGTGTGTGGATTGTCCAACTCAGAATAAACTGGATCGAAGCTCTGTGTGTTGATTGTCCAACTCAGAGTAAACTGGCTGGAAGCTCTGTGTGTTGATTGTCCAACTCAGAATAAACTGGCTGGAAGCTCTGTGTGTGGATTGTCCAACTCAGAGTAAACTGTCTCAAAGCTCTGTGTGTGGATTGTCTAACTCACAGTAAACTGGCTCGAAGCTCTGTGTGTGGATTGTCCAACTGAGAGTAAACTGGCTCATAGCTCTGTGTGTGGATTGTCCGACTCAGAGTAAACTGTCTCGAAGCTCTGTGTGTGGATTGTCCATCTCACAGAAACTAACTCGAAACTCTGTGTGTGGATTGTTCAACTCAGAGTAAACTGGCTCGAAGCTCTGTGTGTGGATTGTCCAACTCAGAGAAACTGGCTCGAAGCGCTGTGTGTGGATTGTTCAACTCAGAGTAAACTGGCTCGAAGCTCTGTGTGTGGATTGTCCAACTCAGAGAAACTGACTCTAAGCTCTGTGTGTGGATTGTCCAACTCCGTGTAAACTAGCTGGAAACTCTGTGTGTGGATTGTCCACCTCAGAGTAAACTGGCTCGAAGCTCTGTGTGTGGATTGTCCAACTCAGAGTAAACTGCCTCGAAACTCTGAGTGTGGATTGTCCAACTCATAGTAAACTGGCTCGACGCTCTGTGTGTGGATTGTCCAACTGAGAGTAAACTGGCTCGAAGCTCAGTGTGTGGATTGTCCAACTCAGAGAAACTGGCTCGAAGCTCTGTGTGTGGATTGTTCTACTCAGAGTAAACTGGCTGGAAGCTCTGTGTGTGGATTGTCCAACTCAGAGAAACTGGCTCGAAGCTCTGTGTATGGATTGTCCAACTCCGTGTAAACTAGCTGGAAACTCTGTGTGTGGAATGTCCACCTCAGAGTAAACTGCCACGAAACTCTGAATGTGGATTGTCCAACTCATAGTAAACTGGCTCGACGCTCTGTGTGTGGATTGTGCAACTCATAGTAAACTGGATCGATGCTCTGTGTGTGGATTGTCCAACTCAGAGTAAACTGACTCGAAGCTCTGTGTGTGGATTGTCCAACTGAGAGTAAACTGGCTCATAGCTCTGTGTGTGGATTGTCCGACTCAGAGTAAACTGTCTTGAAGCTCTGTGTGTGGATTGTCCATCTCACAGAAACTGACTCGAAACTCTGTGTGTGGATTATTCAACTCAGAGTAAACTGGCTCGAAGCTCTGTGTGTGGATTGTCCAACTCAGAGTAAACTGGCTGGAAGCTCTGTGTGTGGATTGTCCAACTCAGAGTAAACTGGCTCGAAGCTCTGTGTGTGGATTGTCCAACTCAGAGTAAACTGGCTGGAAGCTCTGTGTGTTGATTGACCAACTCAGAGTAAACTGGCTGGAAGCTCTGTGTGTTGATTGTCCAACTCAGAGTAAACTGGCTGGAAGCTCTGTGTGTGGATTGTCCAACTCAGAGTAAACTGGCTCGAAGCTCTGTGTGTGGATTGTCCAACTCAGAGTAAACTGGCTCGAAACTCTGCGTGTGGATTGTCCAACTCAGAGTAAACTGGCTCAAAGCTCTGTATGTGGATTGTCCAACTGAGATTAAACTGTCTCAAAGTTCTGTGTGTGGATTTTCCAAATCAGAGTAAACTGGCTGGAAGCTCTGCGTGTGGTTTGTCCAACTCAGAGTAAACTGTCTCAAAGCTCTGTGTGTGGATTGTCTAACTCACAGTAAACTGGCTCGAAGCTCTGTGTGTGGATTGTCCAACTGAGAGTAAACTGGCTCATAGCTCTGTGTGTGGATTGTCCGACTCAGAGTAAACTGTCTCGAAGCTCTGCGTGTGGATTGTCCAACTCACAGTAAACTGGCTCGAAGCTCTGTGTGTGGATTGTCCAACTCAGAATAAACTGGATCGAAGCTCTGTCTGTGGATTGTCCAACTCAGAGTAAACTGGCTGGAAGCTCTGTGTGTTGATTGTCCAACTCAGAGTAAACTGGCTAGAAGCTCTGTGTGTTGATTGTCCAACTCATGTAAACTGGCTGGAAGCTCTGTGTGTGGATTGTGCAACTCATAGTAAACTGGATCGAAGCTCTGTGTGTGGATTGTCCAACTCAGAGTAAACTGGCTGGAAGCTCTGTGTGTGGATTGTCCAACTCAGAGTAAACTGGCTCGAAGCTCTGTGTGTGGATTGTCCAAATCAGAGTAAACTGGATGGAAGCTCTGTGTGTTGATTGTCCAACTCAGAGTAAACTGGCTGGAAGCTCTGTGTGTTGATTGTCCAACTCAGAGTAAACTGGCTGGAAGCTCTGTGTGTGGATTGTCCAACTCAGAGTAAACTGGCTCGAAGCTCTGTGTGTGGATTGTCCAACTCAGAGTAAACTGGCTGGAAGCTCTGTGTGTGGATTGTCCAACTCAGAGTAAACTGGCTCGAAGCTCTGTGTGTGGATTGTCCAACTCAGAGTAAACTGGCTGGAAGCTCTGTGTGTTGATTGTCCAATTCAGAGTAAACTGGCTGGAAGCTCTGTGTGTGGATTGTCCAACTCAGAGTAAACTGGCTCGAAGCTCTGTGTGTGGATTGTCCAACTCAGTGTAAACTGGCTTGAAGCTCTGTGTGTGGATTGTCCAACTCAGAGTAAACTGGCTGGAAGCTCTGTGTGTGGATTGTCCAACTCTGAGTAAACTGGCAGGAAGCTCTGTGTGTGGATTGTCCAACTCTGAGTAAACTGGCTGGAAGCTCTGTGTGTGGATTGTCCAACTCTGAGTAAACTGGCTGGAAGCTCTGTGTGTGGATTGTCCATCTCAGAGAAACTGGCTCGAATCTCTGTGTGTGGTTTGTCCAACTCAGAGTAAACTGGCTCGAAGCTCTGTGTGTGGATTGTCCAACTGAGAGTAAACTGGCTCATAGCTCTGTGTGTGGATTGTCCAACTGAGAGTAAACTGGCTCGAAGCTTTGTGTGTGGATTGTCCGACTCAGAGTAAACTGGCTCGAAGCTCTGTGTGTGGATTGTCCAACTCAGAGTAAACTGGCTGGAAGCTCTGTGTGTTGATTGTCCAACTCAGAGTAAACTGGCTGGAAGCTCTGTGTGTTGATTGTCCAACTCAGAGTAAACTGGCTGGAAGCTCTGTGTGTGGATTGTCCAACTCAGAGTAAACTGTCTCAAAGCTCTGTGTGTGGATTGTCTAACTCACAGTAAACTGGCTCGAAGCTCTGTGTGTGGATTGTCCAACTGAGAGTAAACTGGCTCATAGCTCTGTGTGTGGATTGTCCGACTCAGAGTAAACTGTCTCGAAGCTCTGTGTGTGGATTGTCCATCTCACAGAAACTGACTCGAAACTCTGTGTGTGGATTGTTCAACTCAGAGTAAACTGGCTCGAAGCTCTGTGTGTGGATTGTCCACCTCAGTGTAAACTGGCTCGAAGCTCTGTGTGTGGATTGTCCAACTCAGAGTAAACTGCCTCGAAACTCTGAGTGTGGATTGTCCAACTCATAGAAAACTGGCTCGACGCTCTGTGTGTGGATTGTCCAACTGAGAGTAAACTGGCTCGAAGCTCAGTGTGTGGATTGTCCAACTCAGAGAAACTGGCTCGAAGCTCTGTGTGTGGATTGTTCTACTCAGAGTAAACTGGCTCGAAGCTCTGTGTATGGATTGTCCAACTCCGTGTAAACTAGCTGGAAACTCTGTGTGTGGAATGTTCACCTCAGTGTAAACTGCCACGAAACTCTGAGTGTGGATTGTCCAACTCATAGTAAACTGGCTCGACGCTCTGTGTGTGGATTGTGCAACTCATAGTAAACTGACTCGAAGCTCTGTGTGTGGATTGTCCAACTGAGAGTAAACTGGCTCATAGCTCTGTGTGTGGATTGTCCGACTCAGAGTAAACTGTCTTGAAGCTCTGTGTGTGGATTGTCCATCTCACAGAAACTGACTCGAAACTCTGTGTGTGGATTATTCAACTCAGAGTAAACTGGCTCGAAGCTCTGTGTGTGGATTGTCCAACTCAGAGTAAACTGGCTGGAAGCTCTGTGTGTGGATTGTCCAACTCAGAGTAAACTGGCTCGAAGCTCTGTGTGTGGATTGTCCAACTCAGAGTAAACTGGCTGGAAGCTCTGTGTGTTGATTGACCAACTCAGAGTAAACTGGCTGGAAGCTCTGTGTGTTGATTGTCCAACTCAGAGTAAACTGGCTGGAAGCTCTGTGTGTGGATTGTCCATCTCACAGAAACTGACTCGAAACTCTGTGTGTGGATTATTCAACTCAGAGTAAACTGGCTCGAAGCTCTGTGTGTGGATTGTCCAACTCAGAGTAAACTGGCTGGAAGCTCTGTGTGTGGATTGTCCAACTCAGAGTAAACTGGCTCGAAGCTCTGTGTGTGGATTGTCCAACTCAGAGTAAACTGTCTTGAAGCTCTGTGTGTGGATTGTCCATCTCACAGAAACTGACTCGAAACTCTGTGTGTGGATTATTCAACTCAGAGTAAACTGGCTCGAAGCTCTGTGTGTGGATTGTCCAACTCAGAGTAAACTGGCTGGAAGCTCTGTGTGTGGATTGTCCAACTCAGAGTAAACTGGCTCGAAGCTCTGTGTGTGGATTGTCCAACTCAGAGTAAACTGGCTGGAAGCTCTGTGTGTTGATTGACCAACTCAGAGTAAACTGGCTGGAAGCTCTGTGTGTTGATTGTCCAACTCAGAGTAAACTGGCTGGAAGCTCTGTGTGTGGATTGTCCAACTCAGAGTAAACTGGCTCGAAGCTCTGTGTGTGGATTGTCCAACTCAGAGTAAACTGGCTCGAAACTCTGCGTGTGGATTGTCCAACTCAGAGTAAACTGGCTCAAAGCTCTGTATGTGGATTGTCCAACTGAGATTAAACTGTCTCAAAGTTCTGTGTGTGGATTTTCCAAATCAGAGTAAACTGGCTGGAAGCTCTGCGTGTGGTTTGTCCAACTCAGAGTAAACTGTCTCAAAGCTCTGTGTGTGGATTGTCTAACTCACAGTAAACTGGCTCGAAGCTCTGTGTGTGGATTGTCCAACTGAGAGTAAACTGGCTCATAGCTCTGTGTGTGGATTGTCCGACTCAGAGTAAACTGTCTCGAAGCTCTGCGTGTGGATTGTCCAACTCACAGTAAACTGGCTCGAAGCTCTGTGTGTGGATTGTCCAACTCAGAATAAACTGGATCGAAGCTCTGTCTGTGGATTGTCCAACTCAGAGTAAACTGGCTGGAAGCTCTGTGTGTTGATTGTCCAACTCAGAGTAAACTGGCTAGAAGCTCTGTGTGTTGATTGTCCAACTCATGTAAACTGGCTGGAAGCTCTGTGTGTGGATTGTCTAACTCACAGTAAACTGGCTCGAAGCTCTGTGTGTGGATTGTCCAACTGAGAGTAAACTGGCTCATAGCTCTGTGTGTGGATTGTCCGACTCAGAGTAAACTGTCTCGAAGCTCTGCGTGTGGATTGTCCAACTCACAGTAAACTGGCTCGAAGCTCTGTGTGTGGATTGTCCAACTCAGAATAAACTGGATCGAAGCTCTGTCTGTGGATTGTCCAACTCAGAGTAAACTGGCTGGAAGCTCTGTGTGTTGATTGTCCAACTCAGAGTAAACTGGCTAGAAGCTCTGTGTGTTGATTGTCCAACTCATGTAAACTGGCTGGAAGCTCTGTGTGTGGATTGTGCAACTCATAGTAAACTGGATCGAAGCTCTGTGTGTGGATTGTCCAACTCAGAGTAAACTGGCTGGAAGCTCTGTGTGTGGATTGTCCAACTCAGAGTAAACTGGCTCGAAGCTCTGTGTGTGGATTGTCCAAATCAGAGTAAACTGGATGGAAGCTCTGTGTGTTGATTGTCCAACTCAGAGTAAACTGGCTGGAAGCTCTGTGTGTTGATTGTCCAACTCAGAGTAAACTGGCTGGAAGCTCTGTGTGTGGATTGTCCAACTCAGAGTAAACTGGCTCGAAGCTCTGTGTGTGGATTGTCCAACTCAGAGTAAACTGGCTGGAAGCTCTGTGTGTGGATTGTCCAACTCAGAGTAAACTGGCTCGAAGCTCTGTGTGTGGATTGTCCAACTCAGAGTAAACTGGCTGGAAGCTCTGTGTGTTGATTGTCCAATTCAGAGTAAACTGGCTGGAAGCTCTGTGTGTGGATTGTCCAACTCAGAGTAAACTGGCTCGAAGCTCTGTGTGTGGATTGTCCAACTCAGTGTAAACTGGCTTGAAGCTCTGTGTGTGGATTGTCCAACTCAGAGTAAACTGGCTGGAAGCTCTGTGTGTGGATTGTCCAACTCTGAGTAAACTGGCAGGAAGCTCTGTGTGTGGATTGTCCAACTCTGAGTAAACTGGCTGGAAGCTCTGTGTGTGGATTGTCCAACTCTGAGTAAACTGGCTGGAAGCTCTGTGTGTGGATTGTCCATCTCAGAGAAACTGGCTCGAATCTCTGTGTGTGGTTTGTCCAACTCAGAGTAAACTGGCTCGAAGCTCTGTGTGTGGATTGTCCAACTGAGAGTAAACTGGCTCATAGCTCTGTGTGTGGATTGTCCAACTGAGAGTAAACTGGCTCGAAGCTTTGTGTGTGGATTGTCCGACTCAGAGTAAACTGGCTCGAAGCTCTGTGTGTGGATTGTCCAACTCAGAGTAAACTGGCTGGAAGCTCTGTGTGTTGATTGTCCAACTCAGAGTAAACTGGCTGGAAGCTCTGTGTGTTGATTGTCCAACTCAGAGTAAACTGGCTGGAAGCTCTGTGTGTGGATTGTCCAACTCAGAGTAAACTGTCTCAAAGCTCTGTGTGTGGATTGTCTAACTCACAGTAAACTGGCTCGAAGCTCTGTGTGTGGATTGTCCAACTGAGAGTAAACTGGCTCATAGCTCTGTGTGTGGATTGTCCGACTCAGAGTAAACTGTCTCGAAGCTCTGTGTGTGGATTGTCCATCTCACAGAAACTGACTCGAAACTCTGTGTGTGGATTGTTCAACTCAGAGTAAACTGGCTCGAAGCTCTGTGTGTGGATTGTCCACCTCAGTGTAAACTGGCTCGAAGCTCTGTGTGTGGATTGTCCAACTCAGAGTAAACTGCCTCGAAACTCTGAGTGTGGATTGTCCAACTCATAGAAAACTGGCTCGACGCTCTGTGTGTGGATTGTCCAACTGAGAGTAAACTGGCTCGAAGCTCAGTGTGTGGATTGTCCAACTCAGAGAAACTGGCTCGAAGCTCTGTGTGTGGATTGTTCTACTCAGAGTAAACTGGCTCGAAGCTCTGTGTATGGATTGTCCAACTCCGTGTAAACTAGCTGGAAACTCTGTGTGTGGAATGTTCACCTCAGTGTAAACTGCCACGAAACTCTGAGTGTGGATTGTCCAACTCATAGTAAACTGGCTCGACGCTCTGTGTGTGGATTGTGCAACTCATAGTAAACTGGATCGAAGCTCAGTGTGTGGATTGTCCAACTCAGAGTAAACTGACTCGAAGCTCTGTGTGTGGATTGTCCAACTGAGAGTAAACTGGCTCATAGCTCTGAGTGTGGATTGTCCGACTCAGAGTAAACTGTCTCGAAGCTCTGTGTGTGGATTGTCCATCTCACAGAAACTGACTCGAAACTCTGTGTGTGGATTGTTCAACTCAGAGTAAACTGGCTCGAAGCTCTGGTGTGGATTGTCCAACTCAGAGAAACTGGCTGGAAGCTCTGTGTGTGGATTGTCCAACTCAGAGTAAACTGGCTGGAAGCTCTGTGTGTGGATTGTCCAACTCAGAGTAAACTGGCTCGAAGCTCTGTGTGTGGATTGTCCAACTCAGAGTAAACTGGCTGGAAGCTCTGTGTGTTGATTGTCCAACTCAGAGTAAACTGGCTGGAAGTTCTGTGTGTTGATTGTCCAACTCAGAGTAAACTGGCTGGAAGCTCTGTGTGTGGATTGTCCAACTCAGAGTAAACTGGCTCGAAACTCTGCGTGTGGATTGTCCAACTCAGAGTAAACTGGCTCAAAGCTCTGTATGTGGATTGTCCAACTGAGATTAAACTGTCTCAAAGCTCTGTGTGTGGATTTTCCAACTCAGAGTAAACTGGCTGGAAGCTCTGCGTGTGGTTTGTCCAACTCAGAGTAAACTGTCTCAAAGCTCTGTGTGTGGATTGTCTAACTCACAGTAAACTGGCTCGAAGCTCTGTGTGTGGATTGTCCAACTGAGAGTAAACTGGCTCATAGCTCTGTGTGTGGATTGTCCGACTCAGAGTAAACTGTCTCGAAGCTCTGTGTGTGGATTGTCCATCTCACAGAAACTGACTCGAAACTCTGTGTGTGGATTGTTCAACTCAGAGTTAACTGGCTCGAAGCTCTGTGTGTGGATTGTCCAACTCAGAGAAACTGGCTCGAAGCTCTGTGTGTGGATTGTTCAACTCAGAGTAAACTGCCTCGAAACTCTGAGTGTGGATTGTCCAACTCATAGTAAACTGGCTCGACGCTCTGTGTGTGGATTGTCCAACTCCGTGTAAACTAGCTGGAAACTCTGTGTGTGGATTGTCCACCTCAGAGTAAACTGGCTCGAAGCTCTGTGTGCGGATTGTCCAACTCAGAGTAAACTGCCACGAAACTCTGAGTGTGGATTGTCCAACTCATAGTAAACTGGCTCGACGCTCTGTGTGTGGATTGTCCAACTCAGAGTTAACTGGCTGGAAGTTCTGTGTGTGGATTGTCCAATTCAGAGTAAACTGGCTGGAAGCTCTGTGTGTGGATTGTCCAACTCAGAGTAAACTGGCTGGAAGCTCTGTGTGTGGATTGTCCAACTCAGAGTAAACTGGCTCGAAGCTCTGTGTGTGGATTGTCCAAATCAGAGTAAACTGGATGGAAGCTCTGTGTGTTGATTGTCCAACTCAGAGTAAACTGGCTGGAAGCTCTGTGTGTTGATTGTCCAACTCAGAGTAAACTGGCTGGAAGCTCTGTGTGTGGATTGTCCAACTCAGAGTAAACTGGCTCGAAGCTCTGTGTGTGGATTGTCCAACTCAGAGTAAACTGGCTGGAAGCTCTGTGTGTGGATTGTCCAACTCAGAGTAAACTGGCTCGAAGCTCTGTGTGTGGATTGTCCAACTCAGAGTAAACTGGCTGGAAGCTCTGTGTGTTGATTGTCCAATTCAGAGTAAACTGGCTGGAAGCTCTGTGTGTGGATTGTCCAACTCAGAGTAAACTGGCTCGAAGCTCTGTGTGTGGATTGTCCAACTCAGAGTAAACTGGCTTGAAGCTCTGTGTGTGGATTGTCCAACTCAGAGTAAACTGGCTGGAAGCTCTGTGTGTGGATTGTCCAACTCTGAGTAAACTGGCAGGAAGCTCTGTGTGTGGATTGTCCAACTCTGAGTAAACTGGCTGGAAGCTCTGTGTGTGGATTGTCCAACTCTGAGTAAACTGGCTGGAAGCTCTGTGTGTGGATTGTCCATCTCAGAGAAACTGGCTCGAATCTCTGTGTGTGGTTTGTCCAACTCAGAGTAAACTGGCTCGAAGCTCTGTGTGTGGATTGTCCAACTGAGAGTAAACTGGCTCATAGCTCTGTGTGTGGATTGTCCAACTGAGAGTAAACTGGCTCGAAGCTTTGTGTGTGGATTGTCCGACTCAGAGTAAACTGGCTCGAAGCTCTGTGTGTGGATTGTCCAACTCAGAGTAAACTGGCTGGAAGCTCTGTGTGTTGATTGTCCAACTCAGAGTAAACTGGCTGGAAGCTCTGTGTGTTGATTGTCCAACTCAGAGTAAACTGGCTGGAAGCTCTGTGTGTGGATTGTCCAACTCAGAGTAAACTGTCTCAAAGCTCTGTGTGTGGATTGTCTAACTCACAGTAAACTGGCTCGAAGCTCTGTGTGTGGATTGTCCAACTGAGAGTAAACTGGCTCATAGCTCTGTGTGTGGATTGTCCGACTCAGAGTAAACTGTCTCGAAGCTCTGTGTGTGGATTGTCCATCTCACAGAAACTGACTCGAAACTCTGTGTGTGGATTGTTCAACTCAGAGTAAACTGGCTCGAAGCTCTGTGTGTGGATTGTCCACCTCAGAGTAAACTGGCTCGAAGCTCTGTGTGTGGATTGTCCAACTCAGAGTAAACTGCCTCGAAACTCTGAGTGTGGATTGTCCAACTCATAGAAAACTGGCTCGACGCTCTGTGTGTGGATTGTCCAACTGAGAGTAAACTGGCTCGAAGCTCAGTGTGTGGATTGTCCAACTCAGAGAAACTGGCTCGAAGCTCTGTGTGTGGATTGTTCTACTCAGAGTAAACTGGCTCGAAGCTCTGTGTATGGATTGTCCAACTCCGTGTAAACTAGCTGGAAACTCTGTGTGTGGAATGTTCACCTCAGTGTAAACTGCCACGAAACTCTGAGTGTGGATTGTCCAACTCATAGTAAACTGGCTCGACGCTCTGTGTGTGGATTGTGCAACTCAGAGTAAACTGACTCGAAGCTCTGTGTGTGGATTGTCCAACTGAGAGTAAACTGGCTCATAGCTCTGAGTGTGGATTGTCCGACTCAGAGTAAACTGTCTCGAAGCTCTGTGTGTGGATTGTCCATCTCACAGAAACTGACTCGAAACTCTGTGTGTGGATTGTTCAACTCAGAGTAAACTGGCTCGAAGCTCTGGTGTGGATTGTCCAACTCAGAGAAACTGGCTGGAAGCTCTGTGTGTGGATTGTCCAACTCAGAGTAAACTGGCTGGAAGCTCTGTGTGTGGATTGTCCAACTCAGAGTAAACTGGCTCGAAGCTCTGTGTGTGGATTGTCCAACTCAGAGTAAACTGGCTGGAAGCTCTGTGTGTTGATTGTCCAACTCAGAGTAAACTGGCTGGAAGTTCTGTGTGTTGATTGTCCAACTCAGAGTAAACTGGCTGGAAGCTCTGTGTGTGGATTGTCCAACTCAGAGTAAACTGGCTCGAAGCTCTGTGTGTGGATTGTCCAACTCAGAGTAAACTGGCTCGAAACTCTGCGTGTGGATTGTCCAACTCAGAGTAAACTGGCTCAAAGCTCTGTATGTGGATTGTCCAACTGAGATTAAACTGTCTCAAAGCTCTGTGTGTGGATTTTCCAACTCAGAGTAAACTGGCTGGAAGCTCTGCGTGTGGTTTGTCCAACTCAGAGTAAACTGTCTCAAAGCTCTGTGTGTGGATTGTCTAACTCACAGTAAACTGGCTCGAAGCTCTGTGTGTGGATTGTCCAACTGAGAGTAAACTGGCTCATAGCTCTGTGTGTGGATTGTCCGACTCAGAGTAAACTGTCTCGAAGCTCTGTGTGTGGATTGTCCATCTCACAGAAACTGACTCGAAACTCTGTGTGTGGATTGTTCAACTCAGAGTTAACTGGCTCGAAGCTCTGTGTGTGGATTGTCCAACTCAGAGAAACTGGCTCGAAGCTCTGTGTGTGGATTGTTCAACTCAGAGTAAACTGGCTCGAAGCTCTGTGTGTGGATTGTCCAACTCAGAGAAACTGACTCTAAGCTCTGTGTGTGGATTGTCCAACTCCGTGTAAACTAGCTGGAAACTCTGTGTGTGGATTGTCCACCTCAGAGTAAACTGGCTCGAAGCTCTGTGTGTGGATTGTCCAACTCAGAGTAAACTGCCTCGAAACTCTGAGTGTGGATTGTCCAACTCATAGTTAACTGGTTCGAAGCTCTGTGTGTGGATTGTCCAACTCAGAGTAAACTGGCTGGAAGCTCAGTGTGTTGATTGTCCAACTCAGAGTAAACTGGCTGGAAGCTCTGTGTGTTGATTGTCCAACTCAGAGTAAACTGGCTGGAAGCTCTGTGTGTTGATTGTCCAACTCAGAGTAAACTGGCTCGAAGCTCTGTGTGTGGATTGTCCAACTCAGAGTAAACTGTCTCAAAGCTCTGTGTGTGGATTGTCCAACTCAGAGTAAACTGGCTCGAAGCTCTGTGTGTGGATTGTCCAACTCTGAGTAAACTGGCTTGAAGCTCTGTGTGTGGATTGTCCAACTCAGAGTAAACTGGTTCGAAGCTCTGTGTGTGGATTGTCCAACTCAGAGTCAACTGGCTGGAAGCTATGTGTGTTGATTGTCCAACTCAGAGTAAACTGGCTGGAAGCTCTGTGTGTTGATTGTCCAACTCAGTGTAAACTGGTTGGAAGCTCTGTGAGTGGATTGTCCGACTCAGAGTAAACTGGCTCGAAGCTCTGTTTGTGGATTGTCCAACTCAGAGTAAACTGTCTCGAAGCTCTGTGTGTGGATTGTCCATCTCAGAGAAACTGACTCGAAACTCTGTGTGTGGATTGTCCAACTCAGGGTAAACTGTCTCGAAGCTCTGTGTGTGGATTATCCAACTCAGAGTAAACTGGCTCAAATCTCTGTGTGTGGATTGTCCAACTCAGAGTAAACTGGCTCGAAGCTCTATGTGTGGATTGTCCAACTCAGAGTAAACTGACTCAAAGCTCTGTGTGTGGATTGTCCAACTCACAGTAAACTGGCTCGAAGCTCTGTGTGTGGATTGTCCAACTCAGAGTAAACTGGCTGGAAGCTCTGTGTGTTGATTGTCCAACTCAGTGTAAACTGGCTGGAAGCTCTGTGTGTTGATTGTCCAACTCAGAGTAAACTGGCTCGAAGCTCTGTGTGTGGATTGTCCAACTCAGAGTAAACTGTCTCAAAGCTCTGTGTGTGGATTGTCCAACTCAGAGTAAACTGGCTCGAAGCTCTGTGTGTGGATTGTCCAACTCAGAGTAAACTGGCTTGAAGCTCTGTGTGTGGATTGTCCAACTCAGAGTAAACTGGTTCGAAGCTCTGTGTGTGGATTGTCCAACTCAGAGTAAACTTGCTGGAAGCTCTGTGTGTTGATTGTCCAACACAGTGTAAACTGGCTGGAAGCTCTGTGTGTTGATTCTCCAACTCTGTGTAAACTGGCTGGAAGCTCTGTGTGTGGATTGTCCAACTCAGAGTAAACTGTCTCGAAGCTCTGTGTGTGGATTGTCCATCTCAGAGAAACTGACTCGAAACTCTGTGTGTGGATTGTCCAACTCAGAGTAAACTGTCTCGAAACTCTGTGTGTGGATTGTCCAACTCAGAGTAAACTGTCTCGAAGCTCTGTGTGTGGATTATCCAACTCAGAGTAAACTGGCTCGAATCTCTGTGTGTGGATTGTCCAACTCAGAGTAAACTGGCTCGAAGCTCTGTGTGTGGATTGTCCAACTCAGAGTAAACTGACTCAAAGCTCTGTGTGTGGATTGTCCAACTCAGAGTAAACTGGCTCGAAGCTCTGTGTGTGGATTGTTCAACTCAGAGTAAACTGGTTCGAAGCTCTGTGTGTGGATTGTCCAACTCAGAGTAAACTGTCTCGAAGCTCTGTGTGTGGACTGTCCAACTGAGATTAAACTGTCTCAAAGCTCTGTGTGTGCATTGTCCAACTCAGAGTAAACTGACTCAAAGCTCTGTGTGTGGATTGTCCAACTCAGAGTAAACTGGCTCGAAGCTCTGTGTGTGGATTGTCCAACTCAGTGTAAACTGGCTTGAAGCTCTGTGTGTGGATTGTCCAACTCAGAGTAAACTGGCTGGAAGCTCTGTGTGTGGATTGTCCAACTCTGAGTAAACTGGCAGGAAGCTCTGTGTGTGGATTGTCCAACTCTGAGTAAACTGGCTGGAAGCTCTGTGTGTGGATTGTCCAACTCTGAGTAAACTGGCTGGAAGCTCTGTGTGTGGATTGTCCATCTCAGAGAAACTGGCTCGAATCTCTGTGTGTGGTTTGTCCAACTCAGAGTAAACTGGCTCGAAGCTCTGTGTGTGGATTGTCCAACTGAGAGTAAACTGGCTCATAGCTCTGTGTGTGGATTGTCCAACTGAGAGTAAACTGGCTCGAAGCTTTGTGTGTGGATTGTCCGACTCAGAGTAAACTGGCTCGAAGCTCTGTGTGTGGATTGTCCAACTCAGAGTAAACTGGCTGGAAGCTCTGTGTGTTGATTGTCCAACTCAGAGTAAACTGGCTGGAAGCTCTGTGTGTTGATTGTCCAACTCAGAGTAAACTGGCTGGAAGCTCTGTGTGTGGATTGTCCAACTCAGAGTAAACTGTCTCAAAGCTCTGTGTGTGGATTGTCTAACTCACAGTAAACTGGCTCGAAGCTCTGTGTGTGGATTGTCCAACTGAGAGTAAACTGGCTCATAGCTCTGTGTGTGGATTGTCCGACTCAGAGTAAACTGTCTCGAAGCTCTGTGTGTGGATTGTCCATCTCACAGAAACTGACTCGAAACTCTGTGTGTGGATTGTTCAACTCAGAGTAAACTGGCTCGAAGCTCTGTGTGTGGATTGTCCACCTCAGAGTAAACTGGCTCGAAGCTCTGTGTGTGGATTGTCCAACTCAGAGTAAACTGCCTCGAAACTCTGAGTGTGGATTGTCCAACTCATAGAAAACTGGCTCGACGCTCTGTGTGTGGATTGTCCAACTGAGAGTAAACTGGCTCGAAGCTCAGTGTGTGGATTGTCCAACTCAGAGAAACTGGCTCGAAGCTCTGTGTGTGGATTGTTCTACTCAGAGTAAACTGGCTCGAAGCTCTGTGTATGGATTGTCCAACTCCGTGTAAACTAGCTGGAAACTCTGTGTGTGGAATGTTCACCTCAGTGTAAACTGCCACGAAACTCTGAGTGTGGATTGTCCAACTCATAGTAAACTGGCTCGACGCTCTGTGTGTGGATTGTGCAACTCATAGTAAACTGGATCGAAGCTCAGTGTGTGGATTGTCCAACTCAGAGTAAACTGACTCGAAGCTCTGTGTGTGGATTGTCCAACTGAGAGTAAACTGGCTCATAGCTCTGAGTGTGGATTGTCCGACTCAGAGTAAACTGTCTCGAAGCTCTGTGTGTGGATTGTCCATCTCACAGAAACTGACTCGAAACTCTGTGTGTGGATTGTTCAACTCAGAGTAAACTGGCTCGAAGCTCTGGTGTGGATTGTCCAACTCAGAGAAACTGGCTGGAAGCTCTGTGTGTGGATTGTCCAACTCAGAGTAAACTGGCTGGAAGCTCTGTGCGTGGATTGTCCAACTCAGAGTAAACTGGCTCGAAGCTCTGTGTGTGGATTGTCCAACTCAGAGTAAACTGGCTGGAAGCTCTGTGTGTTGATTGTCCAACTCAGAGTAAACTGGCTGGAAGTTCTGTGTGTTGATTGTCCAACTCAGAGTAAACTGGCTGGAAGCTCTGTGTGTGGATTGTCCAACTCAGAGTAAACTGGCTCGAAGCTCTGTGTGTGGATTGTCCAACTCAGAGTAAACTGGCTCGAAACTCTGCGTGTGGATTGTCCAACTCAGAGTAAACTGGCTCAAAGCTCTGTATGTGGATTGTCCAACTGAGATTAAACTGTCTCAAAGCTCTGTGTGTGGATTGTCTAACTCACAGTAAACTGGCTCGAAGCTCTGTGTGTGGATTGTCCAACTGAGAGTAAACTGGCTCATAGCTCTGTGTGTGGATTGTCCGACTCAGAGTAAACTGTCTCGAAGCTCTGTGTGTGGATTGTCCATCTCACAGAAACTGACTCGAAACTCTGTGTGTGGATTGTTCAACTCAGAGTTAACTGGCTCGAAGCTCTGTGTGTGGATTGTCCAACTCAGAGAAACTGGCTCGAAGCTCTGTGTGTGGATTGTTCAACTCAGAGTAAACTGCCTCGAAACTCTGAGTGTGGATTGTCCAACTCATAGTAAACTGGCTCGACGCTCTGTGTGTGGATTGTCCAACTCCGTGTAAACTAGCTGGAAACTCTGTGTGTGGATTGTCCACCTCAGAGTAAACTGGCTCGAAGCTCTGTGTGCGGATTGTCCAACTCAGAGTAAACTGCCACGAAACTCTGAGTGTGGATTGTCCAACTCATAGTAAACTGGCTCGACGCTCTGTGTGTGGATTGTCCAACTCAGAGTTAACTGGCTGGAAGTTCTGTGTGTGGATTGTCCAATTCAGAGTAAACTGGCTGGAAGCTCTGTGTGTGGATTGTCCAACTCAGAGTAAACTGGCTGGAAGCTCTGTGTGTGGATTGTCCAACTCAGAGTAAACTGGCTCGAAGCTCTGTGTGTGGATTGTCCAAATCAGAGTAAACTGGATGGAAGCTCTGTGTGTTGATTGTCCAACTCAGAGTAAACTGGCTGGAAGCTCTGTGTGTTGATTGTCCAACTCAGAGTAAACTGGCTGGAAGCTCTGTGTGTGGATTGTCCAACTCAGAGTAAACTGGCTCGAAGCTCTGTGTGTGGATTGTCCAACTCAGAGTAAACTGGCTGGAAGCTCTGTGTGTGGATTGTCCAACTCAGAGTAAACTGGCTCGAAGCTCTGTGTGTGGATTGTCCAACTCAGAGTAAACTGGCTGGAAGCTCTGTGTGTTGATTGTCCAATTCAGAGTAAACTGGCTGGAAGCTCTGTGTGTGGATTGTCCAACTCAGAGTAAACTGGCTCGAAGCTCTGTGTGTGGATTGTCCAACTCAGAGTAAACTGGCTTGAAGCTCTGTGTGTGGATTGTCCAACTCAGAGTAAACTGGCTGGAAGCTCTGTGTGTGGATTGTCCAACTCTGAGTAAACTGGCAGGAAGCTCTGTGTGTGGATTGTCCAACTCTGAGTAAACTGGCTGGAAGCTCTGTGTGTGGATTGTCCAACTCTGAGTAAACTGGCTGGAAGCTCTGTGTGTGGATTGTCCATCTCAGAGAAACTGGCTCGAATCTCTGTGTGTGGTTTGTCCAACTCAGAGTAAACTGGCTCGAAGCTCTGTGTGTGGATTGTCCAACTGAGAGTAAACTGGCTCATAGCTCTGTGTGTGGATTGTCCAACTGAGAGTAAACTGGCTCGAAGCTTTGTGTGTGGATTGTCCGACTCAGAGTAAACTGGCTCGAAGCTCTGTGTGTGGATTGTCCAACTCAGAGTAAACTGGCTGGAAGCTCTGTGTGTTGATTGTCCAACTCAGAGTAAACTGGCTGGAAGCTCTGTGTGTTGATTGTCCAACTCAGAGTAAACTGGCTGGAAGCTCTGTGTGTGGATTGTCCAACTCAGAGTAAACTGTCTCAAAGCTCTGTGTGTGGATTGTCTAACTCACAGTAAACTGGCTCGAAGCTCTGTGTGTGGATTATCCAACTGAGAGTAAACTGGCTCATAGCTCTGAGTGTGGATTGTCCGACTCAGAGTAAACTGTCTCGAAGCTCTGTGTGTGGATTGTCCATCTCACAGAAACTGACTCGAAACTCTGTGTGTGGATTGTTCAACTCAGAGTAAACTGGCTCGAAGCTCTGGTGTGGATTGTCCAACTCAGAGAAACTGGCTGGAAGCTCTGTGTGTGGATTGTCCAACTCAGAGTAAACTGGCTGGAAGCTCTGTGTGTGGATTGTCCAACTCAGAGTAAACTGGCTCGAAGCTCTGTGTGTGGATTGTCCAACTCAGAGTAAACTGGCTGGAAGCTCTGTGTGTTGATTGTCCAACTCAGAGTAAACTGGCTGGAAGTTCTGTGTGTTGATTGTCCAACTCAGAGTAAACTGGCTGGAAGCTCTGTGTG
The DNA here is from genome assembly GCF_048418815.1 of Hemitrygon akajei. Classification (NCBI taxonomy): domain Eukaryota; kingdom Metazoa; phylum Chordata; class Chondrichthyes; order Myliobatiformes; family Dasyatidae; genus Hemitrygon; species Hemitrygon akajei. Next base: position 5,040,985 of record NC_133145.1, on the reverse strand, counting down.
TGGATTGTCCAACTCAGAGTAAACTGGCTCGAAGCTCTGTGTGTGGATTGTCCAACTCAGAGTAAACTGGCTCGAAACTCTGCGTGTGGATTGTCCAACTCAGAGTAAACTGGCTCAAAGCTCTGTATGTGGATTGTCCAACTGAGATTAAACTGTCTCAAAGCTCTGTGTGTGGATTTTCCAACTCAGAGTAAACTGGCTGGAAGCTCTGCGTGTGGTTTGTCCAACTCAGAGTAAACTGTCTCAAAGCTCTGTGTGTGGATTGTCTAACTCACAGTAAACTGGCTCGAAGCTCTGTGTGTGGATTGTCCAACTGAGAGTAAACTGGCTCATAGCTCTGTGTGTGGATTGTCCGACTCAGAGTAAACTGTCTCGAAGCTCTGTGTGTGGATTGTCCATCTCACAGAAACTGACTCGAAACTCTGTGTGTGGATTGTTCAACTCAGAGTTAACTGGCTCGAAGCTCTGTGTGTGGATTGTCCAACTCAGAGAAACTGGCTCGAAGCTCTGTGTGTGGATTGTTCAACTCAGAGTAAACTGGCTCGAAGCTCTGTGTGTGGATTGTCCAACTCAGAGAAACTGACTCTAAGCTCTGTGTGTGGATTGTCCAACTCCGTGTAAACTAGCTGGAAACTCTGTGTGTGGATTGTCCACCTCAGAGTAAACTGGCTCGAAGCTCTGTGTGTGGATTGTCCAACTCAGAGTAAACTGCCTCGAAACTCTGAGTGTGGATTGTCCAACTCATAGTTAACTGGTTCGAAGCTCTGTGTGTGGATTGTCCAACTCAGAGTAAACTGGCTGGAAGCTCAGTGTGTTGATTGTCCAACTCAGAGTAAACTGGCTGGAAGCTCTGTGTGTTGATTGTCCAACTCAGAGTAAACTGGCTGGAAGCTCTGTGTGTTGATTGTCCAACTCAGAGTAAACTGGCTCGAAGCTCTGTGTGTGGATTGTCCAACTCAGAGTAAACTGTCTCAAAGCTCTGTGTGTGGATTGTCCAACTCAGAGTAAACTGGCTCGAAGCTCTGTGTGTGGATTGTCCAACTCTGAGTAAACTGGCTTGAAGCTCTGTGTGTGGATTGTCCAACTCAGAGTAAACTGGTTCGAAGCTCTGTGTGTGGATTCTCCAACTCAGAGTCAACTGGCTGGAAGCTATGTGTGTTGATTGTCCAACTCAGAGTAAACTGGCTGGAAGCTCTGTGTGTTGATTGTCCAACTCAGTGTAAACTGGTTGGAAGCTCTGTGAGTGGATTGTCCGACTCAGAGTAAACTGGCTCGAAGCTCTGTTTGTGGATTGTCCAACTCAGAGTAAACTGTCTCGAAGCTCTGTGTGTGGATTGTCCATCTCAGAGAAACTGACTCGAAACTCTGTGTGTGGATTGTCCAACTCAGAGTAAACTGTCTCGAAGCTCTGTGTGTGGATTATCCAACTCAGAGTAAACTGGCTCAAATCTCTGTGTGTGGATTGTCCAACTCAGAGTAAACTGGCTCGAAGCTCTATGTGTGGATTGTCCAACTCAGAGTAAACTGACTCAAAGCTCTGTGTGTGGATTGTCCAACTCACAGTAAACTGGCTCGAAGCTCTGTGTGTGGATTGTTCAACTCAGAGTAAACTGGATCGAAGCTCTGTGTGTGGATTGTCCAACTCAGAGTAAACTGTCTCGAAGCTCTGTGTGTGTACTGTCCAACTGAGATTAAACTGTCTCAAAGCTCTGTGTGTGGATTGTCCAACTCAGAGTAAACTATCTCAAAGCTCTGTGTGTGGATTGTCCAAATCAGAGTAAATCGTCTCGAAGCTCTGTGTGTGGATTGTCCAACTCAGAGTAAACTGGCTGGAAGTTCTGTGTGTGGATTGTCCAATTCAGAGTAAACTGGCTGGAAGCTCTGTGTGTGGATTGTCCAACTCAGAGTAAACTGGCTGGAAGCTCTGTGTGTTGATTGTCCAACTCAGTGTAAACTGGCTGGAAGCTCTGTGTGTTGATTGTCCAACTCAGAGTAAACTGGCTCGAAGCTCTGTGTGTGGATTGTCCAACTCAGAGTAAACTGTCTCAAAGCTCTGTGTGTGGATTGTCCAACTCAGAGTAAACTGGCTCGAAGCTCTGTGTGTGGATTGTCCAACTCAGAGTAAACTGGCTTGAAGCTCTGTGTGTGGATTGACCAACTCAGAGTAAACTGGTTCGAAGCTCTGTGTGTGGATTGTCCAACTCAGAGTAAACTTGCTGGAAGCTCTGTGTGTTGATTGTCCAACACAGTGTAAACTGGCTGGAAGCTCTGTGTGTTGATTCTCCAACTCTGTGTAAACTGGCTGGAAGCTCTGTGAGTGGATTGTCCGTCTCAGAGTAAACTGGATCGAAGCTCTGTGTGTGGATTGTCCAACTCAGAGTAAACTGTCTCGAAGCTCTGTGTGTGGATTGTCCATCTCAGAGAAACTGACTCGAAACTCTGTGTGTGGATTGTCCAACTCAGAGTAAACTGTCTCGAAGCTCTGTGTGTGGATTATCCAACTCAGAGTAAACTGGCTCGAATCTCTGTGTGTGGATTGTCCAACTCAGAGTAAACTGGCTCGAAGCTCTGTGTGTGGATTGTCCAACTCAGAGTAAACTGACTCAAAGCTCTGTGTGTGGATTGTCCAACTCAGAGTAAACTGGCTCGAAGCTCTGTGTGTGGATTGTTCAACTCAGAGTAAACTGGTTCGAAGCTCTGTGTGTGGATTGTCCAACTCAGAGTAAACTGTCTCGAAGCTCTGTGTGTGGACTGTCCAACTGAGATTAAACTGTCTCTAAGCTCTGTGTGTGCATTGTCCAACTCAGAGTAAACTGACTCAAAGCTCTGTGTGTGGATTGTCCAACTCAGAGTAAACTGACTCAAAGCTCTGTGTGTGGATTGTCCGACTCAGAGTAAACTGTCTCGAAGCTCTGTGTGTGGATTGTCCATCTCACAGAAACTGACTCGAAACTCTATGTGTGGATTGTTCAACTCAGAGTAAACTGGCTCGAAGATCTGGTGTGGATTGTCCAACTCAGAGAAACTGGCTGGAAGCTCTGTGTGTGGATTGTCCAACTCAGAGTAAACTGGCTGGAAGCTCTGTGTGTGGATTGTCCAACTCAGAGTAAACTGGCTCGAAGCTCTGTGTGTGGATTGTCCAACTCAGAGTAAACTGGCTGGAAGCTCTGTGTGTTGATTGTCCAACTCAGAGTAAACTGGCTGGAAGCTCTGTGTGTTGATTGTCCAACTCAGAGTAAACTGGCTGGAAGCTCTGTGTGTGGATTGTCCAACTCAGAGTAAACTGGCTCGAAGCTCTGTGTGTGGATTGTCCAACTCAGAGTAAACTGGCTCGAAACTCTGCGTGTGGATTGTCCAACTCAGAGTAAACTGGCTCAAAGCTCTGTATGTGGATTGTCCAACTGAGATTAAACTGTCTCAAAGCTCTGTGTGTGGATTTTCCAACTCAGAGTAAACTGGCTGGAAGCTCTGCGTGTGGTTTGTCCAACTCAGAGTAAACTGTCTCAAAGCTCTGTGTGTGGATTGTCTAACTCACAGTAAACTGGCTCGAAGCTCTGTGTGTGGATTGTCCAACTGAGAGTAAACTGGCTCATAGCTCTGTGTGTGGATTGTCCGACTCAGAGTAAACTGTCTCGAAGCTCTGTGTGTGGATTGTCCATATCACAGAAACTGACTCGAAACTCTGTGTGTGGATTGTTCAACTCAGAGTTAACTGGCTCGAAGCTCTGTGTGTGGATTGTCCAACTCAGAGAAACTGGCTCGAAGCTCTGTGTGTGGATTGTTCAACTCAGAGTAAACTGGCTCGAAGCTCTGTGTGTGGATTGTCCAACTCAGAGAAACTGACTCTAAGCTCTGTGTGTGGATTGTCCAACTCCGTGTAAACTAGCTGGAAACTCTGTGTGTGGATTGTCCACCTCAGAGTAAACTGGCTCGAAGCTCTGTGTGTGGATTGTCCAACTCAGAGTAAACTGCCTCGAAACTCTGAGTGTGGATTGTCCAACTCAGAGTAAACTGGCTGGAAGCTCTGTGTGTTGATTGTCCAACTCAGAGTAAACTGGCTCGAAGCTCTGTGTGTGGATTGTCCAACTCAGAGTAAACTGTCTCAAAGCTCTGTGTGTGGATTGTCCAACTCAGAGTAAACTGGCTCGAAGCTCTGTGTGTGGATTGTCCAACTCTGAGTAAACTGGCTTGAAGCTCTGTGTGTGGATTGTCCAACTCAGAGTAAACTGGTTCGAAGCTCTGTGTGTGGATTGTCCAACTCAGAGTCAACTGGCTGGAAGCTATGTGTGTTGATTGTCCAACTCAGAGTAAACTGGCTGGAAGCTCTGTGTGTTGATTGTCCAACTCAGTGTAAACTGGTTGGAAGCTCTGTGAGTGGATTGTCCGACTCAGAGTAAACTGGCTCGAAGCCCTGTTTGTGGATTGTCCAACTCAGAGTAAACTGTCTCGAAGCTCTGTGTGTGGATTGTCCATCTCAGAGAAACTGACTCGAAACTCTGTGTGTGGATTGTCCAACTCAGAGTAAACTGTCTCGAAGCTCTGTGTGTGGATTATCCAACTCAGAGTAAACTGGCTCGAATCTCTGTGTGTGGATTGTCCAACTCAGAGTAAACTGGCTCGAAGCTCTGTGTGTGGATTGTCCAACTCAGAGTAAACTGACTCAAAGCTCTGTGTGTGGATTGTCCAACTCAGAGTAAACTGGCTCGAAGCTCTGTGTGTGGATTGTTCAACTCAGAGTAAACTGGATCGAAGCTCTGTGTGTGGATTGTCCAACTCAGAGTAAACTGTCTCGAAGCTCTGTGTGTGGACTGTCCAACTGAGATTAAACTGTCTCAAAGCTCTGTGTGTGGATTGTCCAACTCAGAGTAAACTATCTCAAAGCTCTGTGTGTGGATTGTCCAAATCAGAGTAAATCGTCTCGAAGCTCTGTGTGTGGATTGTCCAACTCAGAGTAAACTGGCTGGAAGTTCTGTGTGTGGATTGTCCAATTCAGAGTAAACTGGCTGGAAGCTCTGTGTGTGGATTGTCCAACTCAGAGTAAACTGGCTGGAAGCTCTGTGTGTTGATTGTCCAACTCAGTGTAAACTGGCTGGAAGCTCTGTGTGTGGATTGTCCAACTCAGAGTAAACTGGCTCGAAGCTCTGTGTGTGGATTGTCCAACTCAGAGTAAACTGTCTCAAAGCTCTGTGTGTGGATTGTCCAACTCAGAGTAAACTGGCTCGAAGCTCTGTGTGTGGATTGTCCAACTCAGAGTAAACTGGCTTGAAGCTCTGTGTGTGGATTGTACAACTCAGAGTAAACTGGTTCGAAGCTCTGTGTGTGGATTGTCCAACTCAGAGTAAACTTGCTGGAAGCTCTGTGTGTTGATTGTCCAACACAGAGTAAACTGGCTGGAAGCTCTGTGTGTTGATTGTCCAACTCTGTGTAAACTGGCTGGAAGCTCTGTGAGTGGATTGTCCGTCTCAGAGTACACTGTCTCGAAGCTCTGTGTGTGGATTGTCCAACTCAGAGTAAACTGTCTCGAAGCTCTGTGTGTGGATTGTCCATCTCAGAGAAACTGACTCGAAACTCTGTGTGTGGATTGTCCAACTCAGAGTAAACTGTCTCGAAGCTCTGTGTGTGGATTATCCAACTCAGAGTAAACTGGCTCGAATCTCTGTGTGTGGATTGTCCAACTCAGAGTAAACTGGCTCGAAGCTCTGTGTGTGGATTGTCCAACTCAGAGTAAACTGACTCAAAGCTCTGTGTGTGGATTGTCCAACTCAGAGTAAACTGGCTCGAAGCTCTGTGTGTGGATTGTTCAACTCAGAGTAAACTGGTTCGAAGCTCTGTGTGTGGATTGTCCAACTCAGAGTAAACTGTCTCGAAGCTCTGTGTCTGGACTGTCCAACTGAGATTAAACTGTCTCAAAGCTCTGTGTGTGGATTGTCCAACTCAGAGTAAACTATCTCAAAGCTCTGTGTGTGGATTGTCCAACTCAGAGTAAATCGTCTCGAAGCTCTGTGTGTGGATTGTCCAACTCAGAGTAAACTAGCTGGAAGTTCTGAGAGTGGATTGTCCAATTCAGAGTAAACTGGCTGGAAGCTCTGTGTGTGGATTGTCCAACTCAGAGTAAACTGGCTGGAAGCTCTGTGTGTGGATTGTCCAACTCAGAGTAAACTGGCTCAAAGCTCTGTGTGTGGATTGTCCAACTCAGAGTAAACTGGCTGGAAGCTCTGTGTGTTGATTGTCCAACTCAGAGTAAACTGGCTGGAAGCTCTGTGTGTTGATTGTCCTACTCAGAGTAAACTGGCTGGAAGCTCTGTGTGTGGATTGTCCAACTCAGAGTAAACTGGCTCGAAGCTCTGTGTGTGGATTGTCCAACTCTGAGTAAACTGGCTGGAAGCTCTGAGTGTGGATTGTCCAACTCATAGTAAACTGGTTCGAAGCTCTGTGTGTGGATTGTCCAACTCAGTGTAAACTGGCTGGAAGCTCAGTGTGTTGATTGTCCAACTCAGAGTAAACTGGCTGGAAGCTCTGTGTGTTGATTGTCCAACTCAGAGTAAACTGGCTGGAAGCTCTGTGTGTTGATTGTCCAACTCAGAGTAAACTGGCTCGAAGCTCTGTGTGTGGATTGTCCAACTCAGAGTAAACTGTCTCAAAGCTCTGTGTGTGGATTGTCCAACTCAGAGTAAACTGGCTCGAAGCTCTGTGTGTGGATTGTCCAACTCTGAGTAAACTGGCTTGAAGCTCTGTGTGTGGATTGTCCAACTCAGAGTAAACTGGTTCGAAGCTCTGTGTGTGGATTGTCCAACTCAGAGTCAACTGGCTGGAAGCTATGTGTGTTGATTGTCCAACTCAGAGTAAACTGGCTAGAAGCTCTGTGTGTTGATTGTCCAACTCAGTGTAAACTGGTTGGAAGCTCTGTGAGTGGATTGTCCGACTCAGAGTAAACTGGCTCGAAGCCCTGTTTGTGGATTGTCCAACTCAGAGTAAACTGTCTCGAAGCTCTGTATGTGGATTGTCCATCTCAGAGAAACTGACTCGAAACTCTGTGTGTGGATTGTCCAACTCAGAGTAAACTGTCTCGAAGCTCTGTGTGTGGATTATCCAACTCAGAGTAAACTGGCTCGAATCTCTGTGTGTGGATTGTCCAACTCAGAGTAAACTGGCTCGAAGCTCTGTGTGTGGATTGTCCAACTCAGAGTAAACTGACTCAAAGCTCTGTGTGTGGATTGTCCAACTCAGAGTAAACTGGCTCGAAGCTCTGTGTGTGGATTGTTCAACTCAGAGTAAACTGGATCGAAGCTCTGTGTGTGGATTGTCCAACTCAGAGTAAACTGTCTCGAAGCTCTGTGTGTGGACTGTCCAACTGAGATTAAACTGTCTCAAAGCTCTGTGTGTGGATTGTCCAACTCAGAGTAAACTATCTCAAAGCTCTGTGTGTGGATTGTCCAAATCAGAGTAAATCGTCTCGAAGCTCTGTGTGTGGATTGTCCAATTCAGAGTAAACTGGCTGGAAGCTCTGTGTGTGGATTGTCCAACTCAGAGTAAACTGGCTGGAAGCTCTGTGTGTTCATTGTCCAACTCAGTGTAAACTGGCTGGAAGCTCTGTGTGTGGATTGTCCAACTCAGAGTAAACTGGCTCGAAGCTCTGTGTGTGGATTGTCCAACTCAGAGTAAACTGTCTCAAAGCTCTGTGTGTGGATTGTCCAACTCAGAGTAAACTGGCTCGAAGCTCTGTGTGTGGATTGTCCAACTCAGAGTAAACTGGCTTGAAGCTCTGTGTGTGGATTGTCCAACTCAGAGTAAACTGGTTCGAAGCTCTGTGTGTGGATTGTCCAACTCAGAGTAAACTTGCTGGAAGCTCTGTGTGTTGATTGTCCAACACAGAGTAAACTGGCTGGAAGCTCTCTGTGTTGATTGTCCAACTCTGTGTAAACTGGCTGGAAGCTCTGTGAGTGGATTGTCCGTCTCAGAGTACACTGGCTCGAAGCTCTGTGTGTGGATTGTCCAACTCAGAGTAAACTGTCTCGAAGCTCTGTGTGTGGATTGTCCATCTCAGAGAAACTGACTCGAAACTCTGTGTGTGGATTGTCCAACTCAGAGTAAACTGTCTCGAAGCTCTGTGTGTGGATTATCCAACTCAGAGTAAACTGGCTCGAATCTCTGTGTGTGGATTGTCCAACTCAGAGTAAACTGGCTCGAAGCTCTGTGTGTGGATTGTCCAACTCAGAGTAAACTGACTCAAAGCTCTGTGTGTGGATTGTCCAACTCAGAGTAAACTGGCTCGAAGCTCTGTGTGTGGATTGTTCAACTCAGAGTAAACTGGTTCGAAGCTCTGTGTGTGGATTGTCCAACTCAGAGTAAACTGTCTCGAAGCTCTGTGTGTGGACTGTCCAACTGAGATTAAACTGTCTCAAAGCTCTGTGTGTGGATTGTCCAACTCAGAGTAAACTATCTCAAAGCTCTGTGTGTGGATTGTCCAACTCAGAGTAAATCGTCTCGAAGCTCTGTGTGTGGATTGTCCAACTCAGAGTAAACTGGCTGGAAGTTCTGAGAGTGGATTGTCCAATTCAGAGTAAACTGGCTGGAAGCTCTGTGTGTGGATTGTCCAACTCAGAGTAAACTGGCTGGAAGCTCTGTGTGTGGATTGTCCAACTCAGAGTAAACTGGCTCAAAGCTCTGTGTGTGGATTGTCCAACTCAGAGTAAACTGGCTGGAAGCTCTGTGTGTTGATTGTCCAACTCAGAGTAAACTGGCTGGAAGCTCTGTGTGTTGATTGTCCTACTCAGAGTAAACTGGCTGGAAGCTCTGTGTGTGGATTGTCCAACTCAGAGTAAACTGGCTCGAAGCTCTGTGTGTGGATTGTCCAACTCTGAGTAAACTGGCTGGAAGCTCTGTGTGTGGATTGTCCAACTCAGAGTAAACTGGCTCGAAGCTCTGTGTGTGGATTGTCCAACTCAGAGTAAACTGGCTGGAAGCTCTGTGTGTTGATTGTCCAATTCAGACTAAACTGGCTGGAAGCTCTGTGTGTGGATTGTCCAACTCAGTGTAAACTGGCTCGAAGCTCTCTGTGTGGATTGTCCAACTCAGAGTAAACTGGCTCGAAGCTCTGTGTGTGGATTGTCCAACTCATAGTAAACTGGCTCGAAGCTCTGTGTCTGGATTGCCCAACTCAGAGTAAACTGGCTTGAAGCTCTGTGTGTGGATTGTCCAACTCAGAGTAAACTGGCTTGAAGCTCTGTGTGTGGATTGTCCAACTCAGAGTAAACTGGCTGGAAGCTCTGTGTGTTGATTGTCCAACTTAGAGTAAACTGGCTGGAAGCTCTGTGTGTTGATTGTCCAACTCAGAGTAAACTGGCTTGAAGCTCTGTGTGTGGATTGTCCAACTCAGAGTAAACTGGCTCGAAGCTCTGTGTGTGGATTCTCCAACTCAGAGTAAACTGGCTGGAAGCTCTGTGTGTTGATTGTCCAACTCAGAGTAAACTGGCTGGAAGCTCTGTGTGTTGATTGGCCAACTCAGAGTAAACTGGCTCGAAGCTCTGTGTGTGGATTGTCCAACTCAGAGTAAACTGTCTCGAAGCTCTGTGTGTGGATTGTCCAACTCAGAGTAAACTGGCTCGAAGCTCTGTGTGTGGATTGTCCAATTCAGAGTAAACTGGCTGGAAGCTCTGTGTGTGGATTGTCCAACTCAGAGTAAACTGGTTCGAAGCTCTGTGTGTGGATTGTCCAACTCAGAGTAAACTGGCTGGAAGCTCTGTGTGTTGATTGTCCAACTTAGAGTAAACTGGCTGGAAGCACTGTGTGTTGATTGTCCAACTCAGAGTAAACTGGCTCGAAGCTCTGTGTGTGGATTGTCCAACTCAGAGTAAACTGGCTGGAAGCTCTGTGTGTGGATTGTCCAACTCAGAGTAAACTGGCTGGAAGCTCTGTGTGTGGATTGTCCAACTCAGAGTAAACTGGCTTGAAGCTCTGTGTGTGGATTGTCCAACTGAGAGTAAACTGGCTCGAAGCTTTGTGTGTGGATTGTCCGACTCAGAGTATACTGGCTCGAAGCTCTGTGAGTGGATTGTCCAACTCAGAGTAAACTGGCTCGAAGCTCTGTGTGTGGATTATCCAACTCAGAGTAAACTGTCTCGAAGCTCTGTGTGTGGATTGTCCATCAGAGAAACTGACTCGAAACTCTGTGTGTGGATTGTCCAACTCAGAGTAAACTGTCTCGAAGCTCTGTGTGTGGATTGTCCATCTCAGAGAAACTGACTCGAAACTCTGTGTGTGGATTGTCCAACTCAGAGTAAACTGTCTCGAAGCTCTGTGTGTGGATTATCCAACTCAGAGTAAACTGGCTCGAATCTCTGTGTGTGGATTGTCCAACTCAGAGTAAACTGTCTCGAAGCTCTGTGTGTGGATTGTCCAACTCAGAGTAAACTGGCTCGAAACTCTGCGTGTGGATTGTCCAACTCACAGTAAACTGGCTCGAAGCTCTGTGTGTGGATTGTCCAACTCAGAATAAACTGGATCGAAGCTCTGTGTGTGGATTGTCCAACTCAGAGTAAACTGGCTGGAAGCTCTGTGTGTTGATTGTCCAACTCAGAGTAAACTGGCTACAAGCTCTGTGTGTTGATTGTCCAACTCATGTAAACTGGCTGGAAGCTCTGTGTGTGGATTGTCTAACTCGGAGTAAACTGGCTTGAAGCTCTGTGTGTGGATTGTCCAACTGAGAGTAAACTGGCTCGAAGCTTTGTGTGTGGATTGTCCGACTCAGAGTATCCTGCTCGAAGCTCTGTGAGTGGATTGTCCAACTCAGAGTAAACTGGCTCGAAGCTCTGTGTGTGTATTGTCCAACTCAGAGTAAACTGTCTCGAAGCTCTGTGTGTGGATTGTCCATCTCAGAGAAACTGACTCGAAACTCTGTGTGTGGATTGTCCAACTCAGAGTAAATCGTCTCGAAGCTCTGTGTGTGGATTCTCCATCTCAGAGAAACTGACTCGAAACTCTGTGTGTGGATTGTCCAAATCAGAGTAAACTGTCTCGAAGCTCTGTGTGTGGATTATCCAACTCAGAGTAAACTGGCTCGAATCTCTGTGTGTGGATTGTCCAACTCAGAGTAAACTGGCTCGAAGCTCTGTGTGTGTATTGTCCAACTCAGAGTAAACTGGCTCGAAACTCTGCGTGTGGATTGTCCAACTCACAGTAAACTGGCTCGAAGCTCTGTGTGTGGATTGTCCAACTCAGAGTAAACTGGATCGAAGATCTGTGTGTGGATTGTCCAACTCAGAGTAAACTGGCTCGAAGCTCTGTGTGTGGATTGTCCAACTGAGATTAAACTGTCTCGAAGCTCTGTGTGTGGATTGTCCAACTCAGAGTAAACTGGCTGGAAGCTCTGTGTGTGGACTGTCCAACTCAGAGTAAACTAGTTCGAAGCTCTGTGTGTGGATTGTCCAACTCAGAGTAAACTGGCTGGAAGCTCTGTGTGTGGATTGTCCAATTCAGACTAAACTGGCTGGAAGCTCTGTGTGTTGATTGTCCAATTCAGACTAAACTGGCTGGAAGCTCTGTGTGTGGATTGTCCAACTCAGTGTAAACTGGCTCGAAGCTCTCTGTGTGGATTGTCCAACTCAGAGTAAACTGGCTCGAAGCTCTGTGTGTGGATTGTCCAACTCATAGTAAACTGGCTCGAAGCTCTGTGTCTGGATTGCCCAACTCAGAGTAAACTGGCTTGAAGCTCTGTGTGTGGATTGTCCAACTCAGAGTAAACTGGCTTGAAGCTCTGTGTGTGGATTGTCCAACTCAGAGTAAACTGGCTGGAAGCTCTGTGTGTTGATTGTCCAACTTAGAGTAAACTGGCTGGAAGCTCTGTGTGTTGATTGTCCAACTCAGAGTAAACTGGCTTGAAGCTCTGTGTGTGGATTGTCCAACTCAGAGTAAACTGGCTCGAAGCTCTGTGTGTGGATTCTCCAACTCAGAGTAAACTGGCTGGAAGCTCTGTGTGTTGATTGTCCAACTCAGAGTAAACTGGCTGGAAGCTCTGTGTGTTGATTGGCCAACTCAGAGTAAACTGGCTCGAAGCTCTGTGTGTGGATTGTCCAACTCAGAGTAAACTGTCTCGAAGCTCTGTGTGTGGATTGTCCAACTCAGAGTAAACTGGCTCGAAGCTCTGTGTGTGGATTGTCCAATTCAGAGTAAACTGGCTGGAAGCTCTGTGTGTGGATTGTCCAACTCAGAGTAAACTGGTTCGAAGCTCTGTGTGTGGATTGTCCAACTCAGAGTAAACTGGCTGGAAGCTCTGTGTGTTGATTGTCCAACTTAGAGTAAACTGGCTGGAAGCACTGTGTGTTGATTGTCCAACTCAGAGTAAACTGGCTCGAAGCTCTGTGTGTGGATTGTCCAACTCAGAGTAAACTGGCTGGAAGCTCTGTGTGTGGATTGTCCAACTCAGAGTAAACTGGCTGGAAGCTCTGTGTGTGGATTGTCCAACTCAGAGTAAACTGGCTTGAAGCTCTGTGTGTGGATTGTCCAACTGAGAGTAAACTGGCTCGAAGCTTTGTGTGTGGATTGTCCGACTCAGAGTATACTGGCTCGAAGCTCTGTGAGTGGATTGTCCAACTCAGAGTAAACTGGCTCGAAGCTCTGTGTGTGGATTATCCAACTCAGAGTAAACTGTCTCGAAGCTCTGTGTGTGGATTGTCCATCAGAGAAACTGACTCGAAACTCTGTGTGTGGATTGTCCAACTCAGAGTAAACTGTCTCGAAGCTCTGTGTGTGGATTGTCCATCTCAGAGAAACTGACTCGAAACTCTGTGTGTGGATTGTCCAACTCAGAGTAAACTGTCTCGAAGCTCTGTGTGTGGATTATCCAACTCAGAGTAAACTGGCTCGAATCTCTGTGTGTGGATTGTCCAACTCAGAGTAAACTGTCTCGAAGCTCTGTGTGTGGATTGTCCAACTCAGAGTAAACTGGCTCGAAACTCTGCGTGTGGATTGTCCAACTCACAGTAAACTGGCTCGAAGCTCTGTGTGTGGATTGTCCAACTCAGAATAAACTGGATCGAAGCTCTGTGTGTGGATTGTCCAACTCAGAGTAAACTGGCTGGAAGCTCTGTGTGTTGATTGTCCAACTCAGAGTAAACTGGCTACAAGCTCTGTGTGTTGATTGTCCAACTCATGTAAACTGGCTGGAAGCTCTGTGTGTGGATTGTCTAACTCGGAGTAAACTGGCTTGAAGCTCTGTGTGTGGATTGTCCAACTGAGAGTAAACTGGCTCGAAGCTTTGTGTGTGGATTGTCCGACTCAGAGTATCCTGCTCGAAGCTCTGTGAGTGGATTGTCCAACTCAGAGTAAACTGGCTCGAAGCTCTGTGTGTGTATTGTCCAACTCAGAGTAAACTGTCTCGAAGCTCTGTGTGTGGATTGTCCATCTCAGAGAAACTGACTCGAAACTCTGTGTGTGGATTGTCCAACTCAGAGTAAATCGTCTCGAAGCTCTGTGTGTGGATTCTCCATCTCAGAGAAACTGACTCGAAACTCTGTGTGTGGATTGTCCAAATCAGAGTAAACTGTCTCGAAGCTCTGTGTGTGGATTATCCAACTCAGAGTAAACTGGCTCGAATCTCTGTGTGTGGATTGTCCAACTCAGAGTAAACTGGCTCGAAGCTCTGTGTGTGTATTGTCCAACTCAGAGTAAACTGGCTCGAAACTCTGCGTGTGGATTGTCCAACTCACAGTAAACTGGCTCGAAGCTCTGTGTGTGGATTGTCCAACTCAGAGTAAACTGGATCGAAGATCTGTGTGTGGATTGTCCAACTCAGAGTAAACTGGCTCGAAGCTCTGTGTGTGGATTGTCCAACTGAGATTAAACTGTCTCGAAGCTCTGTGTGTGGATTGTCCAACTCAGAGTAAACTGGCTGGAAGCTCTGTGTGTGGACTGTCCAACTCAGAGTAAACTAGTTCGAAGCTCTGTGTGTGGATTGTCCAACTCAGAGTAAACTGGCTGGAAGCTCTGTGTGTGGATTGTCCAACTCAGAGTAAACTGGCTCGAAGCTCTGTGTGTGGATTGTCCAACTGAGAGTAAACTGGCTCGAAGCTTTGTGTGTGGATTGTCCGACTCAGAGTAAACTGGCTCGAAGCTCTGTGAGTGGATTGTCCAACTCAGAGTAAACTGGCTCGAAGCTCTGTGTGTGGATTGTCCAACTCAGAGTAAACTGTCTCGAAGCTCTGTGTGTGGATTGTCCATCTCAGAGAAACTGACTCGAAACTCTGTGTGTGGATTGTCGAACTCAGAGTAAACTGTCTCGAAGCTCTGTGTGTGGATTGTCCATCTCAGAGAAACTGACTCGAAACTCTGTGTGTGGATTGTCCAACTCAGAGTAAACTGGCTGGAAGCTCTGTGTGTGGATTGTCCAACTCAGAGTAAACTGGCTCAAAGCTCTGTGTGTGGATTGTCCAACTCAGAGTAAACTGGCTGGAAGCTCTGTGTGTTGATTGTCCAACTCAGAGTAAACTGGCTGGAAGCTCTGTGTGTTGATTGTCCTACTCAGAGTAAACTGGCTGGAAGCTCTATGTGTGGATTGTCCAACTCAGAGTAAACTGGCTCGAAGCTCTGTGTGTGGATTGTCCAACTCTGAGTAAACTGGCTGGAAGCTCTGTGTGTGGATTGTCCAACTCAGAGTAAACTGGCTCGAAGCTCTGTGTGTGGATTGTCCAACTCAGAGTAAACTGGCTGGAAGCTCTGTGTGTTGATTGTCCAATTCAGACTAAACTGGCTGGAAGCTCTGTGTGTGGATTGTCCAACTCAGTGTAAACTGGCTCGAAGCTCTCTGTGTGGATTGTCCAACTCAGAGTAAACTGGCTCGAAGCTCTGTGTGTGGATTGTCCAACTCAGAGTAAACTGGCTTGAAGCTCTGTGTGTGGATTGTCCAACTCAGAGTAAACTGGCTTGAAGCTCTGTGTGTGGATTGTCCAACTCAGAGTAAACTGGCTGGAAGCTCTGTGTGTTGATTGTCCAACTTAGAGTAAACTGGCTGGAAGCTCTGTGTGTTGATTGTCCAACTCAGAGTAAACTGGCTTGAAGCTCTGTGTGTGGATTGTCCAACTCAGAGTAAACTGGCTCGAAGCTCTGTGTGTGGATTCTCCAACTCAGAGTAAACTGGCTGGAAGCTCTGTGTGTTGATTGTCCAACTCAGAGTAAACTGGCTGGAAGCTCTGTGTGTTGATTGGCCAACTCAGAGTAAACTGGCTCGAAGCTCTGTGTGTGGATTGTCCAACTCAGAGTAAACTGTCTCGAAGCTCTGTGTGTGGATTGTCCAACTCAGAGTAAACTGGCTCGAAGCTCTGTGTGTGGATTGTCCAATTCAGAGTAAACTGGCTGGAAGCTCTGTGTGTGGATTGTCCAACTCAGAGTAAACTGGTTCGAAGCTCTGTGTGTGGATTGTCCAACTCAGAGTAAACTGGCTGGAAGCTCTGTGTGTTGATTGTCCAACTTAGAGTAAACTGGCTGGAAGCACTGTGTGTTGATTGTCCAACTCAGAGTAAACTGGCTCGAAGCTCTGTGTGTGAATTGTCCAACTCAGAGTAAACTGGCTGGAAGCTCTGTGTGTGGATTGTCCAACTCAGAGTAAACTGGCTGGAAGCTCTCTGTGTGGATTGTCCAACTCAGAGTAAACTGGCTTGAAGCTCTGTGTGTGGATTGTCCAACTGAGAGTAAACTGGCTCGAAGCTTTGTGTGTGGATTGTCCGACTCAGAGTATACTGGCTCGAAGCTCTGTGAGTGGATTGTCCAACTCAGAGTAAACTGGCTCGAAGCTCTGTGTGTGGATTGTCCAACTCAGAGTAAACTGTCTCGAAGCTCTGTGTGTGGATTGTCCATCAGAGAAACTGACTCGAAACTCTGTGTGTGGATTGTCCAACTCAGAGTAAACTGTCTCGAAGCTCTGTGTGTGGATTGTCCATCTCAGAGAAACTGACTCGAAACTCTGTGTGTGGATTGTCCAACTCAGAGTAAACTGTCTCGAAGCTCTGTGTGTGGATTATCCAACTCAGAGTAAACTGGCTCGAATCTCTGTGTGTGGATTGTCCAACTCAGAGTAAACTGTCTCGAAGCTCTGTGTGTGGATTGTCCAACTCAGAGTAAACTGGCTCGAAACTCTGCGTGTGGATTGTCCAACTCACAGTAAACTGGCTCGAAGCTCTGTGTGTGGATTGTCCAACTCAGAATAAACTGGATCGAAGCTCTGTGTGTGGATTGTCCAACTCAGAGTAAACTGGCTGGAAGCTCTGTGTGTTGATTGTCCAACTCAGAGTAAACTGGCTACAAGCTCTGTGTGTTGATTGTCCAACTCATGTAAACTGGCTGGAAGCTCTGTGTGTGGATTGTCCAACTCAGAGTAAACTGGCTTGAAGCTCTGTGTGTGGATTGTCCAACTGAGAGTAAACTGGCTCGAAGCTTTGTGTGTGGATTGTCCGACTCAGAGTATCCTGCTCGAAGCTCTGTGAGTGGATTGTCCAACTCAGAGTAAACTGGCTCGAAGCTCTGTGTGTGTATTGTCCAACTCAGAGTAAACTGTCTCGAAGCTCTGTGTGTGGATTGTCCATCTCAGAGAAACTGTCTCGAAACTCTGTGTGTGGATTGTCCAACTCAGAGTAAATCGTCTCGAAGCTCTGTGTGTGGATTCTCCATCTCAGAGAAACTGACTCGAAACTCTGTGTGTGGATTGTCCAAATCAGAGTAAACTGTCTCGAAGCTCTGTGTGTGGATTATCCAACTCAGAGTAAACTGGCTCGAATCTCTGTGTGTGGATTGTCCAACTCAGAGTAAACTAGCTCGAAGCTCTGTGTGTGTATTGTCCAACTCAGAGTAAACTGGCTCGAAACTCTGCGTGTGGATTGTCCAACTCACAGTAAACTGGCTCGAAGCTCTGTGTGTGGATTGTCCAACTCAGAGTAAACTGGATCGAAGATCTGTGTGTGGATTGTCCAACTCAGAGTAAACTGGCTCGAAGCTCTGTGTGTGGATTGTCCAACTGAGATTAAACTGTCTCGAAGCTCTGTGTGTGGATTGTCCAACTCAGAGTAAACTGGCTGGAAGCTCTGTGTGTGGACTGTCCAACACAGAGTAAACTAGTTCGAAGCTCTGTGTGTGGATTGTCCAACTCAGAGTAAACTGGCTGGAAGCTCTGTGTGTGGATTGTCCAAATCAAAGTAAACTGGCTCGAAGCTCTGTGTGTGGATTGTCCAACTCAGAGTAAACTGGCTCGAAGCTCTGTGTGTGGATTGTCCAACTGAGAGTAAACTGGCTCGAAGCTTTGTGTGTGGATTGTCCGACTCAGAGTAAACTGGCTCGAAGCTCTGTGAGTGGATTGTCCAACTCAGAGTAAACTGGCTCGAAGCTCTGTGTGTGGATTGTCCAACTCAGAGTAAACTGTCTCGAAGCTCTGTGTGTGGATTGTCCATCTCAGAGAAACTGACTCGAAACTCTGTGTGTGGATTGTCGAACTCAGAGTAAACTGTCTCGAAGCTCTGTGTGTGGATTGTCCATCTCAGAGAAACTGACTCGAAACTCTGTGTGTGGATTGTCCAACTCAGAGTAAGCAGTCTCGAAGCTCTGTGTGTGGATTATCCAACTCAGAGTAAACTGGCTCGAATCTCTGTGTGTGGATTGTCCAACTCAGAGTAAACTGGCTCGAAGCTGTGTGTGGATTGTCCAACTCAGAGTAACTGTCTCGAAGCTCTGTGTGTGGATTGTCCATCTCAGAGAAACTGGCTCGAATCTCTGTGTGTGGATTGTCCAACTCAGAGTAAACTGTCTCGAAGCTCTGTGTGTGGATTGTCCAACTCATAGTAAACTGGCTCGAAACTCTGCGTGTTGATTGTCCAACTCACAGTAAACTGGCTCGAAGCTCTGTGTGTGGATTGTCCAACTCAGAGTAAACTGGCTCGAAGCTCTGTGTGTGGATTGTCCAACTGAGATTAAACGGTCTCAAAGCTCTGTGTGTGGATTGTCCAACTCAGAGTAAACTGGCTCGAAACTCTGCGTGTGGATTGTCCAACTCAGTGTAAACTGGCTCAAAGCTCTGTATGTGGATTGTCCAACTGAGATTAAACTGTCTCAAAGCTCTGTGTGTGGATTTTCCAACTCAGAGTAAACTGGCTGGAAGCTCTGCGTGTGTTTTGTCCAACTCAGAGTAAACTGTCTCAAAGCTCTGTGTGTGGATTGTCTAACTCACCGTAAACTGGCTCGAAGCTCTGTGTGTGGATTGTCCAACTGAGAGTAAACTGTCTCGTAGCTCTGTGTGTGGATTGTCCGACTCAGAGTAAACTGTCTCGAAGCTCTGTGTGTGGATTGTCCATCTCACAGAAACTGACTCGAAACTCTGTGTGTGGATTGTTCAACTCAGAGTAAATGGCTCGAAGCTCTGTGTGTGGATTGTCCAACTCAGAGTAAACTGGCTTCATGCTCTGTGTTTGGATTGTCGAACTCAGATTAAACTGGCTCGAAGCTCTGTGTGTGGATTGTCCAACTGAGAGTAAACTGTCTCAAAGCACTGTGTGTGGATTGTCCAACTCAGAGTAAACTGTCTCAAAGCTCTGTGTGTGGATTGTCCAACTCAGAGTAAATCGTATCGAAGCTCTGTGTGTGGATTGTCCAACTCAGAGTAAACTGCCTGGAAGTTCTGTGTGTGGATTGTCCAATTCAGAGTAAACTGGCTGGAAGCTCTGTGTGTGGATTGTCCAACTCCGAGTAAACTGGCTGGAAGCTCTGTGTGTGGATTGTCCAACTCAGAGTAAACTGGCTCGAAGCTCTGTGTGTGGATTGTCCAACTCAGAGTAAACTGTCTCAAAGCTCTGTGTGGGGATTGTCCAACTCAGAGTAAAGTGGCTCGAAGCTCTGTGTGTGGATTGTCCAACTCAGAGTAAATCGTCTCGAAGCTCTGTGTGTGGATTGTCCAACTCAGAGTAAACTGGCTGGAAGTTCTGTGTGTGGATTGTCCAATTCAGAGTTAACTGGCTGGAAGCTCTGTGTGTGGATTGTCCAACTCAGAGTAAACTGGCTGGAAGCTCTGTGTGTGGATTGTCCAACTCAGAGTAAACTGGCTCAAAGCTCTGTGTGTGGATTGTCCAACTCAGAGTAAACTGGCTGGAAGCTCTGTGTGTTGATTGTCCAACTCAGAGTAAACTGGCTGGAAGCTCTGTGTGTGGATTGTCCAACTCAGAGTAAACTGGCTCGAAGCTCTGTGTGTGGATTGTCCAACTCTGAGTAAACTGGCTGGAAGCTCTGTGTGTGGATTGTCCAACTCAGAGTAAACTGGCTCGAAGCTCTGTGTGTGGATTGTCCAACTCAGAGTAAACTGGCTGGAAGCTCTGTGTGTTGATTGTCCAATTCAGAGTACACTGGCTGGAAGCTCTGTGTGTGGATTGTCCAACTCAGTGTAAACTGGCTCGATGCTCGCTGTGTGGATTGTCCAACTCAGAGTAAACTGGCTCGAAGCTCTGTGTGTGGATTGTCCAACTCATATTAAACTGGCTCGAAGCTCTGTGTCTGGATTGCCCAACTCAGAGTAAACTGGCTTGAAGCTCTGTGTGTGGATTGTCCAACTCAGAGTAAACTGGCTTGAAGCTCTGTGTGTATATTGTCCAACTCAGAGTAAACTGGCTGGAAGCTCTGTGTGTTGATTGTCCAACTTAGAGTAAACTGGCTGGAAGCTCTGTGTGTTGATTGTCCAACTCAGAGTAAACTGGCTTGAAGCTCTGTGTGTGGATTGTCCAACTCAGAGTAAACTGGCTCGAAGCTCTGTGTGTGGATTCTCCAACTCAGAGTAAACTGGCTGGAAGCTCTGTGTGTTGATTGTCCAACTCAGAGTAAACTGGCTGGAAGCTCTGTGTGTTGATTGGCCAACTCAGAGTAAACTGGCTCGAAGCTCTGTGTGTGGATTGTCCAACTCAGAGTAAACTGTCTCGAAGCTCTGTGTGTGGATTGTCCAACTCAGAGTAAACTGGCTCGAAGCTCTGTGTGTGGATTGTCCAATTCAGAGTAAACTGGCTGGAAGCTCTGTGTGTGGATTGTCCAACTCAGAGTAAACTGGTTCGAAGCTCTGTGTGTGGATTGTCCAACTCAGAGTAAACTGGCTGGAAGCTCTGTGTGTTGATTGTCCAACTTAGAGTAAACTGGCTGGAAGCACTGTGTGTTGATTGTCCAACTCAGAGTAAACTGGCGCGAAGCTCTGTGTGTGGATTGTCCAACTCAGAGTAAACTGGCTGGAAGCTCTGTGTGTGGATTGTCCAACTCAGAGTAAACTGGCTGGAAGCTCTGTGTGTGGATTGTCCAACTCAGAGTAAACTGGCTTGAAGCTCTGTGTGTGGATTGTCCAACTGAGAGTAAACTGGCTCGAAGCTTTGTGTGTGGATTGTCCGACTCAGAGTATACTGGCTCGAAGCTCTGTGAGTGAATTGTCCAACTCAGAGTAAACTGGCTCGAAGCTCTGTGTGTGGATTGTCCAACTCAGAGTAAACTGTCTCGAAGCTCTGTGTGTGGATTGTCCATCAGAGAAACTGACTCGAAACTCTGTGTGTGGATTGACCAACTCAGAGTAAACTGTCTCGAAGCTCTGTGTGTGGATTGTCCATCTCAGAGAAACTGACTCGAAACTCTGTGTGTGGATTGTCCAACTCAGAGTAAACTGTCTCGAAGCTCTGTGTGTGGATTATCCAACTCAGAGTAAACTGGCTCGAATCTCTGTGTGTGGATTTTCCAACTCAGAGTAAACTGGCTCGAAGCTCTGTGTGTGGATTGTCCAACTCAGAGTAAACTGACTCGAATCTCTGTGTGTGGATTGTCCAACTCAGAGTAAACTGTCTCGAAGCTCTGTGTGTGGATTGTCCAACTCAGAGTAAACTGGCTGGAAGCTCTGTGTGTTGATTGTCCAACTCAGAGTAAACTGGCTAGAAGCTCTGTGTGTTGATTGTCCAACTCATGTAAACTGGCTGGAAGCTCTGTGTGTGGATTGTCCAACTCAGAGTAAACTGGCTCGAAGCTCAGTGTGTGGATTGTCCAACTCAGAGTAAACTGGCTGGAAGCTCTGAGTGTGGATTGTCCAACTCAGAGAAACTGACTCGAAACTCTGTGTGTGGATTGTCCAACTCAGAGTAAATCGTCTCGAAGCTCTGTGTGTGGATTGTCCATCAGAGAAACTGACTCGAAACTCTGTGTGTGGATTGACCAACTCAGAGTAAACTGTCTCGAAGCTCTGTGTGTGGATTGTCCATCTCAGAGAAACTGACTCGAAACTCTGTGTGTGGATTGTCCAACTCAGAGTAAACTGTCTCGAAGCTCTGTGTGTGGATTATCCAACTCAGAGTAAACTGGCTCGAAGCTCTGTGTGTGGATTGTCCAACTCAGAGTAAACTGGATCGAAGCTCTGTGTGTGGATTGTCCAACTCAGAGTGAACTGGCTGGAAGCTCTGTGTGTTGATTGTCCAACTCAGAGTAAACTGGCTAGAAGCTCTGTGTGTTGATTGTCCAACTCATGTAAACTGGCTGGAAGCTCTGTGTGTGGATTGTCCAACTCAGAGTAAACTGGCTCGAAGCTCAGTGTGTGGATTGTCCAACTCAGAGTAAACTGGCTGGAAGCTCTGAGTGTGGATTGTCCAACTCAGAGAAACTGACTCAAAGCTCTGTGTGTGGATTGTCCAACTCAGAGTAAACTGGCTCGAAGCTCTGTGTGTGGATTGTTCAACTCAGAGTAAACTGGATCGAAGCTCTGTGTGTGGATTGTCCAACTCAGAGTAAACTGTCTCGAAGCTCTGTGTGTGGACTGTCCAACTGAGATTAAACTGTCTCAAAGCTCTGTGTGTGGATTGTCCAACTCAGAGTAAACTATCTCAAAGCTCTGTGTGTGGATTGTCCAAATCAGAGTAAATCGTCTCGAAGCTCTGTGTGTGGATTGTCCAACTCAGAGTAAACTGGCTGGAAGTTCTGTGTGTGGATTGTCCAATTCAGAGTAAACTGGCTGGAAGCTCTGTGTGTGGATTGTCCAACTCAGAGTAAACTGGCTGGAAGCTCTGTGTGTTGATTGTCCAACTCAGTGTAAACTGGCTGGAAGCTCTGTGTGTTGATTGTCCAACTCAGAGTAAACTGGCTCGAAGCTCTGTGTGTGGATTGTCCAACTCAGAGTAAACTGTCTCAAAGCTCTGTGTGTGGATTGTCCAACTCAGAGTAAACTGGCTCGAAGCTCTGTGTATGGATTGTCCAACTCAGAGTAAACTGGCTTGAAGCTCTGTGTGTTGATTGTCCAACTCAGAGTAAACTGGTTCGAAGCTCTGTGTGTGGATTGTCCAACTCAGAGTAAACTTGCTGGAAGCTTTGTGTGTTGATTGTCCAACACAGAGTAAACTGGCTGGAAGCTCTGTGTGTTGATTGTCCAACTCTGTGTAAACTGGCTGGAAGCTCTGTGAGTGGATTGTCCGTCTCAGAGTAAACTAGCTCGAAGCTCTGTGTGTGGATTGTCCAACTCAGAGTAAACTGTCTCGAAGCTCTGTGTGTGGATTGTCCATCTCAGAGAAACTGACTCGAAACTCTGTGTGTGGATTGTCCAACTCAGAGTAAACTGTCTCGAAGCTCTGTGTGTGGATTATCCAACTCAGAGTAAACTGGCTCGAATCTCTGTGTGTGGATTGTCCAACTCAGAGTAAACTGGCTCGAAGCTCTGTGTGTGGATTGTCCAACTCAGAGTATACTGACTCAAAGCTCTGTGTGTGGATTGTCCAACTCAGAGTAAACTGGCTCGAAGCTCTGTGTGTGGATTGTTCAACTCAGAGTAAACTGGATCGAAGCTCTGTGTGTGGATTGTCCAACTCAGAGTAAACTGTCTCGAAGCTCTGTGTGTGGACTGTCCAACTGAGATTAAACTGTCTCAAAGCTCTGTGTGTGGATTGTCCAACTCAGAGTAAACTATCTCAAAGCTCTGTGTGTGGATTGTCCAACTCAGAGTAAATCGTCTCGAAGCTCTGTGTGTGGATTGTCCAACTCAGAGTAAACTGGCTGGAAGTTCTGTGTGTGGATTGTCCAATTCAGAGTAAACTGGCTGGAAGCTCTGTGTGTGGATTGTCCAACTCAGAGTAAACTGGCTGGAAGCTCTGTGTGTGGATTGTCCAACTCAGAGTAAACTGGCTCAAAGCTCTGTGTGTGGATTGTCCAACTCAGAGTAAACTGGCTGGAAGCTCTGTGTGTTGATTGTCCAACTCAGAGTAAACTGGCTGGAAGCTCTGTGTGTGGATTGTCCAACTCAGAGTAAACTGGCTCGAAGCTCTGTGTGTGGATTGTCCAACTCTAAGTAAACTGGCTGGAAGCTCTGTGTGTGGATTGTCCAACTCAGAGTAAACTGGCTCGAAGCTCTGTGTGTGGATTGTCCAACTCAGAGTAAACTGGCTGGAAGCTCTGTGTGTTGATTGTCCAATTCAGAGTACACTGGCTGGAAGCTCTGTGTGTGGATTGTCCAACTCAGTGTAAACTGGCTCGATGCTCGCTGTGTGGATTGTCCAACTCAGAGTAAACTGGCTCGAAGCTCTGTGTGTGGATTGTCCAACTCATAGTAAACTGGCTCGAAGCTCTGTGTCTGGATTGCCCAACTCAGAGTAAACTGGCTTGAAGCTCTGTGTGTGGATTGTCCAACTCAGAGTAAACTGGCTTGAAGCTCTGTGTGTGGATTGTCCAACTCAGAGTAAACTGGCTGGAAGCTCTGTGTGTTGATTGTCCAACTTAGAGTAAACTGGCTGGAAGCTCTGTGTGTTGATTGTCCAACTCAGAGTAAACTGGCTTGAAGCTCTGTGTGTGGATTGTCCAACTCAGAGTAAACTGGCTCGAAGCTCTGTGTGTGGATTCTCCAACTCAGAGTAAACTGGCTGGAAGCTCTGTGTGTTGATTGTCCAACTCAGAGTAAACTGGCTGGAAGCTCTGTGTGTTGATTGGCCAACTCAGAGTAAACTGGCTCGAAGCTCTGTGTGTGGATTGTCCAACTCAGAGTAAACTGGCTCGAAGCTCAGTGTGTGGATTGTCCAACTCAGAGTAAACTGGCTGGAAGCTCTGAGTGTGGATTGTCCAACTCAGAGAAACTGACTCGAAACTCTGTGTGTGGATTGTCCAACTCAGAGTAAATCGTCTCGAAGCTCTGTGTGTGGATTGTCCATCAGAGAAACTGACTCGAAACTCTGTGTGTGGATTGACCAACTCAGAGTAAACTGTCTCGAAGCTCTGTGTGTGGATTGTCCATCTCAGAGAAACTGACTCGAAACTCTGTGTGTGGATTGTCCAACTCAGAGTAAACTGTCTCGAAGCTCTGTGTGTGGATTATCCAACTCAGAGTAAACTGGCTCGAAGCTCTGTGTGTGGATTGTCCAACTCAGAGTAAACTGGATCGAAGCTCTGTGTGTGGATTGTCCAACTCAGAGTGAACTGGCTGGAAGCTCTGTGTGTTGATTGTCCAACTCAGAGTAAACTGGCTAGAAGCTCTGTGTGTTGATTGTCCAACTCATGTAAACTGGCTGGAAGCTCTGTGTGTGGATTGTCCAACTCAGAGTAAACTGGCTCGAAGCTCAGTGTGTGGATTGTCCAACTCAGAGTAAACTGGCTGGAAGCTCTGAGTGTGGATTGTCCAACTCAGAGAAACTGACTCAAAGCTCTGTGTGTGGATTGTCCAACTCAGAGTAAACTGGCTCGAAGCTCTGTGTGTGGATTGTTCAACTCAGAGTAAACTGGATCGAAGCTCTGTGTGTGGATTGTCCAACTCAGAGTAAACTGTCTCGAAGCTCTGTGTGTGGACTGTCCAACTGAGATTAAACTGTCTCAAAGCTCTGTGTGTGGATTGTCCAACTCAGAGTAAACTAGCTCAAAGCTCTGTGTGTGGATTGTCCAAATCAGAGTAAATCGTCTCGAAGCTCTGTGTGTGGATTGTCCAACTCAGAGTAAACTGGCTGGAAGTTCTGTGTGTGGATTGTCCAATTCAGAGTAAACTGGCTGGAAGCTCTGTGTGTGGATTGTCCAACTCAGAGTAAACTGGCTGGAAGCTCTGTGTGTTGATTGTCCAACTCAGTGTAAACTGGCTGGAAGCTCTGTGTGTTGATTGTCCAACTCAGAGTAAACTGGCTCGAAGCTCTGTGTGTGGATTGTCCAACTCAGAGTAAACTGTCTCAAAGCTCTGTGTGTGGATTGTCCAACTCAGAGTAAACTGGCTCGAAGCTCTGTGTATGGATTGTCCAACTCAGAGTAAACTGGCTTGAAGCTCTGTGTGTTGATTGTCCAACTCAGAGTAAACTGGTTCGAAGCTCTGTGTGTGGATTGTCCAACTCAGAGTAAACTTGCTGGAAGCTTTGTGTGTTGATTGTCCAACACAGAGTAAACTGGCTGGAAGCTCTGTGTGTTGATTGTCCAACTCTGTGTAAACTGGCTGGAAGCTCTGTGAGTGGATTGTCCGTCTCAGAGTAAACTAGCTCGAAGCTCTGTGTGTGGATTGTCCAACTCAGAGTAAACTGTCTCGAAGCTCTGTGTGTGGATTGTCCATCTCAGAGAAACTGACTCGAAACTCTGTGTGTGGATTGTCCAACTCAGAGTAAACTGTCTCGAAGCTCTGTGTGTGGATTATCCAACTCAGAGTAAACTGGCTCGAATCTCTGTGTGTGGATTGTCCAACTCAGAGTAAACTGGCTCGAAGCTCTGTGTGTGGATTGTCCAACTCAGAGTAAACTGACTCAAAGCTCTGTGTGTGGATTGTCCAACTCAGAGTAAACTGGCTCGAAGCTCTGTGTGTGGATTGTTCAACTCAGAGTAAACTGGATCGAAGCTCTGTGTGTGGATTGTCCAACTCAGAGTAAACTGTCTCGAAGCTCTGTGTGTGGACTGTCCAACTGAGATTAAACTGTCTCAAAGCTCTGTGTGTGGATTGTCCAACTCAGAGTAAACTATCTCAAAGCTCTGTGTGTGGATTGTCCAACTCAGAGTAAATCGTCTCGAAGCTCTGTGTGTGGATTGTCCAACTCAGAGTAAACTGGCTGGAAGTTCTGTGTGTGGATTGTCCAATTCAGAGTAAACTGGCTGGAAGCTCTGTGTGTGGATTGTCCAACTCAGAGTAAACTGGCTGGAAGCTCTGTGTGTGGATTGTCCAACTCAGAGTAAACTGGCTCAAAGCTCTGTGTGTGGATTGTCCAACTCAGAGTAAACTGGCTGGAAGCTCTGTGTGTTGATTGTCCAACTCAGAGTAAACTGGCTGGAAGCTCTGTGTGTGGATTGTCCAACTCAGAGTAAACTGGCTCGAAGCTCTGTGTGTGGATTGTCCAACTCTAAGTAAACTGGCTGGAAGCTCTGTGTGTGGATTGTCCAACTCAGAGTAAACTGGCTCGAAGCTCTGTGTGTGGATTGTCCAACTCAGAGTAAACTGGCTGGAAGCTCTGTGTGTTGATTGTCCAATTCAGAGTACACTGGATGGAAGCTCTGTGTGTGGATTGTCCAACTCAGTGTAAACTGGCTCGATGCTCGCTGTGTGGATTGTCCAACTCAGAGTAAACTGGCTCGAAGCTCTGTGTGTGGATTGTCCAACTCATAGTAAACTGGCTCGAAGCTCTGTGTCTGGATTGCCCAACTCAGAGTAAACTGGCTTGAAGCTCTGTGTGTGGATTGTCCAACTCAGAGTAAACTGGCTTGAAGCTCTGTGTGTGGATTGTCCAACTCAGAGTAAACTGGCTGGAAGCTCTGTGTGTTGATTGTCCAACTTAGAGTAAACTGGCTGGAAGCTCTGTGTGTTGATTGTCCAACTCAGAGTAAACTGGCTTGAAGCTCTGTGTGTGGATTGTCCAACTCAGAGTAAACTGGCTCGAAGCTCTGTGTGTGGATTCTCCAACTCAGAGTAAACTGGCTGGAAGCTCTGTGTGTTGATTGTCCAACTCAGAGTAAACTGGCTGGAAGCTCTGTGTGTTGATTGGCCAACTCAGAGTAAACTGGCTCGAAGCTCTGTGTGTGGATTGTCCAACTCAGAGTAAACTGTCTCGAAGCTCTGTGTGTGGATTGTCCAACTCAGAGTAAACTGGCTCGAAGCTCTGTGTGTGGATTGTCCAATTCAGAGTAAACTGGCTGGAAGCTCTGTGTGTGGATTGTCCAACTCAGAGTAAATTGGTTCGAAGCTCTGTGTGTGGATTGTCCAACTCAGAGTAAACTGGCTGGAAGCTCTGTGTGTTGATTGTCCAACTTAGAGTAAACTGGCTGGAAGCACTGTGTGTTGATTGTCCAACTCAGAGTAAACTGGCGCGAAGCTCTGTGTGTGGATTGTCCAACTCAGAGTAAACTGGCTGGAAGCTCTGTGTGTGGATTGTCCAACTCAGAGTAAACTGGCTGGAAGCTCTGTGTGTGGATTGTCCAACTCAGAGTAAACTGGCTTGAAGCTCTGTGTGTGGATTGTCCAACTGAGAGTAAACTGGCTCGAAGCTTTGTGTGTGGATTGTCCGACTCAGAGTATACTGGCTCGAAGCTCTGTGAGTGGATTGTCCAACTCAGAGTAAACTGTCTCGAAGCTCTGTGTGTGGATTGTCCATCAGAGAAACTGACTCGAAACTCTGTGTGTGGATTGACCAACTCAGAGTAAACTGTCTCGAAGCTCTGTGTGTGGATTGTCCATCTCAGAGAAACTGACTCGAAACTCTGTGTGTGGATTGTCCAACTCAGAGTAAACTGTCTCGAAGCTCTGTGTGTGGATTATCCAACTCAGAGTAAACTGGCTCGAATCTCTGTGTGTGGATTTTCCAACTCAGAGTAAACTGGCTCGAAGCTCTGTGTGTGGATTGTCCAACTCAGAGTAAACTGACTCGAATCTCTGTGTGTGGATTGTCCAACTCAGAGTAAACTGTCTCGAAGCTCTGTGTGTGGATTGTCCAACTCAGAGTAAACTGGCTGGAAGCTCTGTGTGTTGATTGTCCAACTCAGAGTAAACTGGCTAGAAGCTCTGTGTGTTGATTGTCCAACTCATGTAAACTGGCTGGAAGCTCTGTGTGTGGATTGTCCAACTCAGAGTAAACTGGCTCGAAGCTCAGTGTGTGGATTGTCCAACTCAGAGTAAACTGGCTGGAAGCTCTGAGTGTGGATAGTCCAACTCAGAGAAACTGACTCGAAACTCTGTGTGTGGATTGTCCAACTCAGAGTAAATCGTCTCGAAGCTCTGTGTGTGGATTGTCCATCAGAGAAACTGACTCGAAACTCTGTGTGTGGATTGACCAACTCAGAGTAAACTGTCTCGAAGCTCTGTGTGTGGATTGTCCATCTCAGAGAAACTGACTCGAAACTCTGTGTGTGGATTGTCCAACTCAGAGTAAACTGTCTCGAAGCTCTGTGTGTGGATTATCCAACTCAGAGTAAACTGGCTCGAAGCTCTGTGTGTGGATTGTCCAACTCAGAGTAAACTGGATCGAAGCTCTGTGTGTGGATTGTCCAACTCAGAGTGAACTGGCTGGAAGCTCTGTGTGTTGATTGTCCAACTCAGAGTAAACTGGCTAGAAGCTCTGTGTGTTGATTGTCCAACTCATGTAAACTGGCTGGAAGCTCTGTGCGTGGATTGTCCAACTCAGAGTAAACTGGCTCGAAGCTCAGTGTGTGGATTGTCCAACTCAGAGTAAACTGGCTGGAAGCTCTGAGTGTGGATTGTCCAACTCAGAGAAACTGACTCGAAACTCTGTGTGTGGATTGTCCAACTCAGAGTAAATCGTCTCGAAGCTCTATGTGTGGATTGTCCATCAGAGAAACTGACTCGAAACTCTGTGTGTGGATTGACCAACTCAGAGTAAACTGTCTCGAAGCTCTGTGTGTGGATTGTCCATCTCAGAGAAACTGACTCGAAACTCTGTGTGTGGATTATCCAACTCAGAGTAAACTGTCTCGAAGCTCTGTGTGTGGATTATCCAACTCAGAGTAAACTGGCTCGAATCTCTGTGTGTGGATTTTCCAACTCAGAGTAAACTGGCTCGAAGCTCTGTGTGTGGATTGTCCAACTCAGAGTAAACTGGCTCGAAACTCTGCGTGTGGATTGTCCAACTCACAGTAAACTGGCTCGAAGCTCTGTGTGTGGATTGTCCAACTCAGAGTAAACTGGATCGAAGCTCTGTGTGTGGATTGTCCAACTCAGAGTAAACTGGCTGGAAGCTCTGTGTGTTGATTGTCCAACTCATGTAAACTGGCTGGAAGCTCTGTGTGTGGATTGTCCAACTCAGAGTAAACTGGCTCGAAGCTCAGTGTGTGGATTGTCCAACTCAGAGATACCTGGCTGGAAGCTCTGAGTGTGGATTGTCCAACTCAGAGAAACTGACTCGAAACTCTGTGTGTGGATTGTCCAACTCAGAGTAAATCGTCTCGAAGCTCTGTGTGCGGATTATCCAACTCAGAGTAAACTGGCTCGAATCTCTGTGTGTGGATTGTCCAACTCAGAGTAAACTGGCTCGAAGCTCTGTGTGTGTATTGTCCAACTCAGAGTAAACTGGCTCAAAGCTCTGTGTGTGGATTGTCCAACTCAGAGTAAACTGGCTGGAAGCTCTGTGTGTTGATTGTCCAACTCAGAGTAAACTGGCTGGAAGCTCTGTGTGTTGATTGTCCTACTCAGAGTAAACTGGCTGGAAGCTCTGTGTGTGGATTGTCCAACTCAGAGTAAACTGGCTCGAAGCTCTGTGTGTGGATTGTCCAACTCTGAGTAAACTGGCTGGAAGCTCTGTGTGTGGATTGTCCAACTCAGAGTAAACTGGCTCGAAGCTCTGTGTGTGGATTGTCCAACTCAGAGTAAACTGGCTGGAAGCTCTGTGTGTTGATTGTCCAATTCAGACTAAACTGGCTGGAAGCTCTGTGTGTGGATTGTCCAACTCAGTGTAAACTGGCTCGAAGCTCTCTGTGTGGATTGTCCAACTCAGAGTAAACTGGCTCGAAGCTCTGTGTGTGGATTGTCCAACTCATAGTAAACTGGCTCGAAGCTCTGTGTCTGGATTGCCCAACTCAGAGTAAACTGGCTTGAAGCTCTGTGTGTGGATTGTCCAACTCAGAGTAAACTGGCTTGAAGCTCTGTGTGTGGATTGTCCAACTCAGAGTAAACTGGCTGGAAGCTCTGTGTGTTGATTGTCCAACTTAGAGTAAACTGGCTGGAAGCTCTGTGTGTTGATTGTCCAACTCAGAGTAAACTGGCTTGAAGCTCTGTGTGTGGATTGTCCAACTCAGAGTAAACTGGCTCGAAGCTCTGTGTGTGGATTCTCCAACTCAGAGTAAACTGGCTGGAAGCTCTGTGTGTTGATTGTCCAACTCAGAGTAAACTGGCTGGAAGCTCTGTGTGTTGATTGGCCAACTCAGAGTAAACTGGCTCGAAGCTCTGTGTGTGGATTGTCCAACTCAGAGTAAACTGTCTCGAAGCTCTGTGTGTGGATTGTCCAACTCAGAGTAAACTGGCTCGAAGCTCTGTGTGTGGATTGTCCAATTCAGAGTAAACTGGCTGGAAGCTCTGTGTGTGGATTGTCCAACTCAGAGTAAACTGGTTCGAAGCTCTGTGTGTGGATTGTCCAACTCAGAGTAAACTGGCTGGAAGCTCTGTGTGTTGATTGTCCAACTTAGAGTAAACTGGCTGGAAGCACTGTGTGTTGATTGTCCAACTCAGAGTAAACTGGCTCGAAGCTCTGTGTGTGGATTGTCCAACTCAGAGTAAACTGGCTGGAAGCTCTGTGTGTGGATTGTCCAACTCAGAGTAAACTGGCTGGAAGCTCTCTGTGTGGATTGTCCAACTCAGAGTAAACTGGCTTGAAGCTCTGTGTGTGGATTGTCCAACTGAGAGTAAACTGGCTCGAAGCTTTGTGTGTGGATTCTCCGACTCAGAGTATACTGGCTCGAAGCTCTGTGAGTGGATTGTCCAACTCAGAGTAAACTGGCTCGAAGCTCTGTGTGTGGATTGTCCAACTCAGAGTAAACTGGCTGGAAGCTCTGTGTGTGGATTGTCCAACTCAGAGTAAACTGGCTGGAAGCTCTCTGTGTGGATTGTCCAACTCAGAGTAAACTGGCTTGAAGCTCTGTGTGTGGATTGTCCAACTGAGAGTAAACTGGCTCGAAGCTTTGTGTGTGGATTCTCCGACTCAGAGTATACTGGCTCGAAGCTCTGTGTGTGGATTCTCCAACTCAGAGTAAACTGGCTGGAAGCTCTGTGTGTTGATTGTCCAACTCAGAGTAAACTGGCTGGAAGCTCTGTGTGTTGATTGGCCAACTCAGAGTAAACTGGCTCGAAGCTCTGTGTGTGGATTGTCCAACTCAGAGTAAACTGTCTCGAAGCTCTGTGTGTGGATTGTCCAACTCAGAGTAAACTGGCTCGAAGCTCTGTGTGTGGATTGTCCAATTCAGAGTAAACTGGCTGGAAGCTCTGTGTGTGGATTGTCCAACTCAGAGTAAACTGGTTCGAAGCTCTGTGTGTGGATTGTCCAACTCAGAGTAAACTGGCTGGAAGCTCTGTGTGTTGATTGTCCAACTTAGAGTAAACTGGCTGGAAGCACTGTGTGTTGATTGTCCAACTCAGAGTAAACTGGCTCGAAGCTCTGTGTGTGGATTGTCCAACTCAGAGTAAACTGGCTGGAAGCTCTGTGTGTGGATTGTCCAACTCAGAGTAAACTGGCTGGAAGCTCTCTGTGTGGATTGTCCAACTCAGAGTAAACTGGCTTGAAGCTCTGTGTGTGGATTGTCCAACTGAGAGTAAACTGGCTCGAAGCTTTGTGTGTGGATTCTCCGACTCAGAGTATACTGGCTCGAAGCTCTGTGAGTGGATTGTCCAACTCAGAGTAAACTGGCTCGAAGCTCTGTGTGTGGATTGTCCAACTCAGAGTAAACTGTCTCGAAGCTCTGTGTGTGGATTGTCCATCAGAGAAACTGACTCGAAACTCTGTGTGTGGATTGTCCAACTCAGAGTAAACTGTCTCGAAGCTCTGTGTGTGGATTGTCCATCTCAGAGAAACTGACTCGAAACTCTGTGTGTGGATTGTCCAACTCAGAGTAAACTGTCTCGAAGCTCTGTGTGTGGATTATCCAACTCAGAGTAAACTGGCTCGAATCTCTGTGTGTGGATTGTCCAACTCAGAGTAAACTGTCTCGAAGCTCTGTGTGTGGATTGTCCAACTCAGAGTAAACTGGCTCGAAACTCTGCGTGTGGATTGTCCAACTCACAGTAAACTGGCTCGAAGCTCTGTGTGTGGATTGTCCAACTCAGAATAAACTGGATCGAAGCTCTGTGTGTGGATTGTCCAACTCAGAGTAAACTGGCTGGAAGCTCTGTGTGTTGATTGTCCAACTCAGAGTAAACTGGCTACAAGCTCTGTGTGTTGATTGTCCAACTCATGTAAACTGGCTGGAAGCTCTGTGTGTGGATTGTCCAACTCAGAGTAAACTGGCTTGAAGCTCTGTGTGTGGATTGTCCAACTGAGAGTAAACTGGCTCGAAGCTTTGTGTGTGGATTGTCCGACTCAGAGTATCCTGCTCGAAGCTCTGTGAGTGGATTGTCCAACTCAGAGTAAACTGGCTCGAAGCTCTGTGTGTGTATTGTCCAACTCAGAGTAAACTGTCTCGAAGCTCTGTGTGTGGATTGTCCATCTCAGAGAAACTGTCTCGAAACTCTGTGTGTGGATTGTCCAACTCAGAGTAAATCGTCTCGAAGCTCTGTGTGTGGATTCTCCATCTCAGAGAAACTGACTCGAAACTCTGTGTGTGGATTGTCCAAATCAGAGTAAACTGTCTCGAAGCTCTGTGTGTGGATTATCCAACTCAGAGTAAACTGGCTCGAATCTCTGTGTGTGGATTGTCCAACTCAGAGTAAACTAGCTCGAAGCTCTGTGTGTGTATTGTCCAACTCAGAGTAAACTGGCTCGAAACTCTGCGTGTGGATTGTCCAACTCACAGTAAACTGGCTCGAAGCTCTGTGTGTGGATTGTCCAACTCAGAGTAAACTGGATCGAAGATCTGTGTGTGGATTGTCCAACTCAGAGTAAACTGGCTCGAAGCTCTGTGTGTGGATTGTCCAACTGAGATTAAACTGTCTCGAAGCTCTGTGTGTGGATTGTCCAACTCAGAGTAAACTGGCTGGAAGCTCTGTGTGTGGACTGTCCAACTCAGAGTAAACTAGTTCGAAGCTCTGTGTGTGGATTGTCCAACTCAGAGTAAACTGGCTGGAAGCTCTGTGTGTGGATTGTCCAACT
Source organism: Hemitrygon akajei (assembly GCF_048418815.1). Classification (NCBI taxonomy): domain Eukaryota; kingdom Metazoa; phylum Chordata; class Chondrichthyes; order Myliobatiformes; family Dasyatidae; genus Hemitrygon; species Hemitrygon akajei. The sequence continues at coordinate 5,007,785 of NC_133145.1, read as the reverse complement.
CAGAGTAAACTGGCTCGAAGCTCTGTGTGTGGATTGTCCAACTCAGAGTAAACTGGCTCGAAGCTCTGTGTGTGGATTGTCCAACTGAGAGTAAACTGGCTCGAAGCTTTGTGTGTGGATTGTCCGACTCAGAGTAAACTGGCTCGAAGCTCTGTGAGTGGATTGTCCAACTCAGAGTAAACTGGCTCGAAGCTCTGTGTGTGGATTGTCCAACTCAGAGTAAACTGTCTCGAAGCTCTGTGTGTGGATTGTCCATCTCAGAGAAACTGACTCGAAACTCTGTGTGTGGATTGTCGAACTCAGAGTAAACTGTCTCGAAGCTCTGTGTGTGGATTGTCCATCTCAGAGAAACTGACTCGAAACTCTGTGTGTGGATTGTCCAACTCAGAGTAAACTGTCTCGAAGCTCTGTGTGTGGATTATCCAACTCAGAGTAAACTGGCTCGAATCTCTGTGTGTGGATTGTCCAACTCAGAGTAAACTGGCTCGAAGCTGTGTGTGGATTGTCCAACTCAGAGTAACTGTCTCGAAGCTCTGTGTGTGGATTGTCCATCTCAGAGAAACTGGCTCGAATCTCTGTGTGTGGATTGTCCAACTCAGAGTAAACTGTCTCGAATCTCTGTGTGTGGATTGTCCAACTCATAGTAAACTGGCTCGAAACTCTGCGTGTGGATTGTCCAACTCACAGTAAACTGGCTCGAAGCTCTGTGTGTGGATTGTCCAACTCAGAGTAAACTGGCTCGAAGCTCTGTGTGTGGATTGTCCAACTGAGATTAAACGGTCTCAAAGCTCTGTGTGTGGATTGTCCAACTCAGAGTAAACTGGCTCGAAACTCTGCGTGTGGATTCTCCAACTCAGTGTAAACTGGCTCAAAGCTCTGTATGTGGATTGTCCAACTGAGATTAAACTGTCTCAAAGCTCTGTGTGTGGATTTTCCAACTCAGAGTAAACTGGCTGGAAGCTCTGCGTGTGTTTTGTCCAACTCAGAGTAAACTGTCTCAAAGCTCTGTGTGTGGATTGTCTAACTCACCGTAAACTGGCTCGAAGCTCTGTGTGTGGATTGTCCAACTGAGAGTAAACTGGCTCGTAGCTCTGTGTGTGGATTGTCCGACTCAGAGTAAACTGTCTCGAAGCTCTGTGTGTGGATTGTCCATCTCACAGAAACTGACTCGAAACTCTGTGTGTGGATTGTTCAACTCAGAGTAAATGGCTCGAAGCTCTGTGTGTGGATTGTCCAACTCAGAGTAAACTGGCTTCATGCTCTGTGTTTGGATTGTCGAACTCAGATTAAACTGGCTCGAAGCTCTGTGTGTGGATTGTCCAACTGAGAGTAAACTGGCTGGAAGTTCTGTGTGTGGATTGTCCAATTCAGAGTAAACTGGCTGGAAGCTCTGTGTGTGGATTGTCCAACTCAGAGTAAACTGGCTCGAAGCTCTGTGTGTGGATTGTCCAACTCAGAGTAAACTGTCTCAAAGCTCTGTGTGTGGATTGTCCAACTCAGAGTAAAGTGGCTCGAAGCTCTGTGTGTGGATTGTCCAACTCTGAGAAAACTGGCTTGAAGCTCTGTGTGTGGATTGTCCAACTCAGAGTAAACTGGTTCGAAGCTCTGTGTGTGGATTGTCCAACTCAGAGTCAACTGGCTGGAAGCTATGTGTGTTGATTGTCCAACTCAGAGTAAACTGGCTGGAAGCTCTGTGTGTTGATTGTCCAACTCAGTGTAAACTGGTTGGAAGCTCTGTGAGTGGATTGTCCGACTCAGAGTAAACTGTCTCGAAGCTCTGTGTGTGGATTGTCCATCTCAGAGAAACTGACTCGAAACTCTGTGTGTGGAATGTCCAACTCAGAGTAAACTGTCTCGAAGCTCTGTGTGTGGATTATCCAACTCAGAGTAAACTGGCTCGAATCTCTGTGTGTGGATTGTCCAACTCAGAGTAAACTGGCTCGAAGCTCTGTGTGTGGATTGTCCAACTCAGAGTAAACTGACTCAAAGCTCTGTGTGTGGACTGTCCAACTCAGAGTAAACTGGCTCGAAGCTCTGTGTGTGGATTGTTCAACTCAGAGTAAACTGGATCGAAGCTCTGTGTGTGGATTGTCCAACTCAGAGTAAACTGTCTCGAAGCTCTGTGTGTGGACTGTCCAACTGAGATTAAACTGTCTCAAAACTCTGTGTGTGGATTGTCCAACTCAGAGTAAACTATCTCAAAGCTCTGTGTGTGGATTGTCCAAATCAGAGTAAATCGTCTCGAAGCTCTGTGTGTGGATTGTCCAACTCAGAGTAAACTGGCTGGAAGTTCTGTGTGTGGATTGTCCAATTCAGAGTAAACTGGCTGGAAGCTCTGTGTGTGGATTGTCCAACTCAGAGTAAACTGGCTGGAAGCTCTGTGTGTTGATTGTCCAACTCAGTGTAAACTGGCTGGAAGCTCTGTGTGTTGATTGTCCAACTCAGAGTAAACTGGCTCGAAGCTCTGTGTGTGGATTGTCCAACTCAGAGTAAACTGTCTCAAAGCTCTGTGTGTGGATTGTCCAACTCAGAGTAAACTGGCTCGAAGCTCTGTGTGTGGATTGTCCAACTCAGAGTAAACTGGCTTGAAGCTCTGTGTGTTGATTGTCCAACTCAGAGTAAACTGGTTCGAAGCTCTGTGTGTGGATTGTCCAACTCAGAGTAAACTTGCTGGAAGCTTTGTGTGTTGATTGTCCAACACAGAGTAAACTGGCTGGAAGCTCTGTGTGTTGATTGTCCAACTCTGTGTAAACTGGCTGGAAGCTCTGTGAGTGGATTGTCCGTCTCAGAGTAAACTGGCTCGAAGCTCTGTGTGTGGATTGTCCAACTCAGAGTAAACTGTCTCGAAGCTCTGTGTGTGGATTGTCCATCTCAGAGAAACTGACTCGAAACTCTGTGTGTGGATTGTCCAACTCAGAGTAAACTGTCTCGAAGCTCTGTGTGTGGATTATCCAACTCAGAGTAAACTGGCTCGAATCTCTGTGTGTGGATTGTCCAACTCAGAGTAAACTGGCTCGAAGCTCTGTGTGTGGATTGTCCAACTCAGAGTAAACTGACTCAAAGCTCTGTGTGTGGATTGTCCAACTCAGAGTAAACTGGCTCGAAGCTCTGTGTGTGGATTGTTCAACTCAGAGTAAACTGGATCGAAGCTCTGTGTGTGGATTGTCCAACTCAGAGTAAACTGTCTCGAAGCTCTGTGTGTGGACTGTCCAACTGAGATTAAACTGTCTCAAAGCTCTGTGTGTGGATTGTCCAACTCAGAGTAAACTGGCTCGAAGCTCTGTGTGTGGATTGTCCAACTCAGAGTAAACTGGCTGGAAGCTCTGTGTGTTGATTGTCCAATTCAGAGTACACTGGCTGGAAGCTCTGTGTGTGGATTGTCCAACTCAGTGTAAACTGGCTCGATGCTCGCTGTGTGGATTGTCCAACTCAGAGTAAACTGGCTCGAAGCTCTGTGTGTGGATTGTCCAACTCATAGTAAACTGGCTCGAAGCTCTGTGTCTGGATTGCCCAACTCAGAGTAAACTGGCTTGAAGCTCTGTGTGTGGATTGTCCAACTCAGAGTAAACTGGCTTGAAGCTCTGTGTGTGGATTGTCCAACTCAGAGTAAACTGGCTGGAAGCTCTGTGTGTTGATTGTCCAACTTAGAGTAAACTGGCTGGAAGCTCTGTGTGTTGATTGTCCAACTCAGAGTAAACTGGCTTGAAGCTCTGTGTGTGGATTGTCCAACTCAGAGTAAACTGGCTCGAAGCTCTGTGTGTGGATTCTCCAACTCAGAGTAAACTGGCTGGAAGCTCTGTGTGTTGATTGTCCAACTCAGAGTAAACTGGCTGGAAGCTCTGTGTGTTGATTGGCCAACTCAGAGTAAACTGGCTCGAAGCTCTGTGTGTGGATTGTCCAACTCAGAGTAAACTGTCTCGAAGCTCTGTGTGTGGATTGTCCAACTCAGAGTAAACTGGCTCGAAGCTCTGTGTGTGGATTGTCCAATTCAGAGTAAACTGGCTGGAAGCTCTGTGTGTGGATTGTCCAACTCAGAGTAAACTGGTTCGAAGCTCTGTGTGTGGATTGTCCAACTCAGAGTAAACTGGCTGTAGCTCTGTGTGTTGATTGTCCAACTTAGAGTAAACTGGCTGGAAGCACTGTGTGTTGATTGTCCAACTCAGAGTAAACTGGCGCGAAGCTCTGTGTGTGGATTGTCCAACTCAGAGTAAACTGGCTGGAAGCTCTGTGTGTGGATTGTCCAACTCAGAGTAAACTGGCTGGAAGCTCTGTGTGTGGATTGTCCAACTCAGAGTAAACTGGCTTGAAGCTCTGTGTGTGGATTGTCCAACTGAGAGTAAACTGGCTCGAAGCTTTGTGTGTGGATTGTCCGACTCAGAGTATACTGGCTCGAAGCTCTGTGAGTGGATTGTCCAACTCAGAGTAAACTGGCTCGAAGCTCTGTGTGTGGATTGTCCAACTCAGAGTAAACTGTCTCGAAGCTCTGTGTGTGGATTGTCCATCAGAGAAACTGACTCGAAACTCTGTGTGTGGATTGACCAACTCAGAGTAAACTGTCTCGAAGCTCTGTGTGTGGATTGTCCATCTCAGACAAACTGACTCGAAACTCTGTGTGTGGATTGTCCAACTCAGAGTAAACTGTCTCGAAGCTCTGTGTGTGGATTATCCAACTCAGAGTAAACTGGCTCGAATCTCTGTGTGTGGATTTTCCAACTCAGAGTAAACTGGCTCGAAGCTCTGTGTGTGGATTGTACAACTCAGAGTAAACTGACTCGAATCTCTGTGTGTGGATTGTCCAACTCAGAGTAAACTGTCTCGAAGCTCTGTGTGTGGATTGTCCAACTCAGAGTAAACTGGCTGGAAGCTCTGTGTGTTGATTGTCCAACTCAGAGTAAACTGGCTAGAAGCTCTGTGTGTTGATTGTCCAACTCATGTAAACTGGCTGGAAGCTCTGTGTGTGGATTGTCCAACTCAGAGTAAACTGGCTCGAAGCTCAGTGTGTGGATTGTCCAACTCAGAGTAAACTGGCTGGAAGCTCTGAGTGTGGATTGTCCAACTCAGAGAAACTGACTCGAAACTCTGTGTGTGGATTGTCCAACTCAGAGTAAATCGTCTCGAAGCTCTGTGTGTGGATTGTCCATCAGAGAAACTGACTCGAAACTCTGTGTGTGGATTGACCAACTCAGAGTAAACTGTCTCGAAGCTCTGTGTGTGGATTGTCCATCTCAGAGAAACTGACTCGAAACTCTGTGTGTGGATTGTCCAACTCAGAGTAAACTGTCTCGAAGCTCTGTGTGTGGATTATCCAACTCAGAGTAAACTGGCTCGAAGCTCTGTGTGTGGATTGTCCAACTCAGAGTAAACTGGATCGAAGCTCTGTCTGTGGATTGTCCAACTCAGAGTGAACTGGCTGGAAGCTCTGTGTGTTGATTGTCCAACTCAGAGTAAACTGGCTAGAAGCTCTGTGTGTTGATTGTCCAACTCATGTAAACTGGCTGGAAGCTCTGTGTGTGGATTGTCCAACTCAGAGTAAACTGGCTCGAAGCTCAGTGTGTGGATTGTCCAACTCAGAGTAAACTGGCTGGAAGCTCTGAGTGTGGATTGTCCAACTCAGAGAAACTGACTCAAAGCTCTGTGTGTGGATTGTCCAACTCAGAGTAAACTGGCTCGAAGCTCTGTGTGTGGATTGTTCAACTCAGAGTAAACTGGATCGAAGCTCTGTGTGTGGATTGTCCAACTCAGAGTAAACTGTCTCGAAGCTCTGTGTGTGGACTGTCCAACTGAGATTAAACTGTCTCAAAGCTCTGTGTGTGGATTGTCCAACTCAGAGTAAACTATCTCAAAGCTCTGTGTGTGGATTGTCCAAATCAGAGTAAATCGTCTCGAAGCTCTGTGTGTGGATTGTCCAACTCAGAGTAAACTGGCTGGAAGTTCTGTGTGTGGATTGTCCAATTCAGAGTAAACTGGCTGGAAGCTCTGTGTGTGGATTGTCCAACTCAGAGTAAACTGGCTGGAAGCTCTGTGTGTTGATTGTCCAACTCAGTGTAAACTGTCTCGAAGCTCTGTGTGTGGATTATCCAACTCAGAGTAAACTGGCTCGAATCTCTGTGTGTGGATTTTCCAACTCAGAGTAAACTGGCTCGAAGCTCTGTGTGTGGATTGTCCAACTCAGAGTAAACTGACTCGAATCTCTGTGTGTGGATTGTCCAACTCAGAGTAAACTGTCTCGAAGCTCTGTGTGTGGATTGTCCAACTCAGAGTAAACTGGCTGGAAGCTCTGTGTGTTGATTGTCCAACTCAGAGTAAACTGGCTAGAAGCTCTGTGTGTTGATTGTCCAACTCATGTAAACTGGCTGGAAGCTCTGTGTGTGGATTGTCCAACTCAGAGTAAACTGGCTCGAAGCTCAGTGTGTGGATTGTCCAACTCAGAGTAAACTGGCTGGAAGCTCTGAGTGTGGATTGTCCAACTCAGAGAAACTGACTCGAAACTCTGTGTGTGGATTGTCCAACTCAGAGTAAATCGTCTCGAAGCTCTGTGTGTGGATTGTCCATCAGAGAAACTGACTCGAAACTCTGTGTGTGGATTGACCAACTCAGAGTAAACTGTCTCGAAGCTCTGTGTGTGGATTGTCCATCTCAGAGAAACTGACTCGAAACTCTGTGTGTGGATTGTCCAACTCAGAGTAAACTGTCTCGAAGCTCTGTGTGTGGATTATCCAACTCAGAGTAAACTGGCTCGAAGCTCTGTGTGTGGATTGTCCAACTCAGAGTAAACTGGATCGAAGCTCTGTCTGTGGATTGTCCAACTCAGAGTGAACTGGCTGGAAGCTCTGTGTGTTGATTGTTCAACTCAGAGTAAACTGGCTAGAAGCTCTGTGTGTTGATTGTCCAACTCATGTAAACTGGCTGGAAGCTCTGTGTGTGGATTGTCCAACTCAGAGTAAACTGGCTCGAAGCTCAGTGTGTGGATTGTCCAACTCAGAGTAAACTGGCTGGAAGCTCTGAGTGTGGATTGTCCAACTCAGAGAAACTGACTCAAAGCTCTGTGTGTGGATTGTCCAACTCAGAGTAAACTGGCTCGAAGCTCTGTGTGTGGATTGTTCAACTCAGAGTAAACTGGATCGAAGCTCTGTGTGTGGATTGTCCAACTCAGAGTAAACTGTCTCGAAGCTCTGTGTGTGGACTGTCCAACTGAGATTAAACTGTCTCAAAGCTCTGTGTGTGGATTGTCCAACTCAGAGTAAACTATCTCAAAGCTCTGTGTGTGGATTGTCCAAATCAGAGTAAATCGTCTCGAAGCTCTGTGTGTGGATTGTCCAACTCAGAGTAAACTGGCTGGAAGTTCTGTGTGTGGATTGTCCAATTCAGAGTAAACTGGCTGGAAGCTCTGTGTGTGGATTGTCCAACTCAGAGTAAACTGGCTGGAAGCTCTGTGTGTTGATTGTCCAACTCAGTGTAAACTGGCTGGAAGCTCTGTGTGTTGATTGTCCAACTCAGAGTAAACTGGCTCGAAGCTCTGTGTGTGGATTGTACAACTCAGAGTAAACTGTCTCAAAGCTCTGTGTGTGGATTGTCCAACTCAGAGTAAACTGTCTCAAAGCTCTGTGTGTGGATTGTCCAACTCAGAGTAAACTGGCTCGAAGCTCTGTGTGTGGATTGTCCAACTCAGAGTAAACTGGCTTGAAGCTCTGTGTGTTGATTGTCCAACTCAGAGTAAACTGGTTCGAAGCTCTGTGTGTGGATTGTCCAACTCAGAGTAAACTGTCTCGACGCTCTGTGTGTGGACTGTCCAACTGAGATTAAACTGTCTCAAAGCTCTGTGTGTGGATTGTCCAACTCAGAGTAAACTATCTCAAAGCTCTGTGTGTGGATTGTCCAAATCAGAGTAAATCGTCTCGAAGCTCTGTGTGTGGATTGTCCAACTCAGAGTAAACTGGCTGGAAGTTCTGTGTGTGGATTGTCCAATTCAGAGTAAACTGGCTGGAAGCTCTGTGTGTGGATTGTCCAACTCAGAGTAAACTGGCTGGAAGCTCTGTGTGTTGATTGTCCAACTCAGTGTAAACTGGCTGGAAGCTCTGTGTGTTGATTGTCCAACTCAGAGTAAACTGGCTCGAAGCTCTGTGTGTGGATTGTCCAACTCAGAGTAAACTGTCTCAAAGCTCTGTGTGTGGATTGTCCAACTCAGAGTAAACTGGCTCGAAGCTCTGTGTGTGGATTGTCCAACTCAGAGTAAACTGTCTCGAAGCTCTGTGTGTGGATTATCCAACTCAGAGTAAACTGGCTCGAAGCTCTGTGTGTGGATTGTCCAACTCAGAGTAAACTGGATCGAAGCTCTGTCTGTGGATTGTCCAACTCAGAGTGAACTGGCTGGAAGCTCTGTGTGTTGATTGTCCAACTCAGAGTAAACTGGCTAGAAGCTCTGTGTGTTGATTGTCCAACTCATGTAAACTGGCTGGAAGCTCTGTGTGTTGATTGTCCAACTCAGAGTAAACTGGCTCGAAGCTCTGTGTGTGGATTGTCCAACTCAGAGTAAACTGTCTCAAAGCTCTGTGTGTGGATTGTCCAACTCAGAGTAAACTGGCTCGAAGCTCTGTGTGTGGATTGTCCAACTCAGAGTAAACTGGCTTGAAGCTCTGTGTGTTGATTGTCCAACTCAGAGTAAACTGGTTCGAAGCTCTGTGTGTGGATTGTCCAACTCAGAGTAAACTTGCTGGAAGCTTTGTGTGTTGATTGTCCAACACAGAGTAAACTGGCTGGAAGCTCTGTGTGTTGATTGTCCAACTCAGAATAAACTGGTTCGAAGCTCTGTGTGTGGATTGTCCAACTCAGAGTAAACTTGCTGGAAGCTTTGTGTGTTGATTGTCCAACACAGAGTAAACTGGTTCGAAGCTCTGTGTGTGGATTGTCCAACTCAGAGTAAACTTGCTGGAAGCTTTGTGTGTTGATTGTCCAACACATAGTAAACTGGCTGGAAGCTCTGTGTGTTGATTGTCCAACTCAGAGTAAACTGGTTCGAAGCTCTGTGTGTGGATTGTCCAACTCAGAGTAAACTTGCTGGAAGCTTTGTGTGTTGATTGTCCAACACAGAGTAAACTGGCTGGAAGCTCTGTGTGTGGATTGTCCAACTCAGAGTAAACTGTCTCGAAGCTCTGTGTGTGGACTGTCCAACTGAGATTAAACTGTCTCAAAGCTCTGTGTGTGGATTGTCCAACTCAGAGTAAACTATCTCAAAGCTCTGTGTGTGGATTGTCCAAATCAGAGTAAATCGTCTCGAAGCTCTGTGTGTGGATTGTCCAACTCAGAGTAAACTGGCTGGAAGTTCTGTGTGTGGATTGTCCAATTCAGAGTAAACTGGCTGGAAGCTCTGTGTGTGGATTGTCCAACTCAGAGTAAACTGGCTGGAAGCTCTGTGTGTTGATTGTCCAACTCAGTGTAAACTGGCTGGAAGCTCTGTGTGTTGATTGTCCAACTCAGAGTAAACTGGCTCGAAGCTCTGTGTGTGGATTGTCCAACTCAGAGTAAACTGTCTCAAAGCTCTGTGTGTGGATTGTCCAACTCAGAGTAAACTGGCTCGAAGCTCTGTGTGTGGATTGTCCAACTCAGAGTAAACTGGCTTGAAGCTCTGTGTGTTGATTGTCCAACTCAGAGTAAACTGGTTCGAAGCTCTGTGTGTGGATTGTCCAACTCAGAGTAAACTGTCTCGAAGCTCTGTGTGTGGACTGTCCAACTGAGATTAAACTGTCTCAAAGCTCTGTGTGTGGATTGTCCAACTCAGAGTAAACTATCTCAAAGCTCTGTGTGTGGATTGTCCAAATCAGAGTAAATCGTCTCGAAGCTCTGTGTGTGGATTGTCCAACTCAGAGTAAACTGGTTCGAAGCTCTGTGTGTGGATTGTCCAACTCAGAGTAAACTTGCTGGAAGCTTTGTGTGTTGATTGTCCAACACAGAGTAAACTGGCTGGAAGCTCCGTGTGTTGATTGTCCAACTCAGAGTAAACTGGTTCGAAGCTCTGTGTGTGGATTGTCCAACTCAGAGTAAACTTGCTGGAAGCTTTGTGTGTTGATTGTCCAACACAGAGTAAACTGGCTGGAAGCTCTGTGTGTGGATTGTCCAACTCAGAGTAAACTGTCTCGAAGCTCTGTGTGTGGACTGTCCAACTGAGATTAAACTGTCTCAAAGCTCTGTGTGTGGATTGTCCAACTCAGAGTAAACTATCTCAAAGCTCTGTGTGTGGATTGTCCAAATCGGAGTATATCGTCTCGAAGCTCTGTGTGTGGATTGTCCAACTCAGAGTAAACTTGCTGGAAGTTCTGTGTGTGGATTGTCCAATTCAGAGTAAACTGGCTGGAAGCTCTGTGTGTGGATTGTCCAACTCAGAGTAAACTGGCTGGAAGCTCTGTGTGTTGATTGTCCAACTCAGTGTAAACTGGCTGGAAGCTCTGTGTGTTGATTGTCCAACTCAGAGTAAACTGGCTCGAAGCTCTGTGTGTGGATTGTCCAACTCAGAGTAAACTGTCTCAAAGCTCTGTGTGTGGATTGTCCAACTCAGAGTAAACTGGCTCGAAGCTCTGTGTGTGGATTGTCCAACTCAGAGTAAACTGGCTTGAAGCTCTGTGTGTTGATTGTCCAACTCAGAGTAAACTGGTTCGAAGCTCTGTGTGTGGATTGTCCAACTCAGAGTAAACTTGCTGGAAGCTTTGTGTGTTGATTGTCCAACACAGAGTAAACTGGCTGGAAGCTCTGTGTGTTGATTGTCCAACTCTGTGTAAACTGGCTGGAAGCTCTGTGAGTGGATTGTCCGTCTCAGAGTAAACTAGCTCGAAGCTCTGTGTGTGGATTGTCCAACTCAGAGTAAACTGTCTAGAAGCTCTGTGTGTGGATTGTCCATCTCAGAGAAACTGACTCGAAACTCTGTGTGTGGATTGTCCAACTCAGAGTAAACTGTCTCGAAGCTCTGTGTGTGGATTATCCAACTCAGAGTAAACTGGCTCGAATCTCTGTGTGTGGATTGTCCAACTCAGAGTAAACTGGCTCGAAGCTCTGTGTGTGGATTGTCCAACTCAGAGTAAACTGACTCAAAGCTCTGTGTGTGGATTGTCCAACTCAGAGTAAACTGGCTCGAAGCTCTGTGTGTGGATTGTTCAACAGAGTAAACTGGATCGAAGCTCTGTGTGTGGATTGTCCAACTCAGAGTAAACTGTCTCGAAGCTCTGTGTGTGGACTGTCCAACTGAGATTAAACTGTCTCAAAGCTCTGTGTGTGGATTGTCCAACTCAGAGTAAACTATCTCAAAGCTCTGTGTGTGGATTGTCCAACTCAGAGTAAATCGTCTCGAAGCTCTGTGTGTGGATTGTCCAACTCAGAGTAAACTGGCTGGAAGTTCTGTGTGTGGATTGTCCAATTCAGAGTAAACTGGCTGGAAGCTCTGTGTGTGGATTGTCCAACTCAGAGTAAACTGGCTGGAAGCTCTGTGTGTGGATTGTCCAACTCAGAGTAAACTGGCTCAAAGCTCTGTGTGTGGATTGTCCAACTCAGAGTAAACTGGCTGGAAGCTCTGTGTGTTGATTGTCCAACTCAGAGTAAACTGGCTGGAAGCTCTGTGTGTGGATTGTCCAACTCAGAGTAAACTGGCTCGAAGCTCTGTGTGTGGATTGTCCAACTCTAAGTAAACTGGCTGGAAGCTCTGTGTGTGGATTGTCCAACTCAGAGTAAACTGGCTCGAAGCTCTGTGTGTGGATTGTCCAACTCAGAGTAAACTGGCTGAAAGCTCTGTGTGTTGATTGTCCAATTCAGAGTACACTGGCTGGAAGCTCTGTGTGTGGATTGTCCAACTCAGTGTAAACTGGCTCGATGCTCGCTGTGTGGATTGTCCAACTCAGAGTAAACTGGCTCGAAGCTCTGTGTGTGGATTGTCCAACTCATAGTAAACTGGCTCGAAGCTCTGTGTCTGGATTGCCCAACTCAGAGTAAACTGGCTTGAAGCTCTGTGTGTGGATTGTCCAACTCAGAGTAAACTGGCTGGAAGCTCTATGTGTGGATTGTCCAACTCAGAGTAAACTGGCTGGAAGCTCTGTGTGTTGATTGTCCAACTTAGAGTAAACTGGCTGGAAGCTCTGTGTGTTGATTGTCCAACTCAGAGTAAACTGGCTTGAAGCTCTGTGTGTGGATTGTCCAACTCAGAGTAAACTGGCTCGAAGCTCTGTGTGTGGATTCTCCAACTCAGAGTAAACTGGCTGGAAGCTCTGTGTGTTGATTGTCCAACTCAGAGTAAACTGGCTGGAAGCTCTGTGTGTTGATTTGCCAACTCAGAGTAAACTGGCTCGAAGCTCTGTGTGTGGATTGTCCAACTCAGAGTAAACTGTCTCAAAGCTCTGTGTGTGGATTGTCCAACTCAGAGTAAACTGGCTCGAAACTCTGCGTGTGGATTATCCAACTCAGAGTAAACTGGCTCGAATCTCTGTGTGTGGATTGTCCAACTCAGAGTAAACTAGCTCGAAGCTGTGTGTGGATTGTCCAACTCAGAGTAACTGTCTCGAAGCTCTGTGTGTGGATTGTCCATCTCAGAGAAACTGGCTCGAATCTCTGAGTGTGGATTGTCCGACTCAGAGTAAACTGTCTCGAAGCTCTGTGTGTGGATTGTCCATCTCACAGAAACTGACTCGAAACTCTGTGTGTGGATTGTTCAACTCAGAGTAAACTGGCTCGAAGCTCTGTGTGTGGATTGTCCAACTCAGAGAAACTGGCTCGAAACTCTGTGTGTGGATTGTTCAACTCAGAGTAAACTGGCTCGAAGCTCTGTGTGTGGATTGTCCAACTCAGAGAAACTGACTCTAAGCTCTGTGTGTGGATTGTCCAACTCCGTGTAAACTAGCTGGAAACTCTGTGTGTGGATTGTCCAACTCAGAGTAAACTGGCTCGAAGCTCTGTGTGTGGATTGTCCAACTCAGAGTAAACTGCCTCGAAACTCTGAGTGTGGATTGTCCAACTCATAGTAAACTGGCTCGACGCTCTGTGTGTGGATTGTCCAACTCAGAGTAAACTGGCTCGAATCTCTGTGTGTGGATTGTCCAACTGAGAGTAAACTGGCTCGAAGCTCAGTGTGTGGATTGTCCAACTCAGAGAAACTGGCTCGAAGCTCTGTGTGTGGATTGTTCAACTGAGAGTAAACTGGCTCGAAGCTCTGTGTGTGGATTGTCCAACTTAGAGTAAACTGGCTGGAAGCACTGTGTGTTGATTGTTCAACTCAGAGTAAACTGGCTCGAAGCTCTGTGTGTGGATTGTCCAACTCAGAGTAAACTGGCTGGAAGCTCTGTGTGTGGATTGTCCAACTCAGAGTAAACTGGCTGGAAGCTCTGTGTGTGGATTGTCCAACTCAGAGTAAACTGGCTTGAAGCTCTGTGTGTGGATTGTCCAACTGAGAGTAAACTGGCTCGAAGCTTTGTGTGTGGATTGTCCGACTCAGAGTATACTGGCTCGAAGCTCTGTGAGTGGATTGTCCAACTCAGAGTAAACTGGCTCGAAGCTCTGTGTGTGGATTGTCCAACTCAGAGTAAACTGTCTCGAAGCTCTGTGTGTGGATTGTCCATCAGAGAAACTGACTCGAAACTCTGTGTGTTGATTGTCCAACACAGAGTAAACTGGCTGGAAGCTCTCTGTGTTGATTGTCCAACTCTGTGTAAACTGGCTGGAAGCTCTGTGAGTGGATTGTCCGTCTCAGAGTAAACTGGCTCGAAGCTCTGTGTGTGGATTGTCCAACTCAGAGTAAACTGTCTCGAAGCTCTGTGTGTGGATTGTCCATCTCAGAGAAACTGACTCGAAACTCTGTGTGTGGATTGTCCAACTCAGAGTAAACTGTTTCGAAGCTCTGTGTGTGGATTATCCAACTCAGAGTAAACTGGCTCGAATCTCTGTGTGTGGATTGTCCAACTCAGAGTAAACTGGCTCGAAGCTCTGTGTGTGGATTATCCAACTCAGAGTAAACTGACTCAAAGCTCTGTGTGTGGATTGTCCAACTCAGAGTAAACTGTCTCGAAGCTCTGTGTGTGGATTGTTCAACTCAGAGTAAACTGGATCGAAGCTCTGTGTGTGGATTGTCCAACTCAGAGTAAACTGTCTCGAAGCTCTGTGTGTGGACTGTCCAACTGAGATTAAACTGTCTCAAAGCTCTGTGTGTGGATTGTCCAACTCAGAGTAAACTATCTCAAAGCTCTGTGTGTGGATTGTCCAACTCAGAGTAAATCGTCTCGAAGCTCTGTGTGTGGATTGTCCAACTCAGAGTAAACTGGCTGGAAGTTCTGTGTGTGGATTGTCCAATTCAGAGTAAACTGGCTGGAAGCTCTGTGTGTGGATTGTCCAACTCAGAGTAAACTGGCTCAAAGCTCTGTGTGTGGATTGTCCAACTCAGAGTAAACTGGCTGGAAGCTCTGTGTGTTGATTGTCCAACTCAGAGTAAACTGGCTGGAAGCTCTGTGTGTGGATTGTCCAACTCAGAGTAAACTGGCTCGAAGCTCTGTGTGTGGATTGTCCAACTCTGAGTAAACTGGCTGGAAGCTCTGTGTGTGGATTGTCCAACTCAGAGTAAACTGGCTCGAAGCTCTGTGTGTGGATTGTCCAACTCAGAGTAAACTGGCTGGAAGCTCTGTGTGTTGATTGTCCAATTCAGAGTACACTGGCTGGAAGCTCTGTGTGTGGATTGTCCAACTCAGTGTAAACTGGCTCAATGCTCGCTGTGTGGATTGTCCAACTCAGAGTAAACTGGCTCGAAGCTCTGTGTGTGGATTGTCCAACTCATAGTAAACTGGCTCGAAGCTCTGTGTCTGGATTGCCCAACTCAGAGTAAACTGGCTTGAAGCTCTGTGTGTGGATTGTCCAACTCAGAGTAAACTGGCTTGAAGCTCTGTGTGTGGATTGTCCAACTCAGAGTAAACTGGCTGGAAGCTCTGTGTGTCGATTGTCCAACTTAGAGTAAACTGGCTGGAAGCTCTGTGTGTTGATTGTCCAACTCAGAGTAAACTGGCTTGAAGCTCTGTGTGTGGATTGTCCAACTCAGAGTAAACTGGCTCGAAGCTCTGTGTGTGGATTCTCCAACTCAGAGTAAACTGGCTGGAAGCTCTGTGTGTTGATTGTCCAACTCAGAGTACACTGGCTGGAAGCTCTGTGTGTTGATTGGCCAACTCAGAGTAAACTGGCTCGAAGCTCTGTGTGTGGATTGTCCAGCTCAGAGTAAACTGTCTCGAAGCTCTGTGTGTGGATTGTCCAACTCAGAGTAAACTGGCTCGAAGCTCTGTGTGTGGATTGTCCAATTCAGAGTAAACTGGCTGGAAGCTCTGTGTGTGGATTGTCCAACTCAGAGTAAACTGGTTCGAAGCTCTGTGTGTGGATTGTCCAACTCAGAGTAAACTGGCTGGAAGCTCTGTGTGTTGATTGTCCAACTTAGAGTAAACTGGCTGGAAGCACTGTGTGTTGATTGTCCAACTCAGAGTAAACTGGCGCGAAGCTCTGTGTGTGGATTGTCCAACTCAGAGTAAACTGGCTGGAAGCTCTGTGTGTGGATTGTCCATCTAAGAGAAACTGACTCGAAACTCTGTGTGTGGATTGTCCAACTCAGAGTAAACTGTCTCGAAGCTCTGTGTGTGGATTATCCAACTCAGAGTAAACTGGCTCGAATCTCTGTGTGTGGATTTTCCAACTCAGAGTAAACTGGCTCGAAGCTCTGTGTGTGGATTGTCCAACTCAGAGTAAACTGGCTCGAAACTCTGCGTGTGGATTGTCCAACTCACAGTAAACTGGCTCGAAGCTCTGTGTGTGGATTGTCCAACTCAGAGTAAACTGGATCGAAGCTCTGTGTGTGGATTGTCCAACTCAGAGTAAACTGGCTGGAAGCTCTGTGTGTTGATTGTCCAACTCAGAGTAAACTGGCTAGAAGCTCTGTGTGTTGATTGTCCAACTCATGTAAACTGGCTGGAAGCTCTGTGTGTGGATTGTCCAACTCAGAGTAAACTGGCTCGAAGCTCAGTGTGTGGATTGTCCAACTCAGAGTAAACTGGCTGGAAGCTCTGAGTGTGGATTGTCCAACTCAGAGTAAACTGGCTTGAAGCTCTGTGTGTGGATTGTCCAACTGAGAGTATACTGGCTCGAAGCTCTGTGAGTGGATTGTCCAACTCAGAGTAAACTGTCTCGAAGCTCTGTGTGTGGATTGTCCATCTCAGAGAAACTGACTCGAAACTCTGTGTGTGGATTGTCCAACTCAGAGTAAATCGTCTCGAAGCTCTGTGTGTGGATTGTCCATCTCAGAGAAACTGACTCGAAACACTGTGTGTGGATTGTCCAAATCAGAGTAAACTGTCTCGAAGCTCTGTGTGTGGATTATCCAACTCAGAGTAAACTGGCTCGAATCTCTGGGTGTGGATTGTCCAACTCAGAGTAAACTGGCTCGAAGCTCTGTGTGTGTATTGTCCAACTCAGAGTAAACTGGCTCGAAGCTCTGTGTGTGGATTGTCCAACTCAGAGTAAACTGGATCGAAGATCTGTGTGTGGATTGTCCAACTCAGAGTAAACTGGCTCGAAGCTCTGTGTGTGGATTGTCCAACTGAGATTAAACTGTCTCGAAGCTCTGTGTGTGGATTGTCCAACTCAGAGTAAACTGGCTGGAAGCTCTGTGTGTGGACTGTCCAACTCAGAGTAAACTAGTTCGAAGCTCTGTGTGTGGATTGTCCAACTCAGAGTAAACTGGCTGGAAGCACTGTGTGTGGATTGTCCAACTCAGAGTAAACTGGCTCGAAGCTCTGTGTGTGGATTGTCCAACTCAGAGTAAACTGGCTCGAAGCTCTGTGTGTGGATTGTCCAACTGAGAGTAAACTGGCTCGAAGCTTTGTGTGTGGATTGTCCGACTCAGAGTAAACTGGCTCGAAGCTCTGTGAGTGGATTGTCCAAGTCAGAGTAAACTGGCTTGAAGCTCTGTGTGTGGATTGTCCAACTCAGAGTAAACTGTCTCGAAGCTCTGTGTGTGGATTGTCCAACTCAGAGTAAACTGGCTCGAAACTCTGCGTGTGGATTGTCCAACTCAGAGTAAACTAGCTCGAAGCTGCGTGTGGATTGTCCAACTCAGAGTAACTGTCTCGAAGCTCTGTGTGTGGATTGTCCATCTCAGAGAAACTGGCTCGAATCTCTGAGTGTGGATTGTCCGACTCAGAGTAAACTGTCTCGAAGCTCTGTGTGTGGATTGTCCATCTCACAGAAACTGACTCGAAACTCTGTGTGTGGATTGTTCAACTCAGAGTAAACTGGCTCGAAGCTCTGTGTGTGGATTGTCCAACTCAGAGAAACTGGCTCGAAACTCTGTGTGTGGATTGTTCAACTCAGAGTAAACTGGCTCGAAGCTCTGTGTGTGGATTGTCCAACTCAGAGAAACTGACTCTAAGCTCTGTGTGAGGATTGTCCAACTCCGTGTAAACTAGCTGGAAACTCTGTGTGTGGATTGTCCAACTCAGAGTAAACTGGCTCGAAGCTCTGTGTGTGGATTGTCCAACTCAGAGTAAACTGCCTCGAAACTCTGAGTGTGGATTGTCCAACTCATAGTAAACTGGCTCGACGCTCTGTGTGTGGATTGTCCAACTCAGAGTAAACTGGCTCGAATCTCTGTGTGTGGATTGTCCAACTGAGAGTAAACTGGCTCGAAGCTCAGTGTGTGGATTGTCCAACTCAGAGAAACTGGCTCGAAGCTCTGTGTGTGGATTGTTCAACTGAGAGTAAACTGGCTCGAAGCTCTGTGTGTGGATTGTCCAACTTAGAGTAAACTGGCTGGAAGCACTGTGTGTTGATTGTCCAACTCAGAGTAAACTGGCTCGAAGCTCTGTGTGTGGATTGTCCAACTCAGAGTAAACTGGCTGGAAGCTCTGTGTGTGGATTGTCCAACTCAGAGTAAACTGGCTGGAAGCTCTGTGTGTGGATTGTCCAACTCAGAGTAAACTGGCTTGCAGCTCTGTGTGTGGATTGTCCAACTGAGAGTAAACTGGCTCGAAGCTTTGTGTGTGGATTGTCCGACTCAGAGTATACTGGCTCGAAGCTCTGTGAGTGGATTGTCCAACTCAGAGTAAACTGGCTCGAAGCTCTGTGTGTGGATTGTCCAACTCAGAGTAAACTGTCTCGAAGCTCTGTGTGTGGATTGTCCATCAGAGAAACTGACTCGAAACTCTGTGTGTTGATTGTCCAACACAGAGTAAACTGGCTGGAAGCTCTCTGTGTTGATTGTCCAACTCTGTGTAAACTGGCTGGAAGCTCTGTGAGTGGATTGTCCGTCTCAGAGTAAACTGGCTCGAAGCTCTGTGTGTGGATTGTCCAACTCAGAGTAAACTGTCTCGAAGCTCTGTGTGTGGATTGTCCATCTCAGAGAAACTGACTCGAAACTCTGTGTGTGGATTGTCCAACTCAGAGTAAACTGTCTCGAAGCTCTGTGTGTGGATTATCCAACTCAGAGTAAACTGGCTCTAATCTCTGTGTGTGGATTGTCCAACTCAGAGTAAACTGGCTCGAAGCTCTGTGTGTGGATTATCCAACTCAGAGTAAACTGACTCAAAGCTCTGTGTGTGGATTGTCCAACTCAGAGTAAACTGTCTCGAAGCTCTGTGTGTGGATTGTTCAACTCAGAGTAAACTGGATCGAAGCTCTGTGTGTGGATTGTCCAACTCAGAGTAAACTGTCTCGAAGCTCTGTGTGTGGACTGTCCAACTGAGATTAAACTGTCTCAAAGCTCTGTGTGTGGATTGTCCAACTCAGAGTAAACTATCTCAAAGCTCTGTGTGTGGATTGTCCAACTCAGAGTAAATCGTCTCGAAGCTCTGTGTGTGGATTGTCCAACTCAGAGTAAACTGGCTGGAAGTTCTGTGTGTGGATTGTCCAATTCAGAGTAAACTGGCTGGAAGCTCTGTGTGTGGATTGTCCAACTCATAGTAAACTGGCTGGAAGCTCTGTGTGTGGATTGTCCAACTCAGAGTAAACTGGCTCAAAGCTCTGTGTGTGGATTGTCCAACTCAGAGTAAACTGGCTGGAAGCTCTGTGTGTTGATTGTCCAACTCAGAGTAAACTGGCTGGAAGCTCTGAGTGTGGATTGTCCAACTCAGAGTAAACTGGCTCGAAGCTCAGTGTGTGGATTGTCCAACTCTGAGTAAACTGGCTGGAAGCTCTGTGTGTGGATTGTCCAACTCAGAGTAAACTGGCTCGAAGCTCTGTGTGTGGATTGTCCAACTCAGAGTAAACTGGCTGGAAGCTCTGTGCGTTGATTGTCCAATTCAGAGTACACTGGCTGGAAGCTCTGTGTGTGGATTGTCCAACTCAGTGTAAACTGGCTCAATGCTCGCTGTGTGGATTGTCCAACTCAGAGTAAACTGGCTCGAAGCTCTGTGTGTGGATTGTCCAACTCATAGTAAACTGGCTCGAAGCTCTGTGTCTGGATTGCCCAACTCAGAGTAAACTGGCTTGAAGCTCTGTGTGTGGATTGTCCAAGTCAGAGTAAACTGGCTCGAAGCTCTGTGTGTGGATTGTCCAACTCAGAGTAAACTGGCTGGAAGCTCTGTGTGTCGATTGTCCAACTTAGAGTAAACTGGCTGGAAGCTCTGTGTGTTGATTGTCCAACTCAGAGTAAACTGGCTTGAAGCTCTGTGTGTGGATTGTCCAACTCAGAGTAAACTGGCTCGAAGCTCTGTGTGTGGATTCTCCAACTCAGAGTAAACTGGCTGGAAGCTCTGTGTGTTGATTGTCCAACTCAGAGTACACTGGCTGGAAGCTCTGTGTGTTGATTGGCCAACTCAGAGTAAACTGGCTCGAAGCTCTGTGTGTGGATTGTCCAGCTCAGAGTAAACTGTCTCGAAGCTCTGTGTGTGGATTGTCCAACTCAGAGTAAACTGGCTCGAAGCTCTGTGTGTGGATTGTCCAATTCAGAGTAAACTGGCTGGAAGCTCTGTGTGTGGATTGTCCAACTCAGAGTAAACTGGTTCGAAGCTCTGTGTGTGGATTGTCCAACTCAGAGTAATCTGGCTGGAAGCTCTGTGTGTTGATTGTCCAACTTAGAGTAAACTGGCTGGAAGCACTGTGTGTTGATTGTCCAACTCAGAGTAAACTGGCGCGAAGCTCTGTGTGTGGATTGTCCAACTCAGAGTAAACTGGCTGGAAGCTCTGTGTGTGGATTGTCCATCTAAGAGAAACTGACTCGAAACTCTGTGTGTGGATTGTCCAACTCAGAGTAAACTGTCTCGAAGCTCTGTGTGTGGATTATCCAACTCAGAGTAAACTGGCTCGAATCTCTGTGTGTGGATTTTCCAACTCAGAGTAAACTGGCTCGAAGCTCTGTGTGTGGATTGTCCAACTCAGAGTAAACTGGCTCGAAACTCTGCGTGTGGATTGTCCAACTCACAGTAAACTGGCTCGAAGCTCTGTGTGTGGATTGTCCAACTCAGAGTAAACTGGCTGGAAGCTCTGTGTGTTGATTATCCAACTCAGAGTAAACTGGCTAGAAGCTCTGTGTGTTGATTGTCCAACTCATGTAAACTGGCTGGAAGCTCTGTGTGTGGATTGTCCAACTCAGAGTAAACTGGCTCGAAGCTCAGTGTGTGGATTGTCCAACTCAGAGTAAACTGGCTGGAAGCTCTGAGTGTGGATTGTCCAACTCAGAGTAAACTGGCTTGAAGCTCTGTGTGTGGATTGTCCAACTGAGAGTATACTGGCTCGAAGCTCTGTGAGTGGATTGTCCAACTCAGAGTAAACTGGCTCGAAGCTCTGTGTGTGTAATGTCCAACTCAGAGTAAACTGTCTCGAAGCTCTGTGTGTGGATTGTCCATCTCAGAGAAACTGACTCGAAACTCTGTGTGTGGATTGTCCAACTCAGAGTAAATCGTCTCGAAGCTCTGTGTGTGGATTGTCCATCTCAGAGAAACTGACTCGAAACTCTGTGTGTGGATTGTCCAAATCAGAGTAAACTGTCTCGAAGCTCTGTGTGTGGATTATCCAACTCAGAGTAAACTGGCTCGAATCTCTGGGTGTGGATTGTCCAACTCAGAGTAAACTGGATCGAAGCTCTGTGTGTGTATTGTCCAACTCAGAGTAAACTGGCTCGAATCTCTGGGTGTGGATTGTCCAACTCAGAGTAAACTGGCTCGAAGCTCTGGGTGTGGATTGTCCAACTCAGAGTAAACTGGCTCGAAGCTCTGTGTGTGTATTGTCCAACTCAGAGTAAACTGGCTCGAAGCTCTGTGTGTGGATTGTCCAACTCAGAGTAAACTGGATCGAAGATCTGTGTGTGGATTGTCCAACTCAGAGTAAACTGGCTCGAAGCTCTGTGTGTGGATTGTCCAACTGAGATTAAACTGTCTCGAAGCTCTGTGTGTGGATTGTCCAACTCAGAGTAAACTGGCTGGAAGCTCTGTGTGTGGACTGTCCAACTCAGAGTAAACTAGTTCGAAGCTCTGTGTGTGGATTGTCCAACTCAGAGTAAACTGGCTGGAAGCACTGTGTGTGGATTGTCCAACTCAGAGTAAACTGGCTCGAAGCTCTGTGTGTGGATTGTCCAACTCAGAGTAAACTGGCTCGAAGCTCTGTGTGTGGATTGTCCAACTGAGAGTAAACTGGCTCGAAGCTTTGTGTGTGGATTGTCCGACTCAGAGTAAACTGGCTCGAAGCTCTGTGAGTGGATTGTCCAACTCAGAGTAAACTGTCTCGAAGCTCTGTGTGTGGATTGTCCAACTCAGAGTAAACTGTCTCGAAGCTCTGTGTGTGGATTGTCCATCTCAGAGAAACTGACTCGAAACTCTGTGTGTGGATTGTCGAACTCAGAGTAAACTGTCTCGAAGCTCTGTGTGTGGATTGTCCATCTCAGAGAAACTGACTCGAAACTCTGTGTGTGGATTGTCCAACTCAGAGTAAACTGTCTCGAAGCTCTGTGTGTGGATTATCCAACTCAGAGTAAACTGGCTCGAATCTCTGTGTGTGGATTGTCCAACTCAGAGTAAACTGGCTCGAAGCTGTGTGTGGATTGTCCAACTCAGAGTAACTGTCTCGAAGCTCTGTGTGTGGATTGTCCATCTCAGAGAAACTGGCTCGAAACTCTGTGTGTGGATTGTCCAACTCAGAGTAAACTGTCTCGAAGCTCTGTGTGTGTATTGTCCAACTCACAGTAAACTGGCTCGAAGCTCTGTGTGTGGATTGTCCAACTCAGAGTAAACTGGCTCGAAGCTCTGTGTGTGGATTGTCCAACTGAGATTAAACTGTCTCAAAGCTCTGTGTGTGGATTGTCCAACTCAGAGTAAACTGGCTCGAAACTCTGCGTGTGGATTATCCAACTCAGAGTAAACTGGCTCGAATCTCTGTGTGTGGATTGTCCAACTCAGAGTAAACTGGCTCGAAGCTGTGTGTGGATTGTGCAACTCAGAGTAACTGTCTCGAAGCTCTGTGTGTGGATTGTCCATCTCAGAGAAACTGGCTCGAATCTCTGTGTGTGGATTGTCCAACTCAGAGTAAACTGTCTCGAAGCTCTGTGTGTGGATTATCCAACTCATAGTAAACTGGCTCGAAACTCTGCGTGTGGATTGTCCAACTCACAGTAAACTGGCTCGAAGCTCTGTGTGTGGATTGTCCAACTCAGAGTAAACTGGCTCGAAGGTCTGTGTGTGGATTGTCCAACTGAGATTAAACTGTCTCAAAGCTCTGTGTGTGGATTGTCCAACTCAGAATAAACTGGCTCGAAACTCTGCGTGTGGATTGTCCAACTCAGTGTAAACTGGCTCAAAGCTCTGTATGTGGATTGTCCAACTGAGATTAAACTGTCTCAAAGCTCTGTGTGTGGATTTTCCAACTCAGAGTAAACTGGCTGGAAGCTCTGCGTCTGTTTTGTCCAACTCACCGTAAACTGGCTCGAAGCTCTGTGTGTGGATTGTCCAACTGAGAGTAAACTGGCTCGTAGCTCTGTGTGTGGATTGTCCGACTCAGAGTAAACTGTCTCGAAGCTCTGTGTGTGGATTGTCCATCTCACAGAAACTGACTCGAAACTCTGTGTGTGGATTGTTCAACTCAGAGTAAACTGGCTCGAAGCTCTGTGTGTGGATTGTCCAACTCAGAGAAACTGGCTCGAAACTCTGTGTGTGGATTGTTCAACTCAGAGTAAACTGGCTCGAAGCTCTGTGTGTGGATTGTCCAACTCAGAGAAACTGACTCTAAGCTCTGTGTGTGGATTGTCCAACTCCGTGTAAACTAGCTGGAAACTCTGTGTGTGGATTGTCCAACTCAGAGTAAACTGGCTCGAACCTCTGTGTGTGGATTGTCCAACTCAGAGTAAACTGCCTCTTAACTCTGAGTGTGGATTGTCCAACTCATAGTAAACTGGCTCGACTCTCTGTGTGTGGATTGTCCAACTCAGAGTAAACTGGCTCGAATCTCTGTGTGTGGATTGTCCAACTGAGAGTAAACTGGCTCGAAGCTCAGTGTGTGGATTGTCCAACTCAGAGAAACTGGCTCGAAGCTCTGTGTGTGGATTGTTCAACTGAGAGTAAACTGGCTCGAAGCTCTGTGTGTGGATTGTCCAACTTAGAGTAAACTGGCTGGAAGCACTGTGTGTTGATTGTCCAACTCAGAGTAAACTGGCTCGAAGCTCTGTGTGTGGATTGTCCAACTCAGAGTAAACTGGCTGGAAGCTCTGTGTGTGGATTGTCCAACTCAGAGTAAACTGGCTGGAAGCTCTGTGTGTGGATTGTCCAACTCAGAGTAAACTGGCTTGAAGCTCTGTGTGTGGATTGTCCAACTGAGAGTAAACTGGCTCGAAGCTTTGTGTGTGGATTGTCCGACTCAGAGTATACTGGCTCGAAGCTCTGTGAGTGGATTCTCCAACTCAGAGTAAACTGGCTCGAAGCTCTGTGTGTGGATTGTCCAACTCAGAGTAAACTGTCTCGAAGCTCTGTGTGTGGATTGTACATCAGAGAAACTGACTCGAAACTCTGTGTGTGGATTGTCCAACTCAGAGTAAACTGTCTCGAAGCTCTGTGTGTGGATTGTCTATCTCAGAGAAACTGACTCGAAACTCTGTGTGTGGATTGACCAACTCAGAGTAAACTGTCTCGAAGCTCTGTGTGTGGATTATCCAACTCAGAGTAAACTGGCTCGAATCTCTGTGTGTGGATTGTCCAACTCAGAGTAAACTGGCTCGAAGCTCTGTGTGTGGATTGTCCAACTCAGAGTAAACTGGCTCGAAACTCTGCGTGTGGATTGTCCAACTCACAGTAAACTGGCTCGAAGCTCTGTGTGTGGATTGTCCAACTCAGAGTAAACTGGATCGAAGCTCTGTGTGTGGATTGTCCAACTCAGAGTAAACTGGCTGGAAGCTCTGTGTGTTGATTGTCCAACTCAGAGTAAACTGGCTAGAAGCTCTGTGTGTTGATTGTCCAACTCATGTAAACTGGCTGGAAGCTCTGTGTGTGGATTGTCCAACTCAGAGTAAACTGGCTCGAAGCTCAGTGTGTGGATTGTCCAACTCAGAGTAAACTGGCTGGAAGCTCTGTGTGTGGATTGTCCAACTCAGAGTAAACTGGCTTGAAGCTCTGTGTGTGGATTGTCCAACTGAGAGTAAACTGGCTCGAACCTTTGTGTGTGGATTGTCCGACTCAGAGTATACTGGCTCGAAGCTCTGTGAGTGGATTGTCCAACTCAGAGTAAACTGGCTCGAAGCTCTGTGTGTGTATTGTCCAACTCAGAGTAAACTGTCTCGAAGCTCTGTGTGTGGATTGTCCATCTCAGAGATACTGACTCGAAACTCTGTGTGTGGATTGTCCAACTCAGAGTAAATCGTCTCGAAGCTCTGTGTGTGGATTGTCCATCTCAGAGAAACTGACTCGAAACTCTGTGTGTGGATTGTCCAAATCAGAGTAAACTGTCTCGAAGCTCTGTGTGTGGATTATCCAACTCAGAGTAAACTGGCTCGAATCTCTGTGTGTGGATTGTCCAACTCAGAGTAAACTGGCTCGAAGCTCTGTGTGTGTATTGTCCAACTCAGAGTAAACTGGCTCGAAACTCTGCGTGTGGATTGTCCAACTCACAGTAAACTGGCTCGAAGCTCTGTATGTGGATTGTCCAACTCAGAGTAAACTGGATCGAAGATCTGTGTGTGGATTGTCCAACTCAGAGTAAACTGGCTCGAAGCTCTGTGTGTGGATTGTCCAACTGAGATTAAACTGTCTCGAAGCTCTGTGTGTGGATTGTCCAACTCAGAGTAAACTGGCTGGAAGCTCTGTGTGTGGACTGTCCAACTCAGAGTAAACTAGTTCGAAGCTCTGTGTGTGGATTGTCCAACTCAGAGTAAACTGGCTGGAAGCTCTGTGTGTGGATTGTCCAACTCAGAGTAAACTGGCTCGAAGCTCTGTGTGTGGATTGTCCAACTGAGAGTAAACTGGCTCGAAGCTTTGTGTGTGGATTGTCCGACTCAGAGTAAACTGGCTCGAAGCTCTGTGTGTGGATTGTCCAACTCAGAGTAAACTGGCTCGAAGCTCTGTGTGTGGATTGTCCAACTGAGAGTAAACTGGCTCGAAGCTTTGTGTGTGGATTGTCCGACTCAGAGTAAACTGGCTCGAAACTCTGTGTGTGGATTGTCCAACTCAGAGAAACTGGCTCGAAGCTCTGTGTGTTGATTGTCCACCTCAGAGAAACTGACTCTAAGCTCTGTGTGTGGATTGTCCAACTCCGTGTAAACTAGCTGGAAACTCTGTGTGTGGATTGTCCAACTCAGAGTAAACTGGCTCGAAGCTCTGTGTGTGGATTGTCCAACTCAGAGTAAACTGCCTCGAAACTCTGAGTGTGGATTGTCCAACTCATAGTAAACTGGCTCGACGCTCTGTGTGTGGATTGTCCAACTCAGAGTAAACTGGCTCGAATCTCTGTGTGTGGATTGTCCAACTGAGAGTAAACTGGCTCGAAGCTCAGTGTGTGGATTGTCCAACTCAGAGAAACTGGCTCGAAGCTCTGTGTGTGGATTGTTCAACTGAGAGTAAACTGGCTGGAAGCTCTGTGTGTGGATTGTCCAACTCTGTGTAAACTAGCTGGAAACTCTGTGTGTGGATTGTCCACCTCAGAGTAAACTGGCTCGAAGCTCTGTGTGTGGATTGTCGAACTCAGAGTAAACTGCCTCGAAACTCTGAGTGTGGATTGTCCAACTCAGAGTAAACTGGCTCGAAGCTCTGTGTGTGGATTGTCCAACTGAGAGTAAACTGGCTCGAAGCTTTGTGTGTGGATTGTCCGACTCAGAGTAAACTGGCTCGAAGCTCTGTGAGAGGATTGTCCAACTCAGAGTAAACTGGCTCGAAGCTCTGTGTGTGGATTGTCCAACTCAGAGTAAACTGTCTCGAAGCTCTGTGTGTGGATTGTCCATCTCAGAGAAACTGACTCGAAACTCTGTGTGTGGATTGACGAACTCAGAGTAAACTGTCTCGAAGCTCTGTGTGTGGATTGTCCATCTCAGAGAAACTGACTCGAAACTCTGTGTGTGGATTGTCCAACTCAGAGTAAACTGTCTCGAAGCTCTGTGTGTGGATTATCCAACTCAGAGTAAACTGGCTCGAATCTCTGTGTGTGGATTGTCCAACTCAGAGTAAACTGGCTCGAAGCTGTGTGTGGATTGTCCAACTCATAGTAAACTGGCTCGAAACTCTGCGTGTGGATTCTCCAACTCACAGTAAACTGGCTCGAAGCTCTGTGTGTGGATTGTCCAACTCAGAGTAAACTGGCTCGAAGCTCTGTGTGTGGATTATCCAACTCAGAGTAAACTGGCTCGAATCTCTGTGTGTGGATTGTCCAACTCAGAGTAAACTGGCTCGAAGCTCTGTGTGTGGATTGTCCAACTCAGAGTAAACTGGCTCGAAACTCTGCGTGTGGATTGTCCAACTCACAGTAAACTGGCTCGAAGCTCTGTGTGTGGATTGTCCAACTCAGAGTAAACTGGATCGAAGCTCTGTGTGTGGATTGTCCAACTCAGAGTAAACTGGCTGGTAGCTCTGTGTGTTGATTGTCCAACTCAGAGTAAACTGGCTAGAAGCTCTGTGTGTTGATTGTCCAACTCATGTAAACTGGCTGGAAGCTCTGTGTGAAGATTGTCCAACTCAGAGTAAACTGGCTCGAAGCTCAGTGTGTGGATTGTCCAACTCAGAGTAAACTGGCTGGAAGCTCTGAGTGTGGATTGTACAACTCAGAGTAAACTGGCTTGAAGCTCTGTGTGTGGATTGTCCAACTGAGAGTAAACTGGCTCGAAGCTTTGTGTGTGGATTGTCCAACTCAGAGTATACTGGCTCGAAGCTCTGTGAGTGGATTGTCCAACTCAGAGTAAACTGGCTCGAAGCTCTGTGTGTGTATTGTCCAACTCAGAGTAAACTGTCTCGAAGCTCTGTGTGTGGATTGTCCATCTCAGAGAAACTGACTCGAAACTCTGTGTGTGTATTGTCCAACTCAGAGTAAATCGTCTCGAAGCTCTGTGTGTGGATTGTCCATCTCAGAGAAACTGACTCGAAACTCTGTGTGTGGATTGTCCAAATCAGAGTAAACTGTCTCGAAGCTCTGTGTGTGGATTATCCAACTCAGAGTAAACTGGCTCGAATCTCTGTGTGTGGATTGTCCGACTCAGAGTAAACTGGCTCGAAGCTCTGTGTGTGTATTGTCCAAATCAGAGTAAACTGGCTCGAAGCTCTGTGTGTGGATTGTCCAACTCAGAGTAAACTGGATCGAAGATCTGTGTGTGGATTGTCCAACTCAGAGTAAACTGGCTCGAAGCTCTGTGTGTGGATTGTCCAACTGAGATTACACTGTCTCGAAGCTCTGTGTGTGGATTGTCCAACTCAGAGTAAACTGGCGGGAAGCTCTGTGTGTGGACTGTCCAACTCAGAGTAAACTAGTTCGAAGCTCTGTGTGTGGATTGTCCAACTCAGAGTAAACTGGCTGGAAGCTCTGTGTGTGGATTGTCCAACTCAGAGTAAACTGGCTCGAAGCTCTGTGTGTGGATTGTCCAACTCAGAGTAAACTGTCTCGAAGCTCTGTGTGTGGATTGTCCATCTCAGAGAAACTGACTCGAAACTCTGTGTGTGGATTGTCGAACTCAGAGTAAACTGTCTCGAAGCTCTGTGTGTGGATTGTCCATCTCAGAGAAACTGACTCGAAACTCTGTGTGTGGATTGTCCAACTCAGAGTAAACTGTCTCGAAGCTCTGTGTGTGGATTATCCAACTCAGAGTAAACTGGCTCGAATCTCTGTGTGTGGATTGTCCAACTCAGAGTAAACTGGCTCGAAGCTGTGTGTGGATTGTCCAACTCAGAGTAACTGTCTCGAAGCTCTGTGTGTGGATTGTCCATCTCAGAGAAACTGGCTCGAATCTCTGTGTGTGGATTGTCCAACTCAGAGTAAACTGTCTCGAAGCTCTGTGTGTGGATTGTCCAACTCACAGTAAACTGGCTCGAAGCTCTGTGTGTGGATTGTCCAACTTAGAGTAAACTGGCTCGAAGCTCTGTGTGTGGATTGTCCAACTGAGATTAAACTGTCTCAAAGCTCTGTGTGTGGATTGTCCAACTCAGAGTAAACTGGCTCGAAACTCTGCGTGTGGATTGTCCAACTCAGAGTAAACTGGCTCAAAGCTCTGTATGTGGATTGTCCAACTGAGATTAAACTGTCTCAAAGCTCTGTGTGTGGATTTTCCAACTCAGAGTAAACTGGCTGGAAGCTCTGCGTGTGTTTTGTCCAACTCAGAGTAAACTGTCTCAAAGCTCTGTGTGTGGATTGTCTAACTCACCGTAAACTGGCTCGAAGCTCTGTGTGTGGATTGTCCAACTGAGAGAAAACTGGCTCGTAGCTCTGTGTGTGGATTGTCCGACTCAGAGTAAACTGTCTCGAAGCTCTGTGTGTGGATTGTCCATCTCACAGAAACTGACTCGAAACTCTGTGTGTGGATTGACGAACTCAGAGTAAACTGCCTCGAAACTCTGAGTGTGGATTGTCCAACTCATAGTAAACTGGCTCGACGCTCTGTGTGTGGATTGTCCAACTCAGAGTAAACTGGCTCGAATCTCTGTGTGTGGATTGTCCAACTCAGAGTAAACTGGCTCGAAGCTCTGTGTGTGTATTGTCCAACTCAGAGTAAACTGGCTCGAAACTCTGCGTGTGGATTGTCCAACTCACAGTAAACTGGCTCGAAGCTCTGTATGTGGATTGTCCAACTCAGAGTAAACTGGATCGAAGATCTGTGTGTGGATTGTCCAACTCAGAGTAAACTGGCTCGAAGCTCTGTGTGTGGATTGTCCAACTGAGATTAAACTGTCTCGAAGCTCTGTGTGTGGATTGTCCAACTCAGAGTAAACTGGCTGGAAGCTCTGTGTGTGGACTGTCCAACTCAGAGTAAACTAGTTCGAAGCTCTGTGTGTGGATTGTCCAACTCAGAGTAAACTGGCTGGAAGCTCTGTGTGTGGATTGTCCAACTCAGAGTAAACTGGCTCGAAGCTCTGTGTGTGGATTGTCCAACTGAGAGTAAACTGGCTCGAAGCTTTGTGTGTGGATTGTCCGACTCAGAGTAAACTGGCTCGAAGCTCTGTGTGTGGATTGTCCAACTCAGAGTAAACTGGCTCGAAGCTCTGTGTGTGGATTGTCCAACTGAGAGTAAACTGGCTCGAAGCTTTGTGTGTGGATTGTCCGACTCAGAGTAAACTGGCTCGAAACTCTGTGTGTGGATTGTCCAACTCAGAGAAACTGGCTCGAAGCTCTGTGTGTGGATTGTCCAACTCAGAGAAACTGACTCTAAGCTCTGTGTGTGGATTGTCCAACTCCGTGTAAACTAGCTGGAAACTCTGTGTGTGGATTGTCCAACTCAGAGTAAACTGGCTCGAAGCTCTGTGTGTGGATTGTCCAACTCAGAGTAAACTGGCTCGACGCTCTGTGTGTGGATTGTCCAACTCAGAGTAAACTGGCTCGAATCTCTGTGTGTGGATTGTCCAACTGAGAGTAAACTGGCTCGAAGCTCAGTGTGTGGATTGTCCAACTCAGAGAAACTGGCTCGAAGCTGTGTGTGGATTGTCCAACTCATAGTAAACTGGCTCGAAACT
Source organism: Hemitrygon akajei (assembly GCF_048418815.1). Lineage (NCBI taxonomy): Eukaryota > Metazoa > Chordata > Chondrichthyes > Myliobatiformes > Dasyatidae > Hemitrygon > Hemitrygon akajei. The sequence goes on along the minus strand of NC_133145.1, from coordinate 4,977,687 downwards.
CTGCGTGTGGATTCTCCAACTCACAGTAAACTGGCTCGAAGCTCTGTGTGTGGATTGTCCAACTCAGAGTAAACTGGCTCGAAGCTCTGTGTGTGGATTATCCAACTCAGAGTAAACTGGCTCGAATCTCTGTGTGTGGATTGTCCAACTCAGAGTAAACTGGCTCGAAGCTCTGTGTGTGGATTGTCCAACTCAGAGTAAACTGGCTCGAAACTCTGCGTGTGGATTGTCCAACTCACAGTAAACTGGCTCGAAGCTCTGTGTGTGGATTGTCCAACTCAGAGTAAACTGGATCGAAGCTCTGTGTGTGGATTGTCCAACTCAGAGTAAACTGGCTGGAAGCTCTGTGTGTTGATTGTCCAACTCAGAGTAAACTGGCTAGAAGCTCTGTGTGTTGATTGTCCAACTCATGTAAACTGGCTGGAAGCTCTGTGTGAAGATTGTCCAACTCAGAGTAAACTGGCTCGAAGCTCAGTGTGTGGATTGTCCAACTCAGAGTAAACTGGCTGGAAGCTCTGAGTGTGGATTGTACAACTCAGAGTAAACTGGCTTGAAGCTCTGTGTGTGGATTGTCCAACTGAGAGTAAACTGGCTCGAAGCTTTGTGTGTGGATTGTCCAACTCAGAGTATACTGGCTCGAAGCTCTGTGAGTGGATTGTCCAACTCAGAGTAAACGGGCTCGAAGCTCTGTGTGTGTATTGTCCAACTCAGAGTAAACTGTCTCGAAGCTCTGTGTGTGGATTGTCCATCTCAGAGAAACTGACTCGAAACTCTGTGTGTGGATTGTCCAACTCAGAGTAAATCGTCTCGAAGCTCTGTGTGTGGATTGTCCATCTCAGAGAAACTGACTCGAAACTCTGTGTGTGGATTGTCCAAATCAGAGTAAACTGTCTCGAAGCTCTGTGTGTGGATTATCCAACTCAGAGTAAACTGGCTCGAATCTCTGTGTGTGGATTGTCCAACTCAGAGTAAACTGGCTCGAAGCTCTGTGTGTGTATTGTCCAACTCAGAGTAAACTGGCTCGAAGCTCTGTGTGTGGATTGTCCAACTCAGAGTAAACTGGATCGAAGATCTGTGTGTGGATTGTCCAACTCAGAGTAAACTGGCTCGAAGCTCTGTGTGTGGATTGTCCAACTGAGATTACACTGTCTCGAAGCTCTGTGTGTGGATTGTCCAACTCAGAGTAAACTGGCGGGAAGCTCTGTGCGTGGACTGTCCAACTCATAGTAAACTGGCTCGAAGCTCTGTGTGTGGATTGTCCAACTCAGAGTAAACTGTCTCGAAGCTCTGTGTGTGGATTGTCCATCTCAGAGAAACTGACTCGAAACTCTGTGTGTGGATTGTCGAACTCAGAGTAAACTGTCTCGAAGCTCTGTGTGTGGATTGTCCATCTCAGAGAAACTGACTCGAAACTCTGTGTGTGGATTGTCCAACTCAGAGTAAACTGTCTCGAAGCTCTGTGTGTGGATTATCCAACTCAGAGTAAACTGGCTCGAATCTCTGTGTGTGGATTGTCCAACTCAGAGTAAACTGGCTCGAAGCTGTGTGTGGATTGTCCAACTCAGAGTAACTGTCTCGAAGCTCTGTGTGTGGATTGTCCATCTCAGAGAAACTGGCTCGAATCTCTGTGTGTGGATTGTCCAACTCAGAGTAAACTGTCTCGAAGCTCTGTGTGTGGATTGTCCAACTCACAGTAAACTGGCTCGAAGCTCTGTGTGTGGATTGTCCAACTTAGAGTAAACTGGCTCGAAGCTCTGTGTGTGGATTGTCCAACTGAGATTAAACTGTCTCAAAGCTCTGTGTGTGGATTGTCCAACTCAGAGTAAACTGGCTCGAAACTCTGCGTGTGGATTGTCCAACTCAGAGTAAACTGGCTCAAAGCTCTGTATGTGGATTGTCCAACTGAGATTAAACTGTCTCAAAGCTCTGTGTGTGGATTTTCCAACTCAGAGTAAACTGGCTGGAAGCTCTGCGTGTGTTTTGTCCAACTCAGAGTAAACTGTCTCAAAGCTCTGTGTGTGGATTGTCTAACTCACCGTAAACTGGCTCGAAGCTCTGTGTGTGGATTGTCCAACTGAGAGAAAACTGGCTCGTAGCTCTGTGTGTGGATTGTCCGACTCAGAGTAAACTGTCTCGAAGCTCTGTGTGTGGATTGTCCATCTCACAGAAACTGACTCGAAACTCTGTGTGTGGATTGACGAACTCAGAGTAAACTGCCTCGAAACTCTGAGTGTGGATTGTCCAACTCATAGTAAACTGGCTCGACGCTCTGTGTGTGGATTGTCCAACTCAGAGTAAACTGGCTCGAATCTCTGTGTGTGGATTGTCCAACTCAGAGTAAACTGGCTCGAAGCTCTGTGTGTGTATTGTCCAACTCAGAGTAAACTGGCTCGAAACTCTGCGTGTGGATTGTCCAACTCACAGTAAACTGGCTCGAAGCTCTGTATGTGGATTGTCCAACTCAGAGTAAACTGGATCGAAGATCTGTGTGTGGATTGTCCAACTCAGAGTAAACTGGCTCGAAGCTCTGTGTGTGGATTGTCCAACTGAGATTAAACTGTCTCGAAGCTCTGTGTGTGGATTGTCCAACTCAGAGTAAACTGGCTGGAAGCTCTGTGTGTGGACTGTCCAACTCAGAGTAAACTAGTTCGAAGCTCTGTGTGTGGATTGTCCAACTCAGAGTAAACTGGCTGGAAGCTCTGTGTGTGGATTGTCCAACTCAGAGTAAACTGGCTCGAAGCTCTGTGTGTGGATTGTCCAACTGAGAGTAAACTGGCTCGAAGCTTTGTGTGTGGATTGTCCGACTCAGAGTAAACTGGCTCGAAGCTCTGTGTGTGGATTGTCCAACTCAGAGTAAACTGGCTCGAAGCTCTGTGTGTGGATTGTCCAACTGAGAGTAAACTGGCTCGAAGCTTTGTGTGTGGATTGTCCGACTCAGAGTAAACTGGCTCGAAACTCTGTGTGTGGATTGTCCAACTCAGAGAAACTGGCTCGAAGCTCTGTGTGTGGATTGTCCAACTCAGAGAAACTGACTCTAAGCTCTGTGTGTGGATTGTCCAACTCCGTGTAAACTAGCTGGAAACTCTGTGTGTGGATTGTCCAACTCAGAGTAAACTGGCTCGAAGCTCTGTGTGTGGATTGTCCAACTCAGAGTAAACTGCCTCGAAACTCTGAGTGTGGATTGTCCAACTCATAGTAAACTGGCTCGACGCTCTGTGTGTGGATTGTCCAACTCAGAGTAAACTGGCTCGAATCTCTGTGTGTGGATTGTCCAACTGAGAGTAAACTGGCTCGAAGCTCAGTGTGTGGATTGTCCAACTCAGAGAAACTGGCTCGAAGCTGTGTGTGGATTGTCCAACTCATAGTAAACTGGCTCGAAACTCTGCGTGTGGATTCTCCAACTCACAGTAAACTGGCTCGAAGCTCTGTGTGTGGATTGTCCAACTCAGAGTAAACTGGCTCGAAGCTCTGTGTGTGGATTATCCAACTCAGAGTAAACTGGCTCGAATCTCTGTGTGTGGATTGTCCAACTCAGAGTAAACTGGCTCGAAGCTCTGTGTGTGGATTGTCCAACTCAGAGTAAACTGGCTCGAAACTCTGCGTGTGGATTGTCCAACTCACAGTAAACTGGCTCGAAGCTCTGTGTGTGGATTGTCCAACTCAGAGTAAACTGGATCGAAGCTCTGTGTGTGGATTGTCCAACTCAGAGTAAACTGGCTGGAAGCTCTGTGTGTTGATTGTCCAACTCAGAGTAAACTGGCTAGAAGCTCTGTGTGTTGATTGTCCAACTCATGTAAACTGGCTGGAAGCTCTGTGTGAAGATTGTCCAACTCAGAGTAAACTGGCTCGAAGCTCAGTGTGTGGATTGTCCAACTCAGAGTAAACTGGCTGGAAGCTCTGAGTGTGGATTGTACAACTCAGAGTAAACTGGCTTGAAGCTCTGTGTGTGGATTGTCCAACTGAGAGTAAACTGGCTCGAAGCTTTGTGTGTGGATTGTCCAACTCAGAGTATACTGGCTCGAAGCTCTGTGAGTGGATTGTCCAACTCAGAGTAAACGGGCTCGAAGCTCTGTGTGTGTATTGTCCAACTCAGAGTAAACTGTCTCGAAGCTCTGTGTGTGGATTGTCCATCTCAGAGAAACTGACTCGAAACTCTGTGTGTGGATTGTCCAACTCAGAGTAAATCGTCTCGAAGCTCTGTGTGTGGATTGTCCATCTCAGAGAAACTGACTCGAAACTCTGTGTGTGGATTGTCCAAATCAGAGTAAACTGTCTCGAAGCTCTGTGTGTGGATTATCCAACTCAGAGTAAACTGGCTCGAATCTCTGTGTGTGGATTGTCCAACTCAGAGTAAACTGGCTCGAAGCTCTGTGTGTGTATTGTCCAACTCAGAGTAAACTGGCTCGAAGCTCTGTGTGTGGATTGTCCAACTCAGAGTAAACTGGATCGAAGATCTGTGTGTGGATTGTCCAACTCAGAGTAAACTGGCTCGAAGCTCTGTGTGTGGATTGTCCAACTGAGATTACACTGTCTCGAAGCTCTGTGTGTGGATTGTCCAACTCAGAGTAAACTGGCGGGAAGCTCTGTGTGTGGACTGTCCAACTCAGAGTAAACTAGTTCGAAGCTCTGTGTGTGGATTGTCCAACTCAGAGTAAACTGGCTGGAAGCTCTGTGTGTGGATTGTCCAACTCAGAGTAAACTGGCTGGAAGCTCTGTGTGTGGATTGTCCAACTCAGAGTAAACTGGCTCGAAGCTCTGTGTGTGGATTGTCCAACTGAGAGTAAACTGGCTCGAAGCTTTGTGTGTGGATTGTCCGACTCAGAGTAAACTGGCTCGAAGCTCTGTGAGTGGATTGTCCAACTCAGAGTAAACTGGCTCGAAGCTCTGTGTGTGGATTGTCCAACTCAGAGTAAACTGTCTCGAAGCTCTGTGTGTGGATTGTCCATCTCAGAGAAACTGACTCGAAACTCTGTGTGTGGATTGTCGAACTCAGAGTAAACTGTCTCGAAGCTCTGTGTGTGGATTGTCCATCTCAGAGAAACTGACTCGAAACTCTGTGTGTGGATTGTCCAACTCAGAGTAAACTGTCTCGAAGCTCTGTGTGTGGATTATCCAACTCAGAGTAAACTGGCTCGAATCTCTGTGTGTGGATTGTCCAACTCAGAGTAAACTGGCTCGAAGCTGTGTGTGGATTGTCCAACTCAGAGTAACTGTCTCGAAGCTCTGTGTGTGGATTGTCCATCTCAGAGAAACTGGCTCGAATCTCTGTGTGTGGATTGTCCAACTCAGAGTAAACTGTCTCGAAGCTCTGTGTGTGGATTGTCCAACTCACAGTAAACTGGCTCGAAGCTCTGTGTGTGGATTGTCCAACTTAGAGTAAACTGGCTCGAAGCTCTGTGTGTGGATTGTCCAACTGAGATTAAACTGTCTCAAAGCTCTGTGTGTGGATTGTCCAACTCAGAGTAAACTGGCTCGAAACTCTGCGTGTGGATTGTCCAACTCAGAGTAAACTGGCTCAAAGCTCTGTATGTGGATTGTCCAACTGAGATTAAACTGTCTCAAAGCTCTGTGTGTGGATTTTCCAACTCAGAGTAAACTGGCTGGAAGCTCTGCGTGTGTTTTGTCCAACTCAGAGTAAACTGTCTCAAAGCTCTGTGTGTGGATTGTCTAACTCACCGTAAACTGGCTCGAAGCTCTGTGTGTGGATTGTCCAACTGAGAGAAAACTGGCTCGTAGCTCTGTGTGTGGATTGTTCGACTCAGAGTAAACTGTCTCGAAGCTCTGTGTGTGGATTGTCCATCTCACAGAAACTGACTCGAAACTCTGTGTGTGGATTGACGAACTCAGAGTAAACTGCCTCGAAACTCTGAGTGTGGATTGTCCAACTCATAGTAAACTGGCTCGACGCTCTGTGTGTGGATTGTCCAACTCAGAGTAAACTGGCTCGAATCTCTGTGTGTGGATTGTCCAACTCAGAGTAAACTGGCTCGAAGCTCTGTGTGTGTATTGTCCAACTCAGAGTAAACTGGCTCGAAACTCTGCGTGTGGATTGTCCAACTCACAGTAAACTGGCTCGAAGCTCTGTATGTGGATTGTCCAACTCAGAGTAAACTGGATCGAAGATCTGTGTGTGGATTGTCCAACTCAGAGTAAACTGGCTCGAAGCTCTGTGTGTGGATTGTCCAACTGAGATTAAACTGTCTCGAAGCTCTGTGTGTGGATTGTCCAACTCAGAGTAAACTGGCTGGAAGCTCTGTGTGTGGACTGTCCAACTCAGAGTAAACTAGTTCGAAGCTCTGTGTGTGGATTGTCCAACTCAGAGTAAACAGGCTGGAAGCTCTGTGTGTGGATTGTCCAACTCAGAGTAAACTGGCTCGAAGCTCTGTGTGTGGATTGTCCAACTGAGAGTAAACTGGCTCGAAGCTTTGTGTGTGGATTGTCCGACTCAGAGTAAACTGGCTCGAAGCTCTGTGTGTGGATTGTCCAACTCAGAGTAAACTGGTTCGAAGCTCTGTGTGTGGATTGTCCAACTGAGAGTAAACTGGCTCGAAGCTTTGTGTGTGGATTGTCCGACTCAGAGTAAACTGGCTCGAAACTCTGTGTGTGGATTGTCCAACTCAGAGAAACTGGCTCGAAGCTCTGTGTGTGGATTGTCCAACTCAGAGAAACTGACTCTAAGCTCTGTGTGTGGATTGTCCAACTCCGTGTAAACTAGCTGGAAACTCTGTGTGTGGATTGTCCAACTCAGAGTAAACTGGCTCGAAGCTCTGTGTGTGGATTGTCCAACTCAGAGTAAACTGCCTCGAAACTCTGAGTGTGGATTGTCCAACTCATAGTAAACTGGCTCGACGCTCTGTGTGTGGATTGTCCAACTCAGAGTAAACTGGCTCGAATCTCTGTGTGTGGATTGTCCAACTGAGAGTAAACTGGCTCGAAGCTCAGTGTGTGGATTGTCCAACTCAGAGAAACTGGCTCGAAGCTCTGTGTGTGGATTGTTCAACTGAGAGTAAACTGGCTGGAAGCTCTGTGTGTGGATTGTCCAACTCTGTGTAAACTAGCTGGAAACTCTGTGTGTGGATTGTCCACCTCAGAGTAAACTGGCTCGAAGCTCTGTGTGTGGATTGTCGAACTCAGAGTAAACTGCCTCGAAACTCTGAGTGTGGATTGTCCAACTCAGAGTAAACTGGCTCGAAGCTCTGTGTGTGGATTGTCCAACTGAGAGTAAACTGGCTCGAAGCTTTGTGTGTGGATTGTCCGACTCAGAGTAAACTGGCTCGAAGCTCTGTGAGTGGATTGTCCAACTCAGAGTAAACTGGCTCGAAGCTCTGTGTGTGGATTGTCCAACTCAGAGTAAACTGTCTCGAAGCTCTGTGTGTGGATTGTCCATCTCAGAGAAACTGACTCGAAACTCTGTGTGTGGATTGTCGAACTCAGAGTAAACTGTCTCGAAGCTCTGTGTGTGGATTGTCCATCTCAGAGAAACTGACTCGAAACTCTGTGTGTGGATTGTCCAACTCAGAGTAAACTGTCTCGAAGCTCTGTGTGTGGATTATCCAACTCAGAGTAAACTGGCTCGAATCTCTGTGTGTGGATTGTCCAACTCAGAGTAAACTGGCTCGAAGCTGTGTGTGGATTGTCCAACTCAGAGTAACTGTCTCGAAGCTCTGTGTGTGGATTGTCCATCTCAGAGAAACTGGCTCGAATCTCTGTGTGTGGATTGTCCAACTCAGAGTAAACTGTCTCGAAGCTCTGTGTGTGGATTGTCCAACTCACAGTAAACTGGCTCGAAGCTCTGTGTGTGGATTGTCCAACTTAGAGTAAACTGGCTCGAAGCTCTGTGTGTGGATTGTCCAACTGAGATTAAACTGTCTCAAAGCTCTGTGTGTGGATTGTCCAACTCAGAGTAAACTGGCTCGAAACTCTGCGTGTGGATTGTCCAACTCAGAGTAAACTGGCTCAAAGCTCTGTATGTGGATTGTCCAACTGAGATTAAACTGTCTCAAAGCTCTGTGTGTGGATTTTCCAACTCAGAGTAAACTGGCTGGAAGCTCTGCGTGTGTTTTGTCCAACTCAGAGTAAACTGTCTCAAAGCTCTGTGTGTGGATTGTCTAACTCACCGTAAACTGGCTCGAAGCTCTGTGTGTGGATTGTCCAACTGAGAGAAAACTGGCTCGTAGCTCTGTGTGTGGATTGTCCGACTCAGAGTAAACTGTCTCGAAGCTCTGTGTGTGGATTGTCCATCTCACAGAAACTGACTCGAAACTCTGTGTGTGGATTGACGAACTCAGAGTAAACTGCCTCGAAACTCTGAGTGTGGATTGTCCAACTCATAGTAAACTGGCTCGACGCTCTGTGTGTGGATTGTCCAACTCAGAGTAAACTGGCTCGAATCTCTGTGTGTGGATTGTCCAACTCAGAGTAAACTGGCTCGAAGCTCTGTGTGTGTATTGTCCAACTCAGAGTAAACTGGCTAGAAACACTGCGTGTGGATTGTCCAACTCACAGTAAACTGGCTCGAAGCTCTGTATGTGGATTGTCCAACTCAGAGTAAACTGGATCGAAGATCTGTGTGTGGATTGTCCAACTCAGAGTAAACTGGCTCGAAGCTCTGTGTGTGGATTGTCCAACTGAGATTAAACTGTCTCGAAGCTCTGTGTGTGGATTGTCCAACTCAGAGTAAACTGGCTGGAAGCTCTGTGTGTGGACTGTCCAACTCAGAGTAAACTGGATCGAAGATCTGTGTGTGGATTGTCCAACTCAGAGTAAACTGGCTCGAAGCTCTGTGTGTGGATTGTCCAACTGAGATTAAACTGTCTCGAAGCTCTGTGTGTGGATTGTCCAACTCAGAGTAAACTGGCTGGAAGCTCTGTGTGTGGACTGTCCAACTCAGAGTAAACTAGTTCGAAGCTCTGTGTGTGGATTGTCCAACTCAGAGTAAACAGGCTGGAAGCTCTGTGTGTGGATTGTCCAACTCAGAGTAAACTGGCTCGAAGCTCTGTGTGTGGATTGTCCAACTGAGAGTAAACTGGCTCGAAGCTTTGTGTGTGGATTGTCCGACTCAGAGTAAACTGGCTCGAAGCTCTGTGTGTGGATTGTCCAACTCAGAGTAAACTGGCTCGAAGCTCTGTGTGTGGATTGTCCAACTGAGAGTAAACTGGCTCGAAGCTTTGTGTGTGGATTGTCCAACTCAGAGAAACTGGCTCGAAGCTCTGTGTGTGGATTGTCCAACTCAGAGAAACTGACTCTAAGCTCTGTGTGTGGATTGTCCAACTCCGTGTAAACTAGCTGGAAACTCTGTGTGTGGATTGTCCAACTCAGAGTAAACTGGCTCGAAGCTCTGTGTGTGGATTGTCCAACTCAGAGTAAACTGCCTCGAAACTCTGAGTGTGGATTGTCCAACTCATAGTAAACTGGCTCGACGCTCTGTGTGTGGATTGTCCAACTCAGAGTAAACTGGCTCGAATCTCTGTGTGTGGATTGTCCAACTGAGAGTAAACTGGCTCGAAGCTCAGTGTGTGGATTGTCCAACTCAGAGAAACTGGCTCGAAGCTCTGTGTGTGGATTGTTCAACTGAGAGTAAACTGGCTGGAAGCTCTGTGTGTGGATTGTCCAACTCTGTGTAAACTAGCTGGAAACTCTGTGTGTGGATTGTCCACCTCAGAGTAAACTGGCTCGAAGCTCTGTGTGTGGATTGTCGAACTCAGAGTAAACTGCCTCGAAACTCTGAGTGTGGATTGTCCAACTCAGAGTAAACTGGCTCGAAGCTCTGTGTGTGGATTGTCCAACTGAGAGTAAACTGGCTCGAAGCTTTGTGTGTGGATTGTCCGACTCAGAGTAAACTGGCTCGAAGCTCTGTGAGTGGATTGTCCAACTCAGAGTAAACTGGCTCAAAGCTCTGTGTGTGGATTGTCCAACTCAGAGTAAACTGTCTCGAAGCTCTGTGTGTGGATTGTCCATCTCAGAGAAACTGACTCGAAACTCTGTGTGTGGATTGTCGAACTCAGAGTAAACTGTCTCGAAGCTCTGTGTGTGGATTGTCCATCTCAGAGAAACTGACTCGAAACTCTGTGTGTGGATTGTCCAACTCAGAGTAAACTGTCTCGAAGCTCTGTGTGTGGATTATCCAACTCAGAGTAAACTGGCTCGAATCTCTGTGTGTGGATTGTCCAACTCAGAGTAAACTGGCTCGAAGCTGTGTGTGGATTGTCCAACTCAGAGTAACTGTCTCGAAGCTCTGTGTGTGGATTGTCCATCTCAGAGAAACTGGCTCGAATCTCTGTGTGTGGATTGTCCAACTCAGAGTAAACTGTCTCGAAGCTCTGTGTGTGGATTGTCCAACTCACAGTAAACTGGCTCGAAGCTCTGTGTGTGGATTGTCCAACTTAGAGTAAACTGGCTCGAAGCTCTGTGTGTGGATTGTCCAACTGAGATTAAACTGTCTCAAAGCTCTGTGTGTGGATTGTCCAACTCAGAGTAAACTGGCTCGAAACTCTGCGTGTGGATTGTCCAACTCAGAGTAAACTGGCTCAAAGCTCTGTATGTGGATTGTCCAACTGAGATTAAACTGTCTCAAAGCTCTGTGTGTGGATTTTCCAACTCAGAGTAAACTGGCTGGAAGCTCTGCGTGTGTTTTGTCCAACTCAGAGTAAACTGTCTCAAAGCTCTGTGTGTGGATTGTCTAACTCACCGTAAACTGGCTCGAAGCTCTGTGTGTGGATTGTCCAACTGAGAGAAAACTGGCTCGTAGCTCTGTGTGTGGATTGTCCGACTCAGAGTAAACTGTCTCGAAGCTCTGTGTGTGGATTGTCCATCTCACAGAAACTGACTCGAAACTCTGTGTGTGGATTGACGAACTCAGAGTAAACTGCCTCGAAACTCTGAGTGTGGATTGTCCAACTCATAGTAAACTGGCTCGACGCTCTGTGTGTGGATTGTCCAACTCAGAGTAAACTGGCTCGAATCTCTGTGTGTGGATTGTCCAACTCAGAGTAAACTGGCTGGAAGCTCTGTGTGTGTATTGTCCAACTCAGAGTAAACTGGCTCGAAACTCTGCGTGTGGATTGTCCAACTCACAGTAAACTGGCTCGAAGCTCTGTATGTGGATTGTCCAACTCAGAGTAAACTGGATCGAAGATCTGTGTGTGGATTGTCCAACTCAGAGTAAACTGGCTCGAAGCTCTGTGTGTGGATTGTCCAACTGAGATTAAACTGTCTCGAAGCTCTGTGTGTGGATTGTCCAACTCAGAGTAAACTGGCTGGAAGCTCTGTGTGTGGACTGTCCAACTCAGAGTAAACTAGTTCGAAGCTCTCTGTGTGGATTGTCCAACTCAGAGTAAACTGGCTGGAAGCTCTGTGTGTGGATTGTCCAACTCAGAGTAAACTGGCTCGAAGCTCTGTGTGTGGATTGTCCAACTGAGAGTAAACTGGCTCGAAGCTTTGTGTGTGGATTGTCCGACTCAGAGTAAACTGGCTCGAAGCTCTGTGTGTGGATTGTCCAACTCAGAGTAAACTGGCTCGAAGCTCTGTGTGTGGATTGTCCAACTGAGAGTAAACTGGCTCGAAGCTTTGTGTGTGGATTGTCCGACTCAGAGTAAACTGGCTCGAACCTCTGTGTGTGGATTGTCCAACTCAGAGAAACTGGCTCGAAGCTCTGTGTGTGGATTGTCCAACTCAGAGAAACTGACTCTAAGCTCTGTGTGTGGATTGTCCAACTCCGTGTAAACTAGCTGGAAACTCTGTGTGTGGATTGTCCAACTCAGAGTAAACTGGCTCGAAGCTCTGTGTGTGGATTGTCCAACTCAGAGTAAACTGCCTCGAAACTCTGAGTGTGGATTGTCCAACTCATAGTAAACTGGCTCGACGCTCTGTGTGTGGATTGTCCAACTCAGAGTAAACTGGCTCGAATCTCTGTGTGTGGATTGTCCAACTGAGAGTAAACTGGCTCGAAGCTCAGTGTGTGGATTGTCCAACTCAGAGAAACTGGCTCGAAGCTCTGTGTGTGGATTGTTCAACTGAGAGTAAACTGGCTGGAAGCTCTGTGTGTGGATTGTCCAACTCTGTGTAAACTAGCTGGAAACTCTGTGTGTGGATTGTCCACCTCAGAGTAAACTGGCTCGAAGCTCTGTGTGTGGATTGTCGAACTCAGAGTAAACTGCCTCGAAACTCTGAGTGTGGATTGTCCAACTCAGAGTAAACTGGCTCGAAGCTCTGTGTGTGGATTGTCCAACTGAGAGTAAACTGGCTCGAAGCTTTGTGTGTGGATTGTCCGACTCAGAGTAAACTGGCTCGAAGCTCTGTGAGAGGATTGTCCAACTCAGAGTAAACTGGCTCGAAGCTCTGTGTGTGGATTGTCCAACTCAGAGTAAACTGTCTCGAAGCTCTGTGTGTGGATTGTCCATCTCAGAGAAACTGACTCGAAACTCTGTGTGTGGATTGACGAACTCAGAGTAAACTGTCTCGAAGCTCTGTGTGTGGATTGTCCATCTCAGAGAAACTGACTCGAAACTCTGTGTGTGGATTGTCCAACTCAGAGTAAACTGTCTCGAAGCTCTGTGTGTGGATTATCCAACTCAGAGTAAACTGGCTCGAATCTCTGTGTGTGGATTGTCCAACTCAGAGTAAACTGGCTCGAAGCTGTGTGTGGATTGTCCAACTCATAGTAAACTGGCTCGAAACTCTGCGTGTGGATTCTCCAACTCACAGTAAACTGGCTCGAAGCTCTGTGTGTGGATTGTCCAACTCAGAGTAAACTGGCTCGAAGCTCTGTGTGTGGATTATCCAACTCAGAGTAAACTGGCTCGAATCTCTGTGTGTGGATTGTCCAACTCAGAGTAAACTGGCTCGAAGCTCTGTGTGTGGATTGTCCAACTCAGAGTAAACTGGCTCGAAACTCTGCGTGTGGATTGTCCAACTCACAGTAAACTGGCTCGAAGCTCTGTGTGTGGATTGTCCAACTCAGAGTAAACTGGATCGAAGCTCTGTGTGTGGATTGTCCAACTCAGAGTAAACTGGCTGGAAGCTCTGTGTGTTGATTGTCCAACTCAGAGTAAACTGGCTAGAAGCTCTGTGTGTTGATTGTCCAACTCATGTAAACTGGCTGGAAGCTCTGTGTGAAGATTGTCCAACTCAGAGTAAACTGGCTCGAAGCTCAGTGTGTGGATTGTCCAACTCAGAGTAAACTGGCTGGAAGCTCTGAGTGTGGATTGTACAACTCAGAGTAAACTGGCTTGAAGCTCTGTGTGTGGATTGTCCAACTGAGAGTAAACTGGCTCGAAGCTTTGTGTGTGGATTGTCCAACTCAGAGTATACTGGCTCGAAGCTCTGTGAGTGGATTGTCCAACTCAGAGTAAACTGGCTCGAAGCTCTGTGTGTGTATTGTCCAACTCAGAGTAAACTGTCTCGAAGATCTGTGTGTGGATTGTCCATCTCAGAGAAACTGACTCGAAACTCTGTGTGTGGATTGTCCAACTCAGAGTAAATCGTCTCGAAGCTCTGTGTGTGGATTGTCCATCTCAGAGAAACTGACTCGATACTCTGTGTGTGGATTGTCCAAATCAGAGTAAACTGTCTCGAAGCTCTGTGTGTGGATTATCCAACTCAGAGTAAACTGGCTCGAATCTCTGTGTGTGGATTGTCCAACTCAGAGTAAACTGGCTCGAAGCTCTGTGTGTGTATTGTCCAACTCAGAGTAAACTGGCTCGAAGCTCTGTGTGTGGATTGTCCAACTCAGAGTAAACTGGATCGAAGATCTGTGTGTGGATTGTCCAACTCAGAGTAAACTGGCTCGAAGCTCTGTGTGTGGATTGTCCAACTGAGATTACACTGTCTCGAAGCTCTGTGTGTGGATTGTCCAACTCAGAGTAAACTGGCGGGAAGCTCTGTGTGTGGACTGTCCAACTCAGAGTAAACTAGTTCGAAGCTCTGTGTGTGGATTGTCCAACTCAGAGTAAACTGGCTGGAAGCTCTGTGTGTGGATTGTCCAACTCAGAGTAAACTGGCTGGAAGCTCTGTGTGTGGATTGTCCAACTCAGAGTAAACTGGCTCGAAGCTCTGTGTGTGGATTGTCCAACTGAGAGTAAACTGGCTCGAAGCTTTGTGTGTGGATTGTCCGACTCAGAGTAAACTGGCTCGAAGCTCTGTGAGTGGATTGTCCAACTCAGAGTAAACTGGCTCGAAGCTCTGTGTGTGGATTGTCCAACTCAAAGTAAACTGTCTCGAAGCTCTGTGTGTGGATTGTCCATCTCAGAGAAACTGACTCGAAACTCTGTGTGTGGATTGTCGAACTCAGAGTAAACTGTCTCGAAGCTCTGTGTGTGGATTGTCCATCTCAGAGAAACTGACTCGAAACTCTGTGTGTGGATTGTCCAACTCAGAGTAAACTGTCTCGAAGCTCTGTGTGTGGATTATCCAACTCAGAGTAAACTGGCTCGAATCTCTGTGTGTGGATTGTCCAACTCAGAGTAACTGTCTCGAAGCTCTGTGTGTGGATTGTCCATCTCAGAGAAACTGGCTCGAATCTCTGTGTGTGGATTGTCCAACTCAGAGTAAACTGTCTCGAAGCTCTGTGTGTGGATTGTCCAACTCACAGTAAACTGGCTCGAAGCTCTGTGTGTGGATTGTCCAACTTAGAGTAAACTGGCTCGAAGCTCTGTGTGTGGATTGTCCAACTGAGATTAAACTGTCTCAAAGCTCTGTGTGTGGATTGTCCAACTCAGAGTAAACTGGCTCGAAACTCTGCGTGTGGATTGTCCAACTCAGAGTAAACTGGCTCAAAGCTCTGTATGTGGATTGTCCAACTGAGATTAAACTGTCTCAAAGCTCTGTGTGTGGATTTTCCAACTCAGAGTAAACTGGCTGGAAGCTCTGCGTGTGTTTTGTCCAACTCAGAGTAAACTGTCTCAAAGCTCTGTGTGTGGATTGTCTAACTCACCGTAAACTGGCTCGAAGCTCTGTGTGTGGATTGTCCAACTGAGAGAAAACTGGCTCGTAGCTCTGTGTGTGGATTGTCCGACTCAGAGTAAACTGTCTCGAAGCTCTGTGTGTGGATTGTCCATCTCACAGAAACTGACTCGAAACTCTGTGTGTGGATTGACGAACTCAGAGTAAACTGTCTCGAAGCTCTGTGTGTGGATTGTCCATCTCAGAGAAACTGACTCGAAACTCTGTGTGTGGATTGTCCAACTCAGAGTAAACTGTCTCGAAGCTCTGTGTGTGGATTATCCAACTCAGAGTAAACTGGCTCGAATCTCTGTGTGCGGATTGTCCAACTCAGAGTAAACTGGCTCGAAGCTGTGTGTGGATTGTCCAACTCAGAGTAACTGTCTCGAAGCTCTGTGTGTGGATTGTCCATCTCAGAGAAACTGGCTCGAATCTCTGTGTGTGGATTGTCCAACTCAGAGTAAACTGTCTCGAAGCTCTGTGTGTGGATTGTCCAACTCATAGTAAACTGGCTCGAAACTCTGCGTGTGGATTGTCCAACTCACAGTAAACTGGCTCGAAGCTCGGTGTGTGGATTGTCCAACTCAGAGTAAACTGGCTCGAAGCTCTGTGTGTGGATTGTCCAACTGAGATTAAACTGTCTCAAAGCTCTGTGTGTGGATTGTCCAACTCAGAGTAAACTGGCTCGAAACTCTGCGTGTGGATTGTCCAACTCAGAGTAAACTGGCTCAAAGCTCTGTATGTGGATTGTCCAACTGAGATTAAACTGTCTCAAAGCTCTGTGTGTGGATTTTCCAACTCAGAGTAAACTGGCTGGAAGCTCTGCGTGTGTTTTGTCCAACTCAGAGTAAACTGTCTCAAAGCTCTGTGTGTGGATTGTCTAACTCACCGTAAACTGGCTCGAAGCTCTGTGTGTGGATTGTCCAACTGAGAGTAAACTGGCTCGTAGCTCTGTGTGTGGATTGTCCGACTCAGAGTAAACTGTCTCGAAGCTCTGTGTGTGGATTGTCCATCTCACAGAAACTGACTCGAAACTCTGTGTGTGGATTGTTCAACTCAGAGTAAACTGGCTCGAAGCTCTGTGTGTGGATTGTCCAACTCAGAGAAACTGGCTCGAAACTCTGTGTGTGGATTGTTCAACTCAGAGTAAACTGGCTCGAAGCTCTGTGTGTGGATTGTCCAACTCAGAGAAACTGACTCGAAGCTCTGTGTGTGGATTGTCCAACTCCGTGTAAACTAGCTGGAAACTCTGTGTGTGGATTGTCCACCTCAGAGTAAACTGGCTCGAAGCTCTGTGTGTGGATTGTCCAACTCAGAGTAAACTGCCTCGAAACTCTGAGTGTGGATTGTCCAACTCATAGTAAACAGGCTCGACGCTCTGTGTGTGGATTGTCCAACTCAGAGTAAACTGGCTCGAATCTCTGTGTGTGGATTGTCCAACTGAGAGTAAACTGGCTCGAAGCTCAGTGTGTGGATTGTCCAACTCAGAGTAAATCGTATCGAAGCTCTGTGTGTGGATTGTCCAACTCAGAGTAAACTGGCTGGAAGTTCTGTGTGTGGATTGTCCAATTCAGAGTAAACTGGCTGGAATCTCTGTGTGTGGATTGTCCAACTCAGAGTAAACTGGCTGGAAGCTCTGTGTGTGGATTGTCCAACTCAGAGTAAACTGGCTCGAAGATCTGTGTGTGGATTGTCCAACTCAGAGTAAACTGGCTGGAAGCTCTGTGTGTTGATTGTCCAACTCAGAGTAAACTGGCTGTAAGCTCTGTGTGTTGATTGTCCAACTCAGAGTAAACTGGCTGGAAGCTCTGTGTGTGGATTGTCCAACTCTGAGTAAACTGGCTGGAAGCTCTGTGTGTGGATTGTCCAACTCAGAGTAAACTGGCTCGAAGCTCTGTGTGTGGATTGTCCAACTCAGAGTAAACTGTCTCGAAGCTCTGTGTGTGGATTGTCCATCTCAGAGAAACTGACTCGAAACTCTGTGTGTGGATTGTCCAACTCAGAGTAAATCGTCTCGAAGCTCTGTGTGTGGATTGTCCATCTCAGAGAAACTGACTCGAAACTCTGTGTGTGGATTGTCCAACTAAGAGTAAACTGTCTCGAAGCTCTGTGTGTGGATTATCCAACTCAGAGTAAACTGGCTCGAATCTCTGTGTGTGGATTGTCCAACTCAGAGTAAACTGGCTCGAAGCTCTGTGTGTGGATTGTGCAACTCAGAGTAAACTGACTCGAAACTCTGCGTCTGGATTGTCCAACTCACAGTAAACTGGCTCGAAGCTCTGTGTGTGGATTGTCCAACTCAGAGTAAACTGGATCGAAGCTCTGTGTGTGGATTGTCCAACTCAGAGTAAACTGGCTCGAAGCTCTGTGTGTGGATTGTCCAACTGAGATTAAACTGTCTCGAAGCTCTGTGTGTGGAATGTCCAACTCAGAGTAAACTGGCTGGAAGCTCTGTGTGTGGATTGTCCAACTCAGAGTAAACTGGTTCGAAGCTCTGTGTGTGGATTGTCCAACTCAGAGTAAACTGGCTGGAAGCTCTGTGTGTGGATTGTCCAACTCAGAGTAAACTGGCTGGAAGCTCTGTGTGTGGATTGTCCAACTCAGAGTAAACTGGCTCGAAGCTCTGTGTGTGGATTGTCCAACTGAGAGTAAACTGGCTCGAAGCTTTGTGTGTGGATTGTCCGACTCAGAGTAAACTGGCTCGAAGCTCTGTGAGTGGATTGTCCAACTCAGAGTAAACTGGCTCGAAGCTATGTGTGTGGATTGTCCAACTCAGAGTAAACTGTCTCGAAGCTCTGTGTGTGGATTGTCCATCTCAGAGAAACTGACTCGAAACTCTGTGTGTGGATTGTCGAACTCAGAGTAAACTGTCTCGAAGCTCTGTGTGTGGATTGTCCATCTCAGAGAAACTGACTCGAAACTATGTGTGTGGATTGTCCAACTCAGAGTAAACTGTCTCGAAGCTCTGTGTGTGGATTATCCAACTCAGAGTAAACTGGCTCGAATCTCTGTGTGTGGATTGTCCAACTGAGATTAAACAGTCTCAAAGCTCTGTGTGTGGATTGTGCAACTCAGAGTAAACTGGCTCGAAACTCTGCGTGTGGATTGTCCAACTCACAGTAAACTGGCTCGAAGCTCTCTGTGTGGATTGTCCAACTCAGAGTAAACTGGATCGAAGCTCTGTGTGTGGATTGTCCAACTCAGAGTAAACTGGCTCGAAGCTCTGTGTGTGGATTGTCCAACTGAGATTAACCTGTCTCGAAGCTCTGTGTGTGGATTGTCCAACTCAGAGTAAACTGGCTGGAAGATCTGTGTGTGGATTGTCCAACTGAGAGTAAACTGGTTCGAAGCTCTGTGTGTGGATTGTCCAACTCAGAGAAACTGGCTCGAAGCTCTGTGTGTGGATTGTTCAACTGAGAGTAAACTGGCTGGAAGCTCTGTGTGTGGATTGTCCAACTTCGTGTAAACTAGCTGGAAACTCTGTGTGTGGATTGTCCACGTCAGAGTAAACTGGCTCGAAGCTCTGTGTGTGGATTGTCGAACTCAGAGTAAACTGCCTCGAAACTCTGAGTGTGGATGGTCCAACTCATAGTAAACTGGCTCGACGCTCTGTGTGTGGATTGTGCAACTCATAGTAAACTGGCTTGAAGCTCTCTGTGTGGATTGTCCAACTCAGAGAAACTGGCACGAAGCTCTGTGTGTGGATTGTCCATCTCAGAGAAACTGACTCGAAACTCTGTGTGTGGATTGTCGAACTCAGAGTAAACTGTCTCGAAGCTCTGTGTGTGGATTGTCCATCTCAGAGAAACTGACTCGAAACTATGTGTGTGGATTGTCCAACTCAGAGTAAACTGTCTCGAAGCTCTGTGTGTGGATTATCCAACTCAGAGTAAACTGGCTCGAATCTCTGTGTGTGGATTGTCCAACTGAGATTAAACAGTCTCAAAGCTCTGTGTGTGGATTGTCCAACTCAGAGTAAACTGGCTCGAAGCTCTGTGTGTGGATTGTGCAACTCAGAGTAAACTGGCTCGAAACTCTGCGTGTGGATTGTCCAACTCACAGTAAACTGGCTCGAAGCTCTCTGTGTGGATTGTCCAACTCAGAGTAAACTGGATCGAAGCTCTGTGTGTGGATTGTCCAACTCAGAGTAAACTGGCTCGAAGCTCTGTGTGTGGATTGTCCAACAGAGATTAACCTGTCTCGAAGCTCTGTGTGTGGATTGTCCAACTCAGAGTAAACTGGCTGGAAGATCTGTGTGTGGATTGTCCAACTCAGAGTAAACTGGTTCGAAGCTCTGTGTGTGGATTGTCCAACTCAGAGTAAACTGGCTGGAAGCTCTGTGTGTGGATTGTCCAACACAGAGTAAACTGGCTGGAAGCTCTGTGTGTGGATTGTCCAACTCAGAGTAAACTGGCTCGAAGCTCTGTGTGTGGATTGTCCAACTGAGAGTAAACTGGCTCGAAGCTTTGTGTGTGGATTGTCCGACTCAGAGTAAACTGGCTCGAAGCTCTGTGAGTGGATTGTCCAACTCAGAGTAAACTGGCTCGAAGCTATGTGTGTGGATTGTCCAACTCAGAGTAAACTGGCTGGAAGCTCTGTGTGTGGATTGTCCAACTCAGAGTAAACTGGCTCGAAGCTCTGTGTGTAGATTGTCCAACTGAGAGTAAACTGGCTCGAAGCTCAGTGTGTGGATTGTCCAACTCAGAGAAACTGGCTCGAAGCTCTGTGTGTGGATTGTTCAACTGAGAGTAAACTGGCTGGAAGCTCTGTGTGTGGATTGTCCAACTTCGTGTAAACTAGCTGGAAACTCTGTGTGTGGATTGTCCACGTCAGAGTAAACTGGCTCGAAGCTCTGTGTGTGGATTGTCGAACTCAGAGTAAACTGCCTCGAAACTCTGAGTGTGGATGGTCCAACTCATAGTAAACTGGCTCGACGCTCTGTGTGTGGATTGTGCAACTCATAGTAAACTGGCTTGAAGCTCTCTGTGTGGATTGTCCAACTCAGAGAAACTGGCACGAAGCTCTGTGTGTGGATTGTTCAACTCAGAGTAAACTGGCTGGAAGCTCTGTGTGTGGATTGTCCAACTCAGAGAAACTGGCTCGAAGCTCTGTGTGTGGATTGTCCAACTCAGAGTAAACTGGCTGGAAGCTCTGTGTGTTGATTGTCCAATTCAGAGTAAACTGGCTCGAAGCTCTGTGTGTGGATTGTCCAACTCAGAGTAAACTGGCTCGAAGCTCTGTGTGTGGATTGTCCAACTCAGAGTAAACTGGCTTGATGCTCTGTGTTTGGATTGTCGAACTCAGATTAAACTGGCTCGAAGCTCTGTGTGTGGATTCTCCAACTGAGAGTAAACTGTCTCAAAGCACTGTGTGTGGATTGTCCAACTCAGAGTAAACTGTCTCAAAGCTCTGTGTGTGGATTGTCCAACTCAGAGTAAATCGTATCGAAGCTCTGTGTGTGGATTGTCCAACTCAGAGTAAACTGGCTGGAAGTTCTGTGTGTGGATTGTCCAATTCAGAGTAAACTGGCTGGAATCTCTGTGTGTGGATTGTCCAACTCAGAGTAAACTGGCTGGAAGCTCTGTGTGTGGATTGTCCAACTCAGAGTAAATCGTATCGAAGCTCTGTGTGTGGATTGTCCAACTCAGAGTAAACTGGCTGGAAGTTCTGTGTGTGGATTGTCCAATTCAGAGTAAACTGGCTGGAATCTCTGTGTGTGGATTGTCCAACTCAGAGTAAACTGGCTGGAAGCTCTGTGTGTGGATTGTCCAACTCAGAGTAAACTGGCTCGAAGATCTGTGTGTGGATTGTCCAACTCAGAGTAAACTGGCTGGAAGCTCTGTGTGTTGATTGTCCAACTCAGAGTAAACTGGCTGTAAGCTCTGTGTGTTGATTGTCCAACTCAGAGTAAACTGGCTGGAAGCTCTGTGTGTGGATTGTCCAACTCTGAGTAAACTGGCTGGAAGCTCTGTGTGTGGATTGTCCAACTCAGAGTAAACTGGCTCGAAGCTCTGTGTGTGGATTGTCCAACTCAGAGTAAACTGTCTCGAAGCTCTGTGTGTGGATTGTCCATCTCAGAGAAACTGACTCGAAACTCTGTGTGTGGATTGTCCAACTCAGAGTAAATCGTCTCGAAGCTCTGTGTGTGGATTGTCCATCTCAGAGAAACTGACTCGAAACTCTGTGTGTGGATTGTCCAACTAAGAGTAAACTGTCTCGAAGCTCTGTGTGTGGATTATCCAACTCAGAGTAAACTGGCTCGAATCTCTGTGTGTGGATTGTCCAACTCAGAGTAAACTGGCTCGAAGCTCTGTGTGTGGATTGTGCAACTCAGAGTAAACTGACTCGAAACTCTGCGTCTGGATTGTCCAACTCACAGTAAACTGGCTCGAAGCTCTGTGTGTGGATTGTCCAACTCAGAGTAAACTGGATCGAAGCTCTGTGTGTGGATTGTCCAACTCAGAGTAAACTGGCTCGAAGCTCTGTGTGTGGATTGTCCAACTGAGATTAAACTGTCTCGAAGCTCTGTGTGTGGAATGTCCAACTCAGAGTAAACTGGCTGGAAGCTCTGTGTGTGGATTGTCCAACTCAGAGTAAACTGGTTCGAAGCTCTGTGTGTGGATTGTCCAACTCAGAGTAAACTGGCTGGAAGCTCTGTGTGTGGATTGTCCAACTCAGAGTAAACTGGCTGGAAGCTCTGTGTGTGGATTGTCCAACTCAGAGTAAACTGGCTCGAAGCTCTGTGTGTGGATTGTCCAACTGAGAGTAAACTGGCTCGAAGCTTTGTGTGTGGATTGTCCGACTCAGAGTAAACTGGCTCGAAGCTCTGTGAGTGGATTGTCCAACTCAGAGTAAACTGGCTCGAAGCTATGTGTGTGGATTGTCCAACTCAGAGTAAACTGTCTCGAAGCTCTGTGTGTGGATTGTCCATCTCAGAGAAACTGACTCGAAACTCTGTGTGTGGATTGTCGAACTCAGAGTAAACTGTCTCGAAGCTCTGTGTGTGGATTGTCCATCTCAGAGAAACTGACTCGAAACTATGTGTGTGGATTGTCCAACTCAGAGTAAACTGTCTCGAAGCTCTGTGTGTGGATTATCCAACTCAGAGTAAACTGGCTCGAATCTCTGTGTGTGGATTGTCCAACTGAGATTAAACAGTCTCAAAGCTCTGTGTGTGGATTGTGCAACTCAGAGTAAACTGGCTCGAAACTCTGCGTGTGGATTGTCCAACTCACAGTAAACTGGCTCGAAGCTCTCTGTGTGGATTGTCCAACTCAGAGTAAACTGGATCGAAGCTCTGTGTGTGGATTGTCCAACTCAGAGTAAACTGGCTCGAAGCTCTGTGTGTGGATTGTCCAACTGAGATTAACCTGTCTCGAAGCTCTGTGTGTGGATTGTCCAACTCAGAGTAAACTGGCTGGAAGATCTGTGTGTGGATTGTCCAACTGAGAGTAAACTGGTTCGAAGCTCTGTGTGTGGATTGTCCAACTCAGAGAAACTGGCTCGAAGCTCTGTGTGTGGATTGTTCAACTGAGAGTAAACTGGCTGGAAGCTCTGTGTGTGGATTGTCCAACTTCGTGTAAACTAGCTGGAAACTCTGTGTGTGGATTGTCCACGTCAGAGTAAACTGGCTCGAAGCTCTGTGTGTGGATTGTCGAACTCAGAGTAAACTGCCTCGAAACTCTGAGTGTGGATGGTCCAACTCATAGTAAACTGGCTCGACGCTCTGTGTGTGGATTGTGCAACTCATAGTAAACTGGCTTGAAGCTCTCTGTGTGGATTGTCCAACTCAGAGAAACTGGCACGAAGCTCTGTGTGTGGATTGTCCATCTCAGAGAAACTGACTCGAAACTCTGTGTGTGGATTGTCGAACTCAGAGTAAACTGTCTCGAAGCTCTGTGTGTGGATTGTCCATCTCAGAGAAACTGACTCGAAACTATGTGTGTGGATTGTCCAACTCAGAGTAAACTGTCTCGAAGCTCTGTGTGTGGATTATCCAACTCAGAGTAAACTGGCTCGAATCTCTGTGTGTGGATTGTCCAACTGAGATTAAACAGTCTCAAAGCTCTGTGTGTGGATTGTCCAACTCAGAGTAAACTGGCTCGAAGCTCTGTGTGTGGATTGTGCAACTCAGAGTAAACTGGCTCGAAACTCTGCGTGTGGATTGTCCAACTCACAGTAAACTGGCTCGAAGCTCTCTGTGTGGATTGTCCAACTCAGAGTAAACTGGATCGAAGCTCTGTGTGTGGATTGTCCAACTCAGAGTAAACTGGCTCGAAGCTCTGTGTGTGGATTGTCCAACAGAGATTAACCTGTCTCGAAGCTCTGTGTGTGGATTGTCCAACTCAGAGTAAACTGGCTGGAAGATCTGTGTGTGGATTGTCCAACTCAGAGTAAACTGGTTCGAAGCTCTGTGTGTGGATTGTCCAACTCAGAGTAAACTGGCTGGAAGCTCTGTGTGTGGATTGTCCAACACAGAGTAAACTGGCTGGAAGCTCTGTGTGTGGATTGTCCAACTCAGAGTAAACTGGCTCGAAGCTCTGTGTGTGGATTGTCCAACTGAGAGTAAACTGGCTCGAAGCTTTGTGTGTGGATTGTCCGACTCAGAGTAAACTGGCTCGAAGCTCTGTGAGTGGATTGTCCAACTCAGAGTAAACTGGCTCGAAGCTATGTGTGTGGATTGTCCAACTCAGAGTAAACTGGCTGGAAGCTCTGTGTGTGGATTGTCCAACTCAGAGTAAACTGGCTCGAAGCTCTGTGTGTAGATTGTCCAACTGAGAGTAAACTGGCTCGAAGCTCAGTGTGTGGATTGTCCAACTCAGAGAAACTGGCTCGAAGCTCTGTGTGTGGATTGTTCAACTGAGAGTAAACTGGCTGGAAGCTCTGTGTGTGGATTGTCCAACTTCGTGTAAACTAGCTGGAAACTCTGTGTGTGGATTGTCCACGTCAGAGTAAACTGGCTCGAAGCTCTGTGTGTGGATTGTCGAACTCAGAGTAAACTGCCTCGAAACTCTGAGTGTGGATGGTCCAACTCATAGTAAACTGGCTCGACGCTCTGTGTGTGGATTGTGCAACTCATAGTAAACTGGCTTGAAGCTCTCTGTGTGGATTGTCCAACTCAGAGAAACTGGCACGAAGCTCTGTGTGTGGATTGTTCAACTCAGAGTAAACTGGCTGGAAGCTCTGTGTGTGGATTGTCCAACTCAGAGAAACTGGCTCGAAGCTCTGTGTGTGGATTGTCCAACTCAGAGTAAACTGGCTGGAAGCTCTGTGTGTTGATTGTCCAATTCAGAGTAAACTGGCTCGAAGCTCTGTGTGTGGATTGTCCAACTCAGAGTAAACTGGCTCGAAGCTCTGTGTGTGGATTGTCCAACTCAGAGTAAACTGGCTTGATGCTCTGTGTTTGGATTGTCGAACTCAGATTAAACTGGCTCGAAGCTCTGTGTGTGGATTCTCCAACTGAGAGTAAACTGTCTCAAAGCACTGTGTGTGGATTGTCCAACTCAGAGTAAACTGTCTCAAAGCTCTGTGTGTGGATTGTCCAACTCAGAGTAAATCGTATCGAAGCTCTGTGTGTGGATTGTCCAACTCAGAGTAAACTGGCTGGAAGTTCTGTGTGTGGATTGTCCAATTCAGAGTAAACTGGCTGGAATCTCTGTGTGTGGATTGTCCAACTCAGAGTAAACTGGCTGGAAGCTCTGTGTGTGGATTGTCCAACTCAGAGTAAACTGGCTCGAAGATCTGTGTGTGGATTGTCCAACTCAGAGTAAACTGGCTGGAAGCTCTGTGTGTTGATTGTCCAACTCAGAGTAAACTGGCTGTAAGCTCTGTGTGTTGATTGTCCAACTCAGAGTAAACTGGCTGGAAGCTCTGTGTGTGGATTGTCCAACTCTGAGTAAACTGGCTGGAAGCTCTGTGTGTGGATTGTCCAACTCAGAGTAAACTGGCTCGAAGCTCTGTGTGTGGATTGTCCAACTCAGAGTAAACTGTCTCGAAGCTCTGTGTGTGGATTGTCCATCTCAGAGAAACTGACTCGAAACTCTGTGTGTGGATTGTCCAACTCAGAGTAAATCGTCTCGAAGCTCTGTGTGTGGATTGTCCATCTCAGAGAAACTGACTCGAAACTCTGTGTGTGGATTGTCCAACTAAGAGTAAACTGTCTCGAAGCTCTGTGTGTGGATTATCCAACTCAGAGTCAACTGGCTCGAATCTCTGTGTGTGGATTGTCCAACTCAGAGTAAACTGGCTCGAAGCTCTGTGTGTGGATTGTGCAACTCAGAGTAAACTGACTCGAAACTCTGCGTCTGGATTGTCCAACTCACAGTAAACTGGCTCGAAGCTCTGTGTGTGGATTGTCCAACTCAGAGTAAACTGGATCGAAGCTCTGTGTGTGGATTGTCCAACTCAGAGTAAACTGGCTCGAAGCTCTGTGTGTGGATTGTCCAACTGAGATTAAACTGTCTCGAAGCTCTGTGTGTGGAATGTCCAACTCAGAGTAAACTGGCTGGAAGCTCTGTGTGTGGATTGTCCAACTCAGAGTAAACTGGTTCGAAGCTCTGTGTGTGGATTGTCCAACTCAGAGTAAACTGGCTGGAAGCTCTGTGTGTGGATTGTCCAACTCAGAGTAAACTGGCTGGAAGCTCTGTGTGTGGATTGTCCAACTCAGAGTAAACTGGCTCGAAGCTCTGTGTGTGGATTGTCCAACTGAGAGTAAACTGGCTCGAAGCTTTGTGTGTGGATTGTCCGACTCAGAGTAAACTGGCTCGAAGCTCTGTGAGTGGATTGTCCAACTCAGAGTAAACTGGCTCGAAGCTATGTGTGTGGATTGTCCAACTCAGAGTAAACTGTCTCGAAGCTCTGTGTGTGGATTGTCCATCTCAGAGAAACTGACTCGAAACTCTGTGTGTGGATTGTCGAACTCAGAGTAAACTGTCTCGAAGCTCTGTGTGTGGATTGTCCATCTCAGAGAAACTGACTCGAAACTATGTGTGTGGATTGTCCAACTCAGAGTAAACTGTCTCGAAGCTCTGTGTGTGGATTATCCAACTCAGAGTAAACTGGCTCGAATCTCTGTGTGTGGATTGTCCAACTGAGATTAAACAGTCTCAAAGCTCTGTGTGTGGATTGTCCAACTCAGAGTAAACTGGCTCGAAGCTCTGTGTGTGGATTGTGCAACTCAGAGTAAACTGGCTCGAAACTCTGCGTGTGGATTGTCCAACTCACAGTAAACTGGCTCGAAGCTCTCTGTGTGGATTGTCCAACTCAGAGTAAACTGGATCGAAGCTCTGTGTGTGGATTGTCCAACTCAGAGTAAACTGGCTCGAAGCTCTGTGTGTGGATTGTCCAACTGAGATTAACCTGTCTCGAAGCTCTCTGTGTGGATTGTCCAACTCAGAGTAAACTGGCTGGAAGATCTGTGTGTGGATTGTCCAACTCAGAGTAAACTGGTTCGAAGCTCTGTGTGTGGATTGTCCAACTCAGAGTAAACTGGCTGGAAGCTCTGTGTGTGGATTGTCCAACTCAGAGTAAACTGGCTGGAAGCTCTGTGTGTGGATTGTCCAACTCAGAGTAAACTGGCTCGAAGCTCTGTGTGTGGATTGTCCAACTGAGAGTAAACTGGCTCGAAGCTTTGTGTGTGGATTGTCCGACTCAGAGTAAACTGGCTCGAAGCTCTGTGAGTGGATTGTCCAACTCAGAGTAAACTGGCTCGAAGCTATGTGTGTGGATTGTCCATCTCAGAGAAACTGACTCGAAACTCTGTGTGTGGATTGTCGAACTCAGAGTAAACTGTCTCAAAGCTCTGTGTGTGGATTGTCCATCTCAGAGAAACTGACTCGAAACTCTGTGTGTGGATTGTCCAACTCAGAGTAAACTGTCTCGAAGCTCTGTGTGTGGATTATCCAACTCAGAGTAAACTGTCTCGAATCTCTGTGTGTGGATTGTCCAACTCAGAGTAAACTGGCTCGAAGCTGTGTGTGGATTGTCCAACTCAGAGTAAACTGTCTCGAAGCTCTGTGTGTGGATTGTCCATCTCAGAGAAACAGGCTCGAATCTCTGTGTGTGGATTGTCCAACTCAGAGTAAACTGGCTCGAAGCTCTGTGTGTGGATTGTCCAACTCATAGTAAACTGGCTCGAAACTCTGCGTGTGGATTGTCCAACTCACAGTAATCTGGCTCGAAGCTCTGTGTGTGGATTGTCCAACTCAGAGTAAACTGGATCGAAGCTCTGTGTGTGGATTGTCCAACTCAGAGTAAACTGGGTCGAAGCTCTGTGTGTGGATTGTCCAACTGAGATTAAACTGTCTCAAAGCTCTGTGTGTGGATTGTCCAACTCAGACTAAGCTGGCTGGAAGTTCTGTGTGTGGATTGTCCAATTCAGAGTAAACTAGCTGGAAACTCTGTGTGTGGATTGTCCACCTCAGAGTAAACTGGCTCGAAGCTCTGTGTGTGGATTGTCCAACTCAGAGTAAACTGCCTCGAAACTCTGAGTGTGGATTGTCCAACTCATAGTAAACTGGCTCGACGCTCTGTGTGTGGATTGTCCAACTCAGAGTAAACTGGCTCGAATCTCTGTGTGTGGATTGTCCAACTGAGAGTAAACTGGCTCGAAGCTCAGTGTGTGGATTGTCCAACTCAGAGAAACTGGCTCGAAGCTCTGTGTGTGGATTGTTCAACTGAGAGTAAACTGGCTGGAAGCACTGTGTGTGGATTGTCCAACTCCGTGTAAACTAGCTGGAAACTCTGTGTGTGGATTGTCCACCTCAGAGTAAACTGGCTCGAAGCTCTGTGTGTGGATTGTCGAACTCAGAGTAAACTGCCTCGAAACTCTGAGTGTGGATTGTCCAACTCATAGTAAACTGGCTCGACGCTCTGTGTGTGGATTGTGCAACTCATAGTAAACTGGCTTGAAGCTCTCTGTGTGGATTGTCCAACTCAGAGAAACTGGCTCGAAGCTCTGTGTGTGGATTGTTCAACTCAGAGTAAACTGGCTGGAAGCTCTGTGTGTGGATTGTCCAACTCAGAGAAACTGGCTCGAAGCTCTGTGTGTGGATTGTCCAACTCAGAGTAAACTGGCTTGATGCTCTGTGTTTGGATTGTCGAACTCAGATTAAACTGGCTCGAAGCTCTGTGTGTGGATTGTCCAACTGAGAGTAAACTGTCTCAAAGCACTGTGTGTGGATTGTCCAACTCAGAGTAAACTGTCTCAAAGCTCTGTGTGTGGATTGTCCAACTCAGAGTAAATCGTATCGAAGCTCTGTGTGTGGATTGTCCAACTCAGAGTAAACTGGCTGGAAGTTCTGTGTGTGGATTGTCCAATTCAGAGTAAACTGGCTGGAAGCTCTGTGTGTGGATTGTCCAACTCAGAGTAAACTGGCTGGAAGCTCTGTGTGTGGATTGTCCAACTCAGAGTAAACTGGCTCGAAGCTCTGTGTGTGGATTGTCCAACTCAGAGTAAACTGGCTGGAAGCTCTGTGTGTTGATTGTCCAACTCAGAGTAAACTGGCTGTAAGCTCTGTGTGTTGATTGTCCAACTCAGAGTAAACTGGCTGGAAGCTCTGTGTGTGGATTGTCCAACTCTGAGTAAACTGGCTGGAAGCTCTGTGTGTGAATTGTCCAACTCAGAGTAAACTGGCTCGAAGCTCTGTGTGTGGATTGTCCAACTCAGAGTAAACTGTCTCGAAGCTCTGTGTGTGGATTGTCCATCTCAGAGAAACTGACTCGAAACTCTGTGTGTGGATTGTCCAACTCAGAGTAAATCGTCTCGAAGCTCTGTGTGTGGATTGTCCATCTCAGAGAAACTGACTCGAAACTCTGTGTGTGGATTGTCCAACTCAGAGTAAACTGTCTCGAAGCTCTGTGTGTGGATTATCCAACTCAGAGTAAACTGGCTCGAATCTCTGTGTGTGGATTGTCCAACTCAGAGTAAACTGGCTCGAAGCTCTGTGTGTGGATTGTGCAACTCAGAGTAAACTGGCTCGAAACTCTGCGTGTGGATTGTCCAACTCACAGTAAACTGGCTCGAAGCTCTGTGTGTGGATTGTCCAACTCAGAGTAAACTGGATCGAAGCTCTGTGTGTGGATTGTCCAACTCAGAGTAAACTGGCTCGAAGCTCTGTGTGTGGATTGTCCAACTGAGATTAAACTGTCTCGAAGCTCTGTGTGTGGATTGTCCAACTCAGTGTAAACTGGCTGGAAGCTCTGTGTGTGGATTGTCCAACTCGGAGTAAACTGGTTCGAAGCTCTGTGTGTGGATTGTCCAACTCAGAGTAAACTGGCTGGAAGCTCTGTGTGTGGATTGTCCAACTCAGAGTAAACTGGCTCGAAGCTCTGTGTGTGGATTGTCCAACTCAGAGTAAACTGGCTCGAAGCTCTGTGTGTGGATTGTCCAACTGAGAGTAAACTGGCTCGAAGCTTTGTGTGTGGATTGTCCGACTCAGAGTAAACTGGCTCGAAGCTCTGTGAGTGGATTGTCCAACTCAGAGTAAACTGGCTCGAAGCTATGTGTGTGGATTGTCCAACTCAGAGTAAACTGTCTCGAAGCTCTGTGTGTGGATTGTCCATCTCAGAGAAACTGACTCGAAACTCTGTGTGTGGATTGTCGAACTCAGAGTAAACTGTCTCGAAGCTCTGTGTGTGGATTGTCCATCTCAGAGAAACTGACTCGAAACTATGTGTGTGGATTGTCCAACTCAGAGTAAACTGTCTCGAAGCTCTGTGTGTGGATTATCCAACTCAGAGTAAACTGGCTCGAATCTCTGTGTGTGGATTGTCCAACTCAGAGTAAACTGGCTCGAAGCTGTGTGTGGATTGTCCAACTCAGAGTAAACTGTCTCGAAGCTCTGTGTGTGGATTGTCCATCTCAGAGAAACTGGCTCGAATCTCTGTGTGTGGATTGTCCAACTCAGAGTATACTGGCTCGAAGCTCTGTGTGTGGATTGTCCAACTCATAGTAAACTGGCTCGAAACTCTGCGTGTGGATTGTCCAACTCACAGTAATCTGGCTCGAAGCTCTGTGTGTGGATTGTCCAACTCAGAGTAAACTGGATCGAAGCTCTGTGTGTGGATTGTCCAACTCAGAGTAAACTGGCTCGAAGCTCTGTGTGTGGATTGTCCAACTGAGATTAAACTGTCTCAAAGCTCTGTGTGTGGATTGTCCAACTCAGAGTAAACTGGCTGGAAATTCTGTGTGTGGATTGTCCAATTCAGAGTAAACTGGCTGGAAGCTCTGTGTGTGGATTGTCCAACTCAGAGTAAACTGGCGGGAAGCTCTGTGTGTGGATTGTCCAACTCAGAGTAAACTGGCTCAAAGCTCTGTGTGTGTATTGTCCAACTCAGAGTAAACTGGCTGGAAGCTCTGTGTGTTGATTGTCCAACTCAGAGTAAACTGGCTGGAAGCTCTGTGTGTTGATTGTCCAACTCAGAGTAAACTGGCTGGAAGCTCTGTGTGTGGATTGTCCAACTCAGAGTAAACTGGCTCGAAGCTCTGTGTGTGGATTGTCCAACTCATAGTAAACTGGCTCGAAGCTCTGTGTGTGGATTGCCCAACTCAGAGTTAACTGGCTTGAAGCTCTGTGTGTGGATTGTCCAACTCAGAGTAAACTGGCTTGAAGCTCTGTGTGTGGATTGTCCAACTCAGCGTAAACTGGCTGGAAGCTCTGTGTGTTGATTGTCCAACTCAGAGTAAACTGGCTGGAAGCTCTGTGTGTTGATTGTCCAACTCAGAGTAAACTGGCTTGAAGCTCTGTGTGTGGATTGTCCAACTCAGAGTAAACTGGCTCGAAGCTCTGTGTGTGGATTCTCCAACTCAGAGTAAACTGGCTGGAAGCTCTGTGTGTTGATTGTCCAACTCAGAGTAAACTGGCTGGAAGCTCTGTGTGTTGATTGGCCAACTCAGAGTAAACTGGCTCGAAGCTCTGTGTGTGGATTGTCCAACTCAGAGTAAACTGTCTCAAAGCTCTGTGTGTGGATTGTCCAACTCAGAGTAAACTGGCTCGAAGCTCTGTGTGTGGATTGTCCAATTCAGAGTAAACTGGCTGGAAGCTCTGTGTGTGGATTGTCCAACTCAGAGTAAACTGGTTCGATGCTCTGTTTGTGGATTGTCCAACTCAGAGTAAACTGGCTGGAAGCTCTGTGTGTTGATTGTCCAACTTAGAGTAAACTGGCTGGAAGCTCTGTGTGTTGATTGTCCAACTCAGAGTAAACTGGCTGGAAGCTCTGTGTGTAGATTGTCCAACTCAGAGTAAACTGGCTGGAAGCTCTGTGTGTGGATTGTCCAACTCAGAGTAAACTGGCTGGAAGCTCTGTGTGTGGATTCTCCAACTGAGAGTATACTGGCTCGACGCTCTGTGTGTGGATTGTGCAACTCATAGTAAACTGGCTTGAAGCTCTCTGTGTGGATTGTCCAACTCAGAGAAACTGGCTCGAAGCTCTGTGTGTGGATTGTTCAACTCAGAGTAAACTGGCTGGAAGCTCTGTGTGTGGATTGTCCAACTCAGAGAAACTGGCTCGAAGCTCTGTGTGTGGATTGTCCAACTCAGAGTAAACAGGCTGGAAGCTCTGTGTGTTGATTGTCCAATTCAGAGTAAACTGGCTCGAAGCTCTGTGTGTGGATTGTCCAACTTAGAGTAAACTGGCTCGAAGCTCTGTGTGTTGATTGTCCAACTCAGAGAAAACTGGCTGTAAGCTCTGTGTGTTGATTGTCCAACTCAGAGTAAACTGGCTGGAAGCTCTGTGTGTGGATTGTCCAACTCTGAGTAAACTGGCTGGAAGCTCTGTGTGTGGATTGTCCAACTCAGAGTAAACTGGCTCGAAGCTCTGTGTGTGGATTGTCCAACTCAGAGTAAACTGTCTCAAAGCTCTGTGTGTGGATTGTACATCTCAGAGAAACTGACTCGAAACTCTGTGTGTGGATTGTCCAACTCAGGGTAAATCGTCTCGAAGCTCTTTGTGTGGATTGTCCATCTCAGAGAAACTGACTCGAAACTCTGTGTGTGGCTTGTCCAACTCAGAGTAAACTGTCTCGAAGCTCTGTGTGTGGATTATCCAACTCAGAGTAAACTGGCTCGAATCTCTGTGTGTGGATTGTGCAACTCAGAGTAAACTGGCTCGAAACTCTGCGTGTGGATTGTCCAACTCACAGTAAACTGGCTCGAAGCTCTGTGTGTGTATTGTCCAACTCAGAGTAAACTGGATCGAAGCTCTGTGTGTGGATTGTCCAACTCAGAGTAAACTGGCTCGAAGCTCTGTGTGTGGATTGTCCAAGTGAGATTAAACTGTCTCGAAGCTCTGTGTGTGGATTGTCCAACTCAGAGTAAACTGGCTGTAAGCTCTGTGTGTGGATTGTCCAACTCAGAGTAAACTGGTTCGAAGCTCTGTGTGTGGATTGTCCAACTCAGAGTAAACTGGCTGGAAGCTCTGTGTGTGGATTGTCCAACTCAGAGTAAACTGGCTCGAAGCTCTGTGAGTGGATTGTCCAACTCAGAGTAAACTGGCTCGAAGCTATGTGTGTGGATTGTCCAACTCAGAGTAAACTGTCTCGAAGCTCTGTGTGTGGATTGTCCATCTCAGAGAAACTGACTCGAAACTCTGTGTGTGGATTGTCGAACTCAGAGTAAACTGTCTCGAAGCTCTGTGTGTGGATTGTGCAACTCAGAGTAAACCGGCTGGAAGCTCTGTGTGTTGATTGTCCAACTCTGAGTAAACTGGCTGGAAGCTCTGTGTGTGGATTGTCCAACTCAGAGTAAACTGGCTCGAAGCTCTGTGTGTGGATTGTCCAACTCAGAGTAAACTGTCTCGAAGCTCTGTGTGAGGATTATCCAACTCAGAGTAAACTGGCTCGAATCTCTGTGTGTGGATTGTCCAACTCAGAGTAAACTGGCTCGAAGCTCTGTGTGTGGATTGTGCAACTCAGAGTAAACTGGCTCGAAACTCTGCGTGTGGATTGTCCAACTCACAGTAAACTGGCTCGAAGCTCTGTGTGTGGATTGTCCAACTCAGAGTAAACTGGATCGAAGCTCTGTGTGTGGATTGTCCAACTCAGAGTAAACTGGCTCGAAGCTCTGTGTGTGGATTGTCCAACTGAGATTAAACTGTCTCGAAGCTCTGTGTGTGGATTGTCCAACTCAGAGTAAACTGGCTGGAAGCTCTGTGTGTGGATTGTCCAACTCAGAGTAAACTGGTTCGAAGCTCTGTGTGTGGATTGTCCAACTCAGAGTAAACTGGCTGGAAGCTCTGTGTGTGGATTGTCCAACTCAGAGTAAACTGGCTGGAAGCTCTGTGTGTGGATTGTCCAACTCAGAGTAAACTGGCTCGAAGCTCTGTGTGTGGATTGTCCAACTGAGAGTAAACTGGCTCGAAGCTTTGTGTGTGGATTGTCCGACTCAGAGTAAACTGGCTCGAAGCTCTGTGAGTGGATTGTCCAACTCAGAGTAAACTGGCTCGAAGCTATGTGTGTGGATTGTCCAACTCAGAGTAAACTGTCTCGAAGCTCTGTGTGTGGATTGTCCATCTCAGAGAAACTGACTCGAAACTCTGTGTGTGGATTGTCGAACTCAGAGTAAACTGTCTCGAAGCTCTGTGTGTGGATTGTCCATCTCAGAGAAACTGACTCGAAACTCTGTGTGTGGATTGTCCAACTCAGAGTAAACTGTCTCGAAGCTCTGTGTGTGGATTATCCAACTCAGAGTAAACTGTCTCGAATCTCTGTGTGTGGATTGTCCAACTCAGAGTAAACTGTCTCGAAGCTCTGTGTGTGGATTGTCCATCTCAGAGAAACTGGCTCGAATCTCTGTGTGTGGATTGTCCAACTCAGAGTAAACTGGCTCGAAGCTCTGTGTGTGGATTGTCCAACTCATAGTAAACTGGCTCGAAACTCTGCGTGTGGATTGTCCAACTCACAGTAATCTGGCTCGAAGCTCTGTGTGTGGATTGTCCAACTCAGAGTAAACTGGATCGAAGCTCTGTGTGTGGATTGTCCAACTCAGAATAAACTGGCTCGAAGCTCTGTGTGTGGAT
Organism: Hemitrygon akajei; assembly: GCF_048418815.1. Classification (NCBI taxonomy): domain Eukaryota; kingdom Metazoa; phylum Chordata; class Chondrichthyes; order Myliobatiformes; family Dasyatidae; genus Hemitrygon; species Hemitrygon akajei. The sequence continues at coordinate 4,943,736 of NC_133145.1, read as the reverse complement.
TGTCCAACTGAGATTAAACTGTCTCAAAGCTCTGTGTGTGGATTGTCCAACTCAGAGTAAACTGACTCTAAGCTCTGTGTGTGGATTGTCCAACTCATAGTAAACTGGCTCGACGCTCTGTGTGTGGATTGTCCAACTCATAGTAAACTGGTTCGACGCTCTGTGTGTGGATTGTCCAACTCATAGTAAACTGGCTCGACGCTCTGTGTGTGGATTGTCCAACTCAGAGTAAACTGCCTCGAAACTCTGAGTGTGGATTGTCCAACTCATAGTAAACTGGCTCGACGCTCTGTGTGTGGATTGTCCAACTCAGAGTAAACTGGCTCGAATCTCTGTGTGTGGATTGTCCAACTGAGAGTAAACTGGCTCGAAGCTCAGTGTGTGGATTGTCCAACTCAGAGAAACTGGCTCGAAGCTCTGTGTGTGGATTGTTCAACTGAGAGTAAACTGGCTGGAAGCTCTGTGTGTGGATTGTCCAACTCAGAGTAAACTGGCTCGACGCTCTGTGTGTGGATTGTCCAACTCATAGTAAACTGGCTCGACGCTCTGTGTGTGGATTGTCCAACTCATAGTAAACTGGCTCGACGCTCTGTGTGTGGATTGTCCAACTCAGAGTAAACTGCCTCGAAACTCTGAGTGTGGATTGTCCAACTCATAGTAAACTGGCTCGACGCTCTGTGTGTGGATTGTCCAACTCAGAGTAAACTGGCTCGAATCTCTGTGTGTGGATTGTCCAACTGAGAGTAAACTGGCTCGAAGCTCAGTGTGTGGATTGTCCAAGTGAGATTAAACTGTCTCGAAGCTCTGTGTGTGGATTGTCCAACTCAGAGTAAACTGGCTGTAAGCTCTGTGTGTGGATTGTCCAACTCAGAGTAAACTGGTTCGAAGCTCTGTGTGTGGATTGTCCAACTCAGAGTAAACTGGCTGGAAGCTCTGTGTGTGGATTGTCCAACTCAGAGTAAACTGGCTCGAAGCTCTGTGAGTGGATTGTCCAACTCAGAGTAAACTGGCTCGAAGCTATGTGTGTGGATTGTCCAACTCAGAGTAAACTGTCTCGAAGCTCTGTGTGTGGATTGTCCATCTCAGAGAAACTGACTCGAAACTCTGTGTGTGGATTGTCGAACTCAGAGTAAACTGTCTCGAAGCTCTGTGTGTGGATTGTGCAACTCAGAGTAAACCGGCTGGAAGCTCTGTGTGTTGATTGTCCAACTCTGAGTAAACTGGCTGGAAGCTCTGTGTGTGGATTGTCCAACTCAGAGTAAACTGGCTCGAAGCTCTGTGTGTGGATTGTCCAACTCAGAGTAAACTGTCTCGAAGCTCTGTGTGAGGATTATCCAACTCAGAGTAAACTGGCTCGAATCTCTGTGTGTGGATTGTCCAACTCAGAGTAAACTGGCTCGAAGCTCTGTGTGTGGATTGTGCAACTCAGAGTAAACTGGCTCGAAACTCTGCGTGTGGATTGTCCAACTCACAGTAAACTGGCTCGAAGCTCTGTGTGTGGATTGTCCAACTCAGAGTAAACAGGATCGAAGCTCTGTGTGTGGATTGTCCAACTCAGAGTAAACTGGCTCGAAGCTCTGTGTGTGGATTGTCCAACTGAGATTAAACTGTCTCGAAGCTCTGTGTGTGGATTGTCCAACTCAGAGTAAACTGGCTGGAAGCTCTGTGTGTGGATTGTCCAACTCAGAGTAAACTGGTTCGAAGCTCTGTGTGTGGATTGTCCAACTCAGAGTAAACGGGCTGGAAGCTCTGTGTGTGGATTGTCCAACTCAGAGTAAACTGGCTGGAAGCTCTGTGTGTGGATTGTCCAACTCAGAGTAAACTGGCTCGAAGCTCTGTGTGTGGATTGTCCAACTGAGAGTAAACTGGCTCGAAGCTTTGTGTGTGGATTGTCCGACTCAGAGTAAACTGGCTCGAAGCTCTGTGAGTGGATTGTCCAACTCAGAGTAAACTGGCTCGAAGCTATGTGTGTGGATTGTCCAACTCAGAGTAAACTGTCTCGAAGCTCTGTGTGTGGATTGTCCATCTCAGAGAAACTGACTCGAAACTCTGTGTGTGGATTGTCGAACTCAGAGTAAACTGTCTCGAAGCTCTGTGTGTGGATTGTCCATCTCAGAGAAACTGACTCGAAACTCTGTGTGTGGATTGTCCAACTCAGAGTAAACTGTCTCGAAGCTCTGTGTGTGGATTATCCAACTCAGAGTAAACTGTCTCGAATCTCTGTGTGTGGATTGTCCAACTCAGAGTAAACTGTCTCGAAGCTCTGTGTGTGGATTGTCCATCTCAGAGAAACTGGCTCGAATCTCTGTGTGTGGATTGTCCAACTCAGAGTAAACTGGCTCGAAGCTCTGTGTGTGGATTGTCCAACTCATAGTAAACTGGCTCGAAACTCTGCGTGTGGATTGTCCAACTCACAGTAATCTGGCTCGAAGCTCTGTGTGTGGATTGTCCAACTCAGAGTAAACTGGATCGAAGCTCTGTGTGTGGATTGTCCAACTCAGAATAAACTGGCTCGAAGCTCTGTGTGTGGATTGTCCAACTGAGATTAAACTGTCTCAAAGCTCTGTGTGTGGATTGTCCAACTCAGAGTAAACTGACTCTAAGCTCTGTGTGTGGATTGTCCAACTCATAGTAAACTGGCTCGACGCTCTGTGTGTGGATTGTCCAACTCATAGTAAACTGGTTCGACGCTCTGTGTGTGGATTGTCCAACTCATAGTAAACTGGCTCGACGCTCTGTGTGTGGATTGTCCAACTCAGAGTAAACTGCCTCGAAACTCTGAGTGTGGATTGTCCAACTCATAGTAAACTGGCTCGACGCTCTGTGTGTGGATTGTCCAACTCAGAGTAAACTGGCTCGAATCTCTGTGTGTGGATTGTCCAACTGAGAGTAAACTGGCTCGAAGCTCAGTGTGTGGATTGTCCAACTCAGAGAAACTGGCTCGAAGCTCTGTGTGTGGATTGTTCAACTGAGAGTAAACTGGCTGGAAGCTCTGTGTGTGGATTGTCCAACTCAGAGTAAACTGGCTCGACGCTCTGTGTGTGGATTGTCCAACTCATAGTAAACTGGCTCGACGCTCTGTGTGTGGATTGTCCAACTCATAGTAAACTGGCTCGACGCTCTGTGTGTGGATTGTCCAACTCAGAGTAAACTGCCTCGAAACTCTGAGTGTGGATTGTCCAACTCATAGTAAACTGGCTCGACGCTCTGTGTGTGGATTGTCCAACTCAGAGTAAACTGGCTCGAATCTCTGTGTGTGGATTGTCCAACTGAGAGTAAACTGGCTCGAAGCTCAGTGTGTGGATTGTCCAACTCAGAGAAACTGGCTCGAAGCTCTGTGTGTGGATTGATCAACTGAGAGTAAACTGGCTGGAAGCTCTGTGTGTGGATTGTCCAACTCCGTGTAAGCTAGCTGGAAACTCTGTGTGTGGATTGTCCACCTCAGAGTAAACTGGCTCGAAGCTCTGTGTGTGGATTGTCGAACTCAGAGTAAACTGCCTCGAAACTCTGAGTGTGGATTGTCCAACTCATAGTAAACTGGCTCGACGCTCTGTGTGTGGATTGTGCAACTCATAGTAAACTGGCTTGAAGCTCTCTGTGTGGATTGTCCAACTCAGAGAAACTGGCTCGAAGCTCTGTGTGTGGATTGTTCAACTCAGAGTAAACTGGCTGGAAGCTCTGTGTGTGGATTGTCCAACTCAGAGAAACTGGCTCGAAGCTCTGTGTGTGGATTGTCCAACTCAGAGTAAACTGGCTCGAAGCTCTGTGTGTGGATTGTCCAACTCAGAGTAAACTGTCTCAAAGCTCTGTGTGTGGATTGTCCATCTCAGAGAAACTGACTCGAAACTCTGTGTGTGGATTGTCCAACTCAGGGTAAATCGTCTCGAAGCTCTTTGTGTGGATTGTCCATCTCAGAGAAACTGACTCGAAACTCTGTGTGTGGATTGTCCAACTCAGAGTAAACTGTCTCGAAGCTCTGTGTGTGGATTATCCAACTCAGAGTAAACTGGCTCGAATCTCTGTGTGTGGATTGTGCAACTCAGAGTAAACTGGCTCGAAACTCTGCGTGTGGATTGTCCAACTCACAGTAAACTGGCTCGAAGCTCTGTGTGTGGATTGTCCAACTCAGAGTAAACTGGATCGAAGCTCTGTGTGTGGATTGTCCAACTCAGAGTAAACTGGCTCGAAGCTCTGTGTGTGGATTGTCCAAGTGAGATTAAACTGTCTCGAAGCTCTGTGTGTGGATTGTCCAACTCAGAGTAAACTGGCTGTAAGCTCTGTGTGTGGATTGTCCAACTCAGAGTAAACTGGTTCGAAGCTCTGTGTGTGGATTGTCCAACTCAGAGTAAACTGGCTGGAAGCTCTGTGTGTGGATTGTCCAACTCAGAGTAAACTGGCTCGAAGCTCTGTGAGTGGATTGTCCAACTCAGAGTAAACTGGCTCGAAGCTATGTGTGTGGATTGTCCAACTCAGAGTAAACTGTCTCGAAGCTCTGTGTGTGGATTGTCCATCTCAGAGAAACTGACTCGAAACTCTGTGTGTGGATTGTCGAACTCAGAGTAAACTGTCTCGAAGCTCTGTGTGTGGATTGTGCAACTCAGAGTAAACCGGCTGGAAGCTCTGTGTGTTGATTGTCCAACTCTGAGTAAACTGGCTGGAAGCTCTGTGTGTGGATTGTCCAACTCAGAGTAAACTGGCTCGAAGCTCTGTGTGTGGATTGTCCAACTCAGAGTAAACTGCCTCGAAACTCTGAGTGTGGATTGTCCAACTCATAGTAAACTGGCTCGACGCTCTGTGTGTGGATTGTCCAACTCAGAGTAAACTGGCTCGAATCTCTGTGTGTGGATTGTCCAACTGAGAGTAAACTGGCTCGAAGCTCAGTGTGTGGATTGTCCAACTCAGAGAAACTGGCTCGAAGCTCTGTGTGTGGATTGATCAACTGAGAGTAAACTGGCTGGAAGCTCTGTGTGTGGATTGTCCAACTCCGTGTAAGCTAGCTGGAAACTCTGTGTGTGGATTGTCCACCTCAGAGTAAACTGGCTCGAAGCTCTGTGTGTGGATTGTCGAACTCAGAGTAAACTGCCTCGAAACTCTGAGTGTGGATTGTCCAACTCATAGTAAACTGGCTCGACGCTCTGTGTGTGGATTGTGCAACTCATAGTAAACTGGCTTGAAGCTCTCTGTGTGGATTGTCCAACTCAGAGAAACTGGCTCGAAGCTCTGTGTGTGGATTGTTCAACTCAGAGTAAACTGGCTGGAAGCTCTGTGTGTGGATTGTCCAACTCAGAGAAACTGGCTCGAAGCTCTGTGTGTGGATTGTCCAACTCAGAGTAAACTGGCTCGAAGCTCTGTGTGTGGATTGTCCAACTCAGAGTAAACTGTCTCAAAGCTCTGTGTGTGGATTGTCCATCTCAGAGAAACTGACTCGAAACTCTGTGTGTGGATTGTCCAACTCAGGGTAAATCGTCTCGAAGCTCTTTGTGTGGATTGTCCATCTCAGAGAAACTGACTCGAAACTCTGTGTGTGGATTGTCCAACTCAGAGTAAACTGTCTCGAAGCTCTGTGTGTGGATTATCCAACTCAGAGTAAACTGGCTCGAATCTCTGTGTGTGGATTGTGCAACTCAGAGTAAACTGGCTCGAAACTCTGCGTGTGGATTGTCCAACTCACAGTAAACTGGCTCGAAGCTCTGTGTGTGGATTGTCCAACTCAGAGTAAACTGGATCGAAGCTCTGTGTGTGGATTGTCCAACTCAGAGTAAACTGGCTCGAAGCTCTGTGTGTGGATTGTCCAAGTGAGATTAAACTGTCTCGAAGCTCTGTGTGTGGATTGTCCAACTCAGAGTAAACTGGCTGTAAGCTCTGTGTGTGGATTGTCCAACTCAGAGTAAACTGGTTCGAAGCTCTGTGTGTGGATTGTCCAACTCAGAGTAAACTGGCTGGAAGCTCTGTGTGTGGATTGTCCAACTCAGAGTAAACTGGCTCGAAGCTCTGTGAGTGGATTGTCCAACTCAGAGTAAACTGGCTCGAAGCTATGTGTGTGGATTGTCCAACTCAGAGTAAACTGTCTCGAAGCTCTGTGTGTGGATTGTCCATCTCAGAGAAACTGACTCGAAACTCTGTGTGTGGATTGTCGAACTCAGAGTAAACTGTCTCGAAGCTCTGTGTGTGGATTGTGCAACTCAGAGTAAACCGGCTGGAAGCTCTGTGTGTTGATTGTCCAACTCTGAGTAAACTGGCTGGAAGCTCTGTGTGTGGATTGTCCAACTCAGAGTAAACTGGCTCGAAGCTCTGTGTGTGGATTGTCCAACTCAGAGTAAACTGTCTTGAAGCTCTGTGTGAGGATTATCCAACTCAGAGTAAACTGGCTCGAATCTCTGTGTGTGGATTGTCCAACTCAGAGTAAACTGGCTCGAAGCTCTGTGTGTGGATTGTGCAACTCAGAGTAAACTGGCTCGAAACTCTGCGTGTGGATTGTCCAACTCACAGTAAACTGGCTCGAAGCTCTGTGTGTGGATTGTCCAACTCAGAGTAAACTGGATCGAAGCTCTGTGTGTGGATTGTCCAACTCAGAGTAAACTGGCTCGAAGCTCTGTGTGTGGATTGTCCAACTGAGATTAAACTGTCTCGAAGCTCTGTGTGTGGATTGTCCAACTCAGAGTAAACTGGCTGGAAGCTCTGTGTGTGGATTGTCCAACTCAGAGTAAACTGGTTCGAAGCTCTGTGTGTGGATTGTCCAACTCAGAGTAAACTGGCTGGAAGCTCTGTGTGTGGATTGTCCAACTCAGAGTAAACTGGCTGGAAGCTCTGTGTGTGGATTGTCCAACTCAGAGTAAACTGGCTCGAAGCTCTGTGTGTGGATTGTCCAACTGAGAGTAAACTGGCTCGAAGCTTTGTGTGTGGATTGTCCGACTCAGAGTAAACTGGCTCGAAGCTCTGTGAGTGGATTGTCCAACTCAGAGTAAACTGGCTCGAAGCTATGTGTGTGGATTGTCCAACTCAGAGTAAACTGTCTCGAAGCTCTGTGTGTGGATTGTCCATCTCAGAGAAACTGACTCGAAACTCTGTGTGTGGATTGTCGAACTCAGAGTAAACTGTCTCGAAGCTCTGTGTGTGGATTCTCCATCTCAGAGAATCTGACTCGAAACTCTGTGTGTGGATTGTCCAACTCAGAGTAAACTGTCTCGAAGCTCTGTGTGTGGATTATCCAACTCAGAGTAAACTGTCTCGAATCTCTGTGTGTGGATTGTCCAACTCAGAGTAAACTGTCTCGAAGCTCTGTGTGTGGATTGTCCATCTCAGAGAAACTGGCTCGAATCTCTGTGTGTGGATTGTCCAACTCAGAGTAAACTGGCTCGAAGCTCTGTGTGTGGATTGTCCAACTCATAGTAAACTGGCTCGAAACTCTGCGTGTGGATTGTCCAACTCACAGTAATCTGGCTCGAAGCTCTGTGTGTGGATTGTCCAACTCAGAGTAAACTGGATCGAAGCTCTGTGTGTGGATTGTCCAACTCAGAATAAACTGGCTCGAAGCTCTGTGTGTGGATTGTCCAACTGAGATTAAACTGTCTCAAAGCTCTGTGTGTGGATTGTCCAACTCAGAGTAAACTGACTCTAAGCTCTGTGTGTGGATTGTCCAACTCATAGTAAACTGGCTCGACGCTCTGTGTGTGGATTGTCCAACTCATAGTAAACTGGTTCGACGCTCTGTGTGTGGATTGTCCAACTCATAGTAAACTGGCTCGACGCTCTGTGTGTGGATTGTCCAACTCAGAGTAAACTGCCTCGAAACTCTGAGTGTGGATTGTCCAACTCATAGTAAACTGGCTCGACGCTCTGTGTGTGGATTGTCCAACTCAGAGTAAACTGGCTCGAATCTCTGTGTGTGGATTGTCCAACTGAGAGTAAACTGGCTCGAAGCTCAGTGTGTGGATTGTCCAACTCAGAGAAACTGGCTCGAAGCTCTGTGTGTGGATTGTTCAACTGAGAGTAAACTGGCTGGAAGCTCTGTGTGTGGATTGTCCAACTCAGAGTAAACTGGCTCGACGCTCTGTGTGTGGATTGTCCAACTCATAGTAAACTGGCTCGACGCTCTGTGTGTGGATTGTCCAACTCATAGTAAACTGGCTCGACGCTCTGTGTGTGGATTGTCCAACTCAGAGTAAACTGCCTCGAAACTCTGAGTGTGGATTGTCCAACTCATAGTAAACTGGCTCGACGCTCTGTGTGTGGATTGTCCAACTCAGAGTAAACTGGCTCGAATCTCTGTGTGTGGATTGTCCAACTGAGAGTAAACTGGCTCGAAGCTCAGTGTGTGGATTGTCCAACTCAGAGAAACTGGCTCGAAGCTCTGTGTGTGGATTGATCAACTGAGAGTAAACTGGCTGGAAGCTCTGTGTGTGGATTGTCCAACTCCGTGTAAACTAGCTGGAAACTCTGTGTGTGGATTGTCCACCTCAGAGTAAACTGGCTCGAAGCTCTGTGTGTGGATTGTCGAACTCAGAGTAAACTGCCTCGAAACTCTGAGTGTGGATTGTCCAACTCATAGTAAACTGGCTCGACGCTCTGTGTGTGGATTGTGCAACTCATAGTAAACTGGCTTGAAGCTCTCTGTGTGGATTGTCCAACTCAGAGAAACTGGCTCGAAGCTCTGTGTGTGGATTGTTCAACTCAGAGTAAACTGGCTGGAAGCTCTGTGTGTGGATTGTCCAACTCAGAGAAACTGGCTCGAAGCTCTGTGTGTGGATTGTCCAACTCAGAGTAAACTGGCTGGAAGCTCTGTGTGTTGATTGTCCAATTCAGAGTAAACTGGCTCGAAGCTCTGTGTGTGGATTGTCCAACTTAGAGTAAACTGGCTCGAAGCTCTGTGTGTGGATTGTCCAACTCAGAGTAAACTGGCTTGATGCTCTGTGTTTGGATTGTCGAACTCAGATTAAACTGGCTCGAAGCTCTGTGTGTGGATTGTCCAACTGAGAGTAAACTGTCTCAAAGCACTGTGTGTGGATTGTCCAGCTCAGAGTAAACTGTCTCAAAGCTCTGTGTGTGGATTGTCCAACTCAGAGTAAATCGTATCGAAGCTCTGTGTGTGGACTGTCCAACTCAGAGTAAACTGGCTGGAAGTTCTGTGTGTGGATTGTCCAATTCAGAGTAAACTGGCTGGAAGCTCTGTGTGTGGATTGTCCAACTCAGAGTAAACTGGCTGGAAGTTGTGTGTTTGGATTGTCCAACTCAGAGTAAACTGGCTCGAAGCTCTGTGTGTGGATTGTCTAACTCAGAGTAAACTGGCTGGAAGCTCTGTGTGTTTATTGTCCAACTCAGAGAAAACTGGCTGTAAGATCTGTGTGTTGATTGTCCAACTCAGAGTAAACTGGCTGGAAGCTCTGTGTGTGGATTGTCCAACTCAGAGTAAACTGGCTGGAAGCTCTGTGTGTGGATTGTCCAACTCAGAGTAAACTGTCTCGAAGCTCTGTGTGTGGATTGTCCATCTCAGAGAAACTGACTCGAAACTCTGTGTGTGGATTGTCCAACTCAGGGTAAATCGTCTCGAAGCTCTGTGTGTGGATTGTCCATCTCAGAGAAACTGACTCGAAACTCTGTGTGTGGATTGTCCAACTCAGAGTAAACTGTCTCGAAACTCTGTGTGTGGATTATCCAACTCAGAGTAAACTGGCTCGAATCTCTGTGTGTGGATTGTCCAACTCAGAGTAAACTGGCTCTAAGCTCTGTGTGTGGATTGTGCAACTCAGAGTATACTGGCTCGAAACTCTGCGTGTGGATTGTCCAACTCACAGTAAACTGGCTCGAAGCTCTGTGTGTGGATTGTCCAACTCAGAGTAAACTGGATCGAAGCTCTGTGTGTGGATTGTCCAACTCAGAGTAAACTGGCTCGAAGCTCTGTGTGTGGATTGTCCAAGTGAGATTAAACTGTCTCGAAGCTCTGTGTGTGGATTGTCCAACTCAGAGTAAACTGGCTGGAAGCTCTGTGTGTGGATTGTCCAACTCAGAGTAAACTGGTTCGAAGCTCTATGTGTGGATTGTACAACTCAGAGTAAACTGGCTGGAAGCTCTGTGTGTGGATTGTCCAACTCAGAGTAAACTGGCTCGAAGCTCTGTGAGTGGATTGTCCAACTCAGAGTAAACTGGCTCGAAGCTATGTGTGTGGATTGTCCAACTCAGAGTAAACTGTCTCGAAGCTCTGTGTGTGGATTGTCCATCTCAGAGAAACTGACTCGAAACTCTGTGTGTGGATTGTCGAACTCAGAGTAAACTGTCTCGAAGCTCTGTGTGTGGATTATCCAACTCAGAGTAAACTGGCTCGAATCTCTGTGTGTGGATTGTCCAACTCAGAGTAAACTGGCTCGAAGCTGTGTGTGGATTGTCCAACTCAGAGTAAACTGTCTCGAAGCTCTGTGTGTGGATTGTCCATCTCAGAGAAACTGGCTCGAATCTCTGTGTGTGGATTGTCCAACTCAGAGTAAACTGGCTCGAAGCTCTGTGTGTGGATTGTCCAACTCATAGTAAACTGGCTCGAAACTCTGCGTGTGGATTGTCCAACTCACAGTAATCTGGCTCGAAGCTCTGTGTGTGGATTGTCCAACTCAGAGTAAACTGGATCGAAGCTCTGTGTGTGGATTGTCCAACTCAGAGTTAACTGGCGGGAAGCTCTGTGTGTGGATTGTCCAACTCAGAGTAAACTGGCTCAAAGCTCTGTGTGTGGATTGTCCAACTCAGAGTAAACTGGCTGGAAGCTCTGTGTGTTGATTGTCCAACTCAGAGTAAACTGGCTGGAAGCTCTGTGTGTTGATTGTCCAACTCAGAGTAAACTGGCTCGAAGCTCTGTGTGTGGATTGTCCAACTCATAGTAAACTGGCTCGAAGCTCTGTGTCTGGATTGCCCAACTCAGAGTAAACTGGCTTGAAGCTCTGTGTGTGGATTGTCCAACTCAGAGTAAACTGGCTTGAAGCTCTGTGTGTGGATTGTCCAACTCAGAGTAAACTGGCTGGAAGCTCTGTGTGTTGATTGTCCAACTCAGAGTAAACTGGCTTGAAGCTCTGTGTGTGGATTGTCCAACTCAGAGTAAACTGGCTCGAAGCTCTGTGTGTGGATTCTCCAACTCAGAGTAAACTGGCTGGAAGCTCTGTGTGTTGATTGTCCAACTCAGAGTAAACTGGCTGGAAGCTCTGTGTGTTGATTGGCCAACTCAGAGTAAACTGGCTCGAAGCTCTGTGTGTGGATTGTCCAACTCAGAGTAAACTGTCTCGAAGCTCTGTGTGTGAATTGTCCAACTCAGAGTAAACTGGCTCGAAGCTCTGTGTGTGGATTGTCCAATTCAGAGTAAACTGGCTGGAAGCTCTGTGTGTGAATTGTCCAACTCAGAGTAAACTGGTTCGAAGCTCTGTGTGTGGATTGTCCAACTCAGAGTAAACTGGCTGGAAGCTCTGTGTGTTGATTGTCCAACTTAGTGTAAACTGGCTGGAAGCTCTGTGGGTTGATTGTCCAACTCAGAGTAAACTGTCTCGAAGCTCTGTGTGTGGATTGTCCAACTCAGAGAAACTGACTCGAAACTCTGTGTGTGGATTGTCCAAGTCAGAGTAAACTGTCTCGAAGCTCTGTGTGTGGATTATCCAACTCAGAGTAAACTGGCTGGAAGCTCTGTGTGTTGATTGTCCAATTCAGAGTAAACTGGCTCGAAGCTCTGTGTGTGGATTGTCCAACTCAGAGTAAACTGGCTCGAAGCTCTGTGTGTGGATTGTCCAACTCAGAGTAAACTGGCTAGAAGCTCTGTGTGTGGATTGTCCAACTCAGAGTAAACTGGCTCGAAGCTCTGTGTGTGGATTGTCCAACTGAGAGTAAACTGGCTCGAAGCTCTGTGTGTGGATTGTCCGACTCAGAGTAAACTGGCTCAAAGCTCTGTGTGTGGATTGTCCAACTCAGAGTAAACTGGCTGGAAGCTCTGTGTGTTGATTGTCCAACTCAGAGTAAACTGGCTGGAAGCTCTGTGTGTTGATTGTCCAACTCAGAGTAAACTGGCTCGAAGCTCTGTGTGTGGATTGTCCAACTCATAGTAAACTGGCTCGAAGCTCTGTGTCTGGATTGCCCAACTCAGAGTAAACTGGCTTGAAGCTCTGTGTGTGGATTGTCCAACTCAGAGTAAACTGGCTTGAAGCTCTGTGTGTGGATTGTCCAACTCCGTGTAAACTAGCTGGAAACTCTGTGTGTGGATTGTCCACCTCAGAGTAAACTGGCTCGAAGCTCTGTGTGTGGATTGTCGAACTCAGAGTAAACTGCCTCGAAACTCTGAGTGTGGATTGTCCAACTCATAGTAAACTGGCTCGACGCTCTGTGTGTGGATTGTGCAACTCATAGTAAACTGGCTTGAAGCTCTCTGTGTGGATTGTCCAACTCAGAGAAACTGGCTCGAAGCTCTGTGTGTGGATTGTTCAACTCAGAGTAAACTGGCTGGAAGCTCTGTGTGTGGATTGTCCAACTCAGAGAAACTGGCTCGAAGCTCTGTGTGTGGATTGTCCAACTCAGAGTAAACTGGCTGGAAGCTCTGTGTGTTGATTGTCCAATTCAGAGTAAACTGGCTCGAAGCTCTGTGTGTGGATTGTCCAACTTAGAGTAAACTGGCTCGAAGCTCTGTGTGTGGATTGTCCAACTCAGAGTAAACTGGCTTGATGCTCTGTGTTTGGATTGTCGAACTCAGATTAAACTGGCTCGAAGCTCTGTGTGTGGATTGTCCAACTGAGAGTAAACTGTCTCAAAGCACTGTGTGTGGATTGTCCAGCTCAGAGTAAACTGTCTCAAAGCTCTGTGTGTGGATTGTCCAACTCAGAGTAAATCGTATCGAAGCTCTGTGTGTGGACTGTCCAACTCAGAGTAAACTGGCTGGAAGTTCTGTGTGTGGATTGTCCAATTCAGAGTAAACTGGCTGGAAGCTCTGTGTGTGGATTGTCCAACTCAGAGTAAACTGGCTGGAAGTTGTGTGTTTGGATTGTCCAACTCAGAGTAAACTGGCTCGAAGCTCTGTGTGTGGATTGTCTAACTCAGAGTAAACTGGCTGGAAGCTCTGTGTGTTTATTGTCCAACTCAGAGAAAACTGGCTGTAAGATCTGTGTGTTGATTGTCCAACTCAGAGTAAACTGGCTGGAAGCTCTGTGTGTGGATTGTCCAACTCAGAGTAAACTGGCTGGAAGCTCTGTGTGTGGATTGTCCAACTCAGAGTAAACTGTCTCGAAGCTCTGTGTGTGGATTGTCCATCTCAGAGAAACTGACTCGAAACTCTGTGTGTGGATTGTCCAACTCAGGGTAAATCGTCTCGAAGCTCTGTGTGTGGATTGTCCATCTCAGAGAAACTGACTCGAAACTCTGTGTGTGGATTGTCCAACTCAGAGTAAACTGTCTCGAAACTCTGTGTGTGGATTATCCAACTCAGAGTAAACTGGCTCGAATCTCTGTGTGTGGATTGTCCAACTCAGAGTAAACTGGCTCTAAGCTCTGTGTGTGGATTGTGCAACTCAGAGTATACTGGCTCGAAACTCTGCGTGTGGATTGTCCAACTCACAGTAAACTGGCTCGAAGCTCTGTGTGTGGATTGTCCAACTCAGAGTAAACTGGATCGAAGCTCTGTGTGTGGATTGTCCAACTCAGAGTAAACTGGCTCGAAGCTCTGTGTGTGGATTGTCCAAGTGAGATTAAACTGTCTCGAAGCTCTGTGTGTGGATTGTCCAACTCAGAGTAAACTGGCTGGAAGCTCTGTGTGTGGATTGTCCAACTCAGAGTAAACTGGTTCGAAGCTCTATGTGTGGATTGTACAACTCAGAGTAAACTGGCTGGAAGCTCTGTGTGTGGATTGTCCAACTCAGAGTAAACTGGCTCGAAGCTCTGTGAGTGGATTGTCCAACTCAGAGTAAACTGGCTCGAAGCTATGTGTGTGGATTGTCCAACTCAGAGTAAACTGTCTCGAAGCTCTGTGTGTGGATTGTCCATCTCAGAGAAACTGACTCGAAACTCTGTGTGTGGATTGTCGAACTCAGAGTAAACTGTCTCGAAGCTCTGTGTGTGGATTATCCAACTCAGAGTAAACTGGCTCGAATCTCTGTGTGTGGATTGTCCAACTCAGAGTAAACTGGCTCGAAGCTGTGTGTGGATTGTCCAACTCAGAGTAAACTGTCTCGAAGCTCTGTGTGTGGATTGTCCATCTCAGAGAAACTGGCTCGAATCTCTGTGTGTGGATTGTCCAACTCAGAGTAAACTGGCTCGAAGCTCTGTGTGTGGATTGTCCAACTCATAGTAAACTGGCTCGAAACTCTGCGTGTGGATTGTCCAACTCACAGTAATCTGGCTCGAAGCTCTGTGTGTGGATTGTCCAACTCAGAGTAAACTGGATCGAAGCTCTGTGTGTGGATTGTCCAACTCAGAGTTAACTGGCGGGAAGCTCTGTGTGTGGATTGTCCAACTCAGAGTAAACTGGCTCAAAGCTCTGTGTGTGGATTGTCCAACTCAGAGTAAACTGGCTGGAAGCTCTGTGTGTTGATTGTCCAACTCAGAGTAAACTGGCTGGAAGCTCTGTGTGTTGATTGTCCAACTCAGAGTAAACTGGCTCGAAGCTCTGTGTGTGGATTGTCCAACTCATAGTAAACTGGCTCGAAGCTCTGTGTCTGGATTGCCCAACTCAGAGTAAACTGGCTTGAAGCTCTGTGTGTGGATTGTCCAACTCAGAGTAAACTGGCTTGAAGCTCTGTGTGTGGATTGTCCAACTCAGAGTAAACTGGCTGGAAGCTCTGTGTGTTGATTGTCCAACTCAGAGTAAACTGGCTTGAAGCTCTGTGTGTGGATTGTCCAACTCAGAGTAAACTGGCTCGAAGCTCTGTGTGTGGATTCTCCAACTCAGAGTAAACTGGCTGGAAGCTCTGTGTGTTGATTGTCCAACTCAGAGTAAACTGGCTGGAAGCTCTGTGTGTTGATTGGCCAACTCAGAGTAAACTGGCTCGAAGCTCTGTGTGTGGATTGTCCAACTCAGAGTAAACTGTCTCGAAGCTCTGTGTGTGAATTGTCCAACTCAGAGTAAACTGGCTCGAAGCTCTGTGTGTGGATTGTCCAATTCAGAGTAAACTGGCTGGAAGCTCTGTGTGTGAATTGTCCAACTCAGAGTAAACTGGTTCGAAGCTCTGTGTGTGGATTGTCCAACTCAGAGTAAACTGGCTGGAAGCTCTGTGTGTTGATTGTCCAACTTAGTGTAAACTGGCTGGAAGCTCTGTGGGTTGATTGTCCAACTCAGAGTAAACTGTCTCGAAGCTCTGTGTGTGGATTGTCCAACTCAGAGAAACTGACTCGAAACTCTGTGTGTGGATTGTCCAAGTCAGAGTAAACTGTCTCGAAGCTCTGTGTGTGGATTATCCAACTCAGAGTAAACTGGCTGGAAGCTCTGTGTGTTGATTGTCCAATTCAGAGTAAACTGGCTCGAAGCTCTGTGTGTGGATTGTCCAACTCAGAGTAAACTGGCTCGAAGCTCTGTGTGTGGATTGTCCAACTCAGAGTAAACTGGCTAGAAGCTCTGTGTGTGGATTGTCCAACTCAGAGTAAACTGGCTCGAAGCTCTGTGTGTGGATTGTCCAACTGAGAGTAAACTGGCTCGAAGCTCTGTGTGTGGATTGTCCGACTCAGAGTAAACTGGCTCAAAGCTCTGTGTGTGGATTGTCCAACTCAGAGTAAACTGGCTGGAAGCTCTGTGTGTTGATTGTCCAACTCAGAGTAAACTGGCTGGAAGCTCTGTGTGTTGATTGTCCAACTCAGAGTAAACTGGCTCGAAGCTCTGTGTGTGGATTGTCCAACTCATAGTAAACTGGCTCGAAGCTCTGTGTCTGGATTGCCCAACTCAGAGTAAACTGGCTTGAAGCTCTGTGTGTGGATTGTCCAACTCAGAGTAAACTGGCTTGAAGCTCTGTGTGTGGATTGTCCAACTCAGAGTAAACTGGCTGGAAGCTCTGTGTGTTGATTGTCCAACTCAGAGTAAACTGGCTTGAAGCTCTGTGTGTGGATTGTCCAACTCAGAGTAAACTGGCTCGAAGCTCTGTGTGTGGATTCTCCAACTCAGAGTAAACTGGCTGGAAGCTCTGTGTGTTGATTGTCCAACTCAGAGTAAACTGGCTGGAAGCTCTGTGTGTTGATTGGCCAACTCAGAGTAAACTGGCTCGAAGCTCTGTGTGTGGATTGTCCAACTCAGAGTAAACTGTCTCGAAGCTCTGTGTGTGAATTGTCCAACTCAGAGTAAACTGGCTCGAAGCTCTGTGTGTGGATTGTCCAATTCAGAGTAAACTGGCTGGAAGCTCTGTGTGTGAATTGTCCAACTCAGAGTAAACTGGTTCGAAGCTCTGTGTGTGGATTGTCCAACTCAGAGTAAACTGGCTGGAAGCTCTGTGTGTTGATTGTCCAACTTAGTGTAAACTGGCTGGAAGCTCTGTGGGTTGATTGTCCAACTCAGAGTAAACTGTCTCGAAGCTCTGTGTGTGGATTGTCCAACTCAGAGAAACTGACTCGAAACTCTGTGTGTGGATTGTCCAAGTCAGAGTAAACTGTCTCGAAGCTCTGTGTGTGGATTATCCAACTCAGAGTAAACTGGCTGGAAGCTCTGTGTGTTGATTGTCCAATTCAGAGTAAACTGGCTCGAAGCTCTGTGTGTGGATTGTCCAACTCAGAGTAAACTGGCTCGAAGCTCTGTGTGTGGATTGTCCAACTCAGAGTAAACTGGCTAGAAGCTCTGTGTGTGGATTGTCCAACTCAGAGTAAACTGGCTCGAAGCTCTGTGTGTGGATTGTCCAACTGAGAGTAAACTGGCTCGAAGCTTTGTGTGTGGATTGTCCGACTCAGAGTAAACTGGCTCGAAGCTCGGTGAGTGGATTGTCCAACTCAGAGTAAACTGGCTCGAAGCTATGTGTGTGGATTGTCCAACTCAGAGTAAACTGTCTCGAAGCTCTGTGTGTGGATTGTCCATCTCAGAGAAACTGACTCGAAACTCTGTGTGTGGATTGTCGAACTCAGAGTAAACTGTCTCGAAGCTCTGTGTGTGGATTGTCCATCTCAGAGAAACTGACTCGAAACTATGTGTGTGGATTGTCCAACTCAGAGTAAACTGTCTCGAAGCTCTGTGTGTGGATTATCCAACTCAGAGTAAACTGGCTCGAATCTCTGTGTGTGGATTGTCCAACTCAGAGTAAACTGGCTCGAATCTGTGTGTGGATTGTCCAACTGAGAGTAAACTGGCTCGAAGCTTTGTGTGTGGATTGTCCGACTCAGTGTAAACTGGCTCGAAGCTCGGTGAGTGGATTGTCCAACTCAGAGTAAACTGGCTCGAAGCTATGTGTGTGGATTGTCCAACTCAGAGTAAACTGTCTCGAAGCTCTGTGTCTGGATTGTCCATCTCAGAGAAACTGACTCGAAACTCTGTGTGTGGATTGTCGAACTCAGAGTAAACTGTCTCGAAGCTCTGTGTGTGGATTGTCCATCTCAGAGAAACTGACTCGAAACTATGTGTGTGGATTGTCCAACTCAGAGTAAACTGTCTCGAAGCTCTGTGTGTGGATTATCCAACTCAGAGTAAACTGGCTCGAATCTCTGTGTGTGGATTGTCCAACTCAGAGTAAACTGGCTCGAAGCTGTGTGTGGATTGTCCAACTCAGAGTAAACTGTCTCGAAGCTCTGTGTGTGGATTGTCCATCTCAGAGAAACTGGATCGAATCTCTGTGTGTGGATTGTCCAACTCAGAGTAAACTGGCTCGAAGCTCTGTGTGTGGATTGTCCAACTGAGATTAAACTGTCTCAAAGCTCTGTGTGTGGATTGTCCAACTCAGAGTAAACTGGCTGGAAGTTCTGTGTGTGGATTGTCCAATTCAGAGTAAACTGGCTGGAAGCTCTGTGTGTGGATTGTCCAACTCAGAGTAAACTGGCGGGAAGCTCTGTGTGTGGATTGTCCAACTCAGAGTAAACTGGCTCAAAGCTCTGTGTGTGGATTGTCCAACTCAGAGTAAACTGGCTGGAAGCTCTGTGTGTTGATTGTCCAACTCAGAGTAAACTGGCTGGAAGCTCTGTGTGTTGATTGTCCAACTCAGAGTAAACTGGCTGGAAGCTCTGTGTGTGGATTGTCCAACTCAGAGTAAACTGTCTCGAAGCTCTGTGTGTGGATTGTCCATCTCAGAGAAACTGACTCGAAACTCTGTGTGTGGATTGTCGAACTCAGAGTAAACTGTCTCGAAGCTCTGTGTGTGGATTGTCCAACTCAGAGTAAACTGTCTCGAAGCTCTGTGTGTGGATTATCCAACTCAGAGTAAACTGTCTCGAATCTCTGTGTGTGGATTGTCCAACTCAGAGTAAACTGGTTCGAAGCTGTGTGTGGATTGTCCAACTCAGAGTAAACTGTCTCGAAGCTCTGTGTGTGGATTGTCCATCTCAGAGAAACTGGCTCGAATCTCTGTGTGTGGATTGTCCAACTCAGAGTAAACTGGCTCGAAGCTCTGTGTGTGGATTGTCCAACTGATAGTAAACTGGCTCGAAACTCTGCTTGTGGATTGTCCAACTCACAGTAATCTGGCTCAAACCTCTGTGTGTGGATTGTCCAACTCAGAGTAAACTGGATCGAAGCTCTGTGTGTGGATTGTCCAACTCAGAGTAAACTGGCTCGAAGCTCTGTGTGTGGATTGTCCAACTGAGATTAAACTGTCTCAAAGCTCTGTGTGTGGATTGTCCAACTCAGAGTAAACTGGCTGGAAGTTCTGTGTGTGGATTGTCCAATTCAGAGTAAACTGGCTGGAAGCTCTGTGTGTGGATTGTCCAACTCAGAGTAAACTGGCTGGAAGCTCTGTGTGTGGATTGTCCAACTCAGAGTAAACTGCCTCGAAACTCTGAGTGTGGATTGTCCAACTCATAGTAAACTGGCTCGACGCTCTGTGTGTGGATTGTCCAACTCAGAGTAAACTGGCTCGAATCTCTGTGTGTGGATTGTCCAACTCAGAGTAAACTGGCTCGAAGCTGTGTGTGGATTGTCCAACTGAGAGTAAACTGGCTCGAAGCTTTGTGTGTGGATTGTCCGACTCAGTGTAAACTGGCTCGAAGCTCGGTGAGTGGATTGTCCAACTCAGAGTAAACTGGCTCGAAGCTATGTGTGTGGATTGTCCAACTCAGAGTAAACTGTCTCGAAGCTCTGTGTCTGGATTGTCCATCTCAGAGAAACTGACTCGAAACTCTGTGTGTGGATTGTCGAACTCAGAGTAAACTGTCTCGAAGCTCTGTGTGTGGATTGTCCATCTCAGAGAAACTGACTCGAAACTATGTGTGTGGATTGTCCAACTCAGAGTAAACTGTCTCGAAGCTCTGTGTGTGGATTATCCAACTCAGAGTAAACTGGCTCGAATCTCTGTGTGTGGATTGTCCAACTCAGAGTAAACTGGCTCGAAGCTGTGTGTGGATTGTCCAACTCAGAGTAAACTGTCTCGAAGCTCTGTGTGTGGATTGTCCATCTCAGAGAAACTGGATCGAATCTCTGTGTGTGGATTGTCCAACTCAGAGTAAACTGGCTCGAAGCTCTGTGTGTGGATTGTCCAACTGAGATTAAACTGTCTCAAAGCTCTGTGTGTGGATTGTCCAACTCAGAGTAAACTGGCTGGAAGTTCTGTGTGTGGATTGTCCAATTCAGAGTAAACTGGCTGGAAGCTCTGTGTGTGGATTGTCCAACTCAGAGTAAACTGGCGGGAAGCTCTGTGTGTGGATTGTCCAACTCAGAGTAAACTGGCTCAAAGCTCTGTGTGTGGATTGTCCAACTCAGAGTAAACTGGCTGGAAGCTCTGTGTGTTGATTGTCCAACTCAGAGTAAACTGGCTGGAAGCTCTGTGTGTTGATTGTCCAACTCAGAGTAAACTGGCTGGAAGCTCTGTGTGTGGATTGTCCAACTCAGAGTAAACTGTCTCGAAGCTCTGTGTGTGGATTGTCCATCTCAGAGAAACTGACTCGAAACTCTGTGTGTGGATTGTCGAACTCAGAGTAAACTGTCTCGAAGCTCTGTGTGTGGATTGTCCAACTCAGAGTAAACTGTCTCGAAGCTCTGTGTGTGGATTATCCAACTCAGAGTAAACTGTCTCGAATCTCTGTGTGTGGATTGTCCAACTCAGAGTAAACTGGTTCGAAGCTGTGTGTGGATTGTCCAACTCAGAGTAAACTGTCTCGAAGCTCTGTGTGTGGATTGTCCATCTCAGAGAAACTGGCTCGAATCTCTGTGTGTGGATTGTCCAACTCAGAGTAAACTGGCTCGAAGCTCTGTGTGTGGATTGTCCAACTGATAGTAAACTGGCTCGAAACTCTGCTTGTGGATTGTCCAACTCACAGTAATCTGGCTCAAACCTCTGTGTGTGGATTGTCCAACTCAGAGTAAACTGGATCGAAGCTCTGTGTGTGGATTGTCCAACTCAGAGTAAACTGGCTCGAAGCTCTGTGTGTGGATTGTCCAACTGAGATTAAACTGTCTCAAAGCTCTGTGTGTGGATTGTCCAACTCAGAGTAAACTGGCTGGAAGTTCTGTGTGTGGATTGTCCAATTCAGAGTAAACTGGCTGGAAGCTCTGTGTGTGGATTGTCCAACTCAGAGTAAACTGGCTGGAAGCTCTGTGTGTGGATTGTCCAACTCAGAGTAAACTGCCTCGAAACTCTGAGTGTGGATTGTCCAACTCATAGTAAACTGGCTCGACGCTCTGTGTGTGGATTGTCCAACTCAGAGTAAACTGGCTCGAATCTCTGTGTGTGGATTGTCCAACTGAGAGTAAACTGGCTCGAAGCTCAGTGTGTGGATTGTCCAACTCAGAGAAACTGGCTCGAAGCTCTGTGTGTGGATTGTTCAACTGAGAGTAAACTGGCTGGAAGCTCTGTGTGTGGATTGTCCAACTCCGTGTAAACTAGCTGGAAACTCTGTGTGTGGATTGTCCACCTCAGAGTAAACTGGCTCGAAGCTCTGTGTGTGGATTGTCGAACTCAGAGTAAACTGCCTCGAAACTCTGAGTGTGGATTGTCCAACTCATAGTAAACTGGCTCGACGCTCTGTGTGTGGATTGTGCAACTCATAGTAAACTGGCTTGAAGCTCTCTGTGTGGATTGTCCAACTCAGAGAAACTGGCTCGAAGCTCTGTGTGTGGATTGTTCAACTCAGAGTAAACTGGCTGGAAGCTCTGTGTGTGGATTGTCCAACTCAGAGAAACTGGCTCGAAGCTCTGTGTGTGGATTGTCCAACTCAGAGTAAACTGGCTGGAAGCTCTGTGTGTTGATTGTCCAATTCAGAGTAAACTGGCTCGAAGCTCTGTGTGTGGATTGTCCAACTCAGAGTAAACTGGCTCGAAGCTCTGTGTGTGGATTGTCCAACTCAGAGTAAACTGGCTTGATGCTCTGTGTTTGGATTGTCGAACTCAGATTAAACTGGCTCGAAGCTCTGTGTGTGGATTGTCCAACTGAGAGTAAACTGTCTCAAAGCACTGTGTGTGGATTGTCCAACTCAGAGTAAACTGTCTCAAAGCTCTGTGTGTGGATTGTCCAACTCAGAGTAAATCGTATCGAAGCTCTGTGTGTGGATTCTCCAACTCAGAGTAAACTGGCTGGAAGTTCTGTGTGTGGATTGTCCAATTCAGAGTAAACTGGCTGGAAGCTCTGTGTGTGGATTGTCCAACTCAGAGTAAACTGGCTGGAAGCTCTGTGTGTGGATTGTCCAACTCAGAGTAAACTGGCTCGAAGCTCTGTGTGTGGATTGTCCAACTCAGAGTAAACTGGCTGGAAGCTCTGTGTGTTGATTGTCCAACTCAGAGAAAACTGGCTGTAAGCTCTGTGTGTTGATTGTCCAACTCAGAGTAAACTGGCTGGAAGCTCTGTGTGTGGATTGTCCAACGCTGAGTAAACTGGCTGGAAGCTCTGTGTGTGGATTGTCCAACTCAGAGTAAACTGGCTCGAAGCTCTGTGTGTGGATTGTCCAACTCAGAGTAAACTGTCTCGAAGCTCTGTGTGTGGATTGTCCATCTCAGAGAAACTGACTCGAAACTCTGTGTGTGGATTGTCCAACTCAGGGTAAATCGTCTCGAAGCTCTGTGTGTGGATTGTCCATCTCAGAGAAACTGACTCGAAACTCTGAGTGTGGATTGTCCAACTCAGAGTAAACTGTCTCGAAGCTCTGTGTGTGGATTATCCAACTCAGAGTAAACTGGCTCGAATCTCTGTGTGTGGATTGTCCAACTCAGAGTAAACTGGCTCGAAGCTCTGTGTGTGGATTGTGCAACTCAGAGTAAACTGGCTCGAAACTCTGCGTGTGGATTGTCCAACTCACAGTAAACTGGCTCGAAGCTCTGTGTGTGGATTGTCCAACTCAGAGTAAACTGGATCGAAGCTCTGTGTGTGGATTGTCCAACTCAGAGTAAACTGGCTCGAAGCTCTGTGTGTGGATTGTCCAACTGAGATTAAACTGTCTCGAAGCTCTGTGTGTGGATTGTCCAACTCAGAGTAAACTGGCTGGAAGCTCTGTGTGTGGATTGTCCAACTCAGAGTAAACTGGTTCGAAGCTCTGTGTGTGGATTGTCCAACTCAGTGTAAACTGGCTGGAAGCTCTGTGTGTGGATTGTCCAACTCAGAGTAAACTGGCTAGAAGCTCTGTGTGTGGATTGTCCAACTCAGAGTAAACTGGCTCGAAGCTCTGTGTGTGGATTGTCCAACTGAGAGTAAACTGGCTCGAAGCTCTGTGTGTGGATTGTCCAACTGAGATTAAACTGTCTCAAAGCTCTGTGTGTGGATTGTCCAACTCAGAGTAAACTGGCTGGAAGTTCTGTGTGTGGATTGTCCAATTCAGAGTAAACTGGCTGGAAGCTCTGTGTGTGGATTGTCCAACTCAGAGTAAACTGGCGGGAAGCTCTGTGTGTGGATTGTCCAACTCAGAGTAAACTGGCTCAAAGCTCTGTGTGTGGATTGTCCAACTCAGAGTAAACTGGCTGGAAGCTCTGTGTGTTGATTGTCCAACTCAGAGTAAACTGGCTGGAAGCTCTGTGTGTTGATTGTCCAACTCAGAGTAAACTGGCTGGAAGCTCTGTGTGTGGATTGTCCAACTCAGAGTAAACTGTCTCGAAGCTCTGTGTGTGGATTGTCCATCTCAGAGAAACTGACTCGAAACTCTGTGTGTGGATTGTCGAACTCAGAGTAAACTGTCTCGAAGCTCTGTGTGTGGATTGTCCAACTCAGAGTAAACTGTCTCGAAGCTCTGTGTGTGGATTATCCAACTCAGAGTAAACTGTCTCGAATCTCTGTGTGTGGATTGTCCAACTCAGAGTAAACTGGTTCGAAGCTGTGTGTGGATTGTCCAACTCAGAGTAAACTGTCTCGAAGCTCTGTGTGTGGATTGTCCATCTCAGAGAAACTGGCTCGAATCTCTGTGTGTGGATTGTCCAACTCAGAGTAAACTGGCTCGAAGCTCTGTGTGTGGATTGTCCAACTCATAGTAAACTGGCTCGAAACTCTGCGTGTGGATTGTCCAACTCACAGTAATCTGGCTCGAACCTCTGTGTGTGGATTGTCCAACTCAGAGTAAACTGGATCGAAGCTCTGTGTGTGGATTGTCCAACTCAGAGTAAACTGGCTCGAAGCTCTGTGTGTGGATTGTCCAACTGAGATTAAACTGTCTCAAAGCTCTGTGTGTGGATTGTCCAACTCAGAGTAAACTGGCTGGAAGTTCTGTGTGTGGATTGTCCAATTCAGAGTAAACTGGCTGGAAGCTCTGTGTGTGGATTGTCCAACTCAGAGTAAACTGGCTGGAAGCTCTGTGTGTGGATTGTCCAACTCAGAGTAAACTGCCTCGAAACTCTGAGTGTGGATTGTCGAACTCATAGTAAACTGGCTCGACGCTCTGTGTGTGGATTGTCCAACTCAGAGTAAACTGGCTCGAATCTCTGTGTGTGGATTGTCCAACTGAGAGTAAACTGGCTCGAAGCTCAGTGTGTGGATTGTCCAACTCAGAGAAACTGGCTCGAAGCTCTGTGTGTGGATTGTTCAACTGAGAGTAAACTGGCTGGAAGCTCTGTGTGTGGATTGTCCAACTCCGTGTAAACTAGCTGGAAACTCTGTGTGTGGATTGTCCACCTCAGAGTAAACTGGCTCGAAGCTCTGTGTGTGGATTGTCGAACTCAGAGTAAACTGCCTCGAAACTCTGAGTGTGGATTGTCCAACTCATAGTAAACTGGCTCGACGCTCTGTGTGTGGATTGTGCAACTCATAGTAAACTGGCTTGAAGCTCTCTGTGTGGATTGTCCAACTCAGAGAAACTGGCTCGAAGCTCTGTGTGTGGATTGTTCAACTCAGAGTAAACAGGCTGGAAGCTCTGTGTGTGGATTGTCCAACTCAGAGAAACTGGATCGAAGCTCTGTGTGTGGATTGTCCAACTCAGAGTAAACTGGCTGGAAGCTCTGTGTGTTGATTGTCCAATTCAGAGTAAACTGGCTCGAAGCTCTGTGTGTGGATTGTCCAACTCAGAGTAAACTGGCTCGAAGCTCTGTGTGTGGATTGTCCAACTCAGAGTAAACTGGCTTGATGCTCTGTGTTTGGATTGTCGAACTCAGATTAAACTGGCTCGAAGCTCTGTGTGTGGATTGTCCAACTGAGAGTAAACTGTCTCAAAGCACTGTGTGTGGATTGTCCAACTCAGAGTAAACTGTCTCAAAGCTCTGTGTGTGGATTGTCCAACTCAGAGTAAATCGTATCGAAGCTCTGTGTGTGGATTCTCCAACTCAGAGTAAACTGGCTGGAAGTTCTGTGTGTGGATTGTCCAATTCAGAGTAAACTGGCTGGAAGCTCTGTGTGTGGATTGTCCAACTCAGAGTAAACTGGCTGGAAGCTCTGTGTGTGGATTGTCCAACTCAGAGTAAACTGGCTCGAAGCTCTGTGTGTGGATTGTCCAACTCAGAGTAAACTGGCTGGAAGCTCTGTGTGTTGATTGTCCAACTCAGAGAAAACTGGCTGTAAGCTCTGTGTGTTGATTGTCCAACTCAGAGTAAACTGGCTGGAAGCTCTGTGTGTGGATTGTCCAACTCTGAGTAAACTGGCTGGAAGCTCTGTGTGTGGATTGTCCAACTCAGAGTAAACTGGCTCGAAGCTCTGTGTGTGGATTGTCCAACTCAGAGTAAACTGTCTCGAAGCTCTGTGTGTGGATTGTCCATCTCAGAGAAACTGACTCGAAACTCTGTGTGTGGATTGTCCAACTCAGGGTAAATCGTCTCGAAGCTCTGTGTGTGGATTGTCCATCTCAGAGAAACTGACTCGAAACTCTGTGTGTGGATTGTCCAACTCAGAGTAAACTGTCTCGAAGCTCTGTGTGTGGATTATCCAACTCAGAGTAAACTGGCTCGAAACTCTGCGTGTGGATTGTCCAACTCACAGTAAACTGGCTCGAAGCTCTGTGTGTGGATTGTCCAACTCAGAGTAAACTGGATCGAAGCTCTGTGTGTGGATTGTCCAACTCAGAGTAAACTGGCTCGAAGCTCTGTGTGTGGATTGTCCAACTGAGATTAAACTGTCTCGAAGCTCTGTGTGTGGATTGTCCAACTCAGAGTAAACTGGCTGGAAGCTCTGTGTGTGGATTGTCCAACTCAGAGTAAACTGGTTCGAAGCTCTGTGTGTGGATTGTCCAACTCAGTGTAAACTGGCTGGAAGCTCTGTGTGTGGATTGTCCAACTCAGAGTAAACTGGCTAGAAGCTCTGTGTGTGGATTGTCCAACTCAGAGTAAACTGGCTCGAAGCTCTGTGTGTGGATTGTCCAACTGAGAGTAAACTGGCTCGAAGCTTTGTGTGTGGATTGTCCGACTCAGAGTAAAATGGCTCGAAGCTCTGTGAGTGGATTGTCCAACTCTGAGTAAACTGGCTCGAAGCTATGTGTGTGGATTGTCCAACTCAGAGTAAACTGTCTCGAAGCTCTGTGTGTGGATTGTCCATCTCAGAGAAACTGACTCGAAACTCTGTGTGTGGATTGTCGAACTCAGAGTAAACTGTCTCGAAGCTCTGTGTGTGGATTGTCCATCTCAGAGAAACTGACTCGAAACTATGTGTGTGGATTGTCCAACTCAGAGTAAACTGTCTCGAAGCTCTGTGTGTGGATTATCCAACTCAGAGTAAACTGGCTCGAATCTCTGTGTGTGGATTGTCCAACTCAGAGTAAACTGGCTCGAAGCTGTGTGTGGATTGTCCAACTCAGAGTAAACTGTCTCGAAGCTCTGTGTGTGGATTGTCCATCTCAGAGAAACTGGCTCGAATCTCTGTGTGTGGATTGTCCAACTCAGAGTAAACTGGCTCGAAGCTCTGTGTGTGGATTGTCCAACTCATAGTAAACTGGCTCGAAACTCTGCGTGTGGATTGTCCAACTCACAGTAATCTGGCTCGAAGCTCTGTGTGTGGATTGTCCAACTCAGAGTAAACTGGATCGAAGCTCTGTGTGTGGATTGTCCAACTCAGAGTAAACTGGCTCGAAGCTCTGTGTGTGGATTGTCCAACTGAGATTAAACTGTCTCAAAGCTCTGTGTGTGGATTGTCCAACTCAGAGTAAACTGGCTGGAAGTTCTGTGTGTGGATTGTCCAATTCAGAGTAAACTGGCTGGAAGCTCTGTGTGTGGATTGTCCAACTCAGAGTAAACTGGCGGGAAGCTCTGTGTGTGGATTGTCCAACTCAGAGTAAACTGGCTCAAAGCTCTGTGTGTGGATTGTCCAACTCAGAGTAAACTGGCTGGAAGCTCTGTGTGTTGATTGTCCAACTCAGAGTAAACTGGCTGGAAGCTCTGTGTGTTGATTGTCCAACTCAGAGTAAACTGGCTGGAAGCTCTGTGTGTGGATTGTCCAACTCAGAGTAAACTGGCTCGAAGCTCTGTGTGTGGATTGTCCAACTCATAGTAAACTGGCTCGAAGCTCTGTGTCTGGATTGCCCAACTCAGAGTAAACTGGCTTGAAGCTCTGTGTGTGGATTGTCCAACTCAGAGTAAACTGGCTTGAAGCTCTGTGTGTGGATTGTCCAACTCAGAGTAAACTGGCTGGAAGCTCTGTGTGTTGATTGTCCAACTCAGAGTAAACTGGCTTGAAGCTCTGTGTGTGGATTGTCCAACTCAGAGTAAACTGGCTCGAAGCTCTGTGTGTGGATTCTCCAACTCAGAGTAAACTGGCTGGAAGCTCTGTGTGTTGATTGTCCAACTCAGAGTAAACTGGCTGGAAGCTCTGTGTGTTGATTGGCCAACTCAGAGTAAACTGGCTCGAAGCTCTGTGTGTGGATTGTCCAACTCAGAGTAAACTGCCTCGAAACTCTGAGTGTGGATTGTCCAACTCATAGTAAACTGGCTCGACGCTCTGTGTGTGGATTGTGCAACTCATAGTAAACTGGCTTGAAGCTCTCTGTGTGGATTGTCCAACTCAGAGAAACTGGCTCGAAGCTCTGTGTGTGGATTGTTCAACTCAGAGTAAACAGGCTGGAAGCTCTGTGTGTGGATTGTCCAACTCAGAGAAACTGGATCGAAGCTCTGTGTGTGGATTGTCCAACTCAGAGTAAACTGGCTGGAAGCTCTGTGTGTTGATTGTCCAATTCAGAGTAAACTGGCTCGAAGCTCTGTGTGTGGATTGTCCAACTCAGAGTAAACTGGCTCGAAGCTCTGTGTGTGGATTGTCCAACTCAGAGTAAACTGGCTTGATGCTCTGTGTTTGGATTGTCGAACTCAGATTAAACTGGCTCGAAGCTCTGTGTGTGGATTGTCCAACTGAGAGTAAACTGTCTCAAAGCACTGTGTGTGGATTGTCCAACTCAGAGTAAACTGTCTCAAAGCTCTGTGTGTGGATTGTCCAACTCAGAGTAAATCGTATCGAAGCTCTGTGTGTGGATTCTCCAACTCAGAGTAAACTGGCTGGAAGTTCTGTGTGTGGATTGTCCAATTCAGAGTAAACTGGCTGGAAGCTCTGTGTGTGGATTGTCCAACTCAGAGTAAACTGGCTGGAAGCTCTGTGTGTGGATTGTCCAACTCAGAGTAAACTGGCTCGAAGCTCTGTGTGTGGATTGTCCAACTCAGAGTAAACTGGCTGGAAGCTCTGTGTGTTGATTGTCCAACTCAGAGAAAACTGGCTGTAAGCTCTGTGTGTTGATTGTCCAACTCAGAGTAAACTGGCTGGAAGCTCTGTGTGTGGATTGTCCAACTCTGAGTAAACTGGCTGGAAGCTCTGTGTGTGGATTGTCCAACTCAGAGTAAACTGGCTCGAAGCTCTGTGTGTGGATTGTCCAACTCAGAGTAAACTGTCTCGAAGCTCTGTGTGTGGATTGTCCATCTCAGAGAAACTGACTCGAAACTCTGTGTGTGGATTGTCCAACTCAGGGTAAATCGTCTCGAAGCTCTGTGTGTGGATTGTCCATCTCAGAGAAACTGACTCGAAACTCTGTGTGTGGATTGTCCAACTCAGAGTAAACTGTCTCGAAGCTCTGTGTGTGGATTATCCAACTCAGAGTAAACTGGCTCGAATCTCTGTGTGTGGATTGTCCAACTCAGAGTAAACTGGCTCGAAGCTCTGTGTGTGGATTGTGCAACTCAGAGTAAACTGGCTCGAAACTCTGCGTGTGGATTGTCCAACTCACAGTAAACTGGCTCGAAGCTCTGTGTGTGGATTGTCCAACTCAGAGTAAACTGGATCGAAGCTCTGTGTGTGGATTGTCCAACTCAGAGTAAACTGGCTCGAAGCTCTGTGTGTGGATTGTCCAACTGAGATTAAACTGTCTCGAAGCTCTGTGTGTGGATTGTCCAACTCAGAGTAAACTGGCTGGAAGCTCTGTGTGTGGATTGTCCAACTCAGAGTAAACTGGTTCGAAGCTCTGTGTGTGGATTGTCCAACTCAGTGTAAACTGGCTGGAAGCTCTGTGTGTGGATTGTCCAACTCAGAGTAAACTGGCTAGAAGCTCTGTGTGTGGATTGTCCAACTCAGAGTAAACTGGCTCGAAGCTCTGTGTGTGGATTGTCCAACTGAGAGTAAACTGGCTCGAAGCTTTGTGTGTGGATTGTCCGACTCAGAGTAAAATGGCTCGAAGCTCTGTGAGTGGATTGTCCAACTCTGAGTAAACTGGCTCGAAGCTATGTGTGTGGATTGTCCAACTCAGAGTAAACTGTCTCGAAGCTCTGTGTGTGGATTGTCCATCTCAGAGAAACTGACTCGAAACTCTGTGTGTGGATTGTCGAACTCAGAGTAAACTGTCTCGAAGCTCTGTGTGTGGATTGTCCATCTCAGAGAAACTGACTCGAAACTCTGTGTGTGGATTGTCCAACTCAGAGTAAACTGTCTCGAAGCTCTGTGTGTGGATTATCCAACTCAGAGTAAACTGGCTCGAAACTCTGCGTGTGGATTGTCCAACTCACAGTAAACTGGCTCGAAGCTCTGTGTGTGGATTGTCCAACTCAGAGTAAACTGGATCGAAGCTCTGTGTGTGGATTGTCCAACTCAGAGTAAACTGGCTCGAAGCTCTGTGTGTGGATTGTCCAACTGAGATTAAACTGTCTCGAAGCTCTGTGTGTGGATTGTCCAACTCAGAGTAAACTGGCTGGAAGCTCTGTGTGTGGATTGTCCAACTCAGAGTAAACTGGTTCGAAGCTCTGTGTGTGGATTGTCCAACTCAGTGTAAACTGGCTGGAAGCTCTGTGTGTGGATTGTCCAACTCAGAGTAAACTGGCTAGAAGCTCTGTGTGTGGATTGTCCAACTCAGAGTAAACTGGCTCGAAGCTCTGTGTGTGGATTGTCCAACTGAGAGTAAACTGGCTCGAAGCTTTGTGTGTGGATTGTCCGACTCAGAGTAAAATGGCTCGAAGCTCTGTGAGTGGATTGTCCAACTCTGAGTAAACTGGCTCGAAGCTATGTGTGTGGATTGTCCAACTCAGAGTAAACTGTCTCGAAGCTCTGTGTGTGGATTGTCCATCTCAGAGAAACTGACTCGAAACTCTGTGTGTGGATTGTCGAACTCAGAGTAAACTGTCTCGAAGCTCTGTGTGTGGATTGTCCATCTCAGAGAAACTGACTCGAAACTATGTGTGTGGATTGTCCAACTCAGAGTAAACTGTCTCGAAGCTCTGTGTGTGGATTATCCAACTCAGAGTAAACTGGCTCGAATCTCTGTGTGTGGATTGTCCAACTCAGAGTAAACTGGCTCGAAGCTGTGTGTGGATTGTCCAACTCAGAGTAAACTGTCTCGAAGCTCTGTGTGTGGATTGTCCATCTCAGAGAAACTGGCTCGAATCTCTGTGTGTGGATTGTCCAACTCAGAGTAAACTGGCTCGAAGCTCTGTGTGTGGATTGTCCAACTCATAGTAAACTGGCTCGAAACTCTGCGTGTGGATTGTCCAACTCACAGTAATCTGGCTCGAAGCTCTGTGTGTGGATTGTCCAACTCAGAGTAAACTGGATCGAAGCTCTGTGTGTGGATTGTCCAACTCAGAGTAAACTGGCTCGAAGCTCTGTGTGTGGATTGTCCAACTGAGATTAAACTGTCTCAAAGCTCTGTGTGTGGATTGTCCAACTCAGAGTAAACTGGCTGGAAGTTCTGTGTGTGGATTGTCCAATTCAGAGTAAACTGGCTGGAAGCTCTGTGTGTGGATTGTCCAACTCAGAGTAAACTGGCGGGAAGCTCTGTGTGTGGATTGTCCAACTCAGAGTAAACTGGCTCAAAGCTCTGTGTGTGGATTGTCCAACTCAGAGTAAACTGGCTGGAAGCTCTGTGTGTTGATTGTCCAACTCAGAGTAAACTGGCTGGAAGCTCTGTGTGTTGATTGTCCAACTCAGAGTAAACTGGCTGGAAGCTCTGTGTGTGGATTGTCCAACTCAGAGTAAACTGGCTCGAAGCTCTGTGTGTGGATTGTCCAACTCATAGTAAACTGGCTCGAAGCTCTGTGTCTGGATTGCCCAACTCAGAGTAAACTGGCTTGAAGCTCTGTGTGTGGATTGTCCAACTCAGAGTAAACTGGCTTGAAGCTCTGTGTGTGGATTGTCCAACTCAGAGTAAACTGGCTGGAAGCTCTGTGTGTTGATTGTCCAACTCAGAGTAAACTGGCTTGAAGCTCTGTGTGTGGATTGTCCAACTCAGAGTAAACTGGCTCGAAGCTCTGTGTGTGGATTCTCCAACTCAGAGTAAACTGGCTGGAAGCTCTGTGTGTTGATTGTCCAACTCAGAGTAAACTGGCTGGAAGCTCTGTGTGTTGATTGGCCAACTCAGAGTAAACTGGCTCGAAGCTCTGTGTGTGGATTGTCCAACTCAGAGTAAACTGCCTCGAAACTCTGAGTGTGGATTGTCCAACTCATAGTAAACTGGCTCGACGCTCTGTGTGTGGATTGTGCAACTCATAGTAAACTGGCTTGAAGCTCTCTGTGTGGATTGTCCAACTCAGAGAAACTGGCTCGAAGCTCTGTGTGTGGATTGTTCAACTCAGAGTAAACAGGCTGGAAGCTCTGTGTGTGGATTGTCCAACTCAGAGAAACTGGATCGAAGCTCTGTGTGTGGATTGTCCAACTCAGAGTAAACTGGCTGGAAGCTCTGTGTGTTGATTGTCCAATTCAGAGTAAACTGGCTCGAAGCTCTGTGTGTGGATTGTCCAACTCAGAGTAAACTGGCTCGAAGCTCTGTGTGTGGATTGTCCAACTCAGAGTAAACTGGCTTGATGCTCTGTGTTTGGATTGTCGAACTCAGATTAAACTGGCTCGAAGCTCTGTGTGTGGATTGTCCAACTGAGAGTAAACTGTCTCAAAGCACTGTGTGTGGATTGTCCAACTCAGAGTAAACTGTCTCAAAGCTCTGTGTGTGGATTGTCCAACTCAGAGTAAATCGTATCGAAGCTCTGTGTGTGGATTCTCCAACTCAGAGTAAACTGGCTGGAAGTTCTGTGTGTGGATTGTCCAATTCAGAGTAAACTGGCTGGAAGCTCTGTGTGTGGATTGTCCAACTCAGAGTAAACTGGCTGGAAGCTCTGTGTGTGGATTGTCCAACTCAGAGTAAACTGGCTCGAAGCTCTGTGTGTGGATTGTCCAACTCAGAGTAAACTGGCTGGAAGCTCTGTGTGTTGATTGTCCAACTCAGAGAAAACTGGCTGTAAGCTCTGTGTGTTGATTGTCCAACTCAGAGTAAACTGGCTGGAAGCTCTGTGTGTGGATTGTCCAACTCTGAGTAAACTGGCTGGAAGCTCTGTGTGTGGATTGTCCAACTCAGAGTAAACTGGCTCGAAGCTCTGTGTGTGGATTGTCCAACTCAGAGTAAACTGTCTCGAAGCTCTGTGTGTGGATTGTCCATCTCAGAGAAACTGACTCGAAACTCTGTGTGTGGATTGTCCAACTCAGGGTAAATCGTCTCGAAGCTCTGTGTGTGGATTGTCCATCTCAGAGAAACTGACTCGAAACTCTGTGTGTGGATTGTCCAACTCAGAGTAAACTGTCTCGAAGCTCTGTGTGTGGATTATCCAACTCAGAGTAAACTGGCTCGAATCTCTGTGTGTGGATTGTCCAACTCAGAGTAAACTGGCTCGAAGCTCTGTGTGTGGATTGTGCAACTCAGAGTAAACTGGCTCGAAACTCTGCGTGTGGATTGTCCAACTCACAGTAAACTGGCTCGAAGCTCTGTGTGTGGATTGTCCAACTCAGAGTAAACTGGATCGAAGCTCTGTGTGTGGATTGTCCAACTCAGAGTAAACTGGCTCGAAGCTCTGTGTGTGGATTGTCCAACTGAGATTAAACTGTCTCGAAGCTCTGTGTGTGGATTGTCCAACTCAGAGTAAACTGGCTGGAAGCTCTGTGTGTGGATTGTCCAACTCAGAGTAAACTGGTTCGAAGCTCTGTGTGTGGATTGTCCAACTCAGTGTAAACTGGCTGGAAGCTCTGTGTGTGGATTGTCCAACTCAGAGTAAACTGGCTAGAAGCTCTGTGTGTGGATTGTCCAACTCAGAGTAAACTGGCTCGAAGCTCTGTGTGTGGATTGTCCAACTGAGAGTAAACTGGCTCGAAGCTTTGTGTGTGGATTGTCCGACTCAGAGTAAAATGGCTCGAAGCTCTGTGAGTGGATTGTCCAACTCTGAGTAAACTGGCTCGAAGCTATGTGTGTGGATTGTCCAACTCAGAGTAAACTGTCTCGAAGCTCTGTGTGTGGATTGTCCATCTCAGAGAAACTGACTCGAAACTCTGTGTGTGGATTGTCGAACTCAGAGTAAACTGTCTCGAAGCTCTGTGTGTGGATTGTCCATCTCAGAGAAACTGACTCGAAACTATGTGTGTGGATTGTCCAACTCAGAGTAAACTGTCTCGAAGCTCTGTGTGTGGATTATCCAACTCAGAGTAAACTGGCTCGAATCTCTGTGTGTGGATTGTCCAACTCAGAGTAAACTGGCTCGAAGCTGTGTGTGGATTGTCCAACTCAGAGTAAACTGTCTCGAAGCTCTGTGTGTGGATTGTCCATCTCAGAGAAACTGGCTCGAATCTCTGTGTGTGGATTGTCCAACTCAGAGTAAACTGGCTCGAAGCTCTGTGTGTGGATTGTCCAACTCATAGTAAACTGGCTCGAAACTCTGCGTGTGGATTGTCCAACTCACAGTAATCTGGCTCGAAGCTCTGTGTGTGGATTGTCCAACTCAGAGTAAACTGGATCGAAGCTCTGTGTGTGGATTGTCCATCTCAGAGAAACTGACTCGAAACTCTGTGTGTGGATTGTCGAACTCAGAGTAAACTGTCTCGAAGCTCTGTGTGTGGATTGTCCATCTCAGAGAAACTGACTCGAAACTATGTGTGTGGATTGTCCAACTCAGAGTAAACTGTCTCGAAGCTCTGTGTGTGGATTATCCAACTCAGAGTAAACTGGCTCGAATCTCTGTGTGTGGATTGTCCAACTCAGAGTAAACTGGCTCGAAGCTGTGTGTGGATTGTCCAACTCAGAGTAAACTGTCTCGAAGCTCTGTGTGTGGATTGTCCATCTCAGAGAAACTGGCTCGAATCTCTGTGTGTGGATTGTCCAACTCAGAGTAAACTGGCTCGAAGCTCTGTGTGTGGATTGTCCAACTCATAGTAAACTGGCTCGAAACTCTGCGTGTGGATTGTCCAACTCACAGTAATCTGGCTCGAAGCTCTGTGTGTGGATTGTCCAACTCAGAGTAAACTGGATCGAAGCTCTGTGTGTGGATTGTCCAACTCAGAGTAAACTGGCTCGAAGCTCTGTGTGTGGATTGTCCAACTGAGATTAAACTGTCTCAAAGCTCTGTGTGTGGATTGTCCAACTCAGAGTAAACTGGCTGGAAGTTCTGTGTGTGGATTGTCCAATTCAGAGTAAACTGGCTGGAAGCTCTGTGTGTGGATTGTCCAACTCAGAGTAAACTGGCGGGAAGCTCTGTGTGTGGATTGTCCAACTCAGAGTAAACTGGCTCAAAGCTCTGTGTGTGGATTGTCCAACTCAGAGTAAACTGGCTGGAAGCTCTGTGTGTTGATTGTCCAACTCAGAGTAAACTGGCTGGAAGCTCTGTGTGTTGATTGTCCAACTCAGAGTAAACTGGCTGGAAGCTCTGTGTGTGGATTGTCCAACTCAGAGTAAACTGGCTCGAAGCTCTGTGTGTGGATTGTCCAACTCATAGTAAACTGGCTCGAAGCTCTGTGTCTGGATTGCCCAACTCAGAGTAAACTGGCTTGAAGCTCTGTGTGTGGATTGTCCAACTCAGAGTAAACTGGCTTGAAGCTCTGTGTGTGGATTGTCCAACTCAGAGTAAACTGGCTGGAAGCTCTGTGTGTTGATTGTCCAACTCAGAGTAAACTGGCTTGAAGCTCTGTGTGTGGATTGTCCAACTCAGAGTAAACTGGCTCGAAGCTCTGTGTGTGGATTCTCCAACTCAGAGTAAACTGGCTGGAAGCTCTGTGTGTTGATTGTCCAACTCAGAGTAAACTGGCTGGAAGCTCTGTGTGTTGATTGGCCAACTCAGAGTAAACTGGCTCGAAGCTCTGTGTGTGGATTGTCCAACTCAGAGTAAACTGTCTCGAAGCTCTGTGTGTGGATTGTCCAACTCAGAGTAAACTGGCTCGAAGCTCTGTGTGTGGATTGTCCAATTCAGAGTAAACTGGCTGGAAGCTCTGTGTGTGGATTGTCCAACTCAGAGTAAACTGGTTCGAAGCTCTGTGTGTGGATTGTCCAACTCAGAGTAAACTGGCTGGAAGCTCTGTGTGTTGATTGTCCAACTTAGTGCAAACTGGCTGGAAGCTCTGTGTGTTGATTGTCCAACTCAGAGTAAACTGGCTGGAAGCTCTGTGTGTGGATTGTCCAACTCAGAGTAAACTGGCTGGAAGCTCTGTGTGTGGATTGTCCAACTCAGAGTAAACTGGCTCGAAGCTCTGTGTGTGGATTGTCCAACTCAGAGTAAACTGTCTCGAAGCTCTGTGTGTGGATTGTCCAACTCAGAGTAAACTGGCTCGAAGCTCTGTGTGTGGATTGTCCAATTCAGAGTAAACTGGCTGGAAGCTCTGTGTGTGGATTGTCCAACTCAGAGTAAACTGGTTCGAAGCTCTGTGTGTGGATTGTCCAACTCAGAGTAAACTGGCTGGAAGCTCTGTGTGTTGATTGTCCAACTTAGTGCAAACTGGCTGGAAGCTCTGTGTGTTGATTGTCCAACTCAGAGTAAACTGGCTGGAAGCTCTGTGTGTGGATTGTCCAACTCAGAGTAAACTGGCTGGAAGCTCTGTGTATGGATTGTCCAACTCAGAGTAAACTGGCTGGAAGCTCTGTGTGTGGATTGTCCAACTCAGAGTAAACTGGCTTGAAGCTCTGTGTGTGGATTGTCCAACTGAGAGTAAACTGGCTCGAAGCTTTGTGTGTGGATTGTCCGACTCAGAGTATACTGGCTCGAAGCTCTGTGAGTGGATTGTCCAACTCAGAGTAAACTGGCTCGAAGCTCTGTGTGTGGATTGTCCAACTCAGAGTAAACTGTCTCGAAGCTCTGTGTGTGGATTGTCCATCTCAGAGAAACTGACTCGAAACTCTGTGTGTGGATTGTCCAACTCAGAGTAAACTGTCTCGAAGCTCTGTGTGTGGATTGTCCATCTCAGAGAAACTGACTCGAAACTCTGTGTGTGGATTGTCCAACTCAGAGTAAACGGTCTCGAAGCTCTGTGTGTGGATTATCCAACTCAGAGTAAACTGGCTCGAATCTCTGCGTGTGGATTGTCCAACTCAGAGTAAACTGGCTCGAAGCTCTGTGTGTGGATTGTCCAACTCAGAGGAAACTGGCTCGAAACTCTGCGTGTGGATTGTCCAACTCACAGTAAACTGGCTCGAAGCTCTGTGTGTGGATTGTCCAACTCAGAGTAAACTGGATCGAAGCTCTGTGTGTGGATTGTCCAACTCAGAGTAAACTGGCTGGAAGCTCTGTGTGTTGATTGTCCAACTCAGAGTAAACTGGCTAGAAGCTCTGTGTGTTGATTGTCCAACTCATGTAAACTGGCTGGAAGCTCTATGTGTGGATTGACCAACTCAGAGTAAACTGGCTGGAAGCTCTGAGTGTGGATTGTCCAACTCAGAGTAAACTGGCTGGAAGCACTGTGTGTGGATTGTCCAACTCAGAGTAAACTGGCTTGAAGCTCTGTGTGTGGATTGTCCAACTGAGAGTAAACTGGCTCGAAGCTTTGTGTGTGGATTGTCCGACTCAGAGTATACTGGCTCGAAGCTCTGTGAGTGGATTGTCCAACTCAGAGTAAACTGGCTCGAAGCTCTGTGTGTGTATTGTCCAACTCAGAGTAAACTGTCTCGAAGCTCTGTGTGTGGATTGTCCATCTCAGAGAAACTGACTCGAAACTCTGTGTGTGGATTGTCCAACTCAGAGTAAATCGTCTCGAAGCTCTGTGTGTGGATTGTCCATCTCAGAGAAACTGACTCGAAACTCTGTGTGTGGATTGTCCAACTCAGAGTAAACTGTCTCGAAGCTCTGTGTGTGGATTATCCAACTCAGAGTAAACTGGCTCGAATCTCTGTGTGTGGATTGTCCAACTCAGAGTAAACTGGCTCGAAGCTCTGTGTGTGGATTGTCCAACTCAGAGTAAACTGGCTCGAAACTCTGCGTGTGGATTGTCCAACTCACAGTAAACTGGCTCGAAGCTATGTGTGTGGATTGTCCAACTCAGAGTAAACTGGATCTAAGCTCTGTGTGTGGATTGTCCAACTCAGAGTAAACTGGCTCGAAGCTCTGTGTGTGGATTGTCCAACTGAGATTAAACTGTCTCGAAGCTCTGTGTGTGGATTGTCCAACTCAGAGTAAACTGGCTGGAAGCTCTGTGTGTGGACTGTCCAACTCAGAGTAAACTGGTTCGAAGCTCTGTGTGTGGATTGTCAAACTCAGAGTAAACTGGCTGGAAGCTCTGTGTGTGGATTGTCCAACTCAGAGTAAACTGGCTGGAAGCTCTGTGTGTGGATTGTCCAACTCAGAGTAAACTGGCTCGAAGCTCTGTGAGTGGATTGTCCAACTGAGAGTAAACTGGCTCGAAGCTTTGTGTGTGGATTGTCCGACTCAGAGTAAACTGGCTCGAAGCTCTGTGAGTGGATTGTCCAACTCAGAGTAAACTGGCTCGAAGCTCTGTGTGTGGATTGTCCAACTCAGAGTAAACTGTCTCGAAGCTCTGTGTGTGGATTGTCCATCTCAGAGAAACTGACTCGAAACTCTGCGTGTGGATTGTCGAACTCAGAGTAAACTGTCTCGAAGCTCTGTGTGTGGATTGTCCATCTCAGAGAAACTGACTCGAAACTCTGTGTGTGCATTGTCCAACTCAGAGTAAAATGTCTCGAAGCTCTGTGTGTGGATTATCCAACTCAGAGTAAACTGGCTCGAATCTCTGTGTGTGGATTGTCCAACTCAGAGTAAACTGGCTCGAAGCTGTGTGTGGATTGTCCAACTCAGAGTAACTGTCTCGAAGCTCTGTGTGTGGATTGTCCATCTCAGAGAAACTGGCTCGTATCTCTGTGTGTGGATTGTCCAACTCAGAGTAAACTGTCTCGAAGCTCTGTGTGTGGATTGTCCAACTCATAGTAAACTGGCTCGAAACTCTGCGTGTGGATTGTCCAACTCACAGTAAACTGGCTCGAAGCTCTGTGTGAGGATTGTCCAACTCAGAGTATACTGGCTCGAAGCTCTGTGTGTGGATTGTCCAATTCAGAGTAAACTGGCTGGAAGCTCTGTGTGTGGATTGTCCAACTCAGAGTAAACTGGTTCGAAGCTCTGTGTGTGGATTGTCCAACTCAGAGTAAACTGGCTGGAAGCTCTGTGTGTTGATTGTCCAACTTAGAGTAAACTGGCTGGAAGCTCTGTGTGTTGATTGTCCAACTCAGAGTAAACTGGCTGGAAGCTCTGTGTGTGGATTGTCCAACTCAGAGTAAACTGGCTGGAATCTCTGTGTGTGGATTGTCCAACTCAGAGTAAACTGGCTCGAAGCTCTGTGTGTGGATTGTCCAACTCAGAGTAAACTGGCTCGAAACTCTGCGTGTGGATTGTCCAACTCACAGTAAACTGGCTCGAAGCTCTGTGTGTGGATTGTCCAACTCAGAGTAAACTGGATCGAAGCTCTGTGTGTGGATTGTCCAACTCAGAGTAAACTGGCTGGAAGCTCTGTGTGTTGATTGTCCAACTCATAGTAAACTGGCTAGAAGCTCTGTGTGTTGATTGTCCAACTCATGTAAACTGGCTGGAAGCTCTGTGTGTGGATTGTCCAACTCAGAGTAAACTGGCTGGAAGCTCTGTGTGTGGATTGTCCAACTCAGAGTAAACTGGCTGGAAGCTCTGTGTGTGGATTGTCCAAATCAGAGTAAACTGGCTTGAAGCTCTGTGTGTGGATTGTCCAACTGAGAGTAAACTGGCTCGAAGCTTTGTGTGTGGATTGTCCGACTCAGAGTATACTGGCTCGAGGCTCTGTGAGTGGATTGTCCAACTCAGAGTAAACTGGCTCGAAGCTCTGTGTGTGGATTGTCCATCTCAGAGAAACTGACTCGAAACTCTGTGTGTGGATTGTCCAACTCAGAGTAAATCGTCTCGAAGCTCTGTGTGTGGATTGTCCATCTCAGAGAAACTGACTCGAAACTCTGTGTGTGGATTGTCCAACTCAGAGTAAACTGTCTCGAAGCTCTGTGTGTGGATTGTCCAACTCAGAGTAAACTGGCTCGAAGCTCTGTGTGTGGATTGTCCAACTCATAGTAAACTGGCTCGAAGCTCTGTGTCTGGATTGCCCAACTCAGAGTAAACTGGCTTGAAGCTCTGTGTGTGGATTGTCCAACTCAGCGTAAACTGGCTTGAAGCTCTGTGTGTGGATTGTCCAACTCAGAGTAAACTGGCTGGAAGCTCTGTGTGTTGATTGTCCAACTCAGAGTAAACTGGCTTGAAGCTCTGTGTGTGGATTGTCCAACTCAGAGTAAACTGGCTCGAAGCTCTGTGTGTGGATTCTCCAACTCAGAGTAAACTGGCTGGAAGCTCTGTGTGTTGATTGTCCAACTCAGAATAAACTGGCTGGAAGCTCTGTGTGTTGATTGGCCAACTCAGAGTAAACTGGCTCGAAGCTCTGTGTGTGGATTGTCCAACTCAGAGTAAACTGTCTCGAAGCTCTGTGTGTGGATTGTCCAACTCAGAGTAAACTGGCTCGAAGCTCTGTGTGTGGATTGTCCAATGCAGAGTAAACTGGCTGGAAGCTCTGTGTGTGGATTGTCCAACTCAGAGTAAACTGGTTCGAAGCTCTGTGTGTGGATTGTCCAACTCAGAGTAAACTGGCTGGAAGCTCTGTGTGTTGATTGTCCAACTTAGTGCAAACTGGCTGGAAGCTCTGTGTGTTGATTGTCCAACTCAGAGTAAACTGGCTGGAAGCTCTGTGTGTGGATTGTCCAACTCAGAGTAAACTGGCTGGAAGCTCTGTGTGTGGATTGTCCAACTCAGAGTAAACTGGCTCGAAGCTCTGTGTGTGGATTGTCCAACTCAGAGTAAACTGTCTCGAAGCTCTGTGTGTGGATTGTCCAACTCAGAGTAAACTGGCTCGAAGCTCTGTGTGTGGATTGTCCAATTCAGAGTAAACTGGCTGGAAGCTCTGTGTGTGGATTGTCCAACTCAGAGTAAACTGTCTCGAAGCTCTGTGTGTGGATTATCCAACTCAGAGTAAACTGGCTCGAATCTCTGTGTGTGGATTGTCCAACTCAGAGTAAACTGGCTCGAAGCTCTGTGTGTGGATTGTCCAACTCAGAGTAAACTGGCTCGAAACTCTGCGTGTGGATTGTCCAACTCACAGTAAACTGGCTCGAAGCTATGTGTGTGGATTGTCCAACTCAGAGTAAACTGGATCTAAGCTCTGTGTGTGGATTGTCCAACTCAGAGTAAACTGGCTCGAAGCTCTGTGTGTGGATTGTCCAACTGAGATTAAACTGTCTCGAAGCTCTGTGTGTGGATTGTCCAACTCAGAGTAAACTGGCTGGAAGCTCTGTGTGTGGACTGTCCAACTCAGAGTAAACTGGTTCGAAGCTCTGTGTGTGGATTGTCAAACTCAGAGTAAACTGGCTGGAAGCTCTGTGTGTGGATTGTCCAAGTCAGAGTAAACTGGCTGGAAGCTCTGTGTGTGGATTGTCCAACTCAGAGTAAACTGGCTCGAAGCTCTGTGTGTGGATTGTCCAACTGAGAGTAAACTGGCTCGAAGCTTTGTGTGTGGATTGTCCGACTCAGAGTAAACTGGCTCGAAGCTCTGTGAGTGGATTGTCCAACTCAGAGTAAACTGGCTCGAAGCTCTGTGTGTGGATTGTCCAACTCAGAGTAAACTGTCTCGAAGCTCTGTGTGTGGATTGTCCATCTCAGAGAAACTGACTCGAAACTCTGCGTGTGGATTGTCGAACTCAGAGTAAACTGTCTCGAAGCTCTGTGTGTGGATTGTCCATCTCAGAGAAACTGACTCGAAACTCTGTGTGTGGATTGTCCAACTCAGAGTAAAATGTCTCGAAGCTCTGTGTGTGGATTATCCAACTCAGAGTAAACTGGCTCGAATCTCTGTGTGTGGATTGTCCAACTCAGAGTAAACTGGCTCGAAGCTGTGTGTGGATTGTCCAACTCAGAGTAACTGTCTCGAAGCTCTGTGTGTGGATTGTCCATCTCAGAGAAACTGGCTCGTATCTCTGTGTGTGGATTGTCCAACTCAGAGTAAACTGTCTCGAAGCTCTGTGTGTGGATTGTCCAACTCATAGTAAACTGGCTCGAAACTCTGCGTGTGGATTGTCCAACTCACAGTAAACTGGCTCGAAGCTCTGTGTGAGGATTGTCCAACTCAGAGTAAACTGGCTCGAAGCTCTGTGTGTGGATTGTCCAATTCAGAGTAAACTGGCTGGAAGCTCTGTGTGTGGATTGTCCAACTCAGAGTAAACTGGTTCGAAGCTCTGTGTGTGGATTGTCCAACTCAGAGTAAACTGGCTGGAAGCTCTGTGTGTTGATTGTCCAACTTAGAGTAAACTGGCTGGAAGCTCTGTGTGTTGATTGTCCAACTCAGAGTAAACTGGCTGGAAGCTCTGTGTGTGGATTGTCCAACTCAGAGTAAACTGGCTGGAATCTCTGTGTGTGGATTGTCCAACTCAGAGTAAACTGGCTCGAAGCTCTGTGTGTGGATTGTCCAACTCAGAGTAAACTGGCTCGAAACTCTGCGTGTGTATTGTCCAACTCACAGTAAACTGGCTCGAAGCTCTGTGTGTGGATTGTCCAACTCAGAGTAAACTGGATCGAAGCTCTGTGTGTGGATTGTCCAACTCAGAGTAAACTGGCTGGAAGCTCTGTGTGTGGATTGTCCAACTCAGAGTAAACTGGCTCGAAGCTCTGTGTGTGGATTGTCCAACTCAGAGTAAACTGTCTCGAAGCTCTGTGTGTGGATTATCCAACTCAGAGTAAACTGGCTCGAATCTCTGTGTGTGGATTGTCCAACTCAGAGTAAACTGGCTCGAAGCTCTGTGTGTGGATTGTCCAACTCAGAGTAAACTGGCTCGAAACTCTGCGTGTGGATTGTCCAACTCACAGTAAACTGGCTCGAAGCTATGTGTGTGGATTGTCCAACTCAGAGTAAACTGGCTGGAATCTCTGTGTGTGGATTGTCCAACTCAGAGTAAACTGGCTCGAAGCTCTGTGTGTGGATTGTCCAACTCAGAGTAAACTGGCTCGAAACTCTGCGTGTGTATTGTCCAACTCACAGTAAACTGGCTCGAAGCTCTGTGTGTGGATTGTCCAACTCAGAGTAAACTGGATCGAAGCTCTGTGTGTGGATTGTCCAACTCAGAGTAAACTGGCTGGAAGCTCTGTGTGTTGATTGTCCAACTCATAGTAAACTGGCTAGAAGCTCTGTGTGTTGATTGTCCAACTCATGTAAACTGGCTGGAAGCTCTGTGTGTGGATTGTCCAACTCAGAGTAAACTGGCTGGAAGCTCTGTGTGTGGATTGTCCAACTCAGAGTAAACTGGCTGGAAGCTCTGTGTGTGGATTGTCCAACTCAGAGTAAACTGGCTTGAAGCTCTGTGTGTGGATTGTCCAACTGAGAGTAAACTGGCTCGAAGCTTTGTGTGTGGATTGTCCGACTCAGAGTATACTGGCTCGAGGCTCTGTGAGTGGATTGTCCAACTCAGAGTAAACTGGCTCGAAGCTCTGTGTGTGTATTGTCCAACTCAGAGTAAACTGTCTCGAAGCTCTGTGTGTGGATTGTCCATCTCAGAGAAACTGACTCGAAACTCTGTGTGTGGATTGTCCAACTCAGAGTAAATCGTCTCGAAGCTCTGTGTGTGGATTGTCCATCTCAGAGAAACTGACTCGAAACTCTGTGTGTGGATTGTCCAACTCAGAGTAAACTGTCTCGAAGCTCTGTGTGTGGATTGTCCAACTCAGAGTAAACTGGCTCGAAGCTCTGTGTGTGGATTGTCCAACTCATAGTAAACTGGCTCGAAGCTCTGTGTCTGGATTGCCCAACTCAGAGTAAACTGGCTTGAAGCTCTGTGTGTGGATTGTCCAACTCAGCGTAAACTGGCTTGAAGCTCTGTGTGTGGATTGTCCAACTCAGAGTAAACTGGCTGGAAGCTCTGTGTGTTGATTGTCCAACTCAGAGTAAACTGGCTTGAAGCTCTGTGTGTGGATTGTCCAACTCAGAGTAAACTGGCTCGAAGCTCTGTGTGTGGATTCTCCAACTCAGAGTAAACTGGCTGG
This sequence comes from Hemitrygon akajei, assembly GCF_048418815.1. Lineage (NCBI taxonomy): Eukaryota > Metazoa > Chordata > Chondrichthyes > Myliobatiformes > Dasyatidae > Hemitrygon > Hemitrygon akajei. The sequence goes on along the minus strand of NC_133145.1, from coordinate 4,900,499 downwards.
AAGCTCTGTGTGTTGATTGTCCAACTCAGAGTAAACTGGCTGGAAGCTCTGTGTGTTGATTGGCCAACTCAGAGTAAACTGGCTCGAAGCTCTGTGTGTGGATTGTCCAACTCAGAGTAAACTGTCTCGAAGCTCTGTGTGTGGATTGTCCAACTCAGAGTAAACTGGCTCGAAGCTCTGTGTGTGGATTGTCCAATTCAGAGTAAACTGGCTGGAAGCTCTGTGTGTGGATTGTCCAACTCAGAGTAAACTGGTTCGAAGCTCTGTGTGTGGATTGTCCAACTCAGAGTAAACTGGCTGGAAGCTCTGTGTGTTGATTGTCCAACTTAGTGCAAACTGGCTGGAAGCTCTGTGTGTTGATTGTCCAACTCAGAGTAAACTGGCTGGAAGCTCTGTGTGTGGATTGTCCAACTCAGAGTAAACTGGCTGGAAGCTCTGTGTGTGGATTGTCCAACTCAGAGTAAACTGGCTCGAAGCTCTGTGTGTGGATTGTCCAACTCAGAGTAAACTGTCTCGAAGCTCTGTGTGTGGATTGTCCAACTCAGAGTAAACTGGCTCGAAGCTCTGTGTGTGGATTGTCCAATTCAGAGTAAACTGGCTGGAAGCTCTGTGTGTGGATTGTCCAACTCAGAGTAAACTGGTTCGAAGCTCTGTGTGTGGATTGTCCAACTCAGAGTAAACTGGCTGGAAGCTCTGTGTGTTGATTGTCCAACTTAGTGCAAACTGGCTGGAAGCTCTGTGTGTTGATTGTCCAACTCAGAGTAAACTGGCTGGAAGCTCTGTGTGTGGATTGTCCAACTCAGAGTAAACTGGCTGGAAGCTCTGTGTGTGGATTGTCCAACTCAGAGTAAACTGGCTGGAAGCTCTGTGTGTGGATTGTCCAACTCAGAGTAAACTGGCTTGAAGCTCTGTGTGTGGATTGTCCAACTGAGAGTAAACTGGCTCGAAGCTTTGTGTGTGGATTGTCCGACTCAGAGTATACTGGCTCGAAGCTCTGTGAGTGGATTGTCCAACTCAGAGTAAACTGGCTCGAAGCTCTGTGTGTGGATTGTCCAACTCAGAGTAAACTGTCTCGAAGCTCTGTGTGTGGATTGTCCATCTCAGAGAAACTGACTCGAAACTCTGTGTGTGGATTGTCCAACTCAGAGTAAACTGTCTCGAAGCTCTGTGTGTGGATTGTCCATCTCAGAGAAACTGACTCGAAACTCTGTGTGTGGATTGTCCAACTCAGAGTAAACGGTCTCGAAGCTCTGTGTGTGGATTGTCCAACTCAGAGTAAACTGGCTCGAATCTCTGCGTGTGGATTGTCCAACTCAGAGTAAACTGGCTCGAAGCTCTGTGTGTGGATTGTCCAACTCAGAGGAAACTGGCTCGAAACTCTGCGTGTGGATTGTCCAACTCACAGTAAACTGGCTCGAAGCTCTGTGTGTGGATTGTCCAACTCAGAGTAAACTGGATCGAAGCTCTATGTGTGGATTGTCCAACTCAGAGTAAACTGGCTGGAAGCTCTGTGTGTTGATTGTCCAACTCAGAGTAAACTGGCTAGAAGCTCTGTGTGTTGATTGTCCAACTCATGTAAACTGGCTGGAAGCTCTATGTGTGGATTGACCAACTCAGAGTAAACTGGCTGGAAGCTCTGTGTGTGGATTGTCCAACTCAGAGTAAACTGGCTGGAAGCACTGTGTGTGGATTGTCCAACTCAGAGTAAACTGGCTTGAAGCTCTGTGTGTGGATTGTCCAACTGAGAGTAAACTGGCTCGAAGCTTTGTGTGTGGATTGTCCGACTCAGAGTATACTGGCTCGAAGCTCTGTGAGTGGATTGTCCAACTCAGAGTAAACTGGCTCGAAGCTCTGTGTGTGTATTGTCCAACTCAGAGTAAACTGTCTCGAAGCTCTGTGTGTGGATTGTCCATCTCAGAGAAACTGACTCGAAACTCTGTGTGTGGATTGTCCAACTCAGAGTAAATCGTCTCGAAGCTCTGTGTGTGGATTGTCCATCTCAGAGAAACTGACTCGAAACTCTGTGTGTGGATTGTCCAACTCAGAGTAAACTGTCTCGAAGCTCTGTGTGTGGATTATCCAACTCAGAGTAAACTGGCTCGAATCTCTGTGTGTGGATTGTCCAACTCAGAGTAAACTGGCTCGAAGCTCTGTGTGTGGATTGTCCAACTCAGAGTAAACTGGCTCGAAACTCTGCGTGTGGATTGTCCAACTCACAGTAAACTGGCTCGAAGCTATGTGTGTGGATTGTCCAACTCAGAGTAAACTGGATCTAAGCTCTGTGTGTGGATTGTCCAACTCAGAGTAAACTGGCTCGAAGCTCTGTGTGTGGATTGTCCAACTGAGATTAAACTGTCTCGAAGCTCTGTGTGTGGATTGTCCAACTCAGAGTAAACTGGCTGGAAGCTCTGTGTGTGGACTGTCCAACTCAGAGTAAACTGGTTCGAAGCTCTGTGTGTGGATTGTCAAACTCAGAGTAAACTGGCTGGAAGCTCTGTGTGTGGATTGTCCAACTCAGAGTAAACTGGCTGGAAGCTCTGTGTGTGGATTGTCCAACTCAGAGTAAACTGGCTCGAAGCTCTGTGTGTGGATTGTCCAACTGAGAGTAAACTGGCTCGAAGCTTTGTGTGTGGATTGTCCGACTCAGAGTAAACTGGCTCGAAGCTCTGTGAGTGGATTGTCCAACACAGAGTAAACTGGCTCGAAGCTCTGTGTGTGGATTGTCCAACTCAGAGTAAACTGTCTCGAAGCTCTGTGTGTGGATTGTCCATCTCAGAGAAACTGACTCGAAACTCTGCGTGTGGATTGTCGAACTCAGAGTAAACTGTCTCGAAGCTCTGTGTGTGGATTGTCCATCTCAGAGAAACTGACTCGAAACTCTGTGTGTGGATTGTCCAACTCAGAGTAAAATGTCTCGAAGCTCTGTGTGTGGATTATCCAACTCAGAGTAAACTGGCTCGAATCTCTGTGTGTGGATTGTCCAACTCAGAGTAAACTGGCTCGAAGCTGTGTGTGGATTGTCCAACTCAGAGTAACTGTCTCGAAGCTCTGTGTGTGGATTGTCCATCTCAGAGAAACTGGCTCGTATCTCTGTGTGTGGATTGTCCAACTCAGAGTAAACTGTCTCGAAGCTCTGTGTGTGGATTGTCCAACTCATAGTAAACTGGCTCGAAACTCTGCGTGTGGATTGTCCAACTGACAGTAAACTGGCTCGAAGCTCTGTGTGAGGATTGTCCAACTCAGAGTAAACTGGCTCGAAGCTCTGTGTGTGGATTGTCCAATTCAGAGTAAACTGGCTGGAAGCTCTGTGTGTGGATTGTCCAACTCAGAGTAAACTGGTTCGAAGCTCTGTGTGTGGATTGTCCAACTCAGAGTAAACTGGCTGGAAGCTCTGTGTGTTGATTGTCCAACTTAGAGTAAACTGGCTGGAAGCTCTGTGTGTTGATTGTCCAACTCAGAGTAAACTGGCTGGAAGCTCTGTGTGTGGATTGTCCAACTCAGAGTAAACTGGCTCGAAGCTCTGTGTGTGGATTGTCCAACTCAGAGTAAACTGGCTCGAAACTCTGCGTGTGGATTGTCCAACTCACAGCAAACTGGCTCGAAGCTCTGTGTGTGGATTGTCCAACTCAGAGTAAACTGGATCGAAGCTCTGTGTGTGGATTGTCCAACTCAGAGTAAACTGGCTGGAAGCTCTGTGTGTTGATTGTCCAACTCATAGTAAACTGGCTAGAAGCTCTGTGTGTTGATTGTCCAACTCATGTAAACTGGCTGGAAGCTCTGTGTGTGGATTGTCCAACTCAGAGTAAACTGGCTGGAAGCTCTGTGTGTGGATTGTCCAACTCAGAGTAAACTGGCTGGAAGCTCTGTGTGTGGATTGTCCAACTCAGAGTAAACTGGCTTGAAGCTCTGTGTGTGGATTGTCCAACTGAGAGTAAACTGGCTCGAAGCTTTGTGTGTGGATTGTCCGACTCAGAGTATACTGGCTCGAGGCTCTGTGAGTGGATTGTCCAACTCAGAGTAAACTGGCTCGAAGCTCTGTGTGTGTATTGTCCAACTCAGAGTAAACTGTCTCGAAGCTCTGTGTGTGGATTGTCCATCTCAGAGAAATGACTCGAAACTCTGTGTGTGGATTGTCCAACTCAGAGTAAATCGTCTCGAAGCTCTGTGTGTGGATTGTCCATCTCAGAGAAACTGACTCGAAACTCTGTGTGTGGATTGTCCAACTCAGAGTAAACTGTCTCGAAGCTCTGTGTGTGGATTATCCAACTCAGAGTAAACTGTCTCATAGCTCTGTGTGTGGATTGTCCAACTCAGAGTAAACTGGCTCGAAACTCTGCGTGTGGATTGTCCAACTCAGAGTAAACTGGCTCAAAGCTCTGTATGTGGATTGTCCAACTGAGAGTAAACTGGCTCGTAGCTCTGTGTGTGGATTGTCCAACTCAGAGTAAACTGGCTCGAAACTCTGCGTGTGGATTGTCCAACTCACAGTAAACTGGCTCGAAGCTATGTGTGTGGATTGTCCAACTCAGAGTAAACTGGATCTAAGCTCTGTGTGTGGATTGTCCAACTCAGAGTAAACTGGCTCGAAGCTCTGTGTGTGGATTGTCCAACTGAGATTAAACTGTCTCGAAGCTCTGTGTGTGGATTGTCCAACTCAGAGTAAACTGGCTGGAAGCTCTGTGTGTGGACTGTCCAACTCAGAGTAAACTGATTCGAAGCTCTGTGTGTGGATTGTCAAACTCAGAGTAAACTGGCTGGAAGCTCTGTGTGTGGATTGTCCAACTCAGAGTAAACTGGCTGGAAGCTCTGTGTGTGGATTGTCCAACTCAGAGTAAACTGGCTCGAAGCTCTGTGTGTGGATTGTCCAACTGAGAGTAAACTGGCTCGAAGCTTTGTGTGTGGATTGTCCGACTCAGAGTAAACTGGCTCGAAGCTCTGTGAGTGGATTGTCCAACTCAGAGTAAACTGGCTCGAAGCTCTGTGTGTGGATTGTCCAACTCAGAGTAAACTGTCTCGAAGCTCTGTGTGTGGATTGTCCATCTCAGAGAAACTGACTCGAAACTCTGCGTGTGGATTGTCGAACTCAGAGTAAACTGTCTCGAAGCTCTGTGTGTGGATTGTCCATCTCAGAGAAACTGACTCGAAACTCTGTGTGTGGATTGTCCAACTCAGAGTAAAATGTCTCGAAGCTCTGTGTGTGGATTATCCAACTCAGAGTAAACTGGCTCGAATCTCTGTGTGTGGATTGTCCAACTCAGAGTAAACTGGCTCGAAGCTGTGTGTGGATTGTCCAACTCAGAGTAACTGTCTCGAAGCTCTGTGTGTGGATTGTCCATCTCAGAGAAACTGGCTCGTATCTCTGTGTGTGGATTGTCCAACTCAGAGTAAACTGTCTCGAAGCTCTGTGTGTGGATTGTCCAACTCATAGTAAACTGGCTCGAAACTCTGCGTGTGGATTGTCCAACTCACAGTAAACTGGCTCGAAGCTCTGTGTGAGGATTGTCCAACTCAGAGTAAACTGGCTCGAAGCTCTGTGTGTGGATTGTCCAATTCAGAGTAAACTGGCTGGAAGCTCTGTGTGTGGATTGTCCAACTCAGAGTAAACTGGTTCGAAGCTCTGTGTGTGGATTGTCCAACTCAGAGTAAACTGGCTGGAAGCTCTGTGTGTTGATTGTCCAACTTAGAGTAAACTGGCTGGAAGCTCTGTGTGTTGATTGTCCAACTCAGAGTAAACTGGCTGGAAGCTCTGTGTGTGGATTGTCCAACTCAGAGTAAACTGGCTGGAATCTCTGTGTGTGGATTGTCCAACTCAGAGTAAACTGGCTCGAAGCTCTGTGTGTGGATTGTCCAACTCAGAGTAAACTGGCTCGAAACTCTGCGTGTGGATTGTCCAACTCACAGTAAACTGGCTCGAAGCTCTGTGTGTGGATTGTCCAACTCAGAGTAAACTGGATCGAAGCTCTGTGTGTGGATTGTCCAACTCAGAGTAAACTGGCTGGAAGCTCTGTGTGTTGATTGTCCAACTCATAGTAAACTGGCTAGAAGCTCTGTGTGTTGATTGTCCAACTCATGTAAACTGGCTGGAAGCTCTGTGTGTGGATTGTCCAACTCAGAGTAAACTGGCTGGAAGCTCTGTGTGTGGATTGTCCAACTCAGAGTAAACTGGCTGGAAGCTCTGTGTGTGGATTGTCCAACTCAGAGTAAACTGGCTTGAAGCTCTGTGTGTGGATTGTCCAACTGAGAGTAAACTGGCTCGAAGCTTTGTGTGTGGATTGTCCGACTCAGAGTATACTGGCTCGAGGCTCTGTGAGTGGATTGTCCAACTCAGAGTAAACTGGCTCGAAGCTCTGTGTGTGTATTGTCCAACTCAGAGTAAACTGTCTCGAAGCTCTGTGTGTGGATTGTCCATCTCAGAGAAACTGACTCGAAACTCTGTGTGTGGATTGTCCAACTCAGAGTAAATCGTCTCGAAGCTCTGTGTGTGGATTGTCCATCTCAGAGAAACTGACTCGAAACTCTGTGTGTGGATTGTCCAACTCAGAGTAAACTGTCTCGAAGCTCTGTGTGTGGATTGTCCAACTCAGAGTAAACTGGCTCGAAGCTCTGTGTGTGGATTGTCCAACTCATAGTAAACTGGCTCGAAGCTCTGTGTCTGGATTGCCCAACTCAGAGTAAACTGGCTTGAAGCTCTGTGTGTGGATTGTCCAACTCAGCGTAAACTGGCTTGAAGCTCTGTGTGTGGATTGTCCAACTCAGAGTAAACTGGCTGGAAGCTCTGTGTGTTGATTGTCCAACTCAGAGTAAACTGGCTTGAAGCTCTGTGTGTGGATTGTCCAACTCAGAGTAAACTGGCTCGAAGCTCTGTGTGTGGATTCTCCAACTCAGAGTAAACTGGCTGGAAGCTCTGTGTGTTGATTGTCCAACTCAGAGTAAACTGGCTGGAAGCTCTGTGTGTTGATTGGCCAACTCAGAGTAAACTGGCTCGAAGCTCTGTGTGTGGATTGTCCAACTCAGAGTAAACTGTCTCGAAGCTCTGTGTGTGGATTGTCCAACTCAGAGTAAACTGGCTCGAAGCTCTGTGTGTGGATTGTCCAATTCAGAGTAAACTGGCTGGAAGCTCTGTGTGTGGATTGTCCAACTCAGAGTAAACTGGTTCGAAGCTCTGTGTGTGGATTGTCCAACTCAGAGTAAACTGGCTGGAAGCTCTGTGTGTTGATTGTCCAACTTAGTGCAAACTGGCTGGAAGCTCTGTGTGTTGATTGTCCAACTCAGAGTAAACTGGCTGGAAGCTCTGTGTGTGGATTGTCCAACTCAGAGTAAACTGGCTGGAAGCTCTGTGTGTGGATTGTCCAACTCAGAGTAAACTGGCTCGAAGCTCTGTGTGTGGATTGTCCAACTCAGAGTAAACTGTCTCGAAGCTCTGTGTGTGGATTGTCCAACTCAGAGTAAACTGGCTCGAAGCTCTGTGTGTGGATTGTCCAATTCAGAGTAAACTGGCTGGAAGCTCTGTGTGTGGATTGTCCAACTCAGAGTAAACTGTCTCGAAGCTCTGTGTGTGGATTATCCAACTCAGAGTAAACTGGCTCGAATCTCTGTGTGTGGATTGTCCAACTCAGAGTAAACTGGCTCGAAGCTCTGTGTGTGGATTGTCCAACTCAGAGTAAACTGGCTCGAAACTCTGCGTGTGGATTGTCCAACTCACAGTAAACTGGCTCGAAGCTATGTGTGTGGATTGTCCAACTCAGAGTAAACTGGATCTAAGCTCTGTGTGTGGATTGTCCAACTCAGAGTAAACTGGCTCGAAGCTCTGTGTGTGGATTGTCCAACTGAGATTAAACTGTCTCGAAGCTCTGTGTGTGGATTGTCCAACTCAGAGTAAACTGGCTGGAAGCTCTGTGTGTGGACTGTCCAACTCAGAGTAAACTGGTTCGAAGCTCTGTGTGTGGATTGTCAAACTCAGAGTAAACTGGCTGGAAGCTCTGTGTGTGGATTGTCCAACTCAGAGTAAACTGGCTGGAAGCTCTGTGTGTGGATTGTCCAACTCAGAGTAAACTGGCTCGAAGCTCTGTGTGTGGATTGTCCAACTGAGAGTAAACTGGCTCGAAGCTTTGTGTGTGGATTGTCCGACTCAGAGTAAACTGGCTCGAAGCTCTGTGAGTGGATTGTCCAACTCAGAGTAAACTGGCTCGAAGCTCTGTGTGTGGATTGTCCAACTCAGAGTAAACTGTCTCGAAGCTCTGTGTGTGGATTGTCCATCTCAGAGAAACTGACTCGAAACTCTGCGTGTGGATTGTCGAACTCAGAGTAAACTGTCTCGAAGCTCTGTGTGTGGATTGTCCATCTCAGAGAAACTGACTCGAAACTCTGTGTGTGGATTGTCCAACTCAGAGTAAAATGTCTCGAAGCTCTGTGTGTGGATTATCCAACTCAGAGTAAACTGGCTCGAATCTCTGTGTGTGGATTGTCCAACTCAGAGTAAACTGGCTCGAAGCTGTGTGTGGATTGTCCAACTCAGAGTAACTGTCTCGAAGCTCTGTGTGTGGATTGTCCATCTCAGAGAAACTGGCTCGTATCTCTGTGTGTGGATTGTCCAACTCAGAGTAAACTGTCTCGAAGCTCTGTGTGTGGATTGTCCAACTCATAGTAAACTGGCTCGAAACTCTGCGTGTGGATTGTCCAACTCACAGTAAACTGGCTCGAAGCTCTGTGTGAGGATTGTCCAACTCAGAGTAAACTGGCTCGAAGCTCTGTGTGTGGATTGTCCAATTCAGAGTAAACTGGCTGGAAGCTCTGTGTGTGGATTGTCCAACTCAGAGTAAACTGGTTCGAAGCTCTGTGTGTGGATTGTCCAACTCAGAGTAAACTGGCTGGAAGCTCTGTGTGTTGATTGTCCAACTTAGAGTAAACTGGCTGGAAGCTCTGTGTGTTGATTGTCCAACTCAGAGTAAACTGGCTGGAAGCTCTGTGTGTGGATTGTCCAACTCAGAGTAAACTGGCTGGAATCTCTGTGTGTGGATTGTCCAACTCAGAGTAAACTGGCTCGAAGCTCTGTGTGTGGATTGTCCAACTCAGAGTAAACTGGCTCGAAACTCTGCGTGTGGATTGTCCAACTCACAGTAAACTGGCTCGAAGCTCTGTGTGTGGATTGTCCAACTCAGAGTAAACTGGATCGAAGCTCTGTGTGTGGATTGTCCAACTCAGAGTAAACTGGCTGGAAGCTCTGTGTGTTGATTGTCCAACTCATAGTAAACTGGCTAGAAGCTCTGTGTGTTGATTGTCCAACTCATGTAAACTGGCTGGAAGCTCTGTGTGTGGATTGTCCAACTCAGAGTAAACTGGCTGGAAGCTCTGTGTGTGGATTGTCCAACTCAGAGTAAACTGGCTGGAAGCTCTGTGTGTGGATTGTCCAACTCAGAGTAAACTGGCTTGAAGCTCTGTGTGTGGATTGTCCAACTGAGAGTAAACTGGCTCGAAGCTTTGTGTGTGGATTGTCCGACTCAGAGTATACTGGCTCGAGGCTCTGTGAGTGGATTGTCCAACTCAGAGTAAACTGGCTCGAAGCTCTGTGTGTGTATTGTCCAACTCAGAGTAAACTGTCTCGAAGCTCTGTGTGTGGATTGTCCATCTCAGAGAAACTGACTCGAAACTCTGTGTGTGGATTGTCCAACTCAGAGTAAATCGTCTCGAAGCTCTGTGTGTGGATTGTCCATCTCAGAGAAACTGACTCGAAACTCTGTGTGTGGATTGTCCAACTCAGAGTAAACTGTCTCGAAGCTCTGTGTGTGGATTGTCCAACTCAGAGTAAACTGGCTCGAAGCTCTGTGTGTGGATTGTCCAACTCAGAGTAAACTGGCTCGAAACTCTGCGTGTGGATTGTCCAACTCACAGTAAACTGGCTCGAAGCTATGTGTGTGGATTGTCCAACTCAGAGTAAACTGGATCTAAGCTCTGTGTGTGGATTGTCCAACTCAGAGTAAACTGGCTCGAAGCTCTGTGTGTGGATTGTCCAACTGAGATTAAACTGGCTTGAAGCTCTGTGTGTGGATTGTCCAACTCAGAGTAAACTGGCTGGAAGCTCTGTGTGTGGACTGTCCAACTCAGAGTAAACTGGTTCGAAGCTCTGTGTGTGGATTGTCAAACTCAGAGTAAACTGGCTGGAAGCTCTGTGTGTGGATTGTCCAACTCAGAGTAAACTGGCTGGAAGCTCTGTGTGTGGATTGTCCAACTCAGAGTAAACTGGCTCGAAGCTCTGTGTGTGGATTGTCCAACTGAGAGTAAACTGGCTCGAAGCTTTGTGTGTGGATTGTCCGACTCAGAGTAAACTGGCTCGAAGCTCTGTGAGTGGATTGTCCAACTCAGAGTAAACTGGCTCGAAGCTCTGTGTGTGGATTGTCCAACTCAGAGTAAACTGTCTCGAAGCTCTGTGTGTGGATTGTCCATCTCAGAGAAACTGACTCGAAACTCTGCGTGTGGATTGTCGAACTCAGAGTAAACTGTCTCGAAGCTCTGTGTGTGGATTGTCCATCTCAGAGAAACTGACTCGAAACTCTGTGTGTGGATTGTCCAACTCAGAGTAAAATGTCTCGAAGCTCTGTGTGTGGATTATCCAACTCAGAGTAAACTGGCTCGAATCTCTGTGTGTGGATTGTCCAACTCAGAGTAAACTGGCTCGAAGCTGTGTGTGGATTGTCCAACTCAGAGTAACTGTCTCGAAGCTCTGTGTGTGGATTGTCCATCTCAGAGAAACTGGCTCGTATCTCTGTGTGTGGATTGTCCAACTCAGAGTAAACTGTCTCGAAGCTCTGTGTGTGGATTGTCCAACTCATAGTAAACTGGCTCGAAACTCTGCGTCTGGATTGTCCAACTCACAGTAAACTGGCTCGAAGCTCTGTGTGAGGATTGTCCAACTCAGAGTAAACTGGCTCGAAGCTCTGTGTGTGGATTGTCCAATTCAGAGTAAACTGGCTGGAAGCTCTGTGTGTGGATTGTCCAACTCAGAGTAAACTGGTTCGAAGCTCTGTGTGTGGATTGTCCAACTCAGAGTAAACTGGCTGGAAGCTCTGTGTGTTGATTGTCCAACTTAGAGTAAACTGGCTGGAAGCTCTGTGTGTTGATTGTCCAACTCAGAGTAAACTGGCTGGAAGCTCTGTGTGTGGATTGTCCAACTCAGAGTAAACTGGCTGGAATCTCTGTGTGTGGATTGTCCAACTCAGAGTAAACTGGCTCGAAGCTCTGTGTGTGGATTGTCCAACTCAGAGTAAACTGGCTCGAAACTCTGCGTGTGGATTGTCCAACTCACAGTAAACTGGCTCGAAGCTCTGTGTGTGGATTGTCCAACTCAGAGTAAACTGGATCGAAGCTCTGTGTGTGGATTGTCCAACTCAGAGTAAACTGGCTGGAAGCTCTGTGTGTTGATTGTCCAACTCATAGTAAACTGGCTAGAAGCTCTGTGTGTTGATTGTCCAACTCATGTAAACTGGCTGGAAGCTCTGTGTGTGGATTGTCCAACTCAGAGTAAACTGGCTGGAAGCTCTGTGTGTGGATTGTCCAACTCAGAGTAAACTGGCTGGAAGCTCTGTGTGTGGATTGTCCAACTCAGAGTAAACTGGCTTGAAGCTCTGTGTGTGGATTGTCCAACTGAGAGTAAACTGGCTCGAAGCTTTGTGTGTGGATTGTCCGACTCAGAGTATACTGGCTCGAGGCTCTGTGAGTGGATTGTCCAACTCAGAGTAAACTGGCTCGAAGCTCTGTGTGTGTATTGTCCAACTCAGAGTAAACTGTCTCGAAGCTCTGTGTGTGGATTGTCCATCTCAGAGAAACTGACTCGAAACTCTGTGTGTGGATTGTCCAACTCAGAGTAAATCGTCTCGAAGCTCTGTGTGTGGATTGTCCATCTCAGAGAAACTGACTCGAAACTCTGTGTGTGGATTGTCCAACTCAGAGTAAACTGTCTCGAAGCTCTGTGTGTGGATTGTCCAACTCAGAGTAAACTGGCTCGAAGCTCTGTGTGTGGATTGTCCAACTCATAGTAAACTGGCTCGAAGCTCTGTGTCTGGATTGCCCAACTCAGAGTAAACTGGCTCGAAGCTCTGTGTGTGTATTGTCCAACTCAGAGTAAACTGTCTCGAAGCTCTGTGTGTGGATTGTCCATCTCAGAGAAACTGACTCGAAACTCTGTGTGTGGATTGTCCAACTCAGCGTAAACTGGCTTGAAGCTCTGTGTGTGGATTGTCCAACTCAGAGTAAACTGGCTGGAAGCTCTGTGTGTTGATTGTCCAACTCAGAGTAAACTGGCTTGAAGCTCTGTGTGTGGATTGTCCAACTCAGAGTAAACTGGCTCGAAGCTCTGTGTGTGGATTCTCCAACTCAGAGTAAACTGGCTGGAAGCTCTGTGTGTTGATTGTCCAACTCAGAGTAAACTGGCTGGAAGCTCTGTGTGTTGATTGGCCAACTCAGAGTAAACTGGCTCGAAGCTCTGTGTGTGGATTGTCCAACTCAGAGTAAACTGTCTCGAAGCTCTGTGTGTGGATTGTCCAACTCAGAGTAAACTGGCTCGAAGCTCTGTGTGTGGATTGTCCAATTCAGAGTAAACTGGCTGGAAGCTCTGTGTGTGGATTGTCCAACTCAGAGTAAACTGGTTCGAAGCTCTGTGTGTGGATTGTCCAACTCAGAGTAAACTGGCTGGAAGCTCTGTGTGTTGATTGTCCAACTTAGTGCAAACTGGCTGGAAGCTCTGTGTGTTGATTGTCCAACTCAGAGTAAACTGGCTGGAAGCTCTGTGTGTGGATTGTCCAACTCAGAGTAAACTGGCTGGAAGCACTGTGTGTGGATTGTCCAACTCAGAGTAAACTGGCTCGAAGCTCTGTGTGTGGATTGTCCAACTCAGAGTAAACTGTCTCGAAGCTCTGTGTGTGGATTGTCCAACTCAGAGTAAACTGGCTCGAAGCTCTGTGTGTGGATTGTCCAATTCAGAGTAAACTGGCTCGAAGCTCTGTGTGTGGATTGTCCAACTCATAGATAACTGGCTCGAAGCTCTGTGTCTGGATTGCCCAACTCAGAGTAAACTGGCTCGAAGCTCTGTGTGTGTATTGTCCAACTCAGAGTAAACTGTCTCGAAGCTCTGTGTGTGGATTGTCCATCTCAGAGAAACTGACTCGAAACTCTGTGTGTGGATTGTCCAACTCAGCGTAAACTGGCTTGAAGCTCTGTGTGTGGATTGTCCAACTCAGAGTAAACTGGCTGGAAGCTCTGTGTGTTGATTGTCCAACTCAGAGTAAACTGGCTTGAAGCTCTGTGTGTGGATTGTCCAACTCAGAGTAAACTGGCTCGAAGCTCTGTGTGTGGATTCTCCAACTCAGAGTAAACTGGCTGGAAGCTCTGTGTGTTGATTGTCCAACTCAGAGTAAACTGGCTGGAAGCTCTGTGTGTTGATTGGCCAACTCAGAGTAAACTGGCTCGAAGCTCTGTGTGTGGATTGTCCAACTCAGAGTAAACTGTCTCGAAGCTCTGTGTGTGGATTGTCCAACTCAGAGTAAACTGGCTCGAAGCTCTGTGTGTGGATTGTCCAATTCAGAGTAAACTGGCTGGAAGCTCTGTGTGTGGATTGTCCAACTCAGAGTAAACTGGTTCGAAGCTCTGTGTGTGGATTGTCCAACTCAGAGTAAACTGGCTGGAAGCTCTGTGTGTTGATTGTCCAACTTAGTGCAAACTGGCTGGAAGCTCTGTGTGTTGATTGTCCAACTCAGAGTAAACTGGCTGGAAGCTCTGTGTGTGGATTGTCCAACTCAGAGTAAACTGGCTGGAAGCACTGTGTGTGGATTGTCCAACTCAGAGTAAACTGGCTCGAAGCTCTGTGTGTGGATTGTCCAACTCAGAGTAAACTGTCTCGAAGCTCTGTGTGTGGATTGTCCAACTCAGAGTAAACTGGCTCGAAGCTCTGTGTGTGGATTGTCCAATTCAGAGTAAACTGGCTGGAAGCTCTGTGTGTGGATTGTCCAACTCAGAGTAAACTGGTTCGAAGCTCTGTGTGTGGATTGTCCATCTCAGAGAAACTGACTCGAAACTCTGTGTGTGGATTGTCCAACTCAGAGTAAACTGGCTCGAATCTCTGTGTGTGGATTGTCCAACTCAGAGTAAACTGGCTCGAAGCTGTGTGTGGATTGTCCAACTCAGAGTAACTGTCTCGAAGCTCTGTGTGTGGATTGTCCATCTCAGAGAAACTGGCTCGTATCTCTGTGTGTGGATTGTCCAACTCAGAGTAAACTGTCTCGAAGCTCTGTGTGTGGATTGTCCAACTCATAGTAAACTGGCTCGAAACTCTGCGTGTGGATTGTCCAACTCACAGTAAACTGGCTCGAAGCTCTGTGTGAGGATTGTCCAACTCAGAGTAAACTGGCTCGAAGCTCTGTGTGTGGATTGTCCAATTCAGAGTAAACTGGCTGGAAGCTCTGTGTGTGGATTGTCCAACTCAGAGTAAACTGGTTCGAAGCTCTGTGTGTGGATTGTCCAACTCAGAGTAAACTGGCTGGAAGCTCTGTGTGTTGATTGTCCAACTTAGAGTAAACTGGCTGGAAGCTCTGTGTGTTGATTGTCCAACTCAGAGTAAACTGGCTGGAAGCTCTGTGTGTGGATTGTCCAACTCAGAGTAAACTGGCTGGAATCTCTGTGTGTGGATTGTCCAACTCAGAGTAAACTGGCTCGAAGCCTTGTGTGTGGATTGTCCAACTCAGAGTAAACTGGCTCGAAACTCTGCGTGTGGATTGTCCAACTCACAGTAAACTGGCTCGAAGCTCTGTGTGTGGATTGTCCAACTCAGAGTAAACTGGATCGAAGCTCTGTGTGTGGATTGTCCAACTCAGAGTAAACTGGCTGGAAGCTCTGTGTGTTGATTGTCCAACTCATAGTAAACTGGCTAGAAGCTCTGTGTGTTGATTGTCCAACTCATGTAAACTGGCTGGAAGCTCTGTGTGTGGATTGTCCAACTCAGAGTAAACTGGCTGGAAGCTCTGTGTGTGGATTGTCCAACTCAGAGTAAACTGGCTGGAAGCTCTGTGTGTGGATTGTCCAACTCAGAGTAAACTGGCTTGAAGCTCTGTGTGTGGATTGTCCAACTGAGAGTAAACTGGCTCGAAGCTTTGTGTGTGGATTGTCCGACTCAGAGTATACTGGCTCGAGGCTCTGTGAGTGGATTGTCCAACTCAGAGTAAACTGGCTCGAAGCTCTGTGTGTGTATTGTCCAACTCAGAGTAAACTGTCTCGAAGCTCTGTGTGTGGATTGTCCATCTCAGAGAAACTGACTCGAAACTCTGTGTGTGGATTGTCCAACTCAGAGTAAATCGTCTCGAAGCTCTGTGTGTGGATTGTCCATCTCAGAGAAACTGACTCGAAACTCTGTGTGTGGATTGTCCAACTCAGAGTAAACTGTCTCGAAGCTCTGTGTGTGGATTGTCCAACTCAGAGTAAACTGGCTCGAAGCTCTGTGTGTGGATTGTCCAACTCATAGTAAACTGGCTCGAAGCTCTGTGTCTGGATTGCCCAACTCAGAGTAAACTGGCTCGAAGCTCTGTGTGTGTATTGTCCAACTCAGAGTAAACTGTCTCGAAGCTCTGTGTGTGGATTGTCCATCTCAGAGAAACTGACTCGAAACTCTGTGTGTGGATTGTCCAACTCAGCGTAAACTGGCTTGAAGCTCTGTGTGTGGATTGTCGAACTCAGAGTAAACTGTCTCGAAGCTCTGTGTGTGGATTGTCCATCTCAGAGAAACTGACTCGAAACTCTGTGTGTGGATTGTCCAACTCAGAGTAAACTGTCTCGAAGCTCTGTGTGTGGATTGTCCAACTCAGAGTAAACTGGCTCGAAGCTCTGTGTGTGGATTGTCCAACTCAGAGTAAACTGGCTCGAAACTCTGCGTGTGGATTGTCCAACTCACAGTAAACTGGCTCGAAGCTATGTGTGTGGATTGTCCAACTCAGAGTAAACTGGATCTAAGCTCTGTGTGTGGATTGTCCAACTCAGAGTAAACTGGCTCGAAGCTCTGTGTGTGGATTGTCCAACTGAGATTAAACTGGCTTGAAGCTCTGTGTGTGGATTGTCCAACTCAGAGTAAACTGGCTGGAAGCTCTGTGTGTGGACTGTCCAACTCAGAGTAAACTGGTTCGAAGCTCTGTGTGTGGATTGTCAAACTCAGAGTAAACTGGCTGGAAGCTCTGTGTGTGGATTGTCCAACTCAGAGTAAACTGGCTGGAAGCTCTGTGTGTGGATTGTCCAACTCAGAGTAAACTGGCTCGAAGCTCTGTGTGTGGATTGTCCAACTGAGAGTAAACTGGCTCGAAGCTTTGTGTGTGGATTGTCCGACTCAGAGTAAACTGGCTCGAAGCTCTGTGAGTGGATTGTCCAACTCAGAGTAAACTGGCTCGAAGCTCTGTGTGTGGATTGTCCAACTCAGAGTAAACTGTCTCGAAGCTCTGTGTGTGGATTGTCCATCTCAGAGAAACTGACTCGAAACTCTGCGTGTGGATTGTCGAACTCAGAGTAAACTGTCTCGAAGCTCTGTGTGTGGATTGTCCATCTCAGAGAAACTGACTCGAAACTCTGTGTGTGGATTGTCCAACTCAGAGTAAAATGTCTCGAAGCTCTGTGTGTGGATTATCCAACTCAGAGTAAACTGGCTCGAATCTCTGTGTGTGGATTGTCCAACTCAGAGTAAACTGGCTCGAAGCTGTGTGTGGATTGTCCAACTCAGAGTAACTGTCTCGAAGCTCTGTGTGTGGATTGTCCATCTCAGAGAAACTGGCTCGTATCTCTGTGTGTGGATTGTCCAACTCAGAGTAAACTGTCTCGAAGCTCTGTGTGTGGATTGTCCAACTCATAGTAAACTGGCTCGAAACTCTGCGTCTGGATTGTCCAACTCACAGTAAACTGGCTCGAAGCTCTGTGTGAGGATTGTCCAACTCAGAGTAAACTGGCTCGAAGCTCTGTGTGTGGATTGTCCAATTCAGAGTAAACTGGCTGGAAGCTCTGTGTGTGGATTGTCCAACTCAGAGTAAACTGGTTCGAAGCTCTGTGTGTGGATTGTCCAACTCAGAGTAAACTGGCTGGAAGCTCTGTGTGTTGATTGTCCAACTTAGAGTAAACTGGCTGGAAGCTCTGTGTGTTGATTGTCCAACTCAGAGTAAACTGGCTGGAAGCTCTGTGTGTGGATTGTCCAACTCAGAGTAAACTGGCTGGAATCTCTGTGTGTGGATTGTCCAACTCAGAGTAAACTGGCTCGAAGCTCTGTGTGTGGATTGTCCAACTCAGAGTAAACTGGCTCGAAACTCTGCGTGTGGATTGTCCAACTCAGCGTAAACTGGCTTGAAGCTCTGTGTGTGGATTGTCCAACTCAGAGTAAACTGGCTGGAAGCTCTGTGTGTTGATTGTCCAACTCAGAGTAAACTGGCTTGAAGCTCTGTGTGTGGATTGTCCAACTCAGAGTAAACTGGCTCGAAGCTCTGTGTGTGGATTCTCCAACTCAGAGTAAACTGGCTGGAAGCTCTGTGTGTTGATTGTCCAACTCAGAGTAAACTGGCTGGAAGCTCTGTGTGTTGATTGGCCAACTCAGAGTAAACTGGCTCGAAGCTCTGTGTGTGGATTGTCCAACTCAGAGTAAACTGTCTCGAAGCTCTGTGTGTGGATTGTCCAACTCAGAGTAAACTGGCTCGAAGCTCTGTGTGTGGATTGTCCAATTCAGAGTAAACTGGCTGGAAGCTCTGTGTGTGGATTGTCCAACTCAGAGTAAACTGGTTCGAAGCTCTGTGTGTGGATTGTCCAACTCAGAGTAAACTGGCTGGAAGCTCTGTGTGTTGATTGTCCAACTTAGTGCAAACTGGCTGGAAGCTCTGTGTGTTGATTGTCCAACTCAGAGTAAACTGGCTGGAAGCTCTGTGTGTGGATTGTCCAACTCAGAGTAAACTGGCTGGAAGCTCTGTGTGTGGATTGTCCAACTCAGAGTAAACTGGCTCGAAGCTCTGTGTGTGGATTGTCCAACTCAGAGTAAACTGTCTCGAAGCTCTGTGTGTGGATTGTCCAACTCAGAGTAAACTGGCTCGAAGCTCTGTGAGTGGATTGTCCAACTCAGAGTAAACTGGCTCGAAGCTCTGTGTGTGGATTGTCCAACTCAGAGTAAACTGTCTCGAAGCTCTGTGTGTGGATTGTCCATCTCAGAGAAACTGACTCGAAACTCTGCGTGTGGATTGTCGAACTCAGAGTAAACTGTCTCGAAGCTCTGTGTGTGGATTGTCCATCTCAGAGAAACTGACTCGAAACTCTGTGTGTGGATTGTCCAACTCAGAGTAAAATGTCTCGAAGCTCTGTGTGTGGATTATCCAACTCAGAGTAAACTGGCTCGAATCTCTGTGTGTGGATTGTCCAACTCAGAGTAAACTGGCTCGAAGCTGTGTGTGGATTGTCCAACTCAGAGTAACTGTCTCGAAGCTCTGTGTGTGGATTGTCCATCTCAGAGAAACTGGCTCGTATCTCTGTGTGTGGATTGTCCAACTCAGAGTAAACTGTCTCGAAGCTCTGTGTGTGGATTGTCCAACTCATAGTAAACTGGCTCGAAACTCTGCGTCTGGATTGTCCAACTCACAGTAAACTGGCTCGAAGCTCTGTGTGAGGATTGTCCAACTCAGAGTAAACTGGCTCGAAGCTCTGTGTGTGGATTGTCCAATTCAGAGTAAACTGGCTGGAAGCTCTGTGTGTGGATTGTCCAACTCAGAGTAAACTGGTTCGAAGCTCTGTGTGTGGATTGTCCAACTCAGAGTAAACTGGCTGGAAGCTCTGTGTGTTGATTGTCCAACTTAGAGTAAACTGGCTGGAAGCTCTGTGTGTTGATTGTCCAACTCAGAGTAAACTGGCTGGAAGCTCTGTGTGTGGATTGTCCAACTCAGAGTAAACTGGCTGGAATCTCTGTGTGTGGATTGTCCAACTCAGAGTAAACTGGCTCGAAGCTCTGTGTGTGGATTGTCCAACTCAGAGTAAACTGGCTCGAAACTCTGCGTGTGGATTGTCCAACTCACAGTAAACTGGCTCGAAGCTCTGTGTGTGGATTGTCCAACTCAGAGTAAACTGGATCGAAGCTCTGTGTGTGGATTGTCCAACTCAGAGTAAACTGGCTGGAAGCTCTGTGTGTTGATTGTCCAACTCATAGTAAACTGGCTAGAAGCTCTGTGTGTTGATTGTCCAACTCATGTAAACTGGCTGGAAGCTCTGTGTGTGGATTGTCCAACTCAGAGTAAACTGGCTGGAAGCTCTGTGTGTGGATTGTCCAACTCAGAGTAAACTGGCTGGAAGCTCTGTGTGTGGATTGTCCAACTCAGAGTAAACTGGCTTGAAGCTCTGTGTGTGGATTGTCCAACTGAGAGTAAACTGGCTCGAAGCTTTGTGTGTGGATTGTCCGACTCAGAGTATACTGGCTCGAGGCTCTGTGAGTGGATTGTCCAACTCAGAGTAAACTGGCTCGAAGCTCTGTGTGTGTATTGTCCAACTCAGAGTAAACTGTCTCGAAGCTCTGTGTGTGGATTGTCCATCTCAGAGAAACTGACTCGAAACTCTGTGTGTGGATTGTCCAACTCAGAGTAAATCGTCTCGAAGCTCTGTGTGTGGATTGTCCATCTCAGAGAAACTGACTCGAAACTCTGTGTGTGGATTGTCCAACTCAGAGTAAACTGTCTCGAAGCTCTGTGTGTGGATTGTCCAACTCAGAGTAAACTGGCTCGAAGCTCTGTGTGTGGATTGTCCAACTCATAGTAAACTGGCTCGAAGCTCTGTGTCTGGATTGCCCAACTCAGAGTAAACTGGCTCGAAGCTCTGTGTGTGTATTGTCCAACTCAGAGTAAACTGTCTCGAAGCTCTGTGTGTGGATTGTCCATCTCAGAGAAACTGACTCGAAACTCTGTGTGTGGATTGTCCAACTCAGCGTAAACTGGCTTGAAGCTCTGTGTGTGGATTGTCCAACTCAGAGTAAACTGGCTGGAAGCTCTGTGTGTTGATTGTCCAACTCAGAGTAAACTGGCTTGAAGCTCTGTGTGTGGATTGTCCAACTCAGAGTAAACTGGCTCGAAGCTCTGTGTGTGGATTCTCCAACTCAGAGTAAACTGGCTGGAAGCTCTGTGTGTTGATTGTCCAACTCAGAGTAAACTGGCTGGAAGCTCTGTGTGTTGATTGGCCAACTCAGAGTAAACTGGCTCGAAGCTCTGTGTGTGGATTGTCCAACTCAGAGTAAACTGTCTCGAAGCTCTGTGTGTGGATTGTCCAACTCAGAGTAAACTGGCTCGAAGCTCTGTGTGTGGATTGTCCAATTCAGAGTAAACTGGCTGGAAGCTCTGTGTGTGGATTGTCCAACTCAGAGTAAACTGGTTCGAAGCTCTGTGTGTGGATTGTCCAACTCAGAGTAAACTGGCTGGAAGCTCTGTGTGTTGATTGTCCAACTTAGTGCAAACTGGCTGGAAGCTCTGTGTGTTGATTGTCCAACTCAGAGTAAACTGGCTGGAAGCTCTGTGTGTGGATTGTCCAACTCAGAGTAAACTGGCTGGAAGCACTGTGTGTGGATTGTCCAACTCAGAGTAAACTGGCTCGAAGCTCTGTGTGTGGATTGTCCAACTCAGAGTAAACTGTCTCGAAGCTCTGTGTGTGGATTGTCCAACTCAGAGTAAACTGGCTCGAAGCTCTGTGTGTGGATTGTCCAATTCAGAGTAAACTGGCTCGAAGCTCTGTGTGTGGATTGTCCAACTCATAGTAAACTGGCTCGAAGCTCTGTGTCTGGATTGCCCAACTCAGAGTAAACTGGCTCGAAGCTCTGTGTGTGTATTGTCCAACTCAGAGTAAACTGTCTCGAAGCTCTGTGTGTGGATTGTCCATCTCAGAGAAACTGACTCGAAACTCTGTGTGTGGATTGTCCAACTCAGCGTAAACTGGCTTGAAGCTCTGTGTGTGGATTGTCCAACTCAGAGTAAACTGGCTGGAAGCTCTGTGTGTTGATTGTCCAACTCAGAGTAAACTGGCTTGAAGCTCTGTGTGTGGATTGTCCAACTCAGAGTAAACTGGCTCGAAGCTCTGTGTGTGGATTCTCCAACTCAGAGTAAACTGGCTGGAAGCTCTGTGTGTTGATTGTCCAACTCAGAGTAAACTGGCTGGAAGCTCTGTGTGTTGATTGGCCAACTCAGAGTAAACTGGCTCGAAGCTCTGTGTGTGGATTGTCCAACTCAGAGTAAACTGTCTCGAAGCTCTGTGTGTGGATTGTCCAACTCAGAGTAAACTGGCTCGAAGCTCTGTGTGTGGATTGTCCAATTCAGAGTAAACTGGCTGGAAGCTCTGTGTGTGGATTGTCCAACTCAGAGTAAACTGGTTCGAAGCTCTGTGTGTGGATTGTCCAACTCAGAGTAAACTGGCTGGAAGCTCTGTGTGTTGATTGTCCAACTTAGTGCAAACTGGCTGGAAGCTCTGTGTGTTGATTGTCCAACTCAGAGTAAACTGGCTGGAAGCTCTGTGTGTGGATTGTCCAACTCAGAGTAAACTGGCTGGAAGCACTGTGTGTGGATTGTCCAACTCAGAGTAAACTGGCTCGAAGCTCTGTGTGTGGATTGTCCAACTCAGAGTAAACTGTCTCGAAGCTCTGTGTGTGGATTGTCCAACTCAGAGTAAACTGGCTCGAAGCTCTGTGTGTGGATTGTCCAATTCAGAGTAAACTGGCTGGAAGCTCTGTGTGTGGATTGTCCAACTCAGAGTAAACTGGTTCGAAGCTCTGTGTGTGGATTGTCCATCTCAGAGAAACTGACTCGAAACTCTGTGTGTGGATTGTCCAACTCAGAGTAAAATGTCTCGAAGCTCTGTGTGTGGATTATCCAACTCAGAGTAAACTGGCTCGAATCTCTGTGTGTGGATTGTCCAACTCAGAGTAAACTGGCTCGAAGCTGTGTGTGGATTGTCCAACTCAGAGTAACTGTCTCGAAGCTCTGTGTGTGGATTGTCCATCTCAGAGAAACTGGCTCGTATCTCTGTGTGTGGATTGTCCAACTCAGAGTAAACTGTCTCGAAGCTCTGTGTGTGGATTGTCCAACTCATAGTAAACTGGCTCGAAACTCTGCGTGTGGATTGTCCAACTCACAGTAAACTGGCTCGAAGCTCTGTGTGAGGATTGTCCAACTCAGAGTAAACTGGCTCGAAGCTCTGTGTGTGGATTGTCCAATTCAGAGTAAACTGGCTGGAAGCTCTGTGTGTGGATTGTCCAACTCAGAGTAAACTGGTTCGAAGCTCTGTGTGTGGATTGTCCAACTCAGAGTAAACTGGCTGGAAGCTCTGTGTGTTGATTGTCCAACTTAGAGTAAACTGGCTGGAAGCTCTGTGTGTTGATTGTCCAACTCAGAGTAAACTGGCTGGAAGCTCTGTGTGTGGATTGTCCAACTCAGAGTAAACTGGCTGGAATCTCTGTGTGTGGATTGTCCAACTCAGAGTAAACTGGCTCGAAGCCTTGTGTGTGGATTGTCCAACTCAGAGTAAACTGGCTCGAAACTCTGCGTGTGGATTGTCCAACTCACAGTAAACTGGCTCGAAGCTCTGTGTGTGGATTGTCCAACTCAGAGTAAACTGGATCGAAGCTCTGTGTGTGGATTGTCCAACTCAGAGTAAACTGGCTGGAAGCTCTGTGTGTTGATTGTCCAACTCATAGTAAACTGGCTAGAAGCTCTGTGTGTTGATTGTCCAACTCATGTAAACTGGCTGGAAGCTCTGTGTGTGGATTGTCCAACTCAGAGTAAACTGGCTGGAAGCTCTGTGTGTGGATTGTCCAACTCAGAGTAAACTGGCTGGAAGCTCTGTGTGTGGATTGTCCAACTCAGAGTAAACTGGCTTGAAGCTCTGTGTGTGGATTGTCCAACTGAGAGTAAACTGGCTCGAAGCTTTGTGTGTGGATTGTCCGACTCAGAGTATACTGGCTCGAGGCTCTGTGAGTGGATTGTCCAACTCAGAGTAAACTGGCTCGAAGCTCTGTGTGTGTATTGTCCAACTCAGAGTAAACTGTCTCGAAGCTCTGTGTGTGGATTGTCCATCTCAGAGAAACTGACTCGAAACTCTGTGTGTGGATTGTCCAACTCAGAGTAAATCGTCTCGAAGCTCTGTGTGTGGATTGTCCATCTCAGAGAAACTGACTCGAAACTCTGTGTGTGGATTGTCCAACTCAGAGTAAACTGTCTCGAAGCTCTGTGTGTGGATTGTCCAACTCAGAGTAAACTGGCTCGAAGCTCTGTGTGTGGATTGTCCAACTCATAGTAAACTGGCTCGAAGCTCTGTGTCTGGATTGCCCAACTCAGAGTAAACTGGCTCGAAGCTCTGTGTGTGTATTGTCCAACTCAGAGTAAACTGTCTCGAAGCTCTGTGTGTGGATTGTCCATCTCAGAGAAACTGACTCGAAACTCTGTGTGTGGATTGTCCAACTCAGCGTAAACTGGCTTGAAGCTCTGTGTGTGGATTGTCGAACTCAGAGTAAACTGTCTCGAAGCTCTGTGTGTGGATTGTCCATCTCAGAGAAACTGACTCGAAACTCTGTGTGTGGATTGTCCAACTCAGAGTAAACTGTCTCGAAGCTCTGTGTGTGGATTGTCCAACTCAGAGTAAACTGGCTCGAAGCTCTGTGTGTGGATTGTCCAACTCAGAGTAAACTGGCTCGAAACTCTGCGTGTGGATTGTCCAACTCACAGTAAACTGGCTCGAAGCTATGTGTGTGGATTGTCCAACTCAGAGTAAACTGGATCTAAGCTCTGTGTGTGGATTGTCCAACTCAGAGTAAACTGGCTCGAAGCTCTGTGTGTGGATTGTCCAACTGAGATTAAACTGGCTTGAAGCTCTGTGTGTGGATTGTCCAACTCAGAGTAAACTGGCTGGAAGCTCTGTGTGTGGACTGTCCAACTCAGAGTAAACTGGTTCGAAGCTCTGTGTGTGGATTGTCAAACTCAGAGTAAACTGGCTGGAAGCTCTGTGTGTGGATTGTCCAACTCAGAGTAAACTGGCTGGAAGCTCTGTGTGTGGATTGTCCAACTCAGAGTAAACTGGCTCGAAGCTCTGTGTGTGGATTGTCCAACTGAGAGTAAACTGGCTCGAAGCTTTGTGTGTGGATTGTCCGACTCAGAGTAAACTGGCTCGAAGCTCTGTGAGTGGATTGTCCAACTCAGAGTAAACTGGCTCGAAGCTCTGTGTGTGGATTGTCCAACTCAGAGTAAACTGTCTCGAAGCTCTGTGTGTGGATTGTCCATCTCAGAGAAACTGACTCGAAACTCTGCGTGTGGATTGTCGAACTCAGAGTAAACTGTCTCGAAGCTCTGTGTGTGGATTGTCCATCTCAGAGAAACTGACTCGAAACTCTGTGTGTGGATTGTCCAACTCAGAGTAAAATGTCTCGAAGCTCTGTGTGTGGATTATCCAACTCAGAGTAAACTGGCTCGAATCTCTGTGTGTGGATTGTCCAACTCAGAGTAAACTGGCTCGAAGCTGTGTGTGGATTGTCCAACTCAGAGTAACTGTCTCGAAGCTCTGTGTGTGGATTGTCCATCTCAGAGAAACTGGCTCGTATCTCTGTGTGTGGATTGTCCAACTCAGAGTAAACTGTCTCGAAGCTCTGTGTGTGGATTGTCCAACTCATAGTAAACTGGCTCGAAACTCTGCGTCTGGATTGTCCAACTCACAGTAAACTGGCTCGAAGCTCTGTGTGAGGATTGTCCAACTCAGAGTAAACTGGCTCGAAGCTCTGTGTGTGGATTGTCCAATTCAGAGTAAACTGGCTGGAAGCTCTGTGTGTGGATTGTCCAACTCAGAGTAAACTGGTTCGAAGCTCTGTGTGTGGATTGTCCAACTCAGAGTAAACTGGCTGGAAGCTCTGTGTGTTGATTGTCCAACTTAGAGTAAACTGGCTGGAAGCTCTGTGTGTTGATTGTCCAACTCAGAGTAAACTGGCTGGAAGCTCTGTGTGTGGATTGTCCAACTCAGAGTAAACTGGCTGGAATCTCTGTGTGTGGATTGTCCAACTCAGAGTAAACTGGCTCGAAGCTCTGTGTGTGGATTGTCCAACTCAGAGTAAACTGGCTCGAAACTCTGCGTGTGGATTGTCCAACTCACAGTAAACTGGCTCGAAGCTCTGTGTGTGGATTGTCCAACTCAGAGTAAACTGGATCGAAGCTCTGTGTGTGGATTGTCCAACTCAGAGTAAACTGGCTGGAAGCTCTGTGTGTTGATTGTCCAACTCATAGTAAACTGGCTAGAAGCTCTGTGTGTTGATTGTCCAACTCATGTAAACTGGCTGGAAGCTCTGTGTGTGGATTGTCCAACTCAGAGTAAACTGGCTGGAAGCTCTGTGTGTGGATTGTCCAACTCAGAGTAAACTGGCTGGAAGCTCTGTGTGTGGATTGTCCAACTCAGAGTAAACTGGCTTGAAGCTCTGTGTGTGGATTGTCCAACTGAGAGTAAACTGGCTCGAAGCTTTGTGTGTGGATTGTCCGACTCAGAGTATACTGGCTCGAGGCTCTGTGAGTGGATTGTCCAACTCAGAGTAAACTGGCTCGAAGCTCTGAGTGTGTATTGTCCAACTCAGAGTAAACTGTCTCGAAGCTCTGTGTGTGGATTGTCCATCTCAGAGAAACTGACTCGAAACTCTGTGTGTGGATTGTCCAACTCAGAGTAAATCGTCTCGAAGCTCTGTGTGTGGATTGTCCATCTCAGAGAAACTGACTCGAAACTCTGTGTGTGGATTGTCCAACTCAGAGTAAACTGTCTCGAAGCTCTGTGTGTGGATTGTCCAACTCAGAGTAAACTGGCTCGAAGCTCTGTGTGTGGATTGTCCAACTCATAGTAAACTGGCTCGAAGCTCTGTGTCTGGATTGCCCAACTCAGAGTAAACTGGCTCGAAGCTCTGTGTGTGTATTGTCCAACTCAGAGTAAACTGTCTCGAAGCTCTGTGTGTGGATTGTCCATCTCAGAGAAACTGACTCGAAACTCTGTGTGTGGATTGTCCAACTCAGCGTAAACTGGCTTGAAGCTCTGTGTGTGGATTGTCCAACTCAGAGTAAACTGGCTGGAAGCTCTGTGTGTTGATTGTCCAACTCAGAGTAAACTGGCTTGAAGCTCTGTGTGTGGATTGTCCAACTCAGAGTAAACTGGCTCGAAGCTCTGTGTGTGGATTCTCCAACTCAGAGTAAACTGGCTGGAAGCTCTGTGTGTTGATTGTCCAACTCAGAGTAAACTGGCTGGAAGCTCTGTGTGTTGATTGGCCAACTCAGAGTAAACTGGCTCGAAGCTCTGTGTGTGGATTGTCCAACTCAGAGTAAACTGTCTCGAAGCTCTGTGTGTGGATTGTCCAACTCAGAGTAAACTGGCTCGAAGCTCTGTGTGTGGATTGTCCAATTCAGAGTAAACTGGCTGGAAGCTCTGTGTGTGGATTGTCCAACTCAGAGTAAACTGGTTCGAAGCTCTGTGTGTGGATTGTCCAACTCAGAGTAAACTGGCTGGAAGCTCTGTGTGTTGATTGTCCAACTTAGTGCAAACTGGCTGGAAGCTCTGTGTGTTGATTGTCCAACTCAGAGTAAACTGGCTGGAAGCTCTGTGTGTGGATTGTCCAACTCAGAGTAAACTGGCTGGAAGCACTGTGTGTGGATTGTCCAACTCAGAGTAAACTGGCTCGAAGCTCTGTGTGTGGATTGTCCAACTCAGAGTAAACTGTCTCGAAGCTCTGTGTGTGGATTGTCCAACTCAGAGTAAACTGGCTCGAAGCTCTGTGTGTGGATTGTCCAATTCAGAGTAAACTGGCTCGAAGCTCTGTGTGTGGATTGTCCAACTCATAGTAAACTGGCTCGAAGCTCTGTGTCTGGATTGCCCAACTCAGAGTAAACTGGCTCGAAGCTCTGTGTGTGTATTGTCCAACTCAGAGTAAACTGTCTCGAAGCTCTGTGTGTGGATTGTCCATCTCAGAGAAACTGACTCGAAACTCTGTGTGTGGATTGTCCAACTCAGCGTAAACTGGCTTGAAGCTCTGTGTGTGGATTGTCCAACTCAGAGTAAACTGGCTGGAAGCTCTGTGTGTTGATTGTCCAACTCAGAGTAAACTGGCTTGAAGCTCTGTGTGTGGATTGTCCAACTCAGAGTAAACTGGCTCGAAGCTCTGTGTGTGGATTCTCCAACTCAGAGTAAACTGGCTGGAAGCTCTGTGTGTTGATTGTCCAACTCAGAGTAAACTGGCTGGAAGCTCTGTGTGTTGATTGGCCAACTCAGAGTAAACTGGCTCGAAGCTCTGTGTGTGGATTGTCCAACTCAGAGTAAACTGTCTCGAAGCTCTGTGTGTGGATTGTCCAACTCAGAGTAAACTGGCTCGAAGCTCTGTGTGTGGATTGTCCAATTCAGAGTAAACTGGCTGGAAGCTCTGTGTGTGGATTGTCCAACTCAGAGTAAACTGGTTCGAAGCTCTGTGTGTGGATTGTCCAACTCAGAGTAAACTGGCTGGAAGCTCTGTGTGTTGATTGTCCAACTTAGTGCAAACTGGCTGGAAGCTCTGTGTGTTGATTGTCCAACTCAGAGTAAACTGGCTGGAAGCTCTGTGTGTGGATTGTCCAACTCAGAGTAAACTGGCTGGAAGCACTGTGTGTGGATTGTCCAACTCAGAGTAAACTGGCTCGAAGCTCTGTGTGTGGATTGTCCAACTCAGAGTAAACTGTCTCGAAGCTCTGTGTGTGGATTGTCCAACTCAGAGTAAACTGGCTCGAAGCTCTGTGTGTGGATTGTCCAATTCAGAGTAAACTGGCTGGAAGCTCTGTGTGTGGATTGTCCAACTCAGAGTAAACTGGTTCGAAGCTCTGTGTGTGGATTGTCCATCTCAGAGAAACTGACTCGAAACTCTGTGTGTGGATTGTCCAACTCAGAGTAAAATGTCTCGAAGCTCTGTGTGTGGATTATCCAACTCAGAGTAAACTGGCTCGAATCTCTGTGTGTGGATTGTCCAACTCAGAGTAAACTGGCTCGAAGCTGTGTGTGGATTGTCCAACTCAGAGTAACTGTCTCGAAGCTCTGTGTGTGGATTGTCCATCTCAGAGAAACTGGCTCGTATCTCTGTGTGTGGATTGTCCAACTCAGAGTAAACTGTCTCGAAGCTCTGTGTGTGGATTGTCCAACTCATAGTAAACTGGCTCGAAACTCTGCGTGTGGATTGTCCAACTCACAGTAAACTGGCTCGAAGCTCTGTGTGAGGATTGTCCAACTCAGAGTAAACTGGCTCGAAGCTCTGTGTGTGGATTGTCCAATTCAGAGTAAACTGGCTGGAAGCTCTGTGTGTGGATTGTCCAACTCAGAGTAAACTGGTTCGAAGCTCTGTGTGTGGATTGTCCAACTCAGAGTAAACTGGCTGGAAGCTCTGTGTGTTGATTGTCCAACTTAGAGTAAACTGGCTGGAAGCTCTGTGTGTTGATTGTCCAACTCAGAGTAAACTGGCTGGAAGCTCTGTGTGTGGATTGTCCAACTCAGAGTAAACTGGCTGGAATCTCTGTGTGTGGATTGTCCAACTCAGAGTAAACTGGCTCGAAGCCTTGTGTGTGGATTGTCCAACTCAGAGTAAACTGGCTCGAAACTCTGCGTGTGGATTGTCCAACTCACAGTAAACTGGCTCGAAGCTCTGTGTGTGGATTGTCCAACTCAGAGTAAACTGGATCGAAGCTCTGTGTGTGGATTGTCCAACTCAGAGTAAACTGGCTGGAAGCTCTGTGTGTTGATTGTCCAACTCATAGTAAACTGGCTAGAAGCTCTGTGTGTTGATTGTCCAACTCATGTAAACTGGCTGGAAGCTCTGTGTGTGGATTGTCCAACTCAGAGTAAACTGGCTGGAAGCTCTGTGTGTGGATTGTCCAACTCAGAGTAAACTGGCTGGAAGCTCTGTGTGTGGATTGTCCAACTCAGAGTAAACTGGCTTGAAGCTCTGTGTGTGGATTGTCCAACTGAGAGTAAACTGGCTCGAAGCTTTGTGTGTGGATTGTCCGACTCAGAGTATACTGGCTCGAGGCTCTGTGAGTGGATTGTCCAACTCAGAGTAAACTGGCTCGAAGCTCTGTGTGTGTATTGTCCAACTCAGAGTAAACTGTCTCGAAGCTCTGTGTGTGGATTGTCCATCTCAGAGAAACTGACTCGAAACTCTGTGTGTGGATTGTCCAACTCAGAGTAAATCGTCTCGAAGCTCTGTGTGTGGATTGTCCATCTCAGAGAAACTGACTCGAAACTCTGTGTGTGGATTGTCCAACTCAGAGTAAACTGTCTCGAAGCTCTGTGTGTGGATTGTCCAACTCAGAGTAAACTGGCTCGAAGCTCTGTGTGTGGATTGTCCAACTCATAGTAAACTGGCTCGAAGCTCTGTGTCTGGATTGCCCAACTCAGAGTAAACTGGCTCGAAGCTCTGTGTGTGTATTGTCCAACTCAGAGTAAACTGTCTCGAAGCTCTGTGTGTGGATTGTCCATCTCAGAGAAACTGACTCGAAACTCTGTGTGTGGATTGTCCAACTCAGCGTAAACTGGCTTGAAGCTCTGTGTGTGGATTGTCCAACTCAGAGTAAACTGGCTGGAAGCTCTGTGTGTTGATTGTCCAACTCAGAGTAAACTGGCTTGAAGCTCTGTGTGTGGATTGTCCAACTCAGAGTAAACTGGCTCGAAGCTCTGTGTGTGGATTCTCCAACTCAGAGTAAACTGGCTGGAAGCTCTGTGTGTTGATTGTCCAACTCAGAGTAAACTGGCTGGAAGCTCTGTGTGTTGATTGGCCAACTCAGAGTAAACTGGCTCGAAGCTCTGTGTGTGGATTGTCCAACTCAGAGTAAACTGTCTCGAAGCTCTGTGTGTGGATTGTCCAACTCAGAGTAAACTGGCTCGAAGCTCTGTGTGTGGATTGTCCAATTCAGAGTAAACTGGCTGGAAGCTCTGTGTGTGGATTGTCCAACTCAGAGTAAACTGGTTCGAAGCTCTGTGTGTGGATTGTCCAACTCAGAGTAAACTGGCTGGAAGCTCTGTGTGTTGATTGTCCAACTTAGTGCAAACTGGCTGGAAGCTCTGTGTGTTGATTGTCCAACTCAGAGTAAACTGGCTGGAAGCTCTGTGTGTGGATTGTCCAACTCAGAGTAAACTGGCTGGAAGCACTGTGTGTGGATTGTCCAACTCAGAGTAAACTGGCTCGAAGCTCTGTGTGTGGATTGTCCAATTCAGAGTAAACTGGCTCGAAGCTCTGTGTGTGGATTGTCCAACTCATAGTAAACTGGCTCGAAGCTCTGTGTCTGGATTGCCCAACTCAGAGTAAACTGGCTCGAAGCTCTGTGTGTGTATTGTCCAACTCAGAGTAAACTGTCTCGAAGCTCTGTTTGTGGATTGTCCATCTCAGAGAAACTGACTCGAAACTCTGTGTGTGGATTGTCCAACTCAGCGTAAACTGGCTTGAAGCTCTGTGTGTGGATTGTCCAACTCAGAGTAAACTGGCTGGAAGCTCTGTGTGTTGATTGTCCAACTCAGAGTAAACTGGCTTGAAGCTCTGTGTGTGGATTGTCCAACTCAGAGTAAACTGGCTCGAAGCTCTGTGTGTGGATTCTCCAACTCAGAGTAAACTGGCTGGAAGCTCTGTGTGTTGATTGTCCAACTCAGAGTAAACTGGCTGGAAGCTCTGTGTGTTGATTGGCCAACTCAGAGTAAACTGGCTCGAAGCTCTGTGTGTGGATTGTCCAACTCAGAGTAAACTGTCTCGAAGCTCTGTGTGTGGATTGTCCAACTCAGAGTAAACTGGCTCGAAGCTCTGTGTGTGGATTGTCCAATTCAGAGTAAACTGGCTGGAAGCTCTGTGTGTGGATTGTCCAACTCAGAGTAAACTGGTTCGAAGCTCTGTGTGTGGATTGTCCAACTCAGAGTAAACTGGCTGGAAGCTCTGTGTGTTGATTGTCCAACTTAGTGCAAACTGGCTGGAAGCTCTGTGTGTTGATTGTCCAACTCAGAGTAAACTGGCTGGAAGCTCTGTGTGTGGATTGTCCAACTCAGAGTAAACTGGCTGGAAGCACTGTGTGTGGATTGTCCAACTCAGAGTAAACTGGCCTGAAGCTCTGTGTGTGGATTGTCCAACTCAGAGTAAACTGTCTCGAAGCTCTGTGTGTGGATTGTCCAACTCAGAGTAAACTGGCTCGAAGCTCTGTGTGTGGATTGTCCAATTCAGAGTAAACTGGCTGGAAGCTCTGTGTGTGGATTGTCCAACTCAGAGTAAACTGGTTCGAAGCTCTGTGTGTGGATTGTCCATCTCAGAGAAACTGACTCGAAACTCTGTGTGTGGATTGTCCAACTCAGAGTAAAATGTCTCGAAGCTCTGTGTGTGGATTATCCAACTCAGAGTAAACTGGCTCGAATCTCTGTGTGTGGATTGTCCAACTCAGAGTAAACTGGCTCGAAGCTGTGTGTGGATTGTCCAACTCAGAGTAACTGTCTCGAAGCTCTGTGTGTGGATTGTCCATCTCAGAGAAACTGGCTCGTATCTCTGTGTGTGGATTGTCCAACTCAGAGTAAACTGTCTCGAAGCTCTGTGTGTGGATTGTCCAACTCATAGTAAACTGGCTCGAAACTCTGCGTGTGGATTGTCCAACTCACAGTAAACTGGCTCGAAGCTCTGTGTGAGGATTGTCCAACTCAGAGTAAACTGGCTCGAAGCTCTGTGTGTGGATTGTCCAATTCAGAGTAAACTGGCTGGAAGCTCTGTGTGTGGATTGTCCAACTCAGAGTAAACTGGTTCGAAGCTCTGTGTGTGGATTGTCCAACTCAGAGTAAACTGGCTGGAAGCTCTGTGTGTTGATTGTCCAACTTAGAGTAAACTGGCTGGAAGCTCTGTGTGTTGATTGTCCAACTCAGAGTAAACTGGCTGGAAGCTCTGTGTGTGGATTGTCCAACTCAGAGTAAACTGGCTGGAATCTCTGTGTGTGGATTGTCCAACTCAGAGTAAACTGGCTCGAAGCCTTGTGTGTGGATTGTCCAACTCAGAGTAAACTGGCTCGAAACTCTGCGTGTGGATTGTCCAACTCACAGTAAACTGGCTCGAAGCTCTGTGTGTGGATTGTCCAACTCAGAGTAAACTGGATCGAAGCTCTGTGTGTGGATTGTCCAACTCAGAGTAAACTGGCTGGAAGCTCTGTGTGTTGATTGTCCAACTCATAGTAAACTGGCTAGAAGCTCTGTGTGTTGATTGTCCAACTCATGTAAACTGGCTGGAAGCTCTGTGTGTGGATTGTCCAACTCAGAGTAAACTGGCTGGAAGCTCTGTGTGTGGATTGTCCAACTCAGAGTAAACTGGCTGGAAGCTCTGTGTGTGGATTGTCCAACTCAGAGTAAACTGGCTTGAAGCTCTGTGTGTGGATTGTCCAACTGAGAGTAAACTGGCTCGAAGCTTTGTGTGTGGATTGTCCGACTCAGAGTATACTGGCTCGAGGCTCTGTGAGTGGATTGTCCAACTCAGAGTAAACTGGCTCGAAGCTCTGTGTGTGTATTGTCCAACTCAGAGTAAACTGTCTCGAAGCTCTGTGTGTGGATTGTCCATCTCAGAGAAACTGACTCGAAACTCTGTGTGTGGATTGTCCAACTCAGAGTAAATCGTCTCGAAGCTCTGTGTGTGGATTGTCCATCTCAGAGAAACTGACTCGAAACTCTGTGTGTGGATTGTCCAACTCAGAGTAAACTGTCTCGAAGCTCTGTGTGTGGATTGTCCAATTCAGAGTAAACTGGCTGGAAGCTCTGTGTGTGGATTGTCCAACTCAGAGTAAACTGGTTCGAAGCTCTGTGTGTGGATTGTCCAACTCAGAGTAAACTGGCTGGAAGCTCTGTGTGTTGATTGTCCAACTTAGTGCAAACTGGCTGGAAGCTCTGTGTGTTGATTGTCCAACTCAGAGTAAACTGGCTGGAAGCTCTGTGTGTGGATTGTCCAACTCAGAGTAAACTGGCTGGAAGCACTGTGTGTGGATTGTCCAACTCAGAGTAAACTGGCTCGAAGCTCTGTGTGTGGATTGTCCAACTCAGAGTAAACTGTCTCGAAGCTCTGTGTGTGGATTGTCCAACTCAGAGTAAACTGGCTCGAAGCTCTGTGTGTGGATTGTCCAATTCAGAGTAAACTGGCTGGAAGCTCTGTGTGTGGATTGTCCAACTCAGAGTAAACTGGTTCGAAGCTCTGTGTGTGGATTGTCCATCTCAGAGAAACTGACTCGAAACTCTGTGTGTGGATTGTCCAACTCAGAGTAAAATGTCTCGAAGCTCTGTGTGTGGATTATCCAACTCAGAGTAAACTGGCTCGAATCTCTGTGTGTGGATTGTCCAACTCAGAGTAAACTGGCTCGAAGCTGTGTGTGGATTGTCCAACTCAGAGTAACTGTCTCGAAGCTCTGTGTGTGGATTGTCCATCTCAGAGAAACTGGCTCGTATCTCTGTGTGTGGATTGTCCAACTCAGAGTAAACTGTCTCGAAGCTCTGTGTGTGGATTGTCCAACTCATAGTAAACTGGCTCGAAACTCTGCGTGTGGATTGTCCAACTCACAGTAAACTGGCTCGAAGCTCTGTGTGAGGATTGTCCAACTCAGAGTAAACTGGCTCGAAGCTCTGTGTGTGGATTGTCCAATTCAGAGTAAACTGGCTGGAAGCTCTGTGTGTGGATTGTCCAACTCAGAGTAAACTGGTTCGAAGCTCTGTGTGTGGATTGTCCAACTCAGAGTAAACTGGCTGGAAGCTCTGTGTGTTGATTGTCCAACTTAGAGTAAACTGGCTGGAAGCTCTGTGTGTTGATTGTCCAACTCAGAGTAAACTGGCTGGAAGCTCTGTGTGTGGATTGTCCAACTCAGAGTAAACTGGCTGGAATCTCTGTGTGTGGATTGTCCAACTCAGAGTAAACTGGCTCGAAGCCTTGTGTGTGGATTGTCCAACTCAGAGTAAACTGGCTCGAAACTCTGCGTGTGGATTGTCCAACTCACAGTAAACTGGCTCGAAGCTCTGTGTGTGGATTGTCCAACTCAGAGTAAACTGGATCGAAGCTCTGTGTGTGGATTGTCCAACTCAGAGTAAACTGGCTGGAAGCTCTGTGTGTTGATTGTCCAACTCATAGTAAACTGGCTAGAAGCTCTGTGTGTTGATTGTCCAACTCATGTAAACTGGCTGGAAGCTCTGTGTGTGGATTGTCCAACTCAGAGTAAACTGGCTGGAAGCTCTGTGTGTGGATTGTCCAACTCAGAGTAAACTGGCTGGAAGCTCTGTGTGTGGATTGTCCAACTCAGAGTAAACTGGCTTGAAGCTCTGTGTGTGGATTGTCCAACTGAGAGTAAACTGGCTCGAAGCTTTGTGTGTGGATTGTCCGACTCAGAGTATACTGGCTCGAGGCTCTGTGAGTGGATTGTCCAACTCAGAGTAAACTGGCTCGAAGCTCTGTGTGTGTATTGTCCAACTCAGAGTAAACTGTCTCGAAGCTCTGTGTGTGGATTGTCCATCTCAGAGAAACTGACTCGAAACTCTGTGTGTGGATTGTCCAACTCAGAGTAAATCGTCTCGAAGCTCTGTGTGTGGATTGTCCATCTCAGAGAAACTGACTCGAAACTCTGTGTGTGGATTGTCCAACTCAGAGTAAACTGTCTCGAAGCTCTGTGTGTGGATTGTCCAACTCAGAGTAAACTGGCTCGAAGCTCTGTGTGTGGATTGTCCAACTCAGAGTAAACTGGCTCGAAACTCTGCGTGTGGATTGTCCAACTCACAGTAAACTGGCTCGAAGCTATGTGTGTGGATTGTCCAACTCAGAGTAAACTGGATCTAAGCTCTGTGTGTGGATTGTCCAACTCAGAGTAAACTGGCTCGAAGCTCTGTGTGTGGATTGTCCAACTGAGATTAAACTGTCTCGAAGCTCTGTGTGTGGATTGTCCAACTCAGAGTAAACTGGCTGGAAGCTCTGTGTGTGGACTGTCCAACTCAGAGTAAACTGGTTCGAAGCTCTGTGTGTGGATTGTCAAACTCAGAGTAAACTGGCTGGAAGCTCTGTGTGTGGATTGTCCAACTCAGAGTAAACTGGCTGGAAGCTCTGTGTGTGGATTGTCCAACTCAGAGTAAACTGGCTCGAAGCTCTGTGTGTGGATTGTCCAACTGAGAGTAAACTGGCTCGAAGCTTTGTGTGTGGATTGTCCGACTCAGAGTAAACTGGCTCGAAGCTCTGTGAGTGGATTGTCCAACTCAGAGTAAACTGGCTCGAAGCTCTGTGTGTGGATTGTCCAACTCAGAGTAAACTGTCTCGAAGCTCTGTGTGTGGATTGTCCATCTCAGAGAAACTGACTCGAAACTCTGCGTGTGGATTGTCGAACTCAGAGTAAACTGTCTCGAAGCTCTGTGTGTGGATTGTCCATCTCAGAGAAACTGACTCGAAACTCTGTGTGTGGATTGTCCAACTCAGAGTAAAATGTCTCGAAGCTCTGTGTGTGGATTATCCAACTCAGAGTAAACTGGCTCGAATCTCTGTGTGTGGATTGTCCAACTCAGAGTAAACTGGCTCGAAGCTGTGTGTGGATTGTCCAACTCAGAGTAACTGTCTCGAAGCTCTGTGTGTGGATTGTCCATCTCAGAGAAACTGGCTCGTATCTCTGTGTGTGGATTGTCCAACTCAGAGTAAACTGTCTCGAAGCTCTGTGTGTGGATTGTCCAACTCATAGTAAACTGGCTCGAAACTCTGCGTGTGGATTGTCCAACTCACAGTAAACTGGCTCGAAGCTCTGTGTGAGGATTGTCCAACTCAGAGTAAACTGGCTCGAAGCTCTGTGTGTGGATTGTCCAATTCAGAGTAAACTGGCTGGAAGCTCTGTGTGTGGATTGTCCAACTCAGAGTAAACTGGTTCGAAGCTCTGTGTGTGGATTGTCCAACTCAGAGTAAACTGGCTGGAAGCTCTGTGTGTTGATTGTCCAACTTAGAGTAAACTGGCTGGAAGCTCTGTGTGTTGATTGTCCAACTCAGAGTAAACTGGCTGGAAGCTCTGTGTGTGGATTGTCCAACTCAGAGTAAACTGGCTGGAATCTCTGTGTGTGGATTGTCCAACTCAGAGTAAACTGGCTCGAAGCTCTGTGTGTGGATTGTCCAACTCAGAGTAAACTGGCTCGAAACTCTGTGTGTGGATTGTCCAACTCACAGTAAACTGGCTCGAAGCTCTGTGTGTGGATTGTCCAACTCAGAGTAAACTGGATCGAAGCTCTGTGTGTGGATTGTCCAACTCAGAGTAAACTGGCTGGAAGCTCTGTGTGTTGATTGTCCAACTCATAGTAAACTGGCTAGAAGCTCTGTGTGTTGATTGTCCAACTCATGTAAACTGGCTGGAAGCTCTGTGTGTGGATTGTCCAACTCAGAGTAAACTGGCTGGAAGCTCTGTGTGTGGATTGTCCAACTCAGAGTAAACTGGCTGGAAGCTCTGTGTGTGGATTGTCCAACTCAGAGTAAACTGGCTTGAAGCTCTGTGTGTGGATTGTCCAACTGAGAGTAAACTGGCTCGAAGCTTTGTGTGTGGATTGTCCGACTCAGAGTATACTGGCTCGAGGCTCTGTGAGTGGATTGTCCAACTCAGAGTAAACTGGCTCGAAGCTCTGTGTGTGTATTGTCCAACTCAGAGTAAACTGTCTCGAAGCTCTGTGTGTGGATTGTCCATCTCAGAGAAACTGACTCGAAACTCTGTGTGTGGATTGTCCAACTCAGAGTAAATCGTCTCGAAGCTCTGTGTGTGGATTGTCCATCTCAGAGAAACTGACTCGAAACTCTGTGTGTGGATTGTCCAACTCAGAGTAAACTGTCTCGAAGCTCTGTGTGTGGATTGTCCAACTCAGAGTAAACTGGCTCGAAGCTCTGTGTGTGGATTGTCCAACTCATAGTAAACTGGCTCGAAGCTCTGTGTCTGGATTGCCCAACTCAGAGTAAACTGGCTCGAAGCTCTGTGTGTGTATTGTCCAACTCAGAGTAAACTGTCTCGAAGCTCTGTGTGTGGATTGTCCATCTCAGAGAAACTGACTCGAAACTCTGTGTGTGGATTGTCCAACTCAGCGTAAACTGGCTTGAAGCTCTGTGTGTGGATTGTCCAACTCAGAGTAAACTGGCTGGAAGCTCTGTGTGTTGATTGTCCAACTCAGAGTAAACTGGCTTGAAGCTCTGTGTGTGGATTGTCCAACTCAGAGTAAACTGGCTCGAAGCTCTGTGTGTGGATTCTCCAACTCAGAGTAAACTGGCTGGAAGCTCTGTGTGTTGATTGTCCAACTCAGAGTAAACTGGCTGGAAGCTCTGTGTGTTGATTGGCCAACTCAGAGTAAACTGGCTCGAAGCTCTGTGTGTGGATTGTCCAACTCAGAGTAAACTGTCTCGAAGCTCTGTGTGTGGATTGTCCAACTCAGAGTAAACTGGCTCGAAGCTCTGTGTGTGGATTGTCCAATTCAGAGTAAACTGGCTGGAAGCTCTGTGTGTGGATTGTCCAACTCAGAGTAAACTGGTTCGAAGCTCTGTGTGTGGATTGTCCAACTCAGAGTAAACTGGCTGGAAGCTCTGTGTGTTGATTGTCCAACTTAGTGCAAACTGGCTGGAAGCTCTGTGTGTTGATTGTCCAACTCAGAGTAAACTGGCTGGAAGCTCTGTGTGTGGATTGTCCAACTCAGAGTAAACTGGCTGGAAGCACTGTGTGTGGATTGTCCAACTCAGAGTAAACTGGCTCGAAGCTCTGTGTGTGGATTGTCCAACTCAGAGTAAACTGTCTCGAAGCTCTGTGTGTGGATTGTCCAACTCAGAGTAAACTGGCTCGAAGCTCTGTGTGTGGATTGTCCAATTCAGAGTAAACTGGCTGGAAGCTCTGTGTGTGGATTGTCCAACTCAGAGTAAACTGGTTCGAAGCTCTGTGTGTGGATTGTCCAACTCAGAGTAAACTGGCTGGAAGCTCTGTGTGTTGATTGTCCAACTTAGTGCAAACTGGCTGGAAGCTCTGTGTGTTGATTGTCCAACTCAGAGTAAACTGGCTGGAAGCTCTGTGTGTGGATTGTCCAACTCAGAGTAAACTGGCTGGAAGCTCTGTGTGTGGATTGTCCAACTCAGAGTAAACTGGCTGGAAGCTCTGTGTGTGGATTGTCCAACTCAGAGTAAACTGGCTTGAAGCTCTGTGTGTGGATTGTCCAACTGAGAGTAAACTGGCTCGAAGCTTTGTGTGTGGATTGTCCGACTCAGAGTATACTGGCTCGAAGCTCTGTGAGTGGATTGTCCAACTCAGAGTAAACTGGCTCGAAGCTCTGTGTGTGGATTGTCCAACTCAGAGTAAACTGTCTCGAAGCTCAGTGTGTGGATTGTCCATCTCAGAGAAACTGACTCGAAACTCTGTGTGTGGATTGTCCAACTCAGAGTAAACTGTCTCGAAGCTCTGTGTGTGGATTGTCCATCTCAGAGAAACTGACTCGAAACTCTGTGTGTGGATTGTCCAACTCAGAGTAAACGGTCTCGAAGCTCTGTGTGTGGATTGTCCAACTCAGAGTAAACTGGCTCGAATCTCTGCGTGTGGATTGTCCAACTCAGAGTAAACTGGCTCGAAGCTCTGTGTGTGGATTGTCCAACTCAGAGGAAACTGGCTCGAAACTCTGCGTGTGGATTGTCCAACTTACAGTAAACTGGCTCGAAGCTCTGTGTGTGGATTGTCCAACTCAGAGTAAACTGGATCGAAGCTCTGTGTGTGGATTGTCCAACTCAGAGTAAACTGGCTGGAAGCTCTGTGTGTTGATTGTCCAACTCAGAGTAAACTGGCTAGAAGCTCTGTGTGTTGATTGTCCAACTCATGTAAACTGGCTGGAAGCTCTATGTGTGGATTGACCAACTCAGAGTAAACTGGCTGGAAGCTCTGTGTGTGGATTGTCCAACTCAGAGTAAACTGGCTGGAAGCACTGTGTGTGGATTGTCCAACTCAGAGTAAACTGGCTTGAAGCTCTGTGTGTGGATTGTCCAACTGAGAGTAAACTGGCTCGAAGCTTTGTGTGTGGATTGTCCGACTCAGAGTATACTGGCTCGAAGCTCTGTGAGTGGATTGTCCAACTCAGAGTAAACTGGCTCGAAGCTCTGTGTGTGTATTGTCCAACTCAGAGTAAACTGTCTCGAAGCTCTGTGTGTGGATTGTCCATCTCAGAGAAACTGACTCGAAACTCTGTGTGTGGATTGTCCAACTCAGAGTAAATCGTCTCGAAGCTCTGTGTGTGGATTGTCCATCTCAGAGAAACTGACTCGAAACTCTGTGTGTGGATTGTCCAACTCAGAGTAAACTGTCTCGAAGCTCTGTGTGTGGATTATCCAACTCAGAGTAAACTGGCTCGAATCTCTGTGTGTGGATTGTCCAACTCAGAGTAAACTGGCTCGAAGCTCTGTGTGTGGATTGTCCAACTCAGAGTAAACTGGTTCGAAACTCTGCGTGTGGATTGTCCAACTCACAGTAAACTGGCTCGAAGCTATGTGTGTGGATTGTCCAACTCAGAGTAAACTGGATCTAAGCTCT
This sequence comes from Hemitrygon akajei, assembly GCF_048418815.1. Lineage (NCBI taxonomy): Eukaryota > Metazoa > Chordata > Chondrichthyes > Myliobatiformes > Dasyatidae > Hemitrygon > Hemitrygon akajei. Next base: position 4,860,936 of record NC_133145.1, on the reverse strand, counting down.
GTGTGTGGATTGTCCAACTCAGAGTAAACTGGCTCGAAGCTCTGTGTGTGGATTGTCCAACTGAGATTAAACTGTCTCGAAGCTCTGTGTGTGGATTGTCCAACTCAGAGTAAACTGGCTGGAAGCTCTGTGTGTGGACTGTCCAACTCAGAGTAAACTGGTTCGAAGCTCTGTGTGTGGATTGTCAAACTCAGAGTAAACTGGCTGGAAGCTCTGTGTGTGGATTGTCCAACTCAGAGTAAACTGGCTGGAAGCTCTGTGTGTGGATTGTCCAACTCAGAGTAAACTGGCTCGAAGCTCTGTGTGTGGATTGTCCAACTGAGAGTAAACTGGCTGGAAGCTCTGTGTGTTGATTGTCCAACTCAGAGTAAACTGGCTTGAAGCTCTGTGTGTGGATTGTCCAACTCAGAGTAAACTGGCTCGAAGCTCTGTGTGTGGATTCTCCAACTCAGAGTAAACTGGCTGGAAGCTCTGTGTGTTGATTGTCCAACTCAGAGTAAACTGGCTGGAAGCTCTGTGTGTTGATTGGCCAACTCAGAGTAAACTGGCTCGAAGCTCTGTGTGTGGATTGTCCAACTCAGAGTAAACTGTCTCGAAGCTCTGTGTGTGGATTGTCCAACTCAGAGTAAACTGGCTCGAAGCTCTGTGTGTGGATTGTCCAATTCAGAGTAAACTGGCTGGAAGCTCTGTGTGTGGATTGTCCAACTCAGAGTAAACTGGTTCGAAGCTCTGTGTGTGGATTGTCCAACTCAGAGTAAACTGGCTGGAAGCTCTGTGTGTTGATTGTCCAACTTAGTGCAAACTGGCTGGAAGCTCTGTGTGTTGATTGTCCAACTCAGAGTAAACTGGCTGGAAGCTCTGTGTGTGGATTGTCCAACTCAGAGTAAACTGGCTGGAAGCACTGTGTGTGGATTGTCCAACTCAGAGTAAACTGGCCTGAAGCTCTGTGTGTGGATTGTCCAACTCAGAGTAAACTGTCTCGAAGCTCTGTGTGTGGATTGTCCAACTCAGAGTAAACTGGCTCGAAGCTCTGTGTGTGGATTGTCCAATTCAGAGTAAACTGGCTGGAAGCTCTGTGTGTGGATTGTCCAACTCAGAGTAAACTGGTTCGAAGCTCTGTGTGTGGATTGTCCATCTCAGAGAAACTGACTCGAAACTCTGTGTGTGGATTGTCCAACTCAGAGTAAAATGTCTCGAAGCTCTGTGTGTGGATTATCCAACTCAGAGTAAACTGGCTCGAATCTCTGTGTGTGGATTGTCCAACTCAGAGTAAACTGGCTCGAAGCTGTGTGTGGATTGTCCAACTCAGAGTAACTGTCTCGAAGCTCTGTGTGTGGATTGTCCATCTCAGAGAAACTGGCTCGTATCTCTGTGTGTGGATTGTCCAACTCAGAGTAAACTGTCTCGAAGCTCTGTGTGTGGATTGTCCAACTCATAGTAAACTGGCTCGAAACTCTGCGTGTGGATTGTCCAACTCACAGTAAACTGGCTCGAAGCTCTGTGTGAGGATTGTCCAACTCAGAGTAAACTGGCTCGAAGCTCTGTGTGTGGATTGTCCAATTCAGAGTAAACTGGCTGGAAGCTCTGTGTGTGGATTGTCCAACTCAGAGTAAACTGGTTCGAAGCTCTGTGTGTGGATTGTCCAACTCAGAGTAAACTGGCTGGAAGCTCTGTGTGTTGATTGTCCAACTTAGAGTAAACTGGCTGGAAGCTCTGTGTGTTGATTGTCCAACTCAGAGTAAACTGGCTGGAAGCTCTGTGTGTGGATTGTCCAACTCAGAGTAAACTGGCTGGAATCTCTGTGTGTGGATTGTCCAACTCAGAGTAAACTGGCTGGAAGCTCTGTGTGTGGATTGTCCAACTCAGAGTAAACTGGCTCGAAACTCTGCGTGTGGATTGTCCAACTCACAGTAAACTGGCTCGAAGCTCTGTGTCTGGATTGTCCAACTCAGAGTAAACTGGATCGAAGCTCTGTGTGTGGATTGTCCAACTCAGAGTAAACTGGCTGGAAGCTCTGTGTGTTGATTGTCCAACTCATAGTAAACTGGCTAGAAGCTCTGTGTGTTGATTGTCCAACTCATGTAAACTGGCTGGAAGCTCTGTGTGTGGATTGTCCAACTCAGAGTAAACTGGCTGGAAGCTCTGTGTGTGGATTGTCCAACTCAGAGTAAACTGGCTGGAAGCTCTGTGTGTGGATTGTCCAACTCAGAGTAAACTGGCTTGAAGCTCTGTGTGTGGATTGTCCAACTGAGAGTAAACTGGCTCGAAGCTTTGTGTGTGGATTGTCCGACTCAGAGTATACTGGCTCGAGGCTCTGTGAGTGGATTGTCCAACTCAGAGTAAACTGGCTCGAAGCTCTGTGTGTGTATTGTCTAACTCAGAGTAAACTGTCTCGAAGCTCTGTGTGTGGATTGTCCATCTCAGAGAAACTGACTCGAAACTCTGTGTGTGGATTGTCCAACTCAGAGTAAATCGTCTCGAAGCTCTGTGTGTGGATTGTCCATCTCAGAGAAACTGACTCGAAACTCTGTGTGTGGATTGTCCAACTCAGAGTAAACTGTCTCGAAGCTCTGTGTGTGGATTGTCCAACTCAGAGTAAACTGGCTCGAAGATCTGTGTGTGGATTGTCCAACTCAGAGTAAACTGGCTCGAAACTCTGCGTGTGGATTGTCCAACTCACAGTAAACTGGCTCGAAGCTATGTGTGTGGATTGTCCAACTCAGAGTAAACTGGATCTAAGCTCTGTGTGTGGATTGTCCAACTCAGAGTAAACTGGCTCGAAGCTCTGTGTGTGGATTGTCCAACTGAGATTAAACTGTCTCAAAGCTCTGTGTGTGGATTGTCCAACTCAGAGTAAACTGGCTGGAAGCTCTGTGTGTGGACTGTCCAACTCAGAGTAAACTGGTTCGAAGCTCTGTGTGTGGATTGTCAAACTCAGAGTAAACTGGCTGGAAGCTCTGTGTGTGGATTGTCCAACTCAGAGTAAACTGGCTGGAAGCTCTGTGTGTGGATTGTCCAACTCAGAGTAAACTGGCTCGAAGCTCTGTGTGTGGATTGTCCAACTGAGAGTAAACTGGCTCGAAGCTTTGTGTGTGGATTGTCCGACTCAGAGTAAACTGGCTCGAAGCTCTGTGAGTGGATTGTCCAACTCAGAGTAAACTGGCTCGAAGCTCTGTGTGTGGATTGTCCAACTCAGAGTAAACTGTCTCGAAGCTCTGTGTGTGGATTGTCCATCTCAGAGAAACTGACTCGAAACTCTGCGTGTGGATTGTCGAACTCAGAGTAAACTGTCTCGAAGCTCTGTGTGTGGATTGTCCATCTCAGAGAAACTGACTCGAAACTCTGTGTGTGGATTGTCCAACTCAGAGTAAAATGTCTCGAAGCTCTGTGTGTGGATTATCCAACTCAGAGTAAACTGGCTCGAATCTCTGTGTGTGGATTGTCCAACTCAGAGTAAACTGGCTCGAAGCTGTGTGTGGATTGTCCAACTCAGAGTAACTGTCTCGAAGCTCTGTGTGTGGATTGTCCATCTCAGAGAAACTGGCTCGTATCTCTGTGTGTGGATTGTCCAACTCAGAGTAAACTGTCTCGAAGCTCTGTGTGTGGATTGTCCAACTCATAGTAAACTGGCTCGAAACTCTGCGTGTGGATTGTCCAACTCACAGTAAACTGGCTCGAAGCTCTGTGTGAGGATTGTCCAACTCAGAGTAAACTGGCTCGAAGCTCTGTGTGTGGATTGTCCAATTCAGAGTAAACTGGCTGGAAGCTCTGTGTGTGGATTGTCCAACTCAGAGTAAACTGGTTCGAAGCTCTGTGTGTGGATTGTCCAACTCAGAGTAAACTGGCTGGAAGCTCTGTGTGTTGATTGTCCAACTTAGAGTAAACTGGCTGGAAGCTCTGTGTGTTGATTGTCCAACTCAGAGTAAACTGGCTGGAAGCTCTGTGTGTGGATTGTCCAACTCAGAGTAAACTGGCTGGAATCTCTGTGTGTGGATTGTCCAACTCAGAGTAAACTGGCTCGAAGCTCTGTGTGTGGATTGTCCAACTCAGAGTAAACTGGCTCGAAACTCTGCGTGTGGATTGTCCAACTCACAGTAAACTGGCTCCTAGCTCTGTTTGTGGATTGTCCAACTCAGAGTAAACTGGATCGAAGCTCTGTGTGTGGATTGTCCAACTCAGAGTAAACTGGCTGGAAGCTCTGTGTGTTGATTGTCCAACTCATAGTAAACTGGCTAGAAGCTCTGTGTGTTGATTGTCCAACTCATGTAAACTGGCTGGAAGCTCTGTGTGTGGATTGTCCAACTCAGAGTAAACTGGCTGGAAGCTCTGTGTGTGGATTGTCCAACTCAGAGTAAACTGGCTGGAAGCTCTGTGTGTGGATTGTCCAACTCAGAGTAAACTGGCTTGAAGCTCTGTGTGTGGATTGTCCAACTGAGAGTAAACTGGCTCGAAGCTTTGTGTGTGGATTGTCCGACTCAGAGTATACTGGCTCGAGGCTCTGTGAGTGGATTGTCCAACTCAGAGTAAACTGGCTCGAAGCTCTGTGTGTGTATTGTCCAACTCAGAGTAAACTGTCTCGAAGCTCTGTGTGTGGATTGTCCATCTCAGAGAAACTGACTCGAAACTCTGTGTGTGGATTGTCCAACTCAGAGTAAATCGTCTCGAAGCTCTGTGTGTGGATTGTCCATCTCAGAGAAACTGACTCGAAACTCTGTGTGTGGATTGTCCAACTCAGAGTAAACTGTCTCGAAGCTCTGTGTGTGGATTGTCCAACTCAGAGTAAACTGGCTCGAAGCTCTGTGTGTGGATTGTCCAACTCATAGTAAACTGGCTCGAAGCTCTGTGTCTGGATTGCCCAACTCAGAGTAAACTGGCTCGAAGCTCTGTGTGTGTATTGTCCAACTCAGAGTAAACTGTCTCGAAGCTCTGTGTGTGGATTGTCCATCTCAGAGAAACTGACTCGAAACTCTGTGTGTGGATTGTCCAACTCAGCGTAAACTGGCTTGAAGCTCTGTGTGTGGATTGTCCAACTCAGAGTAAACTGGCTGGAAGCTCTGTGTGTTGATTGTCCAACTCAGAGTAAACTGGCTTGAAGCTCTGTGTGTGGATTGTCCAACTCAGAGTAAACTGGCTCGAAGCTCTGTGTGTGGATTCTCCAACTCAGAGTAAACAGGCTGGAAGCTCTGTGTGTTGATTGTCCAACTCAGAGTAAACTGGCTGGAAGCTCTGTGTGTTGATTGGCCAACTCAGAGTAAACTGGCTCGAAGCTCTGTGTGTGGATTGTCCAACTCAGAGTAAACTGTCTCGAAGCTCTGTGTGTGGATTGTCCAACTCAGAGTAAACTGGCTCGAAGCTCTGTGTGTGGATTGTCCAATTCAGAGTAAACTGGCTGGAAGCTCTGTGTGTGGATTGTCCAACTCAGAGTAAACTGGTTCGAAGCTCTGTGTGTGGATTGTCCAACTCAGAGTAAACTAGCTGGAAGCTCTGTGTGTTGATTGTCCAACTTAGTGCAAACTGGCTGGAAGCTCTGTGTGTTGATTGTCCAACTCAGAGTAAACTGGCTGGAAGCTCTGTGTGTGGATTGTCCAACTCAGAGTAAACTGGCTGGAAGCACTGTGTGTGGATTGTCCAACTCAGAGTAAACTGGCTCGAAGCTCTGTGTGTGGATTGTCCAACTCAGAGTAAACTGTCTCGAAGCTCTGTGTGTGGATTGTCCAACTCAGAGTAAACTGGCTCGAAGCTCTGTGTGTGGATTGTCCAATTCAGAGTAAACTGGCTGGAAGCTCTGTGTGTGGATTGTCCAACTCAGAGTAAACTGGTTCGAAGCTCTGTGTGTGGATTGTCCAACTCAGAGTAAACTGGCTGGAAGCTCAGTGTGTTGATTGTCCAACTTAGTGCAAACTGGCTGGAAGCTCTCTGTGTTGATTGTCCAACTCAGAGTAAACTGGCTGGAAGCTCTGTGTGTGGATTGTCCAACTCAGAGTAAACTGGCTGGAAGCTCTGTGTGTGGATTGTCCAACTCAGAGTAAACTGGCTGGAAGCTCTGTGTGTGGATTGTCCAACTCAGAGTAAACTGGCTTGAAGCTCTGTGTGTGGATTGTCCAACTGAGAGTAAACTGGCTCGAAGCTTTGTGTGTGGATTGTCCGACTCAGAGTATACTGGCTCGAAGCTCTGTGAGTGGATTGTCCAACTCAGAGTAAACTGGCTCGAAGCTCTGTGTGTGGATTGTCCAACTCAGAGTAAACTGTCTCGAAGCTCAGTGTGTGGATTGTCCATCTCAGAGAAACTGACTCGAAACTCTGTGTGTGGATTGTCCAACTCAGAGTAAACTGTCTCGAAGCTCTGTGTGTGGATTGTCCATCTCAGAGAAACTGGCTCGAAGCTCTGTGTGTGGATTGTCCAACTCAGAGTAAACTGTCTCGAAGCTCTGTGTGTGGATTGTCCAACTCAGAGTAAACTGGCTCGAAGCTCTGTGTGTGGATTGTCCAATTCAGAGTAAACTGGCTGGAAGCTCTGTGTGTGGATTGTCCAACTCAGAGTAAACTGGTTCGAAGCTCTGTGTGTGGATTGTCCAACTCAGAGTAAACTGGCTGGAAGCTCTGTGTGTTGATTGTCCAACTTAGTGCAAACTGGCTGGAAGCTCTGTGTGTTGATTGTCCAACTCAGAGTAAACTGGCTGGAAGCTCTGTGTGTGGATTGTCCAACTCAGAGTAAACTGGCTGGAAGCTCTGTGTGTGGATTGTCCAACTCAGAGTAAACTGGCTGGAAGCTCTGTGTGTGGATTGTCCAACTCAGAGTAAACTGGCTTGAAGCTCTGTGTGTGGATTGTCCAACTGAGAGTAAACTGGCTCGAAGCTTTGTGTGTGGATTGTCCGACTCAGAGTATACTGGCTCGAAGCTCTGTGAGTGGATTGTCCAACTCAGAGTAAACTGGCTCGAAGCTCTGTGTGTGGATTGTCCAACTCAGAGTAAACTGTCTCGAAGCTCAGTGTGTGGATTGTCCATCTCAGAGAAACTGACTCGAAACTCTGTGTGTGGATTGTCCAACTCAGAGTAAACTGTCTCGAAGCTCTGTGTGTGGATTGTCCATCTCAGAGAAACTGACTCGAAACTCTGTGTGTGGATTGTCCAACTCAGAGTAAACGGTCTCGAAGCTCTGTGTGTGGATTGTCCAACTCAGAGTAAACTGGCTCGAATCTCTGCGTGTGGATTGTCCAACTCAGAGTAAACTGGCTCGAAGCTCTGTGTGTGGATTGTCCAACTCAGAGGAAACTGGCTCGAAACTCTGCGTGTGGATTGTCCAACTCACAGTAAACTGGCTCGAAGCTCTGTGTGTGGATTGTCCAACTCAGAGTAAACTGGATCGAAGCTCTGTGTGTGGATTGTCCAACTCAGAGTAAACTGGCTGGAAGCTCTGTGTGTTGATTGTCCAACTCAGAGTAAACTGGCTAGAAGCTCTGTGTGTTGATTGTCCAACTCATGTAAACTGGCTGGAAGCTCTATGTGTGGATTGACCAACTCAGAGTAAACTGGCTGGAAGCTCTGTGTGTGGATTGTCCAACTCAGAGTAAACTGGCTGGAAGCACTGTGTGTGGATTGTCCAACTCAGAGTAAACTGGCTTGAAGCTCTGTGTGTGGATTGTCCAACTGAGAGTAAACTGGCTCGAAGCTTTGTGTGTGGATTGTCCGACTCAGAGTATACTGGCTCGAAGCTCTGTGAGTGGATTGTCCAACTCAGAGTAAACTGGCTCGAAGCTCTGTGTGTGTATTGTCCAACTCAGAGTAAACTGTCTCGAAGCTCTGTGTGTGGATTGTCCATCTCAGAGAAACTGACTCGAAACTCTGTGTGTGGATTGTCCAACTCAGAGTAAATCGTCTCGAAGCTCTGTGTGTGGATTGTCCATCTCAGAGAAACTGACTCGAAACTCTGTGTGTGGATTGTCCAACTCAGAGTAAACTGTCTCGAAGCTCTGTGTGTGGATTATCCAACTCAGAGTAAACTGGCTCGAATCTCTGTGTGTGGATTGTCCAACTCAGAGTAAACTGGCTCGAAGCTCTGTGTGTGGATTGTCCAACTCAGAGTAAACTGGCTCGAAACTCTGCGTGTGGATTGTCCAACTCACAGTAAACTGGCTCGAAGCTATGTGTGTGGATTGTCCAACTCAGAGTAAACTGGATCTAAGCTCTGTGTGTGGATTGTCCAACTCAGAGTAAACTGGCTCGAAGCTCTGTGTGTGGATTGTCCAACTGAGATTAAACTGTCTCGAAGCTCTGTGTGTGGATTGTCCAACTCAGAGTAAACTGGCTGGAAGCTCTGTGTGTGGACTGTCCAACTCAGAGTAAACTGGTTCGAAGCTCTGTGTGTGGATTGTCAAACTCAGAGTAAACTGGCTGGAAGCTCTGTGTGTGGATTGTCCAACTCAGAGTAAACTGGCTGGAAGCTCTGTGTGTGGATTGTCCAACTCAGAGTAAACTGGCTCGAAGCTCTGTGTGTGGATTGTCCAACTGAGAGTAAACTGGCTGGAAGCTCTGTGTGTTGATTGTCCAACTCAGAGTAAACTGGCTTGAAGCTCTGTGTGTGGATTGTCCAACTCAGAGTAAACTGGCTCGAAGCTCTGTGTGTGGATTCTCCAACTCAGAGTAAACTGGCTGGAAGCTCTGTGTGTTGATTGTCCAACTCAGAGTAAACTGGCTGGAAGCTCTGTGTGTTGATTGGCCAACTCAGAGTAAACTGGCTCGAAGCTCTGTGTGTGGATTGTCCAACTCAGAGTAAACTGTCTCGAAGCTCTGTGTGTGGATTGTCCAACTCAGAGTAAACTGGCTCGAAGCTCTGTGTGTGGATTGTCCAATTCAGAGTAAACTGGCTGGAAGCTCTGTGTGTGGATTGTCCAACTCAGAGTAAACTGGTTCGAAGCTCTGTGTGTGGATTGTCCAACTCAGAGTAAACTGGCTGGAAGCTCTGTGTGTTGATTGTCCAACTTAGTGCAAACTGGCTGGAAGCTCTGTGTGTTGATTGTCCAACTCAGAGTAAACTGGCTGGAAGCTCTGTGTGTGGATTGTCCAACTCAGAGTAAACTGGCTGGAAGCACTGTGTGTGGATTGTCCAACTCAGAGTAAACTGGCTCGAAGCTCTGTGTGTGGATTGTCCAACTCAGAGTAAACTGTCTCGAAGCTCTGTGTGTGGATTGTCCAACTCAGAGTAAACTGGCTCGAAGCTCTGTGTGTGGATTGTCCAATTCAGAGTAAACTGGCTGGAAGCTCTGTGTGTGGATTGTCCAACTCAGAGTAAACTGGTTCGAAGCTCTGTGTGTGGATTGTCCATCTCAGAGAAACTGACTCGAAACTCTGTGTGTGGATTGTCCAACTCAGAGTAAAATGTCTCGAAGCTCTGTGTGTGGATTATCCAACTCAGAGTAAACTGGCTCGAATCTCTGTGTGTGGATTGTCCAACTCAGAGTAAACTGGCTCGAAGCTGTGTGTGGATTGTCCAACTCAGAGTAACTGTCTCGAAGCTCTGTGTGTGGATTGTCCATCTCAGAGAAACTGGCTCGTATCTCTGTGTGTGGATTGTCCAACTCAGAGTAAACTGTCTCGAAGCTCTGTGTGTGGATTGTCCAACTCATAGTAAACTGGCTCGAAACTCTGCGTGTGGATTGTCCAACTCACAGTAAACTGGCTCGAAGCTCTGTGTGAGGATTGTCCAACTCAGAGTAAACTGGCTCGAAGCTCTGTGTGTGGATTGTCCAATTCAGAGTAAACTGGCTGGAAGCTCTGTGTGTGGATTGTCCAACTCAGAGTAAACTGGTTCGAAGCTCTGTGTGTGGATTGTCCAACTCAGAGTAAACTGGCTGGAAGCTCTGTGTGTTGATTGTCCAACTTAGAGTAAACTGGCTGGAAGCTCTGTGTGTTGATTGTCCAACTCAGAGTAAACTGGCTGGAAGCTCTGTGTGTGGATTGTCCAACTCAGAGTAAACTGGCTGGAATCTCTGTGTGTGGATTGTCCAACTCAGAGTAAACTGGCTCGAAGCTCTGTGTGTGGATTGTCCAACTCAGAGTAAACTGGCTCGAAACTCTGCGTGTGGATTGTCCAACTCACAGTAAACTGGCTCGAAGCTCTGTGTCTGGATTGTCCAACTCAGAGTAAACTGGATCGAAGCTCTGTGTGTGGATTGTCCAACTCAGAGTAAACTGGCTGGAAGCTCTGTGTGTTGATTGTCCAACTCATAGTAAACTGGCTAGAAGCTCTGTGTGTTGATTGTCCAACTCATGTAAACTGGCTGGAAGCTCTGTGTGTGGATTGTCCAACTCAGAGTAAACTGGCTGGAAGCTCTGTGTGTGGATTGTCCAACTCAGAGTAAACTGGCTGGAAGCTCTGTGTGTGGATTGTCCAACTCAGAGTAAACTGGCTTGAAGCTCTGTGTGTGGATTGTCCAACTGAGAGTAAACTGGCTCGAAGCTTTGTGTGTGGATTGTCCGACTCAGAGTATACTGGCTCGAGGCTCTGTGAGTGGATTGTCCAACTCAGAGTAAACTGGCTCGAAGCTCTGTGTGTGTATTGTCCAACTCAGAGTAAACTGTCTCGAAGCTCTGTGTGTGGATTGTCCATCTCAGAGAAACTGACTCGAAACTCTGTGTGTGGATTGTCCAACTCAGAGTAAATCGTCTCGAAGCTCTGTGTGTGGATTGTCCATCTCAGAGAAACTGACTCGAAACTCTGTGTGTGGATTGTCCAACTCAGAGTAAACTGTCTCGAAGCTCTGTGTGTGGATTGTCCAACTCAGAGTAAACTGGCTCGAAGCTCTGTGTGTGGATTGTCCAACTCAGAGTAAACTGGCTCGAAACTCTGCGTGTGGATTGTCCAACTCACAGTAAACTGGCTCGAAGCTATGTGTGTGGATTGTCCAACTCAGAGTAAACTGGATCTAAGCTCTGTGTGTGGATTGTCCAACTCAGAGTAAACTGGCTCGAAGCTCTGTGTGTGGATTGTCCAACTGAGATTAAACTGTCTCGAAGCTCTGTGTGTGGATTGTCCAACTCAGAGTAAACTGGCTGGAAGCTCTGTGTGTGGACTGTCCAACTCAGAGTAAACTGGTTCGAAGCTCTGTGTGTGGATTGTCAAACTCAGAGTAAACTGGCTGGAAGCTCTGTGTGTGGATTGTCCAACTCAGAGTAAACTGGCTGGAAGCTCTGTGTGTGGATTGTCCAACTCAGAGTAAACTGGCTCGAAGCTCTGTGTGTGGATTGTCCAACTGAGAGTAAACTGGCTCGAAGCTTTGTGTGTGGATTGTCCGACTCAGAGTAAACTGGCTCGAAGCTCTGTGAGTGGATTGTCCAACTCAGAGTAAACTGGCTCGAAGCTCTGTGTGTGGATTGTCCAACTCAGAGTAAACTGTCTCGAAGCTCTGTGTGTGGATTGTCCATCTCAGAGAAACTGACTCGAAACTCTGCGTGTGGATTGTCGAACTCAGAGTAAACTGTCTCGAAGCTCTGTGTGTGGATTGTCCATCTCAGAGAAACTGACTCGAAACTCTGTGTGTGGATTGTCCAACTCAGAGTAAAATGTCTCGAAGCTCTGTGTGTGGATTATCCAACTCAGAGTAAACTGGCTCGAATCTCTGTGTGTGGATTGTCCAACTCAGAGTAAACTGGCTCGAAGCTGTGTGTGGATTGTCCAACTCAGAGTAACTGTCTCGAAGCTCTGTGTGTGGATTGTCCATCTCAGAGAAACTGGCTCGTATCTCTGTGTGTGGATTGTCCAACTCAGAGTAAACTGTCTCGAAGCTCTGTGTGTGGATTGTCCAACTCATAGTAAACTGGCTCGAAACTCTGCGTGTGGATTGTCCAACTCACAGTAAACTGGCTCGAAGCTCTGTGTGAGGATTGTCCAACTCAGAGTAAACTGGCTCGAAGCTCTGTGTGTGGATTGTCCAATTCAGAGTAAACTGGCTGGAAGCTCTGTGTGTGGATTGTCCAACTCAGAGTAAACTGGTTCGAAGCTCTGTGTGTGGATTGTCCAACTCAGAGTAAACTGGCTGGAAGCTCTGTGTGTTGATTGTCCAACTTAGAGTAAACTGGCTGGAAGCTCTGTGTGTTGATTGTCCAACTCAGAGTAAACTGGCTGGAAGCTCTGTGTGTGGATTGTCCAACTCAGAGTAAACTGGCTGGAATCTCTGTGTGTGGATTGTCCAACTCAGAGTAAACTGGCTCGAAGCTCTGTGTGTGGATTGTCCAACTCAGAGTAAACTGGCTCGAAACTCTGCGTGTGGATTGTCCAACTCACAGTAAACTGGCTCGAAGCTCTGTGTGTGGATTGTCCAACTCAGAGTAAACTGGATCGAAGCTCTGTGTGTGGATTGTCCAACTCAGAGTAAACTGCCTGGAAGCTCTGTGTGTTGATTGTCCAACTCATAGTAAACTGGCTAGAAGCTCTGTGTGTTGATTGTCCAACTCATGTAAACTGGCTGGAAGCTCTGTGTGTGGATTGTCCAACTCAGAGTAAACTGGCTGGAAGCTCTGTGTGTGGATTGTCCAACTCAGAGTAAACTGGCTGGAAGCTCTGTGTGTGGATTGTCCAACTCAGAGTAAACTGGCTTGAAGCTCTGTGTGTGGATTGTCCAACTGAGAGTAAACTGGCTCGAAGCTTTGTGTGTGGATTGTCCGACTCAGAGTATACTGGCTCGAGGCTCTGTGAGTGGATTGTCCAACTCAGAGTAAACTGGCTCGAAGCTCTGTGTGTGTATTGTCCAACTCAGAGTAAACTGTCTCGAAGCTCTGTGTGTGGATTGTCCATCTCAGAGAAACTGACTCGAAACTCTGTGTGTGGATTGTCCAACTCAGAGTAAATCGTCTCGAAGCTCTGTGTGTGGATTGTCCATCTCAGAGAAACTGACTCGAAACTCTGTGTGTGGATTGTCCAACTCAGAGTAAACTGTCTCGAAGCTCTGTGTGTGGATTGTCCAACTCAGAGTAAACTGGCTCGAAGCTCTGTGTGTGGATTGTCCAACTCATAGTAAACTGGCTCGAAGCTCTGTGTCTGGATTGCCCAACTCAGAGTAAACTGGCTCGAAGCTCTGTGTGTGTATTGTCCAACTCAGAGTAAACTGTCTCGAAGCTCTGTGTGTGGATTGTCCATCTCAGAGAAACTGACTCGAAACTCTGTGTGTGGATTGTCCAACTCAGCGTAAACTGGCTTGAAGCTCTGTGTGTGGATTGTCCAACTCAGAGTAAACTGGCTGGAAGCTCTGTGTGTTGATTGTCCAACTCAGAGTAAACTGGCTTGAAGCTCTGTGTGTGGATTGTCCAACTCAGAGTAAACTGGCTCGAAGCTCTGTGTGTGGATTCTCCAACTCAGAGTAAACTGGCTGGAAGCTCTGTGTGTTGATTGTCCAACTCAGAGTAAACTGGCTGGAAGCTCTGTGTGTTGATTGGCCAACTCAGAGTAAACTGGCTCGAAGCTCTGTGTGTGGATTGTCCAACTCAGAGTAAACTGTCTCGAAGCTCTGTGTGTGGATTGTCCAACTCAGAGTAAACTGGCTCGAAGCTCTGTGTGTGGATTGTCCAATTCAGAGTAAACTGGCTGGAAGCTCTGTGTGTGGATTGTCCAACTCAGAGTAAACTGGTTCGAAGCTCTGTGTGTGGATTGTCCAACTCAGAGTAAACTGGCTGGAAGCTCTGTGTGTTGATTGTCCAACTTAGTGCAAACTGGCTGGAAGCTCTGTGTGTTGATTGTCCAACTCAGAGTAAACTGGCTGGAAGCTCTGTGTGTGGATTGTCCAACTCAGAGTAAACTGGCTGGAAGCACTGTGTGTGGATTGTCCAACTCAGAGTAAACTGGCTCGAAGCTCTGTGTGTGGATTGTCCAACTCAGAGTAAACTGTCTCGAAGCTCTGTGTGTGGATTGTCCAACTCAGAGTAAACTGGCTCGAAGCTCTGTGTGTGGATTGTCCAATTCAGAGTAAACTGGCTGGAAGCTCTGTGTGTGGATTGTCCAACTCAGAGTAAACTGGTTCGAAGCTCTGTGTGTGGATTGTCCAACTCAGAGTAAACTGGCTGGAAGCTCTGTGTGTTGATTGTCCAACTTAGTGCAAACTGGCTGGAAGCTCTGTGTGTTGATTGTCCAACTCAGAGTAAACTGGCTGGAAGCTCTGTGTGTGGATTGTCCAACTCAGAGTAAACTGGCTGGAAGCTCTGTGTGTGGATTGTCCAACTCAGAGTAAACTGGCTGGAAGCTCTGTGTGTGGATTGTCCAACTCAGAGTAAACTGGCTTGAAGCTCTGTGTGTGGATTGTCCAACTGAGAGTAAACTGGCTCGAAGCTTTGTGTGTGGATTGTCCGACTCAGAGTATACTGGCTCGAAGCTCTGTGAGTGGATTGTCCAACTCAGAGTAAACTGGCTCGAAGCTCTGTGTGTGGATTGTCCAACTCAGAGTAAACTGTCTCGAAGCTCAGTGTGTGGATTGTCCATCTCAGAGAAACTGACTCGAAACTCTGTGTGTGGATTGTCCAACTCAGAGTAAACTGTCTCGAAGCTCTGTGTGTGGATTGTCCATCTCAGAGAAACTGACTCGAAACTCTGTGTGTGGATTGTCCAACTCAGAGTAAACGGTCTCGAAGCTCTGTGTGTGGATTGTCCAACTCAGAGTAAACTGGCTCGAATCTCTGCGTGTGGATTGTCCAACTCAGAGTAAACTGGCTCGAAGCTCTGTGTGTGGATTGTCCAACTCAGAGGAAACTGGCTCGAAACTCTGCGTGTGGATTGTCCAACTCACAGTAAACTGGCTCGAAGCTCTGTGTGTGGATTGTCCAACTCAGAGTAAACTGGATCGAAGCTCTGTGTGTGGATTGTCCAACTCAGAGTAAACTGGCTGGAAGCTCTGTGTGTTGATTGTCCAACTCAGAGTAAACTGGCTAGAAGCTCTGTGTGTTGATTGTCCAACTCATGTAAACTGGCTGGAAGCTCTATGTGTGGATTGACCAACTCAGAGTAAACTGGCTGGAAGCTCTGTGTGTGGATTGTCCAACTCAGAGTAAACTGGCTGGAAGCACTGTGTGTGGATTGTCCAACTCAGAGTAAACTGGCTTGAAGCTCTGTGTGTGGATTGTCCAACTGAGAGTAAACTGGCTCGAAGCTTTGTGTGTGGATTGTCCAACTGAGAGTAAACTGGCTCGAAGCTTTGTGTGTGGATTGTCCGACTCAGAGTAAACTGGCTCGAAGCTCTGTGAGTGGATTGTCCAACTCAGAGTAAACTGGCTCGAAGCTCTGTGTGTGGATTGTCCAACTCAGAGTAAACTGTCTCGAAGCTCTGTGTGTGGATTGTCCATCTCAGAGAAACTGACTCGAAACTCTGCGTGTGGATTGTCGAACTCAGAGTAAACTGTCTCGAAGCTCTGTGTGTGGATTGTCCATCTCAGAGAAACTGACTCGAAACTCTGTGTGTGGATTGTCCAACTCAGAGTAAAATGTCTCGAAGCTCTGTGTGTGGATTATCCAACTCAGAGTAAACTGGCTCGAAGCTTTGTGTGTGGATTGTCCGACTCAGAGTATACTGGCTCGAGGCTCTGTGAGTGGATTGTCCAACTCAGAGTAAACTGGCTCGAAGCTCTGTGTGTGTATTGTCCAACTCAGAGTAAACTGTCTCGAAGCTCTGTGTGTGGATTGTCCATCTCAGAGAAACTGACTCGAAACTCTGTGTGTGGATTGTCCAACTCAGAGTAAATCGTCTCGAAGCTCTGTGTGTGGATTGTCCATCTCAGAGAAACTGACTCGAAACTCTGTGTGTGGATTGTCCAACTCAGAGTAAACTGTCTCGAAGCTCTGTGTGTGGATTGTCCAACTCAGAGTAAACTGGCTCGAAGCTCTGTGTGTGGATTGTCCAACTCATAGTAAACTGGCTCGAAGCTCTGTGTCTGGATTGCCCAACTCAGAGTAAACTGGCTCGAAGCTCTGTGTGTGTATTGTCCAACTCAGAGTAAACTGTCTCGAAGCTCTGTGTGTGGATTGTCCATCTCAGAGAAACTGACTCGAAACTCTGTGTGTGGATTGTCCAACTCAGCGTAAACTGGCTTGAAGCTCTGTGTGTGGATTGTCCAACTCAGAGTAAACTGGCTGGAAGCTCTGTGTGTTGATTGTCCAACTCAGAGTAAACTGGCTTGAAGCTCTGTGTGTGGATTGTCCAACTCAGAGTAAACTGGCTCGAAGCTCTGTGTGTGGATTCTCCAACTCAGAGTAAACTGGCTGGAAGCTCTGTGTGTTGATTGTCCAACTCAGAGTAAACTGGCTGGAAGCTCTGTGTGTTGATTGGCCAACTCAGAGTAAACTGGCTCGAAGCTCTGTGTGTGGATTGTCCAACTCAGAGTAAACTGTCTCGAAGCTCTGTGTGTGGATTGTCCAACTCAGAGTAAACTGGCTCGAAGCTCTGTGTGTGGATTGTCCAATTCAGAGTAAACTGGCTGGAAGCTCTGTGTGTGGATTGTCCAACTCAGAGTAAACTGGTTCGAAGCTCTGTGTGTGGATTGTCCAACTCAGAGTAAACTGGCTGGAAGCTCTGTGTGTTGATTGTCCAACTTAGTGCAAACTGGCTGGAAGCTCTGTGTGTTGATTGTCCAACTCAGAGTAAACTGGCTGGAAGCTCTGTGTGTGGATTGTCCAACTCAGAGTAAACTGGCTGGAAGCACTGTGTGTGGATTGTCCAACTCAGAGTAAACTGGCTCGAAGCTCTGTGTGTGGATTGTCCAACTCAGAGTAAACTGTCTCGAAGCTCTGTGTGTGGATTGTCCAACTCAGAGTAAACTGGCTCGAAGCTCTGTGTGTGGATTGTCCAATTCAGAGTAAACTGGCTGGAAGCTCTGTGTGTGGATTGTCCAACTCAGAGTAAACTGGTTCGAAGCTCTGTGTGTGGATTGTCCAACTCAGAGTAAACTGGCTGGAAGCTCTGTGTGTTGATTGTCCAACTTAGTGCAAACTGGCTGGAAGCTCTGTGTGTTGATTGTCCAACTCAGAGTAAACTGGCTGGAAGCTCTGTGTGTGGATTGTCCAACTCAGAGTAAACTGGCTGGAAGCTCTGTGTGTGGATTGTCCAACTCAGAGTAAACTGGCTGGAAGCTCTGTGTGTGGATTGTCCAACTCAGAGTAAACTGGCTTGAAGCTCTGTGTGTGGATTGTCCAACTGAGAGTAAACTGGCTCGAAGCTTTGTGTGTGGATTGTCCGACTCAGAGTATACTGGCTCGAAGCTCTGTGAGTGGATTGTCCAACTCAGAGTAAACTGGCTCGAAGCTCTGTGTGTGGATTGTCCAACTCAGAGTAAACTGTCTCGAAGCTCAGTGTGTGGATTGTCCATCTCAGAGAAACTGACTCGAAACTCTGTGTGTGGATTGTCCAACTCAGAGTAAACTGTCTCGAAGCTCTGTGTGTGGATTGTCCATCTCAGAGAAACTGACTCGAAACTCTGTGTGTGGATTGTCCAACTCAGAGTAAACGGTCTCGAAGCTCTGTGTGTGGATTGTCCAACTCAGAGTAAACTGGCTCGAATCTCTGCGTGTGGATTGTCCAACTCAGAGTAAACTGGCTCGAAGCTCTGTGTGTGGATTGTCCAACTCAGAGGAAACTGGCTCGAAACTCTGCGTGTGGATTGTCCAACTCACAGTAAACTGGCTCGAAGCTCTGTGTGTGGATTGTCCAACTCAGAGTAAACTGGATCGAAGCTCTGTGTGTGGATTGTCCAACTCAGAGTAAACTGGCTGGAAGCTCTGTGTGTTGATTGTCCAACTCAGAGTAAACTGGCTAGAAGCTCTGTGTGTTGATTGTCCAACTCATGTAAACTGGCTGGAAGCTCTATGTGTGGATTGACCAACTCAGAGTAAACTGGCTGGAAGCTCTGTGTGTGGATTGTCCAACTCAGAGTAAACTGGCTGGAAGCACTGTGTGTGGATTGTCCAACTCAGAGTAAACTGGCTTGAAGCTCTGTGTGTGGATTGTCCAACTGAGAGTAAACTGGCTCGAAGCTTTGTGTGTGGATTGTCCAACTGAGAGTAAACTGGCTCGAAGCTTTGTGTGTGGATTGTCCGACTCAGAGTAAACTGGCTCGAAGCTCTGTGAGTGGATTGTCCAACTCAGAGTAAACTGGCTCGAAGCTCTGTGTGTGGATTGTCCAACTCAGAGTAAACTGTCTCGAAGCTCTGTGTGTGGATTGTCCATCTCAGAGAAACTGACTCGAAACTCTGCGTGTGGATTGTCGAACTCAGAGTAAACTGTCTCGAAGCTCTGTGTGTGGATTGTCCATCTCAGAGAAACTGACTCGAAACTCTGTGTGTGGATTGTCCAACTCAGAGTAAAATGTCTCGAAGCTCTGTGTGTGGATTATCCAACTCAGAGTAAACTGGCTCGAATCTCTGTGTGTGGATTGTCCAACTCAGAGTAAACTGGCTCGAAGCTGTGTGTGGATTGTCCAACTCAGAGTAACTGTCTCGAAGCTCTGTGTGTGGATTGTCCATCTCAGAGAAACTGGCTCGTATCTCTGTGTGTGGATTGTCCAACTCAGAGTAAACTGTCTCGAAGCTCTGTGTGTGGATTGTCCAACTCATAGTAAACTGGCTCGAAACTCTGCGTGTGGATTGTCCAACTCACAGTAAACTGGCTCGAAGCTCTGTGTGAGGATTGTCCAACTCAGAGTAAACTGGCTCGAAGCTCTGTGTGTGGATTGTCCAATTCAGAGTAAACTGGCTGGAAGCTCTGTGTGTGGATTGTCCAACTCAGAGTAAACTGGTTCGAAGCTCTGTGTGTGGATTGTCCAACTCAGAGTAAACTGGCTGGAAGCTCTGTGTGTTGATTGTCCAACTTAGAGTAAACTGGCTGGAAGCTCTGTGTGTTGATTGTCCAACTCAGAGTAAACTGGCTGGAAGCTCTGTGTGTGGATTGTCCAACTCAGAGTAAACTGGCTGGAATCTCTGTGTGTGGATTGTCCAACTCAGAGTAAACTGGCTCGAAGCTCTGTGTGTGGATTGTCCAACTCAGAGTAAACTGGCTCGAAACTCTGCGTGTGGATTGTCCAACTCACAGTAAACTGGCTCGAAGCTCTGTGTGTGGATTGTCCAACTCAGAGTAAACTGGATCGAAGCTCTGTGTGTGGATTGTCCAACTCAGAGTAAACTGGCTGGAAGCTCTGTGTGTTGATTGTCCAACTCATAGTAAACTGGCTAGAAGCTCTGTGTGTTGATTGTCCAACTCATGTAAACTGGCTGGAAGCTCTGTGTGTGGATTGTCCAACTCAGAGTAAACTGGCTGGAAGCTCTGTGTGTGGATTGTCCAACTCAGAGTAAACTGGCTGGAAGCTCTGTGTGTGGATTGTCCAACTCAGAGTAAACTGGCTTGAAGCTCTGTGTGTGGATTGTCCAACTGAGAGTAAACTGGCTCGAAGCTTTGTGTGTGGATTGTCCGACTCAGAGTATACTGGCTCGAGGCTCTGTGAGTGGATTGTCCAACTCAGAGTAAACTGGCTCGAAGCTCTGTGTGTGTATTGTCCAACTCAGAGTAAACTGTCTCGAAGCTCTGTGTGTGGATTGTCCATCTCAGAGAAACTGACTCGAAACTCTGTGTGTGGATTGTCCAACTCAGAGTAAATCGTCTCGAAGCTCTGTGTGTGGATTGTCCATCTCAGAGAAACTGACTCGAAACTCTGTGTGTGGATTGTCCAACTCAGAGTAAACTGTCTCGAAGCTCTGTGTGTGGATTGTCCAACTCAGAGTAAACTGGCTCGAAGCTCTGTGTGTGGATTGTCCAACTCATAGTAAACTGGCTCGAAGCTCTGTGTCTGGATTGCCCAACTCAGAGTAAACTGGCTCGAAGCTCTGTGTGTGTATTGTCCAACTCAGAGTAAACTGTCTCGAAGCTCTGTGTGTGGATTGTCCATCTCAGAGAAACTGACTCGAAACTCTGTGTGTGGATTGTCCAACTCAGCGTAAACTGGCTTGAAGCTCTGTGTGTGGATTGTCCAACTCAGAGTAAACTGGCTGGAAGCTCTGTGTGTTGATTGTCCAACTCAGAGTAAACTGGCTTGAAGCTCTGTGTGTGGATTGTCCAACTCAGAGTAAACTGGCTCGAAGCTCTGTGTGTGGATTCTCCAACTCAGAGTAAACTGGCTGGAAGCTCTGTGTGTTGATTGTCCAACTCAGAGTAAACTGGCTGGAAGCTCTGTGTGTTGATTGGCCAACTCAGAGTAAACTGGCTCGAAGCTCTGTGTGTGGATTGTCCAACTCAGAGTAAACTGTCTCGAAGCTCTGTGTGTGGATTGTCCAACTCAGAGTAAACTGGCTCGAAGCTCTGTGTGTGGATTGTCCAATTCAGAGTAAACTGGCTGGAAGCTCTGTGTGTGGATTGTCCAACTCAGAGTAAACTGGTTCGAAGCTCTGTGTGTGGATTGTCCAACTCAGAGTAAACTGGCTGGAAGCTCTGTGTGTTGATTGTCCAACTTAGTGCAAACTGGCTGGAAGCTCTGTGTGTTGATTGTCCAACTCAGAGTAAACTGGCTGGAAGCTCTGTGTGTGGATTGTCCAACTCAGAGTAAACTGGCTGGAAGCACTGTGTGTGGATTGTCCAACTCAGAGTAAACTGGCTCGAAGCTCTGTGTGTGGATTGTCCAACTCAGAGTAAACTGTCTCGAAGCTCTGTGTGTGGATTGTCCAACTCAGAGTAAACTGGCTCGAAGCTCTGTGTGTGGATTGTCCAATTCAGAGTAAACTGGCTGGAAGCTCTGTGTGTGGATTGTCCAACTCAGAGTAAACTGGTTCGAAGCTCTGTGTGTGGATTGTCCAACTCAGAGTAAACTGGCTGGAAGCTCTGTGTGTTGATTGTCCAACTTAGTGCAAACTGGCTGGAAGCTCTGTGTGTTGATTGTCCAACTCAGAGTAAACTGGCTGGAAGCTCTGTGTGTGGATTGTCCAACTCAGAGTAAACTGGCTGGAAGCTCTGTGTGTGGATTGTCCAACTCAGAGTAAACTGGCTGGAAGCTCTGTGTGTGGATTGTCCAACTCAGAGTAAACTGGCTTGAAGCTCTGTGTGTGGATTGTCCAACTGAGAGTAAACTGGCTCGAAGCTTTGTGTGTGGATTGTCCGACTCAGAGTATACTGGCTCGAAGCTCTGTGAGTGGATTGTCCAACTCAGAGTAAACTGGCTCGAAGCTCTGTGTGTGGATTGTCCAACTCAGAGTAAACTGTCTCGAAGCTCAGTGTGTGGATTGTCCATCTCAGAGAAACTGACTCGAAACTCTGTGTGTGGATTGTCCAACTCAGAGTAAACTGTCTCGAAGCTCTGTGTGTGGATTGTCCATCTCAGAGAAACTGACTCGAAACTCTGTGTGTGGATTGTCCAACTCAGAGTAAACGGTCTCGAAGCTCTGTGTGTGGATTGTCCAACTCAGAGTAAACTGGCTCGAATCTCTGCGTGTGGATTGTCCAACTCAGAGTAAACTGGCTCGAAGCTCTGTGTGTGGATTGTCCAACTCAGAGGAAACTGGCTCGAAACTCTGCGTGTGGATTGTCCAACTCACAGTAAACTGGCTCGAAGCTCTGTGTGTGGATTGTCCAACTCAGAGTAAACTGGATCGAAGCTCTGTGTGTGGATTGTCCAACTCAGAGTAAACTGGCTGGAAGCTCTGTGTGTTGATTGTCCAACTCAGAGTAAACTGGCTAGAAGCTCTGTGTGTTGATTGTCCAACTCATGTAAACTGGCTGGAAGCTCTATGTGTGGATTGACCAACTCAGAGTAAACTGGCTGGAAGCTCTGTGTGTGGATTGTCCAACTCAGAGTAAACTGGCTGGAAGCACTGTGTGTGGATTGTCCAACTCAGAGTAAACTGGCTTGAAGCTCTGTGTGTGGATTGTCCAACTGAGAGTAAACTGGCTCGAAGCTTTGTGTGTGGATTGTCCGACTCAGAGTATACTGGCTCGAAGCTCTGTGAGTGGATTGTCCAACTCAGAGTAAACTGGCTCGAAGCTCTGTGTGTGTATTGTCCAACTCAGAGTAAACTGTCTCGAAGCTCTGTGTGTGGATTGTCCATCTCAGAGAAACTGACTCGAAACTCTGTGTGTGGATTGTCCAACTCAGAGTAAATCGTCTCGAAGCTCTGTGTGTGGATTGTCCATCTCAGAGAAACTGACTCGAAACTCTGTGTGTGGATTGTCCAACTCAGAGTAAACTGTCTCGAAGCTCTGTGTGTGGATTATCCAACTCAGAGTAAACTGGCTCGAATCTCTGTGTGTGGATTGTCCAACTCAGAGTAAACTGGCTCGAAGCTCTGTGTGTGGATTGTCCAACTCAGAGTAAACTGGCTCGAAACTCTGCGTGTGGATTGTCCAACTCACAGTAAACTGGCTCGAAGCTATGTGTGTGGATTGTCCAACTCAGAGTAAACTGGATCTAAGCTCTGTGTGTGGATTGTCCAACTCAGAGTAAACTGGCTCGAAGCTCTGTGTGTGGATTGTCCAACTGAGATTAAACTGTCTCGAAGCTCTGTGTGTGGATTGTCCAACTCAGAGTAAACTGGCTGGAAGCTCTGTGTGTGGACTGTCCAACTCAGAGTAAACTGGTTCGAAGCTCTGTGTGTGGATTGTCAAACTCAGAGTAAACTGGCTGGAAGCTCTGTGTGTGGATTGTCCAACTCAGAGTAAACTGGCTGGAAGCTCTGTGTGTGGATTGTCCAACTCAGAGTAAACTGGCTCGAAGCTCTGTGTGTGGATTGTCCAACTGAGAGTAAACTGGCTCGAAGCTTTGTGTGTGGATTGTCCGACTCAGAGTAAACTGGCTCGAAGCTCTGTGAGTGGATTGTCCAACTCAGAGTAAACTGGCTCGAAGCTCTGTGTGTGGATTGTCCAACTCAGAGTAAACTGTCTCGAAGCTCTGTGTGTGGATTGTCCATCTCAGAGAAACTGACTCGAAACTCTGCGTGTGGATTGTCGAACTCAGAGTAAACTGTCTCGAAGCTCTGTGTGTGGATTGTCCATCTCAGAGAAACTGACTCGAAACTCTGTGTGTGGATTGTCCAACTCAGAGTAAAATGTCTCGAAGCTCTGTGTGTGGATTATCCAACTCAGAGTAAACTGGCTCGAATCTCTGTGTGTGGATTGTCCAACTCAGAGTAAACTGGCTCGAAGCTGTGTGTGGATTGTCCAACTCAGAGTAACTGTCTCGAAGCTCTGTGTGTGGATTGTCCATCTCAGAGAAACTGGCTCGTATCTCTGTGTGTGGATTGTCCAACTCAGAGTAAACTGTCTCGAAGCTCTGTGTGTGGATTGTCCAACTCATAGTAAACTGGCTCGAAACTCTGCGTGTGGATTGTCCAACTCACAGTAAACTGGCTCGAAGCTCTGTGTGAGGATTGTCCAACTCAGAGTAAACTGGCTCGAAGCTCTGTGTGTGGATTGTCCAATTCAGAGTAAACTGGCTGGAAGCTCTGTGTGTGGATTGTCCAACTCAGAGTAAACTGGTTCGAAGCTCTGTGTGTGGATTGTCCAACTCAGAGTAAACTGGCTGGAAGCTCTGTGTGTTGATTGTCCAACTTAGAGTAAACTGGCTGGAAGCTCTGTGTGTTGATTGTCCAACTCAGAGTAAACTGGCTGGAAGCTCTGTGTGTGGATTGTCCAACTCAGAGTAAACTGGCTCGAAGCTCTGTGTGTGGATTGTCCAACTCAGAGTAAACTGGCTCGAAACTCTGCGTGTGGATTGTCCAACTCACAGTAAACTGGCTCGAAGCTCTGTGTGTGGATTGTCCAACTCAGAGTAAACTGGATCGAAGCTCTGTGTGTGGATTGTCCAACTCAGAGTAAACTGGCTGGAAGCTCTGTGTGTTGATTGTCCAACTCATAGTAAACTGGCTAGAAGCTCTGTGTGTTGATTGTCCAACTCATGTAAACTGGCTGGAAGCTCTGTGTGTGGATTGTCCAACTCAGAGTAAACTGGCTGGAAGCTCTGTGTGTGGATTGTCCAACTCAGAGTAAACTGGCTGGAAGCTCTGTGTGTGGATTGTCCAACTCAGAGTAAACTGGCTTGAAGCTCTGTGTGTGGATTGTCCAACTGAGAGTAAACTGGCTCGAAGCTTTGTGTGTGGATTGTCCGACTCAGAGTATACTGGCTCGAGGCTCTGTGAGTGGATTGTCCAACTCAGAGTAAACTGGCTCGAAGCTCTGTGTGTGTATTGTCCAACTCAGAGTAAACTGTCTCGAAGCTCTGTGTGTGGATTGTCCATCTCAGAGAAACTGACTCGAAACTCTGTGTGTGGATTGTCCAACTCAGAGTAAATCGTCTCGAAGCTCTGTGTGTGGATTGTCCATCTCAGAGAAACTGACTCGAAACTCTGTGTGTGGATTGTCCAACTCAGAGTAAACTGTCTCGAAGCTCTGTGTGTGGATT
Organism: Hemitrygon akajei; assembly: GCF_048418815.1. NCBI lineage: Eukaryota > Metazoa > Chordata > Chondrichthyes > Myliobatiformes > Dasyatidae > Hemitrygon > Hemitrygon akajei. The sequence goes on along the minus strand of NC_133145.1, from coordinate 4,836,536 downwards.
ATCCAACTCAGAGTAAACTGTCTCATAGCTCTGTGTGTGGATTGTCCAACTCAGAGTAAACTGGCTCGAAACTCTGCGTGTGGATTGTCCAACTCAGAGTAAACTGGCTCAAAGCTCTGTATGTGGATTGTCCAACTGAGAGTAAACTGGCTCGTAGCTCTGTGTGTGGATTGTCAGACTCAGAGTAAAGTGTCTCGAAGCTCTGTGTGTGGATTGTCCATCTCACAGAAACTGACTCGAAACTCTGTGTGTGGATTGTTCAACTCAGAGTAAACTGGCTCGAAGCTCTGTGTGTGGATTGTCCAACTCAGAGAAACTGGCTCGAAACTCTGTGTGTGGATTGTTCAACTCAGAGTAAACTGGCTCGAAGCTCTGTGTGTGGATTGTCCAACTCAGAGAAACTGACTCTAAGCTCTGTGTGTGGATTGTCCAACTCAGTGTAAACTAGCTGGAAACTCTGTGTGTGGATTATCCACCTCAGAGTAAACTGGCTCGAAGCTCTGTGTGTGGATTGTCCAACTCAGAGTAAACTGCCTCGAAACTCTGAGTGTGGATTGTCCAACTCATAGTAAACTGGCTCGACGCTCTGTGTGTGGATTGTCCAACTCAGAGTAAACTGGCTCGAAGCTCTGTGTGTGGATTCTCCAACTCAGATAAACTTTCTCTAAGCTATGTGTGTGGATTGTCCAACTCAGAGGAAACTGGCTCGAAGCTCTGTGTGTGGATTGTCCAACTCAGAGAAACTGGCTCGAAGCTCTGTGTGTGGATTGTTCAACTGAGAGTAAACTGGCTGGAAGATCTGTGTGTGGATTGTCCAACTCCGTGTAAACTAGCTGGAAACTCTGTGTGTGGATTGTCCACCTCAGAGTAAACTGGCTCGAAGCTCTGTGTGTGGATTGTCGAACTCAGAGTAAACTGCCTCGAAACCCTGAGTGTGGATTGTCCAACTCATAGTAAACTGGCTCGACGCTCTGTGTGTGGATTGTGCAACTCATAGTAAACTGGCTTGAAGCTCTCTGTGTGGATTGTCCAACTCAGAGAAACTGGCTCGAAGCTCTGTGTGTGGATTGTTCAACTCAGAGTAAACTGGCTGGAAGCTCTGTGTGTGGATTGTCCAACTCAGAGAAACTGGCTCGAAGCTCTGTGTGTGGATTGTCCAACTCAGAGTAAACTGGCTGGAAGCTCTGTGTGTTGATTGTCCAATTCAGAGTAATCTGGCTTGATGCTCTGTGTTTGGATTGTCGAACTCAGATTAAACTGGCTCGAAGCTCTGTGTGTGGATTGTCCAACTGAGAGTAAACTGTCTCAAAGCACTGTGTGTGGATTGTCCAACTCAGAGTAAACTGTCTCAAAGCTCTGTGTGTGGATTGTCCAACTCAGAGTAAATCGTATCGAAGCTCTGTGTGTGGATTGTCCAACTCAGAGTAAACTGGCTGGAAGTTCTGTGTGTGGATTGTCCAATTCAGAGTAAACTGGCTGGAAGCTCTGTGTGTGGATTGTCCAACTCAGAGTAAACTGGCTGGAAGCTCTGTGTGTGGATTGTCCAACTCAGAGTAAACTGGCTGGAAGCTCTGTGTGTGGATTGTCCAACTCAGAGTAAACTGGCTGGAAGCTCTGTGTGTGGATTGTCCAACTCAGAGTAAACTGGCTCGAAGCTCTGTGTGTGGATTGTCCAACTGAGAGTAAACTGGCTCGAAGCTTTGTGTGTGGATTGTCCGACTCAGAGTAAACTGGCTCGAAGCTCTGTGAGTGGATTGTCCAACTCAGAGTAAACTGGCTCGAAGCTATGTGTGTGGATTGTCCAACTCAGAGTAAACTGTCTCGAAGCTCTGTGTGTGGATTGTCCATCTCAGAGTAAACTGTCTCGAAGCTCTGTGGTTGGATTGTCCATCTCAGAGAAACTGACTCGAAACTCTGTGTGTGGATTGTCCAACTCAGAGTAAACTGTCTCGACGCTCTGTGTGTGGATTATCCAACTCAGAGTAAACTGGCTCGAATCTCTGTGTGTGGATTGTCCAACTCAGAGTAAACTGGCTCGAAGCTGTGTGTGGATTGTCCAACTCAGAGTAAACTGTCTCGAAGCTCTGTGTGTGGATTGTCCATCTCAGAGAAACTGGCTCGAATCTCTGTGTGTGGATTGTCCAACTCAGAGTAAACTGTCTCAAAGCTCTGTGTGTGGATTGTCTAACTCACCGTAAACTGGCTCGAAGCTCTGTGTGTGGATTGTCCAACTGAGAGTAAACTGGCTCGTAGCTCTGTGTGTGGATTGTCCGACTCAGAGTAAACTGTCTCGAAGCTCTGTGTTTGGATTGTCCATCTCACAGAAACTGACTCGAAACTCTGTGTGTGGATTGTTCAACTCAGAGTAAACTGGCTCGAAGCTCTGTGTGTGGATTGTCCAACTCAGAGAAACTGGCTCGAAGCTCTGTGTGTGGATTGTTCAACTCAGAGTAAACTGGCTCGAAGCTCTGTGTGTGGATTGTCCAACTCAGAGAAACTGACTCTAAGCTCTGTGTGTGGATTGTCCAACTCCGTGTAAACTAGCTGGAAACTCTGTGTGTGGATTGTCCACCTCAGAGTAAACTGGCTCGAAGCTCTGTGTGTGGATTGTCCAACTCAGAGTAAACTGCCTCGAAACTCTGAGTGTGGATTGTCCAACTCATAGTAAACTGGCTCGACGCTCTGTGTGTGGATTGTCCAACTCAGAGTAAACTGGCTCGAAGCTCAGTGTGTGGATTGTCCAACTCAGAGAAACTGGCTCGAAGCTCTGTGTGTGGATTGTTCAACTGAGAGTAAACTGGCTGGAAGCTCTGTGTGTGGATTGTCCAACTCCGTGTAAACTAGCTGGAAACTCTGTGTGTGGATTGTCCACCTCAGAGTAAACTGGCTCGAAGCTCTGTGTGTGGATTGTCCAACTCAGAGTAAACTGCCTCGAAACTCTGAGTGTGGATTGTCCAACTCATAGTAAACTGGCTCGACGCTCTGTGTGTGGATTGTGCAACTCATAGTAAACTGGCTTGAAGCTCTCTGTGTGGATTGTCCAACTCAGAGAAACTGGCTCGAAGCTCTGTGTGTGGATTGTTCAACTCAGAGTAAACTGGCTGGAAGCTCTGTGTGTGGATTGTCCAACTCAGAGAAACTGGCTCGAAGCTCTGTGTGTGGATTGTCCAACTCAGAGTAAACTGGCTGGAAGCTCTGTGTGTTGATTGTCCAATTCAGAGTAAACTGGCTCGAAGCTCTGTGTGTGGATTCTCCAACTCAGAGTAAACTGGCTCGAAGCTCTCTGTGTGGATTGTCCAACTCAGAGTAAACTGGATCGATGCTCTGTGTTTGGATTGTCGAACTCAGATTAAACTGGCTCGAAGCTGTGTGTGGATTGTCCAACTGAGAGTAAACTGTCTCAACGCTCTGTGTGTGGATTGTCCAACTCAGAGTAAACTGTCTCAAAGCTCTGTGTGTGGATTGTCCAACTCAGAGTAAATCGTCTCGAAGCTCTGTGTGTGGATTGTCCAACTCAGAGTAAACTGGCTGGAAGTTCTGTGTGTGGATTGTCCAATTCAGAGTAAACTGGCTGGAAGCTCTGTGTGTGGATAGTCCAACTCAGAGTAAACTGGCTGGAAGCTCTGTGTGTGGATTGTCCAACTCAGAGTAAACTGGCTCGAAGCTCTGTGTGTGGATTGTCCAACTCAGAGTAAACTGGCTGGAAGCTCTGTGTGTTGATTGTCCAACTCAGAGTAAACTGGCTGGAAGCTCTGTGTGTGGATTGTCCAACTCTGAGTAAACTGGCTGGAAGCTCTGTGTGTGGATTGTCCAACTCAGAGTAAACTGGCTGGAAGCTCTGTGTGTGGATTGTCCAACTCAGAGTAAACTGGCTCGAAGCTTTGTGTGTGGATTGTCCGACTCAGAGTAAACTGGCTCGAAGCTCTGTGAGTGGATTGTCCAACTCAGAGTAAACTGGCTCGAAGCTATGTGTGTGGATTGTCCAACTCAGAGTAAACTGTCTCGAAGCTCTGTGTGTGGATTGTCCATCTCAGAGAAACTGACTCGAAACTCTGTGTGTGGATTGTCGAACTCAGAGTAAACTGTCTCGAAGCTCTGTGTGTGGATTGTCCATCTCAGAGAAACTGACTCGAAACTCTGTGTGTGGATTGTCCAACTCAGAGTAAACTGTCTCGAAGCTCTGTGTGTGGATTATCCAACTCAGAGTAAACTGGCTCGAATCTCTGTGTGTGGATTGTCCAACTCAGAGTAAACTGGCTCGAAGCTGTGTGTGGATTGTCCAACTCAGAGTAAACTGTCTCGAAGCTCTGTGTGTGGATTGTCCATCTCAGAGAAACTGGCTCGAATCTCTGTGTGTGGATTGTCCAACTCAGAGTAAACTGGCTCGAAGCTCTGTGTGTGGATTGTCCAACTCATAGTAAACTGGCTCGAAACTCTGCGTGTGGATTGTCCAACTCACAGTAATCTGGCTCGAAGCTCTGTGTGTGGATTGTCCAACTCAGAGTAAACTGGCTCGAAGCTCTGTGTGTGGATTGTCCAACTGAGATTAAACTGTCTCAAAGCTCTGTGTGTGGATTGTCCAACTCAGAGTAAACTGGCTCGAAACTCTGCGTGTGGATTGTCCAACTCAGAGTAAACTGGCTCAAAGCTCTGTATGTGGATTGTCCAACTGAGATTAAACTGTCTCAAAGCTCTGTGTGTGGATTTTCCAGCTCAGAGTAAACTGGCTGGAAGCTCTGCGTGTGGTTTGTCCAACTCAGAGTAAACTGTCTCAAAGCTCTGTGTGTGGATTGTCTAACTCACCGTAAACTGGCTCGAAGCTCTGTGTGTGGATTGTCCAACTGAGAGTAAACTGGCTCGTAGCTCTGTGTGTGGATTGTCCGACTCAGAGTAAACTGTCTCGAAGCTCTGTGTGTGGATTGTCCATCTCACAGAAACTGACTCGAAACTCTGTGTGTGGATTGTTCAACTCAGAGTAAACTGGCTCGAAGCTCTGTGTGTGGATTGTCCAACTCAGAGAAACTGGCTCGAAGCTCTGTGTGTGGATTGTTCAACTCAGAGTAAACTGGCTCGAAGCTCTGTGTGTGGATTGTCCAACTCAGAGAAACTGGCTCGAAGCTCTGTGTGTGGATTGTTCAACTCAGAGTAAACTGGCTCGAAGCTCTGTGTGTGGATTGTCCAACTCAGAGAAACTGACTCTAAGCTCTGTGTGTGGATTGTCCAACTCAGAGAAACTGACTCGAAACTCTGTGTGTGGATTGTCCAACTCAGAGTAAACTGTCTCGAAGCTCTGTGTGTGGATTATCCAACTCAGAGTAAACTGGCTCGAATCTCTGTGTGTGGATTGTCCAACTCAGAGTAAACTGGCTCGAAGCTGTGTGTGGATTGTCCAACTCAGAGTAAACTGTCTCGAAGCTCTGTGTGTGGATTGTCCATCTCAGAGAAACTGGCTCGAATCTCTGTGTGTGGATTGTCCAACTCAGAGTAAACTGTCTCAAAGCTCTGTGTGTGGATTGTCTAACTCACCGTAAACTGGCTCGAAGCTCTGTGTGTGGATTGTCCAACTGAGAGTAAACTGGCTCGTAGCTCTGTGTGTGGATTGTCCGACTCAGAGTAAACTGTCTCGAAGCTCTGTGTTTGGATTGTCCATCTCACAGAAACTGACTCGAAACTCTGTGTGTGGATTGTTCAACTCAGAGTAAACTGGCTCGAAGCTCTGTGTGTGGATTGTCCAACTCAGAGAAACTGGCTCGAAGCTCTGTGTGTGGATTGTTGAACTCAGAGTAAACTGGCTCGAAGCTCTGTGTGTGGATTGTCCAACTCAGAGAAACTGACTCTAAGCTCTGTGTGTGGATTGTCCAACTCCGTGTAAACTAGCTGGAAACTCTGTGTGTGGATTGTCCACCTCAGAGTAAACTGGCTCGAAGCTCTGTGTGTGGATTGTCCAACTCAGAGTAAACTGCCTCGAAACTCTGAGTGTGGATTGTCCAACTCATAGTAAACTGGCTCGACGCTCTGTGTGTGGATTGTCCAACTCAGAGTAAACTGGCTCGAAGCTCAGTGTGTGGATTGTCCAACTCAGAGAAACTGGCTCGAAGCTCTGTGTGTGGATTGTTCAACTGAGAGTAAACTGGCTGGAAGCTCTGTGTGTGGATTGTCCAACTCCGTGTAAACTAGCTGGAAACTCTGTGTGTGGATTGTCCACCTCAGAGTAAACTGGCTCGAAGCTCTGTGTGTGGATTGTCCAACTCAGAGTAAACTGCCTCGAAACTCTGAGTGTGGATTGTCCAACTCATAGTAAACTGGCTCGACGCTCTGTGTGTGGATTGTGCAACTCATAGTAAACTGGCTTGAAGCTCTCTGTGTGGATTGTCCAACTCAGAGAAACTGGCTCGAAGCTCTGTGTGTGGATTGTTCAACTCAGAGTAAACTGGCTGGAAGCTCTGTGTGTGGATTGTCCAACTCAGAGAAACTGGCTCGAAGCTCTGTGTGTGGATTGTCCAACTCAGAGTAAACTGGCTGGAAGCTCTGTGTGTTGATTGTCCAATTCAGAGTAAACTGGCTCGAAGCTCTGTGTGTGGATTGTCCAACTCAGAGTAAACTGGCTCGAAGCTCTGTGTGTGGATTGTCCAACTCAGAGTAAACTGGATCGATGCTCTGTGTTTGGATTGTCGAACTCAGATTAAACTGGCTCGAAGCTCTGTGTGTGGATTGTCCAACTGAGAGTAAACTGTCTCAACGCTCTGTGTGTGGATTGTCCAACTCAGAGTAAACTGTCTCAAAGCTCTGTGTGTGGATTGTCCAACTCAGAGTAAATCGTCTCGAAGCTCTGTGTGTGCATTGTCCAACTCAGAGTAAACTGGCTGGAAGTTCTGTGTGTGGATTGTCCAATTCAGAGTAAACTGGCTGGAAGCTCTGTGTGTGGATTGTCCAACTCAGAGTAAACTGGCTGGAAGCGCTGTGTGTGGATTGTCCAACTCAGAGTAAACTGGCTCGAAGCTCTGTGTGTGGATTGTCCAACTCAGAGTAAACTGGCTGGAAGCTCTGTGTGTTGATTGTCCAACTCAGAGTAAACTGGCTGGAAGCTCTGTGTGTTGATTTTCCAACTCAGAGTAAACTGGCTGGAAGCTCTGTGTGTGGATTGTCCAACTCTGAGTAAACTGGCTGGTAGCTCTGTGTGTGGATTGTCCAACTCAGAGTAAACTGGCTGGAAGCTCTGTGTGTGGATTGTCCAACTCAGAGTAAACTGGCTCGAAGCTTTGTGTGTGGATTGTCCGACTCAGAGTAAACTGGCTCGAAGCTCTGTGTGTGGATTGTCCAACTCAGAGTAAACTGTCTCGAAGCTCTGTGTGTGGATTGTCCATCTCAGAGAAACTGACTCGAAACTCTGTGTGTGGATTGTCGAACTCAGAGTAAACTGTCTCGTAGCTCTGTGTGTGGATTGTCCATCTCAGAGAAACTGACTCGAAACTCTGTGTGTGGATTGTCCAACTCAGAGTAAACTGTCTCGAAGCTCTGTGTGTGGATTATCCAACTCAGAGTAAACTGGCTCGAATCTCTGTGTGTGGATTGTCCAACTCAGAGTAAACTGGCTCGAAGCTGTGTGTGGATTGTCCAACTCAGAGTAAACTGTCTCGAAGCTCTGTGTGTGGATTGTCCATCTCAGAGAAACTGGCTCGAAGCTCTGTGTGTGGATTGTCCAACTCATAGTAAACTGGCTCGAAACTCTGCGTGTGGATTGTCCAACTCACAGTAATCTGGCTCGAAGCTCTGTGTGTGGATTGTCCAACTCAGAGTAAACTGGCTCGAAGCTCTGTGTGTGGATTGTCCAACTGAGATTAAACTGTCTCAAAGCTCTGTGTGTGGATTGTCCAACTCAGAGTAAACTGGCTCGAAACTCTGCGTGTGGATTGTCCAACTCAGAGTAAACTGGCTCAAAGCTCTGTATGTGGATTGTCCAACTGAGATTAAACTGTCTCAAAGCTCTGTGTGTGGATTTTCCAGCTCAGAGTAAACTGGCTGGAAGCTCTGCGTGTGGTTTGTCCAACTCAGAGTAAACTGTCTCAAAGCTCTGTGTGTGGATTGTCTAACTCACCGTAAACTGGCTCGAAGCTCTGTGTGTGGATTGTCCAACTGAGAGTAAACTGGCTCGTAGCTCTGTGTGTGGATTGTCCGACTCAGAGTAAACTGTCTCGAAGCTCTGTGTGTGGATTGTCCATCTCACAGAAACTGACTCGAAACTCTGTGTGTGGATTGTTCAACTCAGAGTAAACTGGCTCGAAGCTCTGTGTGTGGATTGTCCAACTCAGAGAAACTGGCTCGAAGCTCTGTGTGTGGATTGTTCAACTCAGAGTAAACTGGCTCGAAGCTCTGTGTGTGGATTGTCCAACTCAGAGAAACTGGCTCGAAGCTCTGTGTGTGGATTGTTCAACTCAGAGTAAACTGGCTCGAAGCTCTGTGTGTGGATTGTCCAACTCAGAGAAACTGACTCTAAGCTCTGTGTGTGGATTGTCCAACTCCGTGTAAACTAGCTGGAAACTCTGTGTGTGGATTGTCCACCTCAGAGTAAACTGGCTCGAAGCTCTGTGTGTGGATTGTCCAACTCAGAGTAAACTGCCTCGAAACTCTGAGTGTGGATTGTCCAACTCATAGTAAACTGGCTCGACGCTCTGTGTGTGGATTGTCCAACTCAGAGTAAACTGGCTCGAAGCTCAGTGTGTGGATTGTCCAACTCAGAGAAACTGGCTCGAAGCTCTGTGTGTGGATTGTTCAACTGAGAGTAAACTGGCTGGAAGCTCTGTGTGTGGATTGTCCAACTCCGTGTAAACTAGCTGGAAACTCTGTGTGTGGATTGTCCACCTCAGAGTAAACTGGCTCGAAGCTCTGTGTGTGGATTGTCCAACTCAGAGTAAACTGCCTCGAAACTCTGAGTGTCCATTGTCCAACTCATAGTAAACTGGCTCGACGCTCTGTGTGTGGATTGTGCAACTCATAGTAAACTGGCTTGAAGCTCTCTGTGTGGATTGTCCAACTCAGAGAAACTGGCTCGAAGCTCTGTGTGTGGATTGTTCAACTCTGAGTAAACTGGCTGGAAGCTCTGTGTGTGGATTGTCCAACTCAGAGAAACTGGCTCGAAGCTCTGTGTGTGGATTGTCCAACTCAGAGTAAACTGGCTGGAAGCTCTGTGTGTTGATTGTCCAATTCAGAGTAAACTGGCTCGAAGCTCTGTGTGTGGATTGTCCAACTCAGAGTAAACTGGCTCGAAGCTCTGTGTGTGGATTGTCCAACTCAGAGTAAACTGGATCGATGCTCTGTGTTTGGATTGTCGAACTCAGATTAAACTGGCTCGAAGCTCTGTGTGTGGATTGTCCAACTGAGAGTAAACTGTCTCAACGCTCTGTGTGTGGATTGTCCAACTCAGAGTAAACTGTCTCAAAGCTCTGTGTGTGGATTGTCCAACTCAGAGTAAATCGTCTCGAAGCTCTGTGTGTGCATTGTCCAACTCAGAGTAAACTGGCTGGAAGCTCTGTGTGTGGATTGTCCAACTCAGAGTAAACTGGCTCGAAGCTCTGTGTGTGGATTGTCCAACTCAGAGTAAACTGGCTGGAAGCTCTGTGTGTTGATTGTCCAACTCAGAGTAAACTGGCTGGAAGCTCTGTGTGTTGATTGTCCAACTCAGAGTAAACTGGCTGGAAGCTCTGTGTGTGGATTGTCCAACTCTGAGTAAACTGGCTGGAAGCTCTGTGTGTGGATTGTCCAACTCAGAGTAAACTGGCTCGAAGCTCTGTGTGTGGATTGTCCAACTCAGAGTAAACTGGCTGGAAGCTCTGGGTGTTGATTGTCCAATTCAGAGTAAACTGGCTGGAAGCTTTGTGTGTGGATTGTCCAACTCAGAGTAAACTGGCTCGAAGCTCTGTGTGTGGATTGTCCAACTCAGAGTAAACTGGCTTGAAGCTCTGTGTGTGGATTGTCCAACTCACAGTAAACTGGCTTGAAGCTCTGTGTGTGGATTGTCCAACTCAGAGTAAAGTGGCTCGAAGCTCTGTGTGTGGATTGTCCAACTCAGAGTAAAGTGGCTCGAAGCTTTGCTTTTAAACATCTTGAACACGGACCTGACCAAAAGGTAACTCTTTTTACACAATGCTGCTTGCTGATTGGTCGCTCCTCAAATCAGGAAAACTGCCGTGGAACTCTGCCTTCTAATTCTCGATCGCTGTCCTGATTAAAAGCTGCTCTTTTCACACACTCCGGTGTGGACCGGTCCATGGTTTCTGGGATCTCCTTGTGGATTTTAATCGTGGTGTTTCTGCAGGGAGGACAAATTAGCAGCAAACCCTTTACCTCTGGATGTTTCGTGTAAAAGTGTTCTTTAATGACAGGCTAGATCTTGGCCTTCAAATCCTGACCTTATTGAGAGGTGCGCAGTTGAGAGAGTGAGGAAGGAGAGGTGATCAGTCAGATTCATGCTGATTCTTCTTGAATTACAATTCGGTACACACCAGAAATCCAAAGCAACACGCACAAAATGCTGGAGGAACTCAACAGGTCAGGAAAACAGTAAACAGTCGATGTTTCAGGACTGAGGAGGAAAGGGGGAGATGGGGTTAGAGGAAAGAGGCTAGCTGGAAGGTGAGAGGTGAAGCCAGGTGGGTGGGAGAGGTCAAAGGCTGGAGAAGAAAGAATCTGACAATAGGAGGAAGGGAAGGAGGAGGGGATTTTAGGGAGAAGTGTAGGCAGTTGAGAAGTGAAAAGTCAGAACGTGAAATAGAGGAAGGGGAGGGGAAATTCCTATTCATGCAATCAGGCTGGAGGGTGCTCCTGCACTCTGAGGGTAGCCTCAGGTTGGTACAAGAGGAGGTCAGGGATCTACATGTCGGAACTGGAATGGGAATCGGAAGGAAAATGTTTGGCCACTGGGAAGTCCTGGTTTTGGGAGATGGGGCAGAAGTGTTTGATGAAGCAGTCCCTCAATTTACGATGAGCCTCATCGGGAGCATCAGATGCAATAGACAATCCCCGCAGATTTGCAGGTGAAGTGTTGTCTCGCCTGGAAGGACTGTTTGGGGCCCTGAGTGGGGGTGAGGGAGGAGGTGAAGAGGCAGGAGTTAGCATTTCTCTCATATGGAGTGAGATTAGTGGGGAGGGAAAAATGGACGAGGGAATCACAAAGGGATCTGGCACGTTTCTCTTGACTGCATTTGTTGACTACAATCTGACTAATAGCAGTGTTCCTTACCTGGAATCTGAACTTTGAAAAAACTATTACAATTATTCACCATTTCCTTGTTTTTTAACTTACTGGAATCCGGGGTTTATTATTTACAGATAACGATCTTTAATTTCACTCCAAAATCGTGTTTGAAATTATTCTTGTAAAAGTAGCCAAGATTTTTTCTCCTCCGGGAGCGCTGGGGGCGCTAGTGTGGGAGGTTCAGCAGATCAGCGCTTCGCGGCACCTCCTCCATCGAGCGCATTGTTGTCGTGAGAGTGCGGAAAAGGAGCGGACATCGGGAAAGCGGCCATTTCGCGGGCGGCGCGGAGAGGGTGAGGAGTGTGAGTGAGTGAGTGAGTGTGTGAGTGAGAGTGAGTGAGAGAGTGTGAGTGTGAGTGAGTGAGAGAGTGTGAGTGTGAGTGAGTGAGAGAGTGTGAGTGTGAGTGAGTGAGAGAGTGTGAGTGTGAATGAGTGAGCGAGTGTGAGTGTGAATGAGTGAGCGAGTGGAGCGTCGCCCCCTACACTGATCTTATTTGATCGGCCGGCATCCCGGGCGCCGGACCGGCGTGATGAGAAGCCGCGTGTGAGCTCCGGCGGTGAGCGGGCGGCGGCCAAGTCCCGGGCCTGCGGATGTGATGAACCGATCAGATAGACGAGGCTGCGGCTCTGCCCGGCCGCTGAGTATCGAGGCGATTCTGATCCGCAAACCCGCTCCGCCGCCGACACCAGCTCCTCCCTAGTCGGACTTGTCAAGCCGTTTCTTACTGAAAGATGTGTTTTTGAGGCGCGAAGGTCCAGTGATGGAACCGCATTGTGTTCAGGACCTCGTGCAACCATCACTTTAATTCTTCAAATGTCCATTTTAGCCTCTTGCATTGCTCCAGTACAATGAATAACAGTGTCACAGCCCACCGGGCTTAATAAATTTCATAATATCAGCCTTTCCAGTTTGTGTCAGTATTTATCAGATTTAATGAGAGGTCAATAATCTCTAACATAAATTATTTTTTAGTTCCTTTAGTTTCTCCCCGTTCTATTCAGATAAACGGTAAACAACAAGCTTTCACCACCTTCAGCCCAAACCCCAGTGTCATTTATTCTACATTTTATCACTGATTTTCCTTGGAATCTGTATACCTTGCCCTTAGTGCCATTTAAAGCATCTTTGATGTATAACCTTTACCAGTTCTTATGTTTAAGATTATCAACCTGAAACTTTAAATTTTTTTACAGATGTTGCTTGACCTGTTAAATTTTTGCAGCATGTTTTATGAAAGCAGAACTTCCCAATGATCCAACATTGTTGGCCCGCGTCCTGTTGTTGTGCCCAGAGTCCCCCTCAGGGTGAAGGAGCAACACCTTATGTATGTGATGGCATGAATATTGATTTCTCCTTCCGTTAAAAAAATCCTTTCTTCTATCCCTCACTCTAGCTTCTTACCTCTTCTCTACCCACCTAACACCTCCCCCTTTCTTCCATGCTCCACTCCTATCAGAATCCTCCTCCAGCCCTTGACCTTTTCCATCAACATGGCTTCCACCTTCCCCTACCCCACTTTTTTATTCTGGCATCTTCCCACTTTGCAGTCCTGAATAGGAGTCTCAGCCCAAAACATCCACTTCATTTCCATGGATGCTGCCCGAGTTCCTCCTGCTCTGGATCTGCAGAATCTCCTGTGTTTACGTTTTATGGAAGTGTTATCTTCATGTGTTTTGGATTCAACTTCCGGTTGCTCTTGTATGTCCTTTTATAACCATTTAAGTGCACAAAATAGCCTGTTTACAATCCATATCTGTCCAGATGTAAACAAACACTAACCAGAGTTGTCACTTGTATACCATTAGATTTTCCAAATGAATCTTGTGAGAAAGAGTGTCAGATGGCCATAAACTGCTGTAATGTTTTTAAAATGTGGGTTCATTCCCACTGAAGACATGACCATGTAATCCAGGTGAAGGTAAAAGCTCTAACAAAAATACAGGGATTTCCTGGCTAATTAGTAATCACTAATTACTTTTAACCTTCATCCACACAAATTACTAGACAAGTATTCAGAGACCTGGACACAAGTTTAAATTTCATTATGGCAGCTGGAGAAATCAAGTCTCAGCTACAATATCCCATGAAGCTCTCAGATACCGTTTACTGAACACCCTCATAGAAGAAAACCTGACCTGTCTGCAGAGGTTGACGTGGCTCAGCATGGTGCTCTGGTCAGGTGGTAATTTACAAATGCTGGGCTCAGCAGCAACACCCACTTCTTATGAAAGAATAGGTACAATTTTAGAGAGATTATACAGACAGACATACTTTATTGATCCTGGGGGAAATTCGGTTTCGTTACAGCCACACCAACCAAGAATAGTATAGAAATATAGCAATATAAAACAATAAATAATTAAATAAGTTAATCATGCCAAGTGGAAATAAGTCCAGGACCAGCCTATTGGCTCAGGGTGTCTGACACTCCGAGGGAGGAGTTGTAAAGTTTGATGGCCACAGGCAGGAATGACTTCCTATGACGCTCAGTGTTGCATCTCGGTGGAATGAGTCTCTGGCTGAATGTACTCCTGTGCCTAACCAGTACATTATGGAGTGGATGGGAGTCATTGTCCAAGATGGCATGCAACTTGGACAGCATCATGAGTGAATCTGCAGATGCTGGAAATAAATTTAAAAAAACACGAAATGCTGGCAGAACTCAGCAGGCCGGACAGCATCTATGGGAGGAGGTAGTGACGATGCTTCGGGCCGAAACCCTTCATCAGGAGTGAAGTAACATGGGATGGTCGAGGGGGGATAAGAAGTGGGGGGAGGGATAAAGTAGAGAGCTGGGAAGTGATAGGCTAGGGGGAAGGTGGAGAATTATGGGAAATAAAAGAAAGAAAGGTAGGGCTGGGGGGAGAGAGTATAATGAGGGGGGAGAAAGAGAACCAGACTAAAATAATAGGGATGGGGGGCAGGGGTATCAACGGAGGTCAGTGAGTTAGATGTTCATGCCGGCAGGAAGGAGGCATGAACATCCAACTCACTGACCTCCGTTGATACCCCTGCCCCCCATCCCTATCTATTATTTTAGTCTGGTTCTCTTTCTCTTTTCTCCCCCTCACTATAATCTCTCCCCCCAGCCCTACTTTCTTTATTTTATTTCCCATAATTCTCCACCTTCCCCCTAGCCCATTTCCCTCCAGCTTATCACTTCCCAGCTCTCTACTTTATCCCCTCCCCCCTCGACCATCCCATGTTACTTCACTCCTAATGAAGGGTTTCGGCCCGAAACATCGTTATTACCTCCCATAGATGCTGTCTGGCCTGCTGATTTCTGCCAGCATTTCGTGTTTTTTTAATTTTTTTTAAAAATTGGACAGCATCCTCTTTTCAGACACCACCGTCAGAGAGTCCAGTTCCACCCCAACAACATCACTGGCCTTACAAATGAGTTTGTTGATTCTGTTGGTGTCTGCTACCCTCAGCCTGCTGCCCCAGCACATAAAAGCAAACATGATAGCACTGGCCACCACAGACTCGTAGAACATCCTCAGCATCGTCCGGCAGATGTTAAAGGACCTCAGTCTCCTCAGGAAATAGAGACGGCTCTGACCCTTCTTGTAGACAGCCTCAGTGTTCTTTGACCAGTCCAGTTTATAATAGCTATTATAATAGGTATTGTCAATTGTTTTAGTTTCCTAAAACAGTGACTAATGCTTAAAAATCCATTAAACATATTGAAGTAGAATATGCAAAACACTTGATAATCTCTAAATAATGCCTCCTTAAATCAACATCGTCTAATCTATATACAACTCCAATTTGTACGTCAAGCCAGTCACTTAAAAATAACCTGTCGACATAACCATTTTTAACAAAAATGTCAATACTGGTAAATCCATGTATTACTAAATATACAGTAGTTCCACCTCAAATAATGGGGATGAAGTGCAGCTGCTTATGACATTAGGTGAAAGATTTATCTGCCTTCTAAGAGGGGCTGCAGGGAGCCGCCCTTCGTTCCAAGGATACAATTTACATATCTGAGGACTAGAAAATTGCAATCAGGGAATCTTGACTTTTCTATTATTCTAAATGAAGTGTGTGATTTATCTGAAATTCAAATAATACTTTATATCAACTAATTTTCTAACCTTGCCTCTATCCTTTGAAGTATTTCACCTGAGATGGAGTGAGTTGGATGATAAAGTTTGAAGGAGCACAATTATCATCATTATATGACAAGGGTGATCATGGTCTATGACCATGATTGTACTTGGCAAATTTTTCTACAGAAGTGGTTTGCCATTGCCTTCTGGGCCGTGTCTTTACAAGACTGGTGTCTGCAGGTATGATCAGTACTCTTAAGATTGTCTGCCTGGCGTCAGTAGTTGCATCACCAGGACTTGTGATGTGCCCAGCTGCTCATCAGCACAATAATAAACCTGTTTTTGTGAGGACTGGAGGGAGGCGGATGTTGTCCCTTTGTTCAAAAAAGGAAGGAGGGATAGTCCAGGTAATTATAGACCAGTGAGCCTTATGTCTGTGGTGGGAAAGCTGTTGGAACAGATTCTTAGAGATAGGATCTATGGGCATTTAGAGAATCATGGTCTGATCAGGGACAGTCAGCATGGCTTTGTGAAGGGCAGATTGTGTCTAACAAGCTGATAGAGTTCTTTGAGGAGGTGACCAGGCATATAGATGAGGGTGGTGCAGTGGATGTGATCTACATGGATTTTAATAAGGCATTTGACAAGGTTCCACACGGTAGGCTTATTCAGAAAGTCAGAAGGCATGGGATCCAGGGGAGTTTGACCAGGTGGATTCAGAATTGGCTTGCCTGCAGAAGGCAGAGGGCTGTGGTGGAGGGAGTACATTCAGATTGGAGGGTTGTGACTAGTGGTGTCCCACAAGGATCTGTTCTGGGACCTCTACTTTTCGTGATTTTTATTAACGATCTGGATGTGGAGGTAGAAGGGTGGGTTGACAGGTTTTCAGATGACACAAAGGTTGGTAGTGTTGTAGATAGTGTAGAGGATTGTCGAAGATTGCAGAGAGACATTGATAGGATGCAGAAGTGGGCTGAGAAGTGGCAGATGGAGTTCCACCCGGAGAAGTGTGAGGCGGTACAGTTTGGAAGGACAAACTCCAAGGCAGAGTACAAAGTAAATGGCAGGATACTTGGGAGTGTGGAGGAGCAGAAGGATCTGGGGGTACATGTCCACAGATCCCTGAAAGTTACCTCACAGGTAGATAGGATAGTTAAGAAAGCTTATGAGGTGTTAGCTTTCATAAGTCGAGGGATAGAGTTTAAGAGATGCGATGTAATGATGCAGCTCTATAAAACACTAGTTAGGCCACACTTGGAGTACTGTGTCCAGTTCTGGTCGCCTCACTATAGGAAGGATGTGGAAGCATTGGAAAGGGTACAGAGGAGATTTACCAGGATGCTGCCTGGTTTAGAGAGTATGCATTATGATCAGAGATTAAGGGAGCTAGGAATGGACAGAGTGGACAGCGAGCACCTCTTCCCCAGGGCACCACTGCTCAGAACAAGAGGACATGGCTTTAAGTTAAGGGGAGGGAAGTTCAAGGGGGATATTAGAGGAAGGTTTTTCACTCAGAGAGTGGTTGGTGCGTGGAATGCACTGCCTGAGTCAGTGGTGGAGGCAGATACACTAGTGAAGTTTACGAGACTACTAGATAGGTATATGGAGGAATTTAAGGTGGCGGGGTTATGTGGGAGGCAGGGTTTGAGGGTCGGCACAACATTGTGGGCCGAAGGGCCTGTAATGTGCTGTACTATTCTATGTTCTTTTCCCAGTACAAGCTGGTACAATTCTACACTGCCATTATAGAGAGCATCCTCACATCAGCCATCACTGTCTAGTTTGATGTAGTATCCTCTCACAATCCACAAAAACTACAGCAAATGATGACAGCAGAAAAGGATGGCAGCAGTTCATCATCACTGCAGGACTTGTATGTGTCTAACATGAAGATGTGGACAGGAAGAATCACTGTGGACATGACCCACTCAGCAAACCTTTCCAAAAGTTTCTCTTCTAGAAAGCACTATAGGTCTACTAAAACAAACTTCTTCCCAGAAGCAGGTTATGTGATCAACCATTCTAGTTAGTCTGCCCCCACTCCACCCCCGGTTTTTACGCATATTCTATTCCATATTGATAATGTTGGGCTTGAAATTCTGCCCTGTGTTCGTTTAGGAAGAGAGACAACCAACACCGGAATATTACAAAACTTGGGTTTATTGCAGAATCCGTAACTGGCACAGCGAATCCACGGAGTCGCTGGAGAAGGCGCGTTCCGACTTCCCCTTACAATCTGCTCTTATTTATATCCCTTTTCCCCCCCAGCACAACCCCCCGCTACATATTAGGTAATATCGGGCACTTGTGTCCATCTTATTGGCCCGATGCCATACACTCACGAGTTACCTGTTTCTTTTGTTTACTGAATCGCGTGACACTAGTAGTTTCGGTGTAGCGGAATCCCCAGTTTCGCTTCCCCCCCTCCCTCGCATTCCGGTCCCCTAATATTACGTGAGCCACTCCTGACCTGTAATGGCAGTCTCGAATTAACCCTAACATTAACCCTAACAATACTTTAGCCTCTATTAATATTCTTATATATAATTCTTCATTCATTATTACCTTTCAGTTGTTTTTATTGCATGTTGTGCCAACACGCCACAGCAAATTCCTAATACAGGCGTTCCCCCCCTTTACAAAGGTAAAGTGTTCCTATGAAACCTTTCTTAAGCCAAAATCCTCTTTGTAATGTGAAAACAGGTTACTAATGTAGGTCTTTTGTAAAAGCAAAGTGGCGTAAAGTGAACATTCGTACAGCGGGGGACACCTGTACATGTAAATGTATACGGCATATAAGTTCGATCTGTGATCCTTTAGCCAGGAAACCCAATAATCTTACAGATCAGCACTGCTGGCCTTAGTGGAACATGACAAGTAGATGGCCATAGGATGAAGAATAGAATTGTCCTTGCCATCAGGAGTGAGTGAGACCAGCTTCTCAGCAATTGCTGTATTAGTCAACAACATGACTAACACGCTAACGTAGAACTAACAGGCTTACCAAATGTGGAAGTTAAAGATGGGCCAGAGAGCTTTTCTACACTAACTCTGGTCCACATTCTAGAGGGAGACAACTGATCCTTCTGGACATCTTGGGAGGAGATGCACCCCTCTGGCAAATTTTGACTGACAACAAAGGTGTAGGGAAGGCTAACACCAAAAGGGTCCTTCTGATAAAATTCCTGGAGTACAGTCCCCATCCACAGCAATCTGCTTCGAGGGAGGAACAAGCACAAAACAAAGGCAACACCCCCAGTTGGGACTGGTTGCCTAAGCAAGCAAGTACCAACTAATCATCACCATCAATGTCAAATATCTGGAGTTAAACTCCCAGTGATCTAGGAAATGAGCACAGAAGGGCATTTTTTTTAAACAAATATCTCAGTTGCCATTAAAAAGAACCATTATTGAAATATAAAACCATGTGCAATTTCATCAGAGGTAATCCGTTCTTCATTGTTAATGCCCTGGTGTCACTTGGCCACATGCAAGAAAATTAGAACTATTATCAAGTGACCTTGATTAACAAGTCTAAGGACGATATTGATCAGTCAATGAATTCTGAGGTTGCTTGGCTGTTCACTGAGGGGAAATAAAACATTTCAATCTTGCAATGTCACCCTCTGTTCTGTTTTCTTAGCCGCTCCTGCTCCTCCTTCAGGTGCCCAGTTACCTGAACAATGGCATTTATTTGTGCGTCATCTGGTGCTTTGTCTGCATAGAGTGAGAAATGTTTGATGGTTTCTGACAGGAGAAACTCGGGATCAACAGCAGCTAAAGCCTGTGCAGAGTGCCGCAACATCCTCTCACAGACTATTGCATAGTTCTTGTGCCAGTTAGCAGGGTGCTTCTCTGCAGAGACCAGCTCCTGATACATCTGAAGAAAAACCAAAGTTTGAAAGTGAGGATTAGATTAAACAGAGTAATCAGTACTACATAAACTTCAGTCAGAAAGGTTGAGGCTGCTTTAGATGGTAATAAAGAGCTCAAAGTTGAAAGTAAATTTATTATCAAAGCACATATGTCACCATATACAGCCAAGATTCATTTTCGTGCAGGTATTCGCTGTAAATACAAAGAAGCACAATGAAAACCTGCACACAAAGATGGATAAACAAATGTGCTAAAAACAACAAATTGTGTCAATACAAAACAGAAAAAAAAGCAAAATAATAATAAATAAACAATAGTAAAAACATAGGTTGTAAAGTCCTTGAAATTGAGTCCATAGGTTGTGGAATCAGTTCAGTGTTGGGGCAAGTAAAGTTACTCGCTCTGTTTCAGGAGCTTGATGGTTGAGGGGTAATAGCTTTTCCTGAACCTGTGTTGTGGGATCCAAGGCTCCTGTACCCAGCAGCAAGGGAGCATGACGTGGATGGGGGGTTTTCTTGATAGATGCTGTTTCCCTGCTCTTTGTATTTACTCAGTGGTGGAGAGGGCTTTACCTATGATGGACTGAGCTGTATCCATCACTTTTTCATTAAAGGGCATTGCTAATTCTACACCAAGCTGTGATGCAACCAGTCAATATATTTTCCACCATGCAAAGTTTTCCATTTGTCAAACTTTTAGATGATATGCTGAATCTTCACAAATCTCTAAGAAAGTGAATGTATGGATATGCCTTCTTTGTAATGCCACTTACTTGCTGGATCCAGGACAGATACTCTGAAATGATAATTAACGCAAGGAATTTAAAGTTACTGACCTTCTTCAACTCTGATCCCCTGATGAGAACTGGCTCATAGACCTGTGGTTAGTCAATGACCAGCTCTTTGGTTTTGGTGACAGGTTGTTGTTATTGCACCGTAAGACATAGGAGCAGAATTAGGCCATTTGGCCCATCGAGTCTGCTCTACAATTCAATCATCGCTGATCCTTTTTCCCCTCCTCAGTACCACTCCCCAGCCTTTTCCCCATAAACTTTGATGCCATGTCCGAACAACAGCCTATCAAGCTCTACTTTAAATACACCCAATAACCTGGCAGTAAATTCACCACCCTCTGGCTAAAGAAATTTCTCTGCATCTCTGTTTTAAATGGATGCCCCTCTATCCTGAGGCTATGCCCTCTTGTCCTAGAACAACACCACTCCCCCAGCATGTGAAGCATCCTTTCCACATCTACCCTGTCTAGGCCTTTCTACATTCAGAAGGTCCCCCCTCCATCCTTCTAAATTCCAGCGAGTACAAACCCAGAACCATCAAACTTTTCTTGTATAATAACCCTTTCATTCCTGGAATCAACCTTGTGAACCTCCTCTGAACGCTCTCCAATGCCAGCATACCTTAGATGAGGAGCCCAAAACTGTTCACAATACTCAAGGTGAGGCCTCGGCAGTGCCTTATAAAGCCTCAGCATCACATCCTTGCTCTTATATTCTAGACCTCTTGAAATGAATGCTAATATATTGCATTTGCCTTCCTCAACACCAGCTCAACCTACGAGTTAACCTTTAGGGTGTTCTGCACAAGGACTCCCAAGTCCCTCTGCATCTCAGATTTTTGTATTTTCTGCCCGTTTAGAAAATAATCTGCACATTTATTTCTACTACCAAAGTGCATGACCATGCATTTTCCAACATTGTATTTCATTTGCCACTGACTTGCCCATTCTCCTAATCTGTCTAAGTCCTGCAACACTATTCCCTCAACACTACCTGCCCCTCCACCTCATATCATCTGCAAACTTGGCAACCAAGCTATCTATTCTATCATCTAAATCATTGATATACAGCATAAAAAGCAGTCTTAACATTGGCCCCTGCAGAACACCACTAGTCACTGGCAGCCAACCAAAAAAGGATCCTTTTATTCCCACTCGTTGCTTCCTACCAATCAGCCAATGCTCCAGCCATGCTAGTAACTTTCCTGTAATGCTATGGGCTCTTAACTTGGTAAGCAGCCTCATGTGTGGCACCTTGTCAAAGGCCTTCTGCATCCCCTTTATCTATCCTACTTGTAATCTCCTCAAAGAATTCCAACAGGTTTGTCAGGCAAGATTTTCCCTTAAAGAAACCATGCTGACTTTGTACTATCTTGTCCGGTATCACCAAATACTCCATAACCTTGTCCTTAACAATTGACTCTAACATCGTCCCAACCACTGAGGTCAGGTCAACTTGTCTGTAACTTCCTTTCTGCTGCTTCCTTCCTTTCTTGAAGAATGTAGTGAGTGATATTTGCAATTTTCCAGTCCTCTGGCACAATGTCAGAGTCCAATAATTTTTGGAAGATTATTACTAATGCCTTCACAACTTTTCCGCTATCTCTTTCAAAATCCTAGGGTGCAGTTCATCTGGCCCGGTTGACTTGTGTACCTTTAGGTCTTTCAACTTTTTGAGCAGCTTCTCTCTTGTAATAGTAACTGCACCCACTCTCTTTCCTCACATCCTTTAACATCTGGCACACTGCTAGTGTCTTCCAGTGACGAATGATGCAAAATACTCATTTAGTTCATCGGCCATCTCTTTGTCCCTTTATTATTTCTCCGGCCTCATTTTCTAGTGGTCCTATGTCCACTCTCATCTCTTTTTTTTTTACATACTTGAAAAAGCTTTTACTACCCACATTGATAACATTTTTGCTAGCGTGCTTTCTTATTTCATCTTTTCCCTCCGAATGATTCTTTCAGTTGCTCTCTGTAGGTTTTTAAAAGTTTCCCAATCCTCTATCTTTCCACTAATTTTTGCTTTGTTGTATGGCCTTTCTTTTGCTTTTACAATAGCTTTGACTTCCCTTGTCATCCAGGGTTGTACTATTTTGCTATTTGAGTAGTTCTTCATTCTTAGAATGAGTCTATCCTCCACCTTCCTCATTTTTCCCAGAAACTCAGCCATTGCTGCTCTGCTGTCATCCCTGCCAGCATCTCCTTCCAATTTACTTTGGCCAACTCCTCTCTCATACCCCTGTAATTTTCCTTACTCCACTGAAATATTGCCACGTCAGACTTTTTCCCTATCATATTTCAAGTTGAACTCAATCATATTGTGATCACTGCCTCCCAAGGGTTCTTTTACCTTAAGCTCCCTAATCACCTCTGGTTCATTACATTACACACAATCCAGTATAGCTGACCCCCTAGTAGGCTCAACGAACTGCTCTAAAAAGCCATCTCGTAGGCACTCAACAAACTCACTCTCCTGGGATCCTTTCGCAACCTGATTTTCCCAATTGACCTGCATGTTGACATTTCCCGTGACTATCATGACATTGCCTTTCCTATTTCCTGTTGTAATCTGTGGTCCACATCCCAGCTACTGTTGGGAGGCCTGTTTTCAATCTCTCTCCTATATGCTGATCTGTCACCACCTTTGATACATTTAAACAAACACCAATCTTAGGCCAATGGAACTGGATAAGGGGTAAAAAGACAGGAGTCTCACCTTATACGCAAATGTATATAGCTGCAACTTTACCGACTCTGGCTGGGCTGGACTCTCCGCCAACTCAAATAAGAAGAAAGGTGTCTTCATTCTGCAAAACCCCAATACAAATTAGACAAATATTGTCCACTGAATTCTGTGATCTTAACACATTTTTAATAGTACAGACCCTTTGGCCCACTCCAAGATCAATCTAACCCTTCCTTCCCACATAGCCATCCATTTTTCTTTCATCTTGGTGCCTATCTAATAGTCACTTAACTGTCCATAATGCTTCTACCACTAGCCCTAGCAATGCAATCCACACACCTTCCTATTAAAAAAAACTATCTTTGACATCCCTCCTATACTATTCTCCCTTGTATTAGCCATTTCTGCCCTGGGAAATAGTCTCTGGCTGTCCACCTATCTAGACATCTTATCATCTTCTACACCTTGTTACTTGGAGTACTGTGCTTAATTCTGGTCGCCTCACAATAGGAAGGACACTATAGAAAGTGTGCAGAGGAGATTTACAAGGACGTTGCCTGGATTGGGGAGAATGCCGTATGAGAATAGGTTGAGTGAAGTTGGCCTTTTCTCCTTGGAGTGACGGAGGATGAGAGGTGACCTGATAGAGGTGTACAAGATGATGAGAGGCATTGATCGTGTGGATAGTCAGAGGCTTTTCCCCAGGGCTGAATTGACTTGCACAAGAGGGCACAGGTTTAAGGCAGGTACAGAGGAAATGTCGGATAAGTCTTATATGCAGTGGTGAGTGTGTGGAATGGGCTACTGGCAGCGGTGGTGGAGGCAGAACTGATAAGGTCTTTTAAGAGACTCCTGGATGGCTACATGGAGTTTAGAAAAATAGAGGGCTATGGGTAAAGCCTAGGTAGTTCTAAGGTAGGGACATGTTTGGCAAAGCTTCGTGGGCCGAAGGGCCTGTATTGTGCTGTAGGTTTTCTATGTTTCTGTTTCTACCTCTATGAAGTCACTACTCATCTACCAACTCTCCAGAGAATAGTTCCTAACTAGTTCAGCCTGTCCTTATAAGAGATGCTTTTGCCAGGATGCTGCCTGGATTAAAATCTCCTCTGCACTTCTCTAAAGTTTCCACATCCTTCCAAAAACAAGACGACCAAAAGGGAACACAATATTCCAAGTGTGGTCTAACCAGAGTCTTATAGAACTGAATGTTATCTCACATTTCTTGAACTCAAAACTAACATATTATATGCCTTGCAACACACACAAAATGCTGGAGGAACTCAGCAGGCCAGGCAGCATCTATGGAAAAGAGTAGTCAATATTCTGGGCCAAGACCTTATGGCAGGACTAGAGAAAAAAAGATGAGGAGTAGATTTAAAAGGCGTGGGGAGAGAGAGGAGAGAAACACAAGATGATAGGTGAAACCGGGAGGGGGAGGGATGAGGTAAAGAGCTGAAAAGTTGATTGGTGAAATAAATACAGGGCTGGAGAAGGGGGGCTCTGATAGGAGAGGAGTCCGTGGAAGAAAGAAAAAGGGAGAGGAGCACCAGAGGAAGATGGTGGGCAGGTAATGAGATAAGATGAGAGAGGGAAAAGGGGATGGAGAATGAAGGAGGGGGGAGGGGGCATTACCAGAAGTTTGAGAAATCGATGCTTATGCTATCAGGTTGGAAGCTACCCATATGGAATATAAGGTGGTGTTCCTCCAACCCGAGTGCGCCATCGTGACACTAGAGGAGGCCGTGAATTGACATATTGGAATGGGAATGGCAAGTAGAATTAACATGGGTGGGCTCTGGGTGTTCCTGCTTCTTCTGGCAGACCGAGCCGAGGTGCTCGGTGAAGCAGTCTCCCAATCTACGTCGGGTCTCACCGACATACAGAAGGCTACACCGGGAGCACTGGACACAGGAAATGACCCCAACAAACTCACTGTGAAGTGGAGATGGCAGAAGTTGCGGAGAATCATGTGCTGGATGTGCAGTCTGGTGAGTCTGAACAATTATGTCATGGATGTGGAGGCTGGTGGGGTGGTAGGTGAGTCTGGAGAATTATGTGCTGGATACCAAATCCAACAGGATCCCACCACCAAACACATCTTTCCCTCCCCCTGCACCCACTTTCTGCTTTCCAGGGGATTGTTCCGCATGTGACTTCCTTGTCCATTCATCCCCCGTTTCCCCCCCAAAATAATCTCCTTCTTGGCACTTATCCTTGCAAGCAGAACAAGTGCTACACCTCCTCCCACACGACCATTCAGAGCCCCTGACAGTCCTTCCAGGTGGGTCTGTTGGGGTCATTTCTTGTGTCCAGTGCTCCCGGTGTGGCCTCCTGTGTATCGGTGAGATCCGACATAAACTGGGAGATTGTTCTGCCAAACACCTGCGCTTCGCGGGCCAGAAGAAGCGGGATTTTCCAGTGGCCACCCATTTTAATTCCACTTCCCATTCCAAAATGTCAGTCCATGGCCTCCTCTACTGATGCGATGAGGCCACACTCAAATTGGAGGAACAACACCTTATATTCTGTCTAGGAAGCCTCCAACCTGATGGCATGAACATTGATTTCTCTAACCTCTGGTAACTTCCCTTCCCCCCACTTCACCATTCCCCATCACCTTTTCCCACTCTCACCTTACCTCTTTACCTGCCCATCGCCTCTCCCCGGTGATCCTACCCCATCGCCTCTCCCAGGTGATCCTCACCCATCGCCTCTCCCTGGTGATCCTCCCCCATCGCCTCTCTCTGGTGATCCTCACCCATCGCCTCTCCCTGGTGATCCTCCCCCATCGCCTCTCCCTGGTGTTCTTCTCCCATCGCCTCTCCCTGGTGATCCTCCCCCATCGCCTCTCTCAGGTGATCCTCCCCCATCGCCTCTCCCTGGTGATCCTCCCCCATCGCCTCACTCTGGTGATCCTCACCCATCGCCTCTCCCCGGTGATCCTCCCCCATCGCCTCTCGCTGGTGTTCTTCTCCCATCGCCTCTCCCTGGTGTTCTTCTCCCATCGCCTCTCCCTGGTGATCCTCCCCCATCACCTCTCTCTAGTGTTCCTCCCCCATCGCCTCTCTCTGGTGTTCCTCACCCATCGCCTCTCCCTGGTGTTCCTCACCCATCGCCTCCCCCTGGTGTTCCTCCCCCATCGCCTCTCTCTGGTGTTCCTCACCCATCGCCTCCCCCTGGTGTTCCTCCCCCATCGCCTCTCCCTGGTGATCCTCACCCATCGCCTCTCTCTGGTGTTCCTCACCCATCGCCTCTCCCTGGTGTTCCTCACCCATCGCCTCCCCCTGGTGTTCCTCCCCCATCGCCTCTCCCTGGTGATCCTCACCCATCGCCTCTCTCTGGTGTTCCTCCCCCATCGCCTCTCTCTGGTGTTCCTCACCCATCGCCTCTCCCTGGTGTTCCTCCCCCATCGCCTCTCCCTGGTGATCCTCACCCATCGCCTCTCTCATGTGATCCTCCCCCATCGCCTCTCCCTGGTGTTCTTCTCCCATCGCCTCTCCCCGGTGATCCTCCCCCATCGCCTCTCCCTGGTGTTCTTCTCCCATCGCCTCTCTCTAGTGTTCCTCCCCCATCGCCTCTCTCAGGTGATCCTCCCCCATCGCCTCTCTCTGGTGTTCCTCACCCATCGCCTCTCTCTGGTGATCCTCCCCCATCGCCTCTCCCTGGTGTTCCTCACCCATCGCCTCTCCCTGGTGTTCCTCCCCCATCGCCTCTCTCAGGTGATCCTCCCCCATCGCCTCTCCCTGGTGTTCCTCACCCATCGCCTCCCCCTGGTGTTCCTCCCCCATCGCCTCTCCCTGGTGTTCCTCACCCATCGCCTCTCCCTGGTGTTCCTCACCCATCGCCTCTCCCTGGTGATCCTCACCCATCGCCTCTCCCTGGTGTTCCTCCCCCATCGCCTCTGCCTGGTGATCCTCCCCCATCGCCTCTCCCTGGTGATCCTCACCCATCGCCTCTCTCTGGTGTTCCTCCCCCATCGCCTCTCTCTGGTGTTCCTCACCCATCGCCTCTCCCTGGTGTTCCTCCCCCATCGCCTCTCCCTGGTGATCCTCACCCATCGCCTCTCTCTGGTGATCCTCACCCATCGCCTCTCCCTTGTGTTCCTCCCCCATCGCCTCTCCCTGGTGATCCTCACCCATCGCCTCTCCCTGGTGTTCCTCCCCCATCGCCTCTCTCTGGTGATCCTCCCCCATCGCCTCTCCCTGGTTTTCTTCACCCATCGCCTCTCCCTGGTGATCCTCACCCATCGCCTCTCCCTGGTGTTCCTCCCCCATCGCCTCTCCCTGGAGATCCTCACCCATCGCCTCTCCCTGGTGATCCTCCACCATCGCCTCTCCCTGGTGATCCTCACCCATCGCCTCTACCTGGTGTTCCTCCCCCATCGCCTCTCTCTGGTGTTCCTCCCCCATCGCCTCTCCCTGGTGATCCTCACCCATCGCCTCTCTCTGGTGATCCTCACCCATCGCCTCTCCCTTGTGTTCCTCCCCCATCGCCTCTCCCTGGTGATCCTCACCCATCGCCTCTCCCTGGTGTTCCTCCCCCATCGCCTCTCTCTGGTGATCCTCCCCCATCGCCTCTCCCTGGTTTTCTTCACCCATCGCCTCTCCCTGGTGATCCTCACCCATCGCCTCTCCCTGGTGTTCCTCCCCCATCGCCTCTCCCTGGAGATCCTCACCCATCGTCTCTCCCTGGTGATCCTCCCCCATCGCCTCTCCCTGGTGATCCTCACCCATCGCCTCTACCTGGTGTTCCTCCCCCATCGCCTCTCTCTGGTGTTCCTCCCCCATCGCCTCTCCCTGGTGATCCTCACCCATCGCCTCTACCTGGTGTTCCTCACCCATCGCCTCTCCCTGGTGATCCTCACCCATCGCCTCTCTCTGGTGATCCTCCCCCATCGCCTCTCCCTGGTGATCCTCCCCCATCGCCTCTCCCTGGTGATCCTCACCCATCGCCTCTCCCTGGTGTTCCTACCCCATCGCCTCTCCCTGGTGTTCCTCCCCCATCGCCTCTCCCTGGTGATCCTCCCCCATCGCCTCTCCCTGGTGTTCCTCCCCCATCGCCTCTCCCTGGTGATCCTCACCCATCGCCTCTCCCTGGTGTTCCTCCCCCATCGCCTCTCCCTGGTGTTCCTCCCCCATCGCCTCTCTCTGGTGATCCTCCCCCATCGCCTCTCCCTGGTGTTCCTCCCCCATCGCCTCTCTCTGGTGATCCTCCCCCATCGCCTCTCCCTGGTGATCCTCCCCCATCGCCTCTCCCTGGTGATCCTCACCCATCGCCTCTCCCTGGTGTTCCTCCCCCATCGCCTCTCCCTGGTGATCCTCATCCATCGCCTCTCCCTGGTGTTCCTCCCCCATCGCCTCTCCCTGGTGTTCCTCCCCCTGGTGTTCCTCCCCCATCGCCTCTCCCTGGTGATCCTCCCCCATCGCCTCTCCCTGGTGTTTCTCCCCCATCGCCTCTCTCTGGTGATCCTCCCCCATCGCCTCTCCCTGGTGATCCTCACCCATCGCCTCTCCCTGGTGATCCTCACCCATCGCCTCTCCCTGGTGATCCTCCCCAATCGCCTCTCCCTGGTGATCCTCCCCAATCGCCTCTCCCTGGTGTTCCTCCCCCATCGCCTCTCTCTGGTGATCCTCCCCCATCGCCTCTCCCTGGTGTTCCTCCCCCATCGCCTCTCCCTGGTGATCCTCACCCATCGCCTCTCCCTGGTGATCCTC
The DNA here is from genome assembly GCF_048418815.1 of Hemitrygon akajei. Taxonomy (NCBI): domain Eukaryota; kingdom Metazoa; phylum Chordata; class Chondrichthyes; order Myliobatiformes; family Dasyatidae; genus Hemitrygon; species Hemitrygon akajei. The sequence continues at coordinate 4,808,155 of NC_133145.1, read as the reverse complement.
CCCAATCGCCTCTCCCTGGTGTTCCTCCCCCATCGCCTCTCCCTGGTGATCCTCCCCCATCGCCTCTCCCTGGTGTTCCTCACCCATCGCCTCTCCCTGGTGATCCTCCCCCATCGTCTCTCCCTGGTGATCCTCACCCATCGCCTCTCCCTGGTGATCCTCCCCCATCGCCTCTCCCTGGTGATCCTCACCCATCGCCTCTCCCTGTTGTTCCTCCCCCATCGCCTCTCCCTGGTGATCCTCCACCATCGCCTCTCCCTGGTGTTCCTCCCCCATCGCCTCTCCCTGGTGATCCTCCCCCATCGCCTCTCCCTGGTGTTCCTCACCCATCGCCTCTCCCTGGTGATCCTCCCCCATCGTCTCTCCCTGGTGATCCTCACCCATCGCCTCTCCCTGGTGATCCTCACCCATCGCCTCTCCCTGGTGATCCTCCCCAATCGCCTCTCCCTGGTGTTCCTCCCCCATCGCCTCTCCCTGGTGATCCTCCCCCATCGCCTCTCCCTGGTGATCCTCACCCATCGCCTCTCCCTGGTGATCCTCCCCAATCGCCTCTCCCTGGTGATCCTCCCCCATCGCCTCTCCCTGGTGATCCTCCCCAATCGCCTCTCTCTGGTGTTTCTCCCCCATCGCCTCTCCCTGGTAATCCTCACCCATCGCCTCTCTCTGGTGATCCTCCCCCATCGCTTCTCTCTGGTGATCCTCACCCATCGCCTCTCCCTGGTGATCCTCCCCCATCGCCTCTCCCTGTTGATCCTCACCCATCGCCTCTCCCTGGTGTTCCTCCCCAATCGCCTCTCCCTGGTGATCCTCACCCATCGCCTCTGCCTGGTGTTCCTCACCCATCGCCTCTCCCTGGTGATCCTCACCCATCGCCTCTCCCTGGTGATCCTCCCCCATCGCCTCTCCCTGGTGATCCTCCCCCCTTTTCTTTCTTCCATGGTCTTCTGTCGTCTCCTAACAGACTCCTCCTTCTCCAGGCAAGGAAAGTGGATCAGCTGGAAAATGGGTTGGAAAATGGTAGATGGAATTGAATACAGAAAGTGTGAAGTGTTTGACTAACTAGGGTAGGTCTTACACAGGGAATGGTCGGGCACTGAGGAGTGGATCTAGGAATACTGGTCCATAAGTAACTGAAAAAGTGTCATCCCAGGTAGATAAGGTCATAAAGAAAGCTTTTGGCACATTGGCCTTCATAAATCAAAGTACTGAGTACAGGAGATTTAAGACATTGGTGAGGCCTGATTTGGTTACCAAACTACAGGAAAAATGTAAATAGGGTTGAAAGAATACAAAGAAAACTTACAATGATGTCGCTGGGACTGAAGGACCTGAGTTATAAGGAAAGATTGAATAGGTCCGGATTCCTTGAAATGTAGAAGATTGACTGACAGGAGCTTTGATAAAGAATTACAAAATAATGAGGGGTACAGATAGGGTAAATGAGGGGTACAGATAGGGTAAATGCAAACAGACATTTTCCACTGAGGCTGGGTGAGACTAATTTAACTAGAGGTCATGGGTTAAGGATGAAAGTTGAAAAGTTTAAGGAGAACATGAGAGGGAACTTCTTCATTCAGAGGGTTGTGAGAGTGTGGAACGAGCTGCCAGAGCAAGTGGTACATGCAAGTTTGATTTCACATTTTAAGAGAGGTTTGGAGAGGCACAGATATGGAGGGCTATGATCCCAGTGCAGGTCGATGGAAGTTGGCAGTTTAAATGGGTTGGCAAGGACCCGTTTCTGTGCTGGCCTTCTCTATGACTCTATAACCACCCCGCTGCCTTCTGTGGGCACACCACGATCCCTGGATCCCATGCCTCCCAACTTTCTGACTGAGCCTAACTTGGGAACTTTGTCAAGTGCTTTGCTAAAGTCCGTATACACCACATTCAATGCTCTGCCTTCAATTGTGATCTTAAAAGCAATCTGTTGATTACAGAAGTTGATTTTTGGGGGGAGATAGTTTCATATTCACCAACCTTTGCAAAAAAGTCTCCTACTAGTATTGTCATGTCCTTGAAGCAGTGGCTCAGTTACGTAACATCTTTAATAAGAGGTCTGTCAATATGTCCAACCGGCATTGCTCTCTTCCCAAGCCATTATTCAAAGGTACATAGACCTAAAGTGTACATGATACTACAGAACTGAGCAAAACCTATAGCAACACTTCACTTTATATTCTAGCCCTTCAGTTCTGAAGACTAACTTTCCAATAGCCTCCTTAAATGTGGTACGTGTACAGACAAGAATTAGACAGAATAATTTCTATTCTGGCTAGGCTGGCTTTCTCCAACTCAAGTAAGACAGGTGTGTTAATTCTGTCAAAGCCCAAGATGAATTTCACTCATAAACAATACACACAACCAGCTTTATTGATCCCAAATAAAAAGTTAGCACCCCAGCATAGATTTGTATTGCTCCACTGCTTTGGGCCTCCTTCAAAATCAAGTAGATATCTAATATCTCTACACAGTTTACCTCCTGTCGGAGTACCTGCTAGTTGATAATAGTATACTGTAAATATACTGTATTTCTATCCAAGTGAATTCATAATAAGTTAGTTCAGTTCTAAAATTGAATGGTTTAAAGTGGCCTTGCATTGCACTCGTTCAGCCACAAATTCTGATTGCAAAGAATTTTCCGAGATAATTTAGAACAGAAATAAAACTGAGTGGGGGTGAGTGGGAGGCACTGAGAAAGGTAGAGGATGGTGCAGGGGAGAGACAATTACACCATTAGGTAAGTGCTTGAGAGGTGAAAAGATTACCTGGCTTGCCACATCTCTTCATTTGCCACGGCTTCCCATGAAAATTCGTCATAGCTGAAAAACAGAAGCCATCTGATGTCACACCAGCAATGCATCTCAAACCCATTGTCCTTCAGATGATGGGATAGATAAACCCCTGTGGATAGAGGTAGCTCCAGTACTGATAATACAGATTTAAATGTGAAGCTGAGATCACTATGGATCATTAAGACTGCTCAGCTTTTGAGAGTTGATTTCCTGATGCATCGGCATCAGTCCAGTTGTACTCAGATTATTTGTCCATCAAAAAGGCTATAAAATGTGGACATCACCTGAGGAGTAGAGAATAAAAAAATCAAAATGATGGTCCCCACAACTCTTCAATTCAAAGAACATTGATGAAAAGGATGTACTGTATGCTTGAAAGAAGTGCTATTGTGAAACAGCTGGAATTGAGACTGTGGGTGTGCTTTGAAAGGGTGCACAGACCCAAAGGGCTGAATGCTTCCTGTCCTGTCTGTACTCTTTTTGACCCCCATGATTAGTGATCATCCTGGCAGACTGTCTGGAGCAAAAGTCACCTCTGAATATATCAGAGAGGTTCCTAACAAGGATACATCCACCAATCCCCAAGATACAGCTCCTGGTAAAGTGGTCTCCTGAGAGACAACGACACCTACCTGCCATACTCCTCTGTCCAGTTGTACAAGTGCCTGGTATGCTGGATCCAGCTCTCAGGGCTGAACAGACTGGTTGAGTGGACCAGTTTTTCACACACTCCCCATGGCCAGAGGGAGTAACTCTGCTTCCAGCTGGAGTCTCCTTCGTGCAGACCAATGCACACAAAGATCTCCTTCCTGGAAGAACAGAGACGTCTACATCAGAATATGGCAGTAATCCCAGACTACTGAAGTTTTGCAGCAGATACATTTTACACCACTATTCCCTTCTGGAGCAGCTAGAAGTTGTGGGAAGCTCTGCTCTTACACCTTCGTCCATCTGTGGACCTCACTGAGACCACTGTCCTGGTCCTCCCAGTGTGGGGAGCAGGATGTGGGTGATGCCTGTTGTCTCACCAGGAGGGAAATCAAACGCATTCAAATCCATTAGCTCTGATGCAGGTTTCAACCAGAAACTTCCACAATTCCTTTCCTCCCACAAATGGTGCTTGACCTGCTGAATTCCTCCAGCAGACCATTTGTTTGCTTGCTGTCAATCTGATAAAGCAACACCACAGGATCCCTCAACACAACATTTGAGTTTTTCCACTGATTCTAAAATACTCTCCTTACTGAGATCAGTAGCATCACATTTACCCATATTGACTTTCATCTAACATCCTCCAGAGTAGTCCCCGTCCTTTTCCAGTTTACCCGCTCCGCAGACTCCGTTTCCAGTTCACCCGCTCCGCAGACTCCATTTCCAGACAGTTCACCTGCTCCGCAGACTCCGTTTCCAGTTCACCCGCTCCGCAGACTCCATTTCCAGACAGTTCACCCGCTCCGCAGACTCCTTTTCCAGTTCACCCGCTCCGCAGACTCCGTTTCCAGTTCACCCGCTCCACAGACTCCATTTCCAGACAGTTTACCCACTCCACATACTCCATTTCCAGTTTACCTGCTCCGCAGACTCTGTTTCCAGTTCACCCGCTCCACAGACTCCGTTTCCAGTTCACCCGCTCCACAGACTCCGTTTCCAGTTCACCCGCTCCACAGACTCCGTTTCCAGTTTACCCGCTCCACAGACTCCGTTTCCAGACAGTTCACCCGCTCCACAGACTCCGTTTCCAGACAGTTCACCCGCTCCACAGACTCCGTTTCCAGACAGTTCACCCGCTCCACAGACTCCGTTTCCAGTTCACCCGCTCCACAGACTCCATTTCCAGTTTACCCGCTCCACAGACAACGTTTCCAGTTCACCCGCTCCACAGACTCCGTTTCCAGTTCACCCGCTCCACAGACTCCGTTTCCAGTTTACCCCGCTCCACAGACTCCATTTCCAGACAGTTCACCCGCTCCACAGACTCCGTTTCCAGACAGTTCACCCGCTCCACAGACTCCGTTTCCAGACAGTTCACCCGCTCCACAGACTCCGTTTCCAGTTCACCCCGCTCCACAGACTCCATTTCCAGTTTACCCGCTCCACAGACAACGTTTCCAGTCCACCCGCTCCACAGACTCCGTTTCCAGTCCACCCACTCCAGACTCCATTTCCAGTCTACCCGCTCCACAGACTCTGTTTCCAGTTCACCCGCTCCACAGACTCCGTTTCCAGTTTACCCGCTCCACAGACTCCGTTTCCAGTGCACCCGCTCCGCAGACTCCGTTTCCAGTGCACCCGCTCCACAGACTCCATTTCCAGTGCACCCGCTCCGCAGACTCCGTTTCCAGTGCACCCGCTCTGCAGACTCCATTTCCAGTCTACGTGCTCTGCAGGCCTCTAGTTGCAGCAGTAAACCTGGTCTTTATACTCTACCTTTCCCTCTAAATCATTGATAGAAGTTGTGCTCATCTGGTGCTAATCACTGTGGCCCCTACTCATAACAACTCTGTTCATCCACACATCTCTAACTAAGTTACTCCCAACCCTAATTTATGATTAAAAACATCCAGCGCATTTCACACAGATCCAGAGAGAACAGCTTCCCAGAGGGACAACATTTGCCCTGATGTGCAGCAGACTATCTCTGGATGGGTGGAGAGGCTGAATGGCTCGTTCTCATTGGTTGTGGTGGCTTTCCATCAGTGACTCACTCTCTGTTCTCATTGAATAATCGATGCAGGTTGAATGTTACAATTCCAGCAGATTCCTCCCTGTCCACAGGGTGCCAGCGATTGCCAGGGAAATGCACATTGGGTAGGTGTTTGGCCAACTTTGGCAAATACCAGTCGTACGTCATCATCTGAAAAGGAAACAATTTCAAGTTATTTTCTTTACTGTCAAGGAACAAATATAAATAAACGATGCTTAAAAATGGCCATTTAAAAGGGAAGGGAGAGGGGAGGGAGTGGGAAGCACCAGCAAGACATTCTGTAATGATCAATAAACCAATTGTTTGGAATTTTTTTTTTAAATGGCCATTTCTGCCTTTGCATCAGAATCATTTTTATTATCAGTATGTCACAAAATTTATTGTTTGATGGCAGGAGTACAGTGCACCACATAAAATTACTTTAAGTTCCAGCAAGAAATATATAATAATAAATAAACAGGGCCTAACTAAGCAATGAAGCTGAATGCAGATTATTCCAATCAAAGAGCTTCAGGATAAGTGATGGATACACAGCAAGAACAGGCTCTGACCCGAAAAACAGCTGACCAATAGAAACTTATCTCTTTGACCCTGTTCTCATTCCCCATTGCCACAACCTATTCTCCCAACCTCCCCAATCTCCTTCAGCAACACACAAAATACTAGACTAGAGCCGAGGTTTTCAATGTGGGATCCACGAACCCCTTGCTTAATGGTATTGGCCCATGGCATAAAAAAGGTTGTGGACTCAGCAGGACAGACAGCATCAATGAGGAAAGTGTACAAACAACGTTTTGGGTCAGGACCTTTCACCTGGACAAGTCTGGACCCACATCCATTCTTACCCAGCCAGGGATTCCCTCTCCAACCCATAGAACATTACAGCACAGAAACAGGCCTTTTGGCCCTCCTTGGCTGTGCCGAACCATTTTTCTGCCTAATCCCACTGACCTGCACCTGGCCCATATCCCTCCATACACCTGTCATCCATGTACCTGTCCAAGTTTTCCTTAAATGTTAAAAGTGAGCCCACATTTACCACTTCATCTGGCAGCTCATTCCACATTCCCACCACTCTCTGTGTGAAGAAGCCCCCCCCAATGTTCCCTTTAAACTTTTCCCCTTCACCGTTAACCCATGACCTCTGGTTTTTATCTCCCCAGCCTCAGTGGAAAAAGCCTGCTTGCATTCACTCTATTTATACCCATCATAATTTTATACACCTCTATCAAGTCTCCCCTCATTCTTCTATGCTCCAGGGAAAAAAGTCCTAACCTATTCAACCTTTCTCTGTAACTCAGTTTCTCCAGTCCCGGCAACATCCTTGTAAACCTTCTCTGCACTCTTTCAACCTTATTAATACCCTTCCTGTAACTTGGTGACCAAAACTGCACACAAAACTCCAAATTCGGCCTCACCTATGTCTTATACAACCTCACCATAACATTCCAACTCTTATACTCAATACTTTGATTTATAAAGGTCGATGTACCAAAAGCTCTCTTTACTACCCGTGATGCCACTTTTAGGGAATTTTGTATCTGTATTCCCAGATCCCACTGTTCTACTGCACTCCTCAGTGTCCTACCATTTACCTTGTATGTTCTACCTTGTTTTTTCCTTTCAAAGTGCAATACCTCACACTTGTCTGTATTAAACTCCATCTGCCATTTTTCAGCCCATTTTTCCTGCTGGTCCAGATCCCTCTGCAAGCTTTGAAAACCTTCCTCACTGTCCACTACACCTCCAATCTTTGTATCATCAGCAAATCTGCTGATCCAATTTACCACATTATCATTCAGATCATTGATATAGATGACATATAACAATGGGCCCAGCACTGATCCCTGTGGCACACCACTAGTCACAGGCCTCCACTCAGAGAAGCAATCCTCCACTACCACCCTCTGGCTTCTCCCACTGAGCCAATGTCTAATCCAATTTAATACCTCACCCTGTATACCTAGTGACTGAATCTTCCTAACTAACCTCCAATGCAGGACCTTGTCAAAGGCCTTACTGAAGTCCATGTAGACAACATCCACTGCCTTCCCTTCATCCACTTTCCTTGTAACCTCCTCGAAAAACTCTAATAGATTTGCTAACCATGACCTACCACGCACAAAGCCGTGTTGACTCTCCCTAATAAGTCCCTGTCTATCTAAATACTTGCAGATCCTATCTCTTAGTACTTCTTCCAATAATTTACCTACTACCGATGGCAAACTTACCTGCCTATAATTTCCTGGATTACTTTTAGAGCCTTTTTTAAACAACAGAACAACATGAACTATCCTCCAATCCTCCGGCACCTCACCCGTAGATACCGACATTTTAAATATATCTGCCAGGGCTCCTGCAATTTCAACACTAGTCTCCTTCAAGGTCTGAGGGAATACCCTGTCAGGTCCTGGGGATTTACCTACTCTGACTTGCCTCAAGATAGCAAGCACCTCCTCCTCTTCAATCTATATAGGTTCCATGACCTCACTACTTGTTTGCCTTATTTCCATTGACTCCATGCCATTTTCCTTAGTAAATACAGACGCAAAAAAACCATTTAAGATCTCCCCCATTTCTTTTGGTTCCGTACATAGCCGATCACTCTGATCTTCAAGAGGACAAATTTTATCCCTTACTATCCTTTTGCTCTTAATATACCTGTAGAAGACCTTTGGATTAAACTTCACCTTGACTGCCAAAGCTACCTCATGTCTTCTTTTAGCCCTCCTGTTTTCTTTCTTAAGTATTTTTTTGCACTTTTTATACTCAAGTACCTTATTTTCTCCATTTCCTATACATGTCATACATCTCTCTCTTCTTCTTTATCAGAGTTCCAATATCCCTCGAGAACCAAGGTTCCTTATTCTTATTCATTTTGCCTTTAATCCTGACAGGAACATACAAACTCTGCACTCTCAAAATTTCTCCTTTGAAGGCCTCCCACTTACCAATCACATCCTTTCCACAGAACGACCTGTTCCAATCCACGCTTTTTAGATCCTTTCTCATTTCTTCAAATTTGGCCTTTTTCCAGTTTAGAACCTCAACCCGAGGACCAGATCTATCTTTATCCATGATCAAGTTGAAACTAATGGTGTTATCATCACTGGAACCAAAGTGCTCCCCTACACACACTTCCGTCATTTGTCCTAATTCGTTTCCTAATAGGAGATCTAATATTGCATCCTCTCTAGTCGGTTCCTCTATATATTAATTTAGAAAACTTTCCTGGACATGTTTTACAAACTCTAACCCGTCTAGACCTTTAACAGTATGGGAGTCCCAATCAATATGTGGAAAATTAAAATCCCCTACTATCACAACTTTCTGTTTCCTGCAGTTGTCTGCTATCTCTCTGCAGATATGCTCCTCCAATTCTCGCTGACTATTGGGTGGTCTATAATACAACCCCAATAATGTGGTCATACCTTTCCTGTTTCTCAGCTCCACCCATATGGCCTCAGTAGGCAAGCCCTCTAATCTGTCCTGCCTGAGCACTGCTGTAACATTTTCCCTGACTAGCAATGCCACCCTCCCCCCCCCCCACCCTTCATCCCTCTGCCTCTATCACGTCTGAAACATCGGAACCCTGGAATATTAAGCTGCCAGTCCTGCCCCTCCTGTAGCCAAATTTCACTAATGGCTACAATGTCATATGTCAATCCACGCCCTCAGATCGTCAGCCTTCCCCACAATACTCCTTGCATTGAAATAGACACACCTCAGAAGATTATTACCACCACACACAACCCTTCTATTTGTGACTTTACATGAAACTTTAACATAATTTATTTTCACCCCCGCTCCACCATCTACTCTGGCAGTCTGGTTCCCATCCCCTTGTAAATCGAGTTTAAACCCTCCCCAATAGCAGTAACAAACCTCCCTGCAATGATATTGGCCCCCCTGTACTTCAGGTGTAACCCACCTCTCTTGTACAGGTCGCACCAGCCCCAGAAAAGGTCTCAATGATCCTGAAATCTGAAACTCTGCCCCCTACACCATTTTTCAGCCACGTGTTCATCCTCCAGAGCATCCTATTCTTACCCTCACTGGCACTGGCTGCTGCAGCTTGTCCCAGGTCAGTCATCCCCCCAACAGTATCCAAATCGGTATATTGTTGTTGAGGGGAATGGCCACAGGGGAGCCCTGCTCTGCCTGCCTTTTCCCCTTCCCTCGCCTGACGGTAACCCAATTACCTGTGCGCTGCTCCTTTGGCATAACTGCCTCCCCGTAGCTACTATCTATAAACTTCTCATTCTCCCGCATGATCCGGAGGTCATCCAGCTCCTGCTCCAGTTCCCTAACGCGGTTTGTTAGGAGCTGCAGCTGGATGCACCTCTTGCAGGTATCGTTGTCAGGTACGTCGCCGGTCTCGCTGACTTCCCACATCCTGCAAGAGGAGCATTCCAACATCCTGCCTGGCATTCTCTCTACTCTAAACAATTGAAACAGAACTTACCGGAACCTACCCTCGCTTCTGCCTGTTCATACTGAATCCTGTTGAGCCAAAGCCGTCCCACTCTGCCCCAGAATCCAGACTCTTCTGATCATTCCCTATGTTCCTCATTCTTTTACTGAACTCTCACCATCAGGACAATGACCCTCTCTGTCACCCTCCCCAGTGAAAACACTTCTCCACATTTGAACCTTTATTTTTCATTCTGCTCCTCCCCTGGCCACAAACCCCACTACTCCCAATATCCCTTTCCAGCAGGTGTGTTGGGAGTGGGGTGGGGGGAGAGAGGGAGAAGGCACCTCACGTATCAATACCCATCTACATACAGCAAAAATCTGATACATTCAGGATTTTTGTGGTGCCGGACTGACAAATTTCTGGCAAATTTGTCTACAGCTTCATTGCTGGTTTAGTCCCGAGTAAAATGAGGTTGTTGGAGAAAAAAAAAGCTTAATAATTTAAAAACAGTGAATATAATAACAATATATCTGATAATCACAATAAAGAGATAGGATCAGGGCAATGAGACAAGTCAATTAGAATGTGTCCTTCCTTGCAAAATGGCAACTTCTTCAGATGTAGCCTCCCAAAGCCTTGTTTATTAAATCTCCATCATGCAGTTCATTTATTTCATTATTGAATGTTACGGGAGCAGAATAACACATTTTCCAAAGTACCTTCCGTTTCAAGAGAGTGTGGGTAACAAAACAAGCTGAGTTGAAAGAGTTAACTGGAACCAGGTCCCTGGGAAGTATTTGTCAAACATCATCTGAAGAAATTAATCACCCAGTTTGGGTACCAACCTGTCCATTTGCTCATTCCTTTCTTTCAACAGAGCCAGTGGTGAACCACTGGGTGTCAGATGATGAGTGAGAAGCTGAACCATCAGAGTTTTATTGTACTCATTACTCATCTCTTTAGAAGATCTGCTTTTATCTGTAAGCAATTTCCCATCCCATCCTATTCCCAAAGAGTGCAACAGGATAGGACTCTCTTGAGAACAGCCATGGATTAGATGGGTTGAATGGCTTCCTTGTCTCCAGATTTTAATTTTTTAAATTTAGAAATATATCTCAGCACAGTAACAGGCCCTACTAGCCCACTGAGACTGCGCAATCTCATTGCACTCATGGGACCAATTAACTTTCTGGCTTTAAAATGTGTGAGGAAGCAGGTGCACCCGGAGGAAAACCAGATGGTCACGGGGAGCACGTAGAAATTTATTAAATACAGCAGTGGGAATTGAACCGGTGTCACTGGCACTGTAATAAGCACAATGCTGCTGTACCACTCTTACTGCATGGGGTTTCAATCCAGATCGTGCTCCTGGATTACTGCCCAACCCTATCCTTTCTGTTGTGTCAGCAGCCCTCATCTCTATTACCTCCTGATCCACCATGCTGAGGTCAGGTCTCTGCCCCTCGCAGTAGTGAAGGTATCGCAAGGAGTTTCCTGGGAGGTCTCCACGGAGCAGGATGATGGCATCAGGAGGCATGCTGCCCAAAATATTTCTGCCAAATTTATCGACAACATCGTTGTTACTCTTGTCACAGATCCTGTATAACATGAGATTGTTAGAGGAAAAGAAAGCATTAATGGTTAAAAACACTGAATAGAAAAACATTTTTCTACATCTCAAGTTCCAAAGCCTTTTTGCCCTTTTCTATGATAAAAAGAGGAGAAATAATCATTGAGAATTTCATCCATCTATTCTCTCTAAGTTGCTCTTTTTCCTTTAAAATACTTATAAAATCCCTTTGGATTTGCTTTAAACTTCTCTGCCCAAGCTATCCCATATCCCTTTTCGCCCTCCTGATTTCCTTCTGGAGTCCATTCCTGCATCCCCTACACTGCTCCAGGCATTTACCATATCCCACTGCCCCTACATGGTTCTGCCTCCTTTTTCTTGACCAGACCTCTCAATATTCCTCCTCATCCAGGGTTCCCTACTTCTGTCAACCTTGCTCTTCACTCCTGCGGGAACATACATATTTTGAACTCTCAATATCTCACTTTTATAAGTCTCCTCTTCCGAGATATCCATTTGCCTGGAAACAACCTACACCAATCAAAAACACAAAGTACACTGCAGATGCTGTGGTCAAATCAAGACGTACAAGAAAGCTGGATGAACTCAGCAGGTCAGGCAGCATCCATTGAAAGAAGCAGTCAACGTTTTGGGTCGAGCCCCTTCGTCAGGACTAAAGAAGGAGGGGGCAGGGGCCCTATAAAGAAGGTGGGGGGAGGGTGGAGAACCAATCAAAGGAAAGATCAAGGGGTGGGGGAGGGGGAAGCAGGGAGGGGATAGGCAGGAGAGGTGAAGAAGGAATCTAAGGGGAAAGCACTATGGGTAGTAGAAGAAGGCAGAGTCATGAGAGATGATAGGCAGTTAGAAGAGGAGACAGAGTGAAGGTGGGATGGGGAAGGGAGAGGGAGGGAATTATCGGAAGTTGGAGAATTCGATGTTCATACCAAGGGGCTGGAAACTACCCAGACAGTATATGAGATGTTGTTCCTCCAACCTGAGTTTGGCCTCATCATGGCAGTAGAGGAGGCCATGTATGGACGTATTCAAATAGAAATGTGATGCAGAGTTGAAGTGGGTGGCAACTGGGAGATCCTGTCTGTAGTGGCGGATGGAGCGTAGGTGCTTGACGAAGTGGTCCCCCAATCTGCGTCAGGTCTCGCCGATGTAGAAGAGGCCGCACCAGGAGCACCAGATGCAAAAGATGACCCCAACAGACTCACAAGTGAAGTGTTGCCTCACCTGGAAGGACTGTTTGTGGTTCTGAATGGTGGTAAGAGAGGAGGTGTAGGGACAGGTGTAGCACTTACGCTTGCAGGGAAAAGTGCCAGGTGGGAGATCTGTGGGGAGGGACGTGTGGACCAGGCAGTCGCGGAGGGAACGATCCCTGCGAAAAGCAGAGAGGGGTAGAGAGGGAAAGATGTCCTTAGTGGTGGGGTCCTGTTGAAGGTGGTGGAGGATAATATGCTGGATCAGGAGGCTGGTGGGGTGATAGGTGAGGACAAGGGGAACACGGTCCCTGTTGTGGTGACGGGAGGATGGGGTGAGGGTCGAAGTGCGGGAAATCGAGGAGATGCGGGTGAGGCATAATTTAATCATAAAATTACCAATTTTTCCAAGAAAGAATTACAATAAAAATAAAAATAGTGTAGTCATAATGTTGCTAAACTGAAGTAATTAGGGTTTTTGGAGTTGGTTCAAGAACTGAATGGTTGAAGTAGCTGTTCCTGAAACTAGTGGTGTTGGACTTCAGGCTTTTATATCTCCTGCCTGATGGGAGATGTGAAAAGAAGGTATGGTCCAGATTGTAAGATCTATGATGATGGATATTGCCTTCTGAGCAGCACCCTCTGTAGATGCTACTAATGGTGGGGAGGGATGTGTCCATGATGTATTGGGTCAGTTCACTATTCTCTGTAGCTTTTTATGTTCCTGCATTTTGGAATTGCCATAACAGACTATTGCAACCACTCAGGATATCTACAACACTAATCTGTAGAAATTTATTAGACAAGCTGAATTTCCTCAATCTCCTGAGAAAGTAAAGATTCTGGTGTGCTTTTGTCATGATTACATCTGCTATATTTGCTGAGTCCAGGACAGGTCATCTGATACATTAATATCCATGAAAGCTGCTAACTCTCTCCACTGCTGATCCTCCAGTGCAGACTGGCACGTTTCCCTCCCTGAAGTCAACAATCCCATCTTTAGTTTTGCTACCATTGAGCAACAGACTGTTAATATCCCAATCCAATGTAGCAGTTCATGAGTTCATCCGATTTACCTGTCAAGCCTCATGTATTTTAATAAATGGAATTTAATTCAATAGTCTTTCCTCGCTCTCTGCCATGCTGCTGTCTCTGAATTCTATCTCAACTTCCAGCCTCCCACCCTCCCGCCAACATAGGACAAATGTTTTATTAAACATGTTCTCCACTTCTGCTCCAGACTGGCTCCACCATCACCACCTCCAGCTCAGGATTATATCTGTACAGTTCACTGTCCCTCAGCCTCTAACATTAGACAACATTTTGGAATCATACCTTGACATGATTTGATTTGCCTCATCTCCTCTTTTAACCCTGTCCAATCTGTGTTAGTCTCAAACCTTCTGAATAGTTCCTTATTGTTAAAGAAATAAAGGAACAATTCTAAATGTGTACCATTCCCTTTGAATCTTCAAGATTAACACTGAACCAGTCATCTAAAAACCTGTGAGCCACTGTGTACGGGCCCATGACCCACACATCATCACTGGAATAACCAGCACACTAGCCAGCCCAAACATTAGAAAGGCTTCCTTAAATTATATAGGACTGTTTAGATCTCTCTGAGAAGGCAAGCAGACACACTTCAATGTTACTGCGGAAAAAATTCCCACTGATAGTGTGAAGTTCCGACTGATGCATCATGATCTGGTACAATCCGAACGCACTAGAATAAGGAGCTGCAGAGAGTAGTCACTCTGCCCAATACAACCTGGCCACATCCTTCTCCACTATCAAACATATCCACAGGATGTGTTGCCTCAAAGAACCCATCATTCAGGCCGTGCCATCTTCTCACAGCTAAAATCGGGCAGGAGGTGCAGAAACCTGAAGTCACACTCCATCGGAACTGCCACTTCCCCTCAACCATTCAATCCTTGAACAAACCAGCACAACCCTGATCACTAAAGTTTAGCAACACTATCATCACTTTGCACCACAATGGACATTTGTTTTCTAATCACGTTTTTTCTTGTATAATTTTTGAACAATTTACATTTTTCTTTTGAATGTTGTATACCTAATGCTCTGTGCCTATGATAGGGCTGCAAGAGTTTCATTGCACCTGTGTGTACGTGTATTTGTGCACATGACAATGAACTGGACTTGATTTGATATATTGTCTGACGCCTAGGCCTGAGTCAACGTAGTAGTAGTAGTAGATTTGATATATACTGAATTCCCACGCTGGGTCTAACTCACACTCATCAACAATAACTCCACTGAGCCCAGCCAAAGCTGACACCGTCAGGATGATTTATAAAACTGCCCTTACCTGTAGTTGAGGTGGATTTGGAAGACAATGAGGAGAATAGGTGGAAGCCATTCTGCCCAGTGCCACAGTGAGTGACTGCCCAATATTCTCTGCAGCAAAGAGCAGACTGAAGCTAGACCACAGCCTGCCAGAACACAAACCACCAAATTACTCTGCAGCCAGAACCTTTCAACCTGTAGAAAGAAAATGAACAATGTCTGACCGTCATACATCATGGGAAGATGCCTCATGGCACAGTTAATCACCAAGCATCCCTCTATACTAATCCTGTTTTTCCTCCTACATCCACCCCCCACCCCTATTCCCTTGCCATCCACAGCTACACAGCAGTCAATAAACTCACAAACTCATACTTCTTCGAGATGTGGGAGAAAAGCAGAGCACCAATGGAAATCCATGAGGTCACAGGGAGAACACGGCACCCAAGGTCAGAATTGAGCCCAGATCTCGATGGCTGTGAGGCAGCAGAACAAACAGATGCCCCTGGATTGCCCCAACTTGTGTTCCAGAATGTGTTAGAAGGTGTGAAGCACATCAGTTTGTTCATTGGTTTATTTGGAATACTAAGGGATACGAACAGCTGTAGTTTTGATAATGAAGGGTTGAGGGAAAATTCAAGCTGTGGAAAGTTAGCATCACACACCCACAAACAGCTTAAAGACAAAGTTTTTTTTGTCTGTTTGAATCACCCCAATCTGGAAAGAAGATGCACACACAAAATGCAGGTCTGGCAGCATCTTCACAGGGAATTAAACAACTGTTGTTTTGGGTTGAGACCCTTCATCAGGATGATTTCCTTCCATAGATGCTGCCTGACCTGCTGAACTCCCCCAACATTGTTTGTGTGTTGCTCAAAATTCTAGCATCTGCAGAACCTGTGTCTCTGCAAAGGTGTTACTTTCTCTCCCGAGAGGCAGTTAGCACATGTACTATAAATGTAGTCTCTCTTTGTTATGGAAAGGTTTACAGGGGTTCCCAACCCTTTTAATGCCATGGAACCTTACCATTAACTGAGAGGTCTGTGGACCCCAGGTTGGGAACCTCTTAAGAATAGAACATCTGCAGGGGCTTGGTATATGACATTGCCCATTCCTACAGGAATAAATGTACCTGTAAGAGATGCAAGAGTAAAATTATAATATAAAGAATAAAGTCAGGTGTGAACTCTGCGGTTTAGCTGAGACCAGGGGAAATAGAAAAGATTAACAAAGGAATCAAACTCCATGGGAAAACACCCACAGAGTCAAGGGCTGCTGACACAACAGAAAGGATGAGGGTTGGGCAGTAATCCAGGAGCATGAACTGGGTTGAAACCCCACGCAGTAAGAGTGGTACAGCAGCACTGTGCTTATTACAGTGCCAGTGACACCGGTTCAATTCCCACTGCTGTATTTAATAAATTTCTACGTGCTCCCCGTGACCATCTGGTTTTCCTCCGGGTGCACCTGCTTCCTCCCACTTTTTAAAGACAGGTTAATTGGTCCCATGAGTGCAATGGGGTGCCGCAGTCTCAATGGGCCAGAAACTGTGCTGGGCTGTATTTCTCAATTTTTATTTAAATAATCAGAGTGCTCAGAAAAATACTGGTAGGCCTCAAGTTTGGTAAATTCACACAAAGAGTTACAGAAAATACAATGCAAAAGTAATTTAGCAAGGAATATAAAAAGAGATGACAAGAGATTCCACAAGTATGACGAAAGAAAGAGAAACAAAAACTAAGCGGCCTTTCAGACACTGAGATAGGACAGCTTAGGAGTTTGAAACACCATCTCTCATTTTCTAATAATTCCAGATTGACATAAAATAATACATGCTGACTTGGCCTATGAGTCCATGCTTACTATCAAAATTCAAAGTAAATTTATTATCAAATTACACAAATGTCACCATAATTACCCTGAGAGTCATTTTCTTGCAGCAATGCACAGTAGAACAAAGAAATAAAATGGAATTAGTGAAAAACTACAAGAAAGACTGGCAAGAAACCAATGTTCAAATGATACAAAACTGTCTAAATACAATAAGAAGTTAAGTCAATAAATAAATAACACCAAGAACACAAGTTTTGGAGTGCTTGACAGAACATGCATAGGCTGTGTTCAGTGTTGGGGTGAGTGAAATTATCCACACTGGTTCAGCAGCCTGATGGTTGAGGGGTGATAACTGTTCCTGAACATGGTGGTGTGGAACTTAAGGCTCCTGAACCTCTTTCCCATTGGTATCAGTGAGAAGAAAGCATGGCCTGGATGGTGGGAGAGGCATTCAGACAGAAAGCACCCAGGATCGAGATTGAATCTGGGTCTCCAGCACTAAAAGGCAGAGGCCCTACCAGCTGCACCAATGTGCCACACACGCTGCCTTCTCCTATTACATTGCAGCTAGGTCTAAATCCTGGAATTGCCACCTTACCACCTCTATAGGAACACTTTCACTAGTGGTTCAAAATGGCAACTCACCACTACCTTCTCAATAACAATTAGGGATGGGCAATGCTTCAATTGAAAAAAGTAATTGAAGCAAAACAATCTTTTAAACTCCAGAGAACCTACTTAACTTACAGGCTTGCAATTCCAGACACCACTCTTTAAATTGACTGCACCCACTCTGTGCAAGTATATTTTGTTTAATAAAGGACGGTCAAAATCATACACAATGCTCTAAATGAGGTGCTATATTAGTTATAATTAATAATTTCTCACTTTGATATTTGGGGGATCTTGGGGTTCATCTCTTTTCAGGTTCACTAACTTTCGTTCATGTTCGTTTGTCCTCTTCACTATCTGTTATTCCATTTACACTTACAGAGTTCTGCTGATCCTCTGCATCTGTACCAACCATCGCGACCAACTGCACAAATCGCAGTGGTCTGCTTTAATTCCATTTCCCTTCATGCCCTGCTTATTCTAGTACTTGTAAAGATGGCTCATAATTACTATCACCCTCCTCTGTCAGGACATTCTAGACACCAAAGGACACACGAGCAGAATTAGGCCTTTCGCCCTGCCGGGTCTGCTCTGCAACTACCGACTATACAGTGTGAAAAATGTGCCCCTCCGACCTCATCCCTCTCACCTTTAGCCTATGCCTTGTAGTTTTTGATATCCCGCCAAGGGAAACAGACTCCGGCTATCTATCTATGTCACTCATAATTTATATCCCTCAATCATGTCACCTTCATTCCGGGGGAAAAGACCCAACCTATTCAATGTCTCTTGATAACTCAAACCCTCCAATCCAAAAGAGTTATCACCTTAATAATGATTTGTGTCAATTGTATGTAGTCAAATAAAACAAGCCATACTTGCTGTCAGTCTGCGTATCAGCTGAAACCTTCTGAAGTTAAAAGTTGAATGGAATGGAAGTACTGTCTTTGGCATCCTCCACAAATTCAACTTTCTAGCAAATAATTCTATTCCATCCCCATGCACTGAGGCTGACATCACATAAATGTCCCATCTGACGTCATCAAAACTATCCAAATCTACCTCGGTACCATATTGTGCACCCCCACCCGAGCACCTGCTGCTGAAACACTTGTCACCTCAGAATGCACTATCTTCCATAAAGTAAAACAACCTCATCTAAAACTGACCTTTCTATTCAAAACTTTGTACCAAAATCTGTTCAACCATTATCCATATACAGTGGATTCCAGTTAATTGGGCCAGCAGTTAATCATAGCAGCAATTTATTTGGGACAACTCTTGAAGAACGAAGTCTACTTGAGAAAATAGCTAGGATACCCTTCATTTTTTGGGACACTATGCCACTTAATTGGGGCAGGATATTGTTGCTGGGCAATTTCTAATCAGCGTCAACACGTGCATTTGTGTGGCCGTTAAACCCTGCATTGTGCTTAGAAGCAAACAGTTTCTAAAATAGCCACACACACAGAATGCTGGTAGAACGCTGCAGGCCAGGCAGCATCTATAGCAGGGGTGGCCAAACTTACTTAATGTAAGAGCCACATACCATTAACTTCAGATGTTTGAGAGCCGCAAGACATGAACAAAATTTACAGACGCTTTTATTGATACATACACATTTTGTTACAAAAATTTTATATAAATGTTAAGAAATACATGTACGCAATAATATTTATTCATGTATGTAGTTTTTTTAACTGTTAATTTGTATTAGTTTCAGTAATCATAATGTACATACACCAAATGTTTTCAAAATCTTGACTGATTGTTTTAACTACAAACCCCATTTCCAGAAAAGTTGGAATATTTTCCAAAATGCAATAAAAACAAAAATCTGTGATATGTTAATTCACGTGAACCCTTATTTAACTGACTAAAGTACAAAGAAAAGATTTTCAATAGTTTTACTGACCAACTTAATTGTATTTTGTAAATATACACAAATTTACAATTTGATGGCTGCAACACACTCAACAAAAATTGGGACAGAGTTAAAATAAGATTGAAAAGTGCACAGAATATTCAAGTAACACCGGTTTGGAAGACTCCACATTAAACAGGCTAATTGGTAGCAGGTGAGGTATCATGACTGGGTATAAAAGTAGCGTCCATCAAAGGCTCAGTCTTTGCAAGCAAGGATGGGTCGTGGCTCACCCCTTTGTGCCAAAATTCATGAGAGAATTGTTAGTCAGTTCAAAAGGAACATTTCCCAACGCAAGATTGCAGAGAATTTAGGTCTTTCAACATCTACAGTACATAATATTGTGAAAAGATTCAGAGAATTCAGAGACATCTCAGTGCGTAAAGGGCAAGGTCAGAAACCACTGTTGAATGTGCGTGATCTTTGAGCCCTCAGGCGGCACTGCCTAAGAAACCGTCATGCTACTGTGACAATTATAGCCTCGGGCTCGGGAATACTTTGGAAAACCATTGTCACTTAACACAGTCCGTCGCTGCATCCAGAAATGCAACTTGAAACTGTATTACGCAAGGATGAAGCCATACATCAACTCTATGCAGAAACGCCGGTGAGTTCTCTGGGCCCGAGCTCATCTCAGATGGACCGAAAGACTGTGGAGCCGTGTGCTGTGGTCAGATGAGTCCACATTTCAGCTAGTTTTCGGAAAAAACGGGCATCCAGTTCTCCGTGCCAAAGATGAAAACGACCATCCTGATTGTTATCAGTGAAAGGTGCAAAAGCCAGCATCTGTGATGGTATGGGAGTGCATCAGTGCCCACGGCATGGGTGAGTTGCATGTATGTGAAGGTACCATTGACTCTGAGGAGTATATTAGGATTTTAGAGAGACATATGTTGCCATCAAGGCTACGTCTCTTCCTGGGACGTCCATGCTTATTTCAGCAGGACAATGCCAGACCACATTCTGCACGGGCTACAACAGCGTGGCTCTGTAGACACAGAGTGTGTGTGCTTGACTGGCCTGCTGCCAGTCCAGATCTATCTCCTATTGAAAATGTATGGCGCATCATGAAGAGGAGAATCAGACAACGGAGACCATGTACTGTTGAACAGCTGAAGTCTTATATCAAGCAGGAATGGACAAAATTTCCAATTGCAAATCTACTACAATTAGTATCCTCAGTTCCAAAACAATTAAAAAGTGTTATTAAAAGGAAAGGTGATGTAACACAATGGTAAACATGCCTCTGTCCCAACTTTTGTTGAGTGTGTTGCAGCCATCAAATTCTAAATTTGTGTATATTTACAAAATACAATTCAGTTGGTCAGTAAAACTATTGAAAATCTTTTCTTTGTACTTTAGTCAGTTAAATAAGGGTTCATGTGAATTAACATATCACAGATTTTTGTTTTTATTGCATTTTGGAAAATATCCCAACTTTTCTGGAAATGGGGTTTGTATATTGAGCGTATTTAACACGGTAATGAACTACGGGAACATCTAAGAAAAATATGCATTTCAATAACATAAGATTAGACTGCCAAAAATAAAAATAAAAGGGAAAAATGAGATATTTTAATGATATTTGTTTGTCTAAGTAAATATCTGGTCAAAACATGTAAAAAAAGCAAACCAATAAAATTAGAGATATTTTAATCAGATACCACCTTACAAAATTACAGTCTTATCATAATATTTTTATGACATAAACAGACAATGCTACAATTATCAGGCTATTAAAGCCGCTATTTACTGCCAGTAGAGGTCTTGGGGATCTCCATCTTGGCTGTGAGTCGTTACTGGCTTTGTAATGACTGAGTGACACATTGCAGATAAGACACAAAGGTTTAACTCCTTTAATGGTGAATGCAAAATCTTCCTCCCACTGTGGCTTAAAATGTCTGTTTTCATCTTCATATTTTCGTTTCTTACAATTTGATGACGCCATCTTCCTTCACAAAATTTTCGCAGACACTTGTAAACAAAACTTGTATCCGCAGTGTACCAACTAGGTCTGCACAATTCAGCGTCTTGTGTTACACTGCGTTAATGTACATGACGTGAGTGAGGTCGGGCCTAGACTCACTAACACTTTGAGCGCCAAACAACGTAGATCTACGTCTGCACTACTTTTGCCTTCAGCGTCCAACGGCGTAGATCTACGTCGTGTATTTTTAAACTCGCGCCTGTCTTCCAGCTGTCTTCAGCACCACGTAGCGATTCTCACCAACTCCTGAGCGATGGAATTAAGTCTCAAGGGATTTCCCACGGTTCTATTTATTGCCAAAATGCTTTCCCATTCATTTCTACGCAATGGCAGCACGTGGTAAAAAGGTCAACCAACATACTTCCACGAGCTGCGCGTTGAATGCCAAAGAGCCGCACGTGGCTCGCGAGCCGCGGTCTGGCCACCCTAATCTATAGATAGAAGTACAGTCGACATTTCGGACCGAGACCCTTCGTCAGGACTAACCGAAAGAAAAGATAGTAAGAGATTTGAAAGTGGGAGGGGGAGGGGGAGATACGAAATGATAGGAGAAGACAGGAGGAGGAGGGATGAAGCTAAGAGCTGGGAAGTTGATTGGCAAAAGGGATACAGAGCTGGAGAAGGGAGAGGATCATGGGATGGGAGGCCTAGGGAGAAAGGGGGAGGGGAGCACCAGAGGGAGATGGAGAACAGGCAAAGAGTGATTGTGAGAGGGACAGAGAGAGAAAAGAAGAAAAAGGGAAAAATAATAAATAAATAAGGGATGGGGTAAGAGGGGGAGGGAGGCATTAACCAAAGTTAGAGAAATCAATGTTCATGCCATCAGGTTGGAGGCTACCTAGACGGAATATAAGGCATTGTTCCTCCAACCTGAGTGTGGTTTCATCATAATTGCCACACATTTTAATTCCACGTCCCATTCTCATTCTGATATGGCCTCCTCTACTGTCAAGATGAAGCCACACTTAGGTTGGAGGAACAACACCTTATATACCGGCTGGGTAGCCTCCAACCTGACGGCATGAACATTGACTTCTTTAACTTCCGTTAATGCCCCTCCACCCCTTCTTATCCCATCCCTTATTTATTTATTTCCCCTTTTTTTCTTCTTTTCTCTCTCTCTGTCCCTCTCACAATCACCCCTTGCCTGCTCTCCATCTCCCTCTGGTGCTCCCCTCCCCTTTCTTTCTCCCTAGGCCTCCCATCCCATGATCCTCTCCCTTCTCCAGCTCTGTATCCCTTTTGCCAATCAACTTCCCAGCTCTTAGCTTCATCCCTCCTCCTCCGGTCTTCTCCTATCATTTCGTATCTCCCCCTCCCCCTCCTACTTTCAAATCTCTTACTATCTTTTCTTTCAGTTAGTCCTGACGAAGGGTCTCGGTCCGAAACGTCGACTGTACTTCTCCCTATAGATGCTGCCTGACTTGCTGCGTTCCACCAGCATTTTGTGTGTGTTGCTTGAATTTCCAGCATCTGCAGATTTCCTTGTGGTTGAGTTTTTAAAATAGCATCAGTTGCATGCGTTTGTGTTCAGAAAGCAGTGATTTTTGTCTCTGAAAATTGGTGAGCAATATGCTGTAAGACAATTCAGAACTGCTTTGCTCACTTGTGGTTTCAAGCATTCAGGCTTGGAGCTGTCACAAATGGCCAGGAGTGAAAACAAAACTATTTCACTTATTAAACAAGTTAAGGACTACGAAGAATTTGAAGGTATCAATAATCATCTTTAATGTTACAATGAAATTGAAGACTTCGAAGATGCAATCAACAAAAACATTGTACAAAGGCAGTCCATTGTCTAAACTAGATGTCTGTGCTGATTTTGTTCATTTGCAGTCAGTCAAAAGACTGCGTACACTGGATGAATTCCTCCACCGATTACTATTAGGAACTAATACAGTTTTATAGTACTGTAGTTGTTTTGGTAGTATTTTAACTTGTTTAGTATTTCATTTAAATACATAATTGGTTTCTCATTTAAATGGTAGTTAGTCTTTTTAACAATTTCCATGAAACCTCAGCAAATTGAGGCAGCCACTTAACTGAGCCAAAATACACTGGTCCCAATCCCAATTAACTGGAATCCACTGTAATAGGTAATCAACACCGTTGTGTGTTTATTTTATAACTGAATTTCTTGGTTTCATATCTTGCAATAGCCTTGCCCTACCCTTTCTCTGCAACCTGTGTCCTCCAACCCCATCACAATCTCCACAGTCTCTTCCTCTGATACATCTCTTGGTAACGTCATTTTAAGCTCAAGTTCTCTCTCTAGTGATGACCACTTAAAGCAACACTGTAGCTGAGCTAAAATCAGAATCAGGTTTATTATCACCGGCATGTGACGTGAAATTTGTTAACTTAGCAGCAGCAGTTCAATGCACTACATAATATAGAAAATAAATAAATCAATTAATCTTATTTAGTATACTTTATACTGTTACGAATGTGCCACAACTCTGAGGGGCCGAAGGGTACAAAGTCGCCCCCTCCTTTTTGAGAATCGCAAGATCGCTATTAATTTGGGTCTGGGACCCAGGAAATGAGAGAGAGACATGCAGAATCTACAAGGTTTTGGAATGTGTCCTGGCGTCAGCGAAAACAAAGCCACCATTGTCTCTTGGAGACAGAATTGTGTATTGAGTACTGTACTATTCATTGAAGCCCCTCAGGGGATGACCAGAGTGGGCTGGTTGAGGGATTGCATCATCCCAACCTGATTGACATCTGAGACCCCGTGAGTAAGGATAAAAGAGGGTCTGGGGAACAACCCCTTTAGACGCACCAGGAGAAACGCTAGAAATCCCGTGACAGCGTTTAATAGCGACAGCCGGTGGGGGGCTCGTGTGCGTCCTTTCCCTTTGCCTGGGATTGGCGGCCTCACCACGGAAGAACGGCTTTAGCTAAAGGAGAGGCCACAAGTGAACGGCCACCCCAACGGGACTCCCGACGGATCGAAATCATAAAAGGCAAAGCCAGCAAGTTTCTCAAAAATCTCTCTCTCTCTCTCTCCAACCAAAGGTTGCAGCCTGAATGAACTGAGTGACTTTTATATTTCCATCGGACAATACATTATCCCCTAGACAACGATAGAGCTTATTTCTTATTGATTATTATTATACCCGCACTTTTAGATTTAGTATTGACGACGTATATTATCTGTATGTTTGCATTGATATTATTTTTGTGTATTTTTACTAATAAATACTGTTAAAAATAGTACCATCAGACTTCAACGGACCTCTCCATTTTTGCTGGTAAGTGACCCAGTTACAGGGTTCATAACAATACAGTGTATAGATATATTGAATAGATTAAAAATTGTGCAAAAAAACAGAAATACTATATATTTTAAAAAGTGAGGTAGTGTCCAAGGGTTCAATGACCATTTAAGAATCGGATGGCAGAGGGGAAGAAGCTGTTCCTGAATCGCTGAGTGTGTGCCTTCAGGCTTCTGTACCTCCTACCTGATGGTAACAGTGAGAAAAGGGCATGCCCTGGGTGCTGGAGATCCTTAATAATGGACACTGCCTTTCTGAGACACCGCTCCCAAAAGATGTCCTGGGTACTTTGTAGGCTAGTACCCAAGATGGAGTTGACTAAATTTACAACCCTCTGCAGCTTCTTTCTGTCCTGTGTAGTAGCCCCCGCCATACCAGACAGTGATGCAGCCTGTCAGAAGGCTCTCCACAGTTAACCTATACAAGTTTTTGAGTGTATTTGTTGACATACCAGAAGTCTTCAAACTCCTAATGAAGTATAGCCACTGTCTTGCCTTCTTTATAACTGCATCAAAATGTTGGGACCAGGTTAGATCCTCAGAGATCTTGACACCCAGGAACTTGAAGCTGCTCACTCTCTCCACTTCTGATCCCTCTATGAGGATTGGTATGTGTTCCTTCGTCTTACCCTTCCTGAAGTCCACAATCAGCTCTTTCGTCTTACTGACATTGAGTGCCAGGTTGTTGCTGCAGCACCATTCCACTAGCTGGCAAATCTCACTCCTGTACACCCTCTGAGATTCTACCAACAATAGTTGTATCATCAGCAAATTGTATTTGAGCTATGCCTAGCCACACAGTCATGTGTATATAGAGAGTAGAGCAGTGGGCTAAGCACACGCCCCTGAGGTGCACCAGTGTTGATCGTCAGCGAAGAGGATATGTTATCACCAATCTGCACAGATAGTGATCTTCTGGTTAGGAAGTCGAGGATCCAATTGCAGAGGCAGCTAGAGGCCCAGGTTTGTGGGATTGTGGGAATGACGGTATTAAATGCTGATGTTGATGAACAGCATCCTGACGTAGGTATTTGTGTTGTCTAGGTTGTCTAAAGCCGTGTGAAGAGCCATTGAGATTGCATCTGCTGTTGACCTATTGTGGTGATAGGCAAATTGCAGTGGGTCCAGGTCCGTGCTGAGGCAGGAGTTCCACTTGTGAACATTCACTCCTTCTTGGAATTATTATAAAACAGAAAAGTATTTAATAACAGAAAGTGTGAGGCAGGTCAGCAACAACAGAAGCAACATCTTTTCACTGAACATTTTCATTTTGTCTGCCATTCCCTTTCTCTCTCTTCCAGACTGTGAAGCACAGCAAGTTCTGCTTTCTACAGCCCCATTCCTCAAGGCAGCTCACTGCCAATCTAGTTACACTGCCAGGTCTAGTGTGGTCAAATGCTACAACCTCAAATTCGTTGCAGCACAGGGGCTAAATTTCACCTAGCAGTCTTACTTCAACTCCAGATTGTTACAACAGCATGACACCTCAATCACTTCCTCTGCAGCAGAACTGACAAGTAGTTAATTCGGTGTTTATTTTTTTGTGCACAGACATTTGAAAAATATTTAAATTAAATTAATGTTGTCATGTTTGCAATGTACTGTGCTGTTGTTTCAATATGCTAATTAAGAAGGCATTTCTACCCTGAGTCTATTGCCTATGACAGCAATAAATGAACTAGAATAGAGAATGCTGAACCTATCACCTGACCTTTAGGCTTTAATCTTGGTAGCACCTCTAACTGCATTCAGATTTTGTCACCAAGATACAGGTAAACCATGCCCTAACAGCATTGCCGAGAGGTACTAGGAAACTGACCATCTGTGTCAGAGTCTGAACCAGGAGGGACCTAAAATATACTGAGGTTAACCCCAAAGTGAACCAAGAGCGTAAGAAAGGGAAGCAAGACACAAAGGGAAGGTTAGGTTGATTTCAGGAGTTGTTTACTCCGAGAGTTGAATATGAAAGCTAACCAGCAGGTGGATGTACCATGGGCATAATTACAAGGTCTTTCGGAGACTGACGACCTTTCTAACTTCCACCCAGCAGGTTCAACAGAGACACGATTACTGAATGACCATCCAGTACCTATATAGCATATCCTTCAATATGATGCTAATTGTTCCATCAGGTCCATGCTAGTTCCCAGCACAGCAATCCCATTTCCCCTCTCATCAACTCCCTGCCACTAACCTACACCAAAGGTAATTCATAGAACCCAATGAATCTACTGGCATGCATTTGAGATGTGGGGGAAACAGGAACCCGTAGTGGAGACCCACACCGTCACAGGGAGAACATATACACTCCTGGTGAAACTCGTGGCCAGCAATCTGAGACCTTGGGGCTCACAGTGATGACTGCTGCTCCAACATGCCACCTGCTTTTCTTTTATTTTAATAAATTTACCAATGGCTCAGTGACACTGTGGTCATTTGTTTACTTATGCTGGCTCATATCTGGAAAACTGTGATCATCAGATTGAACAGTTGGCATGCCAGGTAATATGGAAACAATAAAGCCCTGGCACTGGCACTGTACAACATGTACTGTAAACCAGTGGAGTTGTAGCACATTACAAAGTGAATCACACACTAAACACGTCTCATCGCATTATCAAATAAACTCAATAAACCACTGAGACACTCACCACACCGACAAAGAGAGGTTTGGTGATGTCCAGATTAGCTCTCCAGGAGAAAAACAAGGAGTAGGAGCACAGCATCACAGTGAAAAGCCACAAGACCGAGGATTGAGGAGAGCTCCTGCAAACACATAACAATCCAGAGCCTCAACAAATCCATCTGTTCCATCACAGCCACAAACCACCAGACATCTACGTTCTGAGCATTTCAGACGGGGGACAGACAGTTCAGATCAAGGAGGGTGCTAGATAGGGAGAGAGGAATGCTCCTTTCCCCTTAGGAGAGAGAGCATTAACTAGAAGGGCCTGATCTGGTAATTAACTAAATTACAGAAGTGTAAAAACATTCAAAAGGTTTAATATCAGTTAATGTATACAGTATACAACCTGAAATTCTTACTCTTCAGAATCATCCACAAAACAAGAATCCCAAAGAATGAATGATGTAATATCAGAACCCAAAGCCCCCCCACTCCCACACACAAGCATCAACCCTCACCATCCCCCCATTTGCACCAGAAGAAGCACCAACCCCTCCACCCCCA
The DNA here is from genome assembly GCF_048418815.1 of Hemitrygon akajei. NCBI lineage: Eukaryota > Metazoa > Chordata > Chondrichthyes > Myliobatiformes > Dasyatidae > Hemitrygon > Hemitrygon akajei. Next base: position 4,780,325 of record NC_133145.1, on the reverse strand, counting down.
CTCAATAAAGTTCTGGAACTGACTGCTGGAAAAGTCAGTGGTGGCAGAAACCTTCCCCACATTTTATACGCTGCCCAAAACCCAAAGTGCCAGGGACCAGAAGCTATGAAGTGGGATTAACCAACCGTTTTTGGTTGACACGAATACAGAGAGTAGAATCCCCACATTCCATGCCATAAGTTGTATGATCCTCTGATTCTCTCATTATATGACCATCCCCTGCTCCCTTCTTTAGTCACGGCAACACCACGTGTTCCAATTTAAAGGCAGGGGATGCATCACTTCATGTGTTCCAATTTAAAGGCAGGGGATGCATCACTTCATGTGTTCCAATTTAAAGGTTCCCTATCCTCCTTCCAGGTGATGTGGAGGTTTGTTAGAGCACTGCATTTGCTGCTTGTGATGTGTTAATCAACAGCAGGCGAAACAGCATCAGGGACTGGCTGCGTAGCACCATGAGCCTGCTCTAACATTCAGTAAGATCACGGTGGATCGGACAGAAATAGACAAGATTTTTACTGGGCTTAACAGATGTGTCCCCTGGCTGAGGAGTCTTGAACCAAGGGTCACAGTCTCAAAATAAGAGTTACCCATTCAGGCCTGAGATGAGAAATCAAATTCAAGCACCTGAAGAATGGGGGATCTTTTGAAGTATCAGTCAGCCTATAAGGATTATTTAATATATTCACTTATTCAATCTATTTAAGACAGGTTGGGAGAAAAAAGGATGTAGGCAAAAGACAGGCAACTATAAGCCAGTTACTTAACATCTGTAGTCGGGAAAATGCTTGAAGCTGTCATTAAGGAAGAAGTAGCGAAACATTTAGAAAGGACTGGTCCCATTAGACAGACGCAGCATGGATTCAGAAAGGGCAGGTCTTGTTTGACAAACTTACTGGAGTTCTTTGAGGACATAAAGAATACAGTGGATAGAGGGAACAGGTGGATGTCGTATACTTGGATTTCCAGAAGGCGTTTGATAAGGTGCTGCACAAAAGCCTTATAAATAAGATACGGATGCATGGAGTCGGAGGAAGTGTATTGGCATGGATAGTGGATTGGTTAACCAATAGAAGGCAGAGAGTTGGTATAAATGGGTGTTTCTCCGGTTGGCAGTCGGTGGTGGGTTGGGTGCCGCTGGGGTTGGTGCTGGGCCTGCAGATATTTACTATTTACATTGATGATTTTGGAAGAGGGGACTGAGTGTAATGAAGCAAAATTTGCTGATAACACTAAACTGAGTGGAAAAACAAATTGTACAGAGGATGAGGAGAGTTTGCAGAGGGATACAGATAGGTTAAGTGAGTAGGCCAAGGTCTGGCAGATGGAATATAATGTAGGTTAATGTGAGATCATCCACTTTGGAAGGAATAATAGAAAACCAGATTATTACTTAAATGGTGAAAGACTGCAGCATGCTGTTGTGCACAGGGACTTGGGAGTGCTTGTGTATGAATCGCAAAAAGTTGGCTTGCATGTACAACAGGTTATTAAGAAGTCAAACGGAATGTTGGCCTTCATTACTAGAGGAATTGAATTCAAGAGCAGGGAGGTCATGCTGCAACTATACAGGGTACTGGCGAGGCCGCATCTGGAGTACTGTGTGCAGTTCTGGTCTCCATCCTTGAGGAAGGATATACTGGCTTTGCAGGCAGTGCAGAGGAGGTTCACCAGGTTGATTCCAGACATGAAGGGGTTAATCTATGAGGAGAGATTGAGTCGCCTGGGACTATACTCTCTGGAATTCAGATGAATGAGAGGGGATCTTATAGAAACATACAAAATTTTGAAAGGGATAGATAAGATAGTAGGAAAGTTGTTTCCATTGGTAGGTGAACTAGAATGAGGAGACATTGCCTCGAGATTCAGGAGAGATTCAGGACAGAGATGAGGAGAAACTGTTTTTCCCAGAGAATGGTGAAACTGTGGAATTCTCTACCCAAGGAAGCAGTTGAGGATTCTTCACTAAATATATTTAAGATATAGTTAGACAGATTTTTACATAGTAGGGGAATTAAGGGTTACGGGGAAAAGGCAGGTAGATGGAGCTGAGTTTACGGACAGATCAGCCATGATCTTATTGAATGGTGGGCAGGCTCAATGGCCTCCTCCTGCTCCTATTTCTTATGTTTATTTCTGTTACTGAGGGAAGCGAGTTATAAGGGTTCATACAGGGAAGTGGTACTGAGTCACTTTCTGTGTGGACTATACTCTACTCAATGTGTGATGCCTACAACTTCACACAGAACTCCAGTGTGGCCCAAATAGGGCTTTGTACTGCTACAGTTTCACGACAACCATCGTGATCTCTAGCCCTCTATGTATAACAACCAGCATTCCACAAACTTCTTCATTACTTCCTGGACCCTGTTAGGACATTTTAATGAATAATGAGGTGCACGGTAGCATAGCAGTTAGCACAACACTATTATAGCTCAGGGCACTGGAGTTCAGAGTTCAATCCCAGCATCCACTGCAAGGAGTCTCTGTATGTCCTCCCCATGGAATGCATCCGGCTCCTCCCACAGTCCAAAGACATACTGAGTACGTTAACTAGTCGTTGAAACCGTGATCAGGTGAGGGTTAAATACAGGTTGTCAGGGGTTGCTGGGCGGTGCGACTTGAAGGGCTGGAAGGCCCTTGAAACAGCACTGTATCTCTAAATAAAAATAAATGAATAAATAAAGATGTACGCCGGTGGCTGGTGAGCACACGTCGTGCTTAAAGACTGGGAAAATGGAGTTGAAAGACAGAGACTGTGCAGAGTCAGGAACCATGGGTTATACCTCTAAATAAAGATAAATGAATAAATAAAGACGTACACCGACTGCAGGGACGCCGGTGGCTGGTGAGACTGTGCAGAATCAGGAACCATGGGTTATACCTTTTTAGGCCCTGTAGCGGAATGGCCACAAGTGCCAAGGCCGCCCCGAATGCTGTCAGCTCACTCTTTATTTGCATCATCTGGTAACTACAGGGAGCAGAAGGATACAGGCATTAGCTTTGCGACCGTGTGGTTCACTGTCATTACTTTCCTTCTTCTACTCAACTTTAACGTTAGATAATTAAATATACAAACTGCTCTGTCACCTCACCACATTAATTCATGCAGACCCTTCAATATATAAAAAAACAGCATTTAAGATAGTAAAATACATACTGCACATTAGCCAGAGTATACAAAAGGTCGGAGGACCAATTTTAAAATTGTACCCTAGAGTAGTCACTTCAACAAAACAGTCATGAAACAAGATGGCATGAAAGCAGGCCTTTCGTCCACTCGGTCCAGACTGATAACCAACTGTCCATCGCCACCAGTTCTACCATTTTTTATTCTTTGCAGATTCCAATTAGCTCCTCTCAATTTCTACCACTCACCAACACACCAGGGTCGATTTCCTGCGGACACCTCACCTATGAACCCATGAGGCTTTGAGATAAGGGAGGATACTCATGAGGTCACGGGGTATTATGTACAAACTCCACACAGACAGCACCTGTGGTCAGAACTGAACTTTGATCTCTGGTACTGAGGCAGCAACTTGATTACGTATGTCACTTTCCCTCTGTTTTTCATCTTGTGTTTATATTGAAGGGCAAACAATCAGCTGATACTCGCAGGGAGTGCTGTTACTCATCCCATTGTGTTATCCCAGTAGATGCTGTTACTGTGTCCATGCTCTTGGTGACTCCACAATGTTGGGAGTGGTTTCCAATCCAACTCCATTCTCCCATTGACCTATACAACTGTGTCTAATTCATCCTCTCAGCAGATGTGTAACATTGCCCACAGACGCAGATAAATGAGAACAGGAGAGTAATTTGTCATTTCATATTCTAAACAAAGTTCAATAGTGCTCAAATTAAGCACAAAAACTCAGTTAACAACACTCGTTTTATGAACAAAGACCAAGACGATACAATGGACACATAATGAATTTCCTTAACACAAAATAGTCTGCAGATGCTGGGGTCAAAGCAGCACACACAATACGCTGGAGGAACTCAGCAGGTCGGGCGGCATCCATGGAAACGAACAGTCAATGTTTCAGGCCATAGGGACAGGTGTAGCACTTACGCTTGCAGGGCTAAGTACCCGGTGGGAGATCTGTGGGGAGGGACGAGTGGACCAGGGAGTCGCAGAGGGAACGATCCCTGCAGAATTGCACCCGGTGCTCCCCTCGTTACATCCCAACCCCCACCCCTTGATCTTTCCCCTTTCAGCTGGCACGTACCAGCCTTCTCCTTCCCACCCTCCCCCCCCCCACCTTCTTCATAGGGCCCCTGCCCCCTCACTCTTCAGTCCTGACAAAGGATCTCAGCCCGAAATGTTAACTGTTCGTTTCCACAGATGCTGCCCGACCAGCTGGGTTCCTCCAGCATGTTGTAATGAATTTCCTTTCTGTTTGACAACAAAAAATGAGTTTCAGCCATGTACTATTGCCTGGGTTAGTGTGCAGACCGAGGTCACAGACTGAGCAGTGTGTGGAAACATGGAGACTGTGAACACAGACTGAGGGGAGAGTGGAAACATGGAGACTGTGAATACAGACTGAGCAGTGTGTGGAAACATGGAGACTGTGAACACAGACTGAGGGGAGAGTGGAAACATGGAGACTGTGAATACAGACTGAGGGGAGATTGGAAACATGGAGACTGAACACAGACTGAGGGGAGTGTGGAAACATGGAGACTGTGAACACAGACTGAGGGGAGAGTGGAAACATGGAGACTGTGAACACAGACTGAGGGGAGAGTGGAAACATGGAGACTGAACACAGACTGAGGGGAGTGTGGAAACATGGAGACTGAACACAGAGTGAGGGGAGAGTGGAAACATGGAGACTGTGAACACAGACTGAGGGGAGTGTGGAAACATGGAGACTGAACACAGACTGAGGGGAGTGTGGAAACATGGAGACTGTGAACACAGACTGAGGGGAGTGTGGAAACATGGAGACTGAACACAGACTGAGGGGAGTGTGGAAACATGGAGACTGTGAACAGACTGAGGGGAGTGTGGAAACATGGAGACTGTGAACACAGACTGAGGGGAGTGTGGAAACATGGAGACTGAACACAGACTGAGGGGAGTGTGGAAACATGGAGACTGTGAACACAGACTGAGGGGAGTGTGGAAACATGGAGACTGTGAACACAGACTGAGGGGAGAGTGGAAACATGGAGACTGTGAACACAGACTGAGGGGAGTGTGGAAACATGGAGACTGTGAACACAGACTGAGGGGAGTGTGGAACCATGGAGACTGTGAACACAGACTGAGGGGAGTGTGGAAACATGGAGACTGTGAACACAGACTGAGGGGAGTGTGGAAACATGGAGACTGTGAACACAGACTGAGGGGAGTGTGGAAACATGGAGACTGAACACAGACTGAGGGGAGAGTGGAAACATGGAGACTGAACACAGACTGAGGGGAGTGTGGAAACATGGAGACTGTGAACACAGACTGAGGGGAGAGTGGAAACATGGAGACTGTGAACACAGACTGAGGGGAGTGTGGAAACATGGAGACTGAACACAGACTGAGGGGAGTGTGGAAACATGGAGACTGAACACAGACTGAGGGGAGTGTGGAACCATGGAGACTGTGAACACAGACTGAGGGGAGTGTGGAAACATGGAGACTGTGAACACAGACTGAGGGGAGTGTGGAAACATGGAGACTGAACACAGACTGAGGGGAGTGTGGAAACATGGAGACTGTGAACACAGACTGAGGGGAGTGTGGAACCATGGAGACTGTGAACACAGACTGAGGGGAGAGTGGAAACATGGAGACTGTGAACACAGACTGAGGGGAGTGTGGAACCATGGAGACTGTGAACACAGACTGAGGGGAGTGTGGAAACATGGAGACTGTGAACACAGACTGAGGGGAGTGTGGAACCATGGAGACTGTGAACACAGACTGAGGGGAGTGTGGAAACATGGAGACTGTGAACACAGACTGAGGGGAGTGTGGACAGACTGAGGGGAGTGTGGAAACATGGAGACTGTGAACACAGACTGAGGGGAGTGTGGAAACATGGAAACTGTGAACACAGACTGAGGGGAGTGTGGAACCATGGAGACTGTGAACACAGACTGAGGGGAGTGTGGAAACATGGAGACTGTGAACACAGACTGAGGGGAGTGTGGAAACATGGAGACTGAACACAGACTGAGGGGAGAGTGGAAACATGGAGACTGAACACAGACTGAGGGGAGTGTGGAAACATGGAGACTGTGAACACAGACTGAGGGGAGTGTGGAAACATGGAGACTGTGAACATAGACTGAGGGGAGAGTGGAAACATGGAGACTGTGAACACAGACTGAGGGGAGTGTGGAAACATGGAGACTGAACACAGACTGAGGGGAGTGTGGAAACATGGAGACTGAACACAGACTGAGGGGAGTGTGGAACCATGGAGACTGTGAACACAGACTGAGGGGAGTGTGGAAACATGGAGACTGAACACAGACTGAGGGGAGTGTGGAACCATGGAGACTGAACACAGACTGAGGGGAGTGTGGAAACATGGAGACTGTGAACACAGACTGAGGGGAGTGTGGAAACATGGAGACTGTGAACACAGACTGAGGGGAGTGTGGAATCATGGAGACTGTGAACACAGACTGAGGGGAGTGTGGAAACATGGAGACTGTGAACACAGACTGAGGGGAGTGTGGAAACATGGAGACTGTGAACACAGACTGAGGGGAGTGTGGAAACATGGAGACTGTGAACACAGACTGAGGGGAGTGTGGAAACATGGAGACTGTGAACACAGACTGAGGGGAGTGTGGAAACATGGAGACTGTGAACACAGACTGAGGGGAGTGTGGAAACATGGAGACTGTGAACACAGACTGAGGGGAGAGTGGAAACATGGAGACTGTGAACACAGACTGAGGGTAGAGTGGAAACATGGAGACTGTGAACACAGAATGAGGGGAGTGTGGAAACATGGAGACTGTGAACACACACTGAACAGAGTGTTGAAATATCACTCTCCACTCACCTCCAGACATGCAGAAGTCCTGAACTCACTTCATATTTGGCCTAGAAACAAATGAAGTTCAATGAAGAAACATTTTCATTAATATTTCCGATTTTAAAGAATATTGATTCCCCAGAAGCATGAAATCCATTCATTAGATATGGGGGATCTTGAAAGTTGAAAGGAAGGTGAGGCACTGACTGAAAAGTTTCTGCAAGCCGGTGTGGGAATGTGGAAATGATGGTGAGTGAAATGCTGCGACTGTGCATCAGAGCAGCAAATGAGTTAATTTAAAAAATGAATCCAATTCAAAAATGTTATCACGTGGATAATGGATGTTGGCATGAAGGACAGAGTGTACCATAGTTCACCTGTGGACTGGGAGGACTGAGGAAAATACAAGCACTGGAATATTGTTGTGGATTACCAACAAGCAAGCTTTAGTTTGATCAATGCAGGTGGAATTTCACTATTTTTCCTTAAGTTTCTAATACTTGCCAAACCCATGTATAGCTGAACAGTCCTACTCTTCTAATTTGGGTCTGTGATCCCACAGGTCCTAAAGCCCAGAGAGGCACTTAAAGGATAGACTGTACCAGACTGAAGGTGCCATACTCCTCTCGCAGCAGGTGGGTGCTGAAGCCTCTCAGGGTGGTTTGGTCTCCCCAGCTCCAGCGTGCTTGATTGAGATAAGAGGAGATGGGCAGATACAGATAAGGCAGCAGGCCTGCTCCAAAGCTCATGCCCAACCACTGGACACCACACACGGACAACTCCTGATGGGAATGTAACAGAGATGTTGACTTAGCTATTCCACAGTCAAGATAATATAAACATAACACAGCTGAACACAACACTGAGGTAGGAGTGGAGTGGGGAGGATGGGGGGAAGGGAGGGGAGGGTTGGGGGGGAGAGAAACACAGAGATAGCAGCAACATTGCAATCAAACAGAAGGCAATGGAGAATGGCTAGGGCAAAGTGTACAATAGTGGTCGCCAACCCGTCGATCTTTGAGACTTTCCTAGTAGATCCCGAAAAAAATGAAAAGTAAATACACAAATACTGTTGAGCGATCGTTTCCGGGTTGTGGGGTTTTAGTTCCGTTCTGTCTGCCCAGTGCGCATGTGTGTAGCTCCCCCGCACTACACAGTGGTCCCCAACCACTGGGCCGCGAGGAAACACTATGAGTCAGCTGCATCTTTCCTCATTCCCTGTCACGCCCACTATTGAACTTGAACACACGCGAGGGCATCAGTCGCCTAAACGCTGTGATACCCTCGCGCCAGGGGCCACCGATTGACTTTGAGTGGCCGCCGGGAAGCACCGTTGCTACCGGACCAGAGCATGGACAAATGGGCATCGTTTCTAAACCTGTTTAGCACACCGAATGTTCGTGGGGAACCCGGTGCTAAAATATTCACATTCGACCTAATTCGGGCTCAGGGTTTCGTAAGTAGCAGAGCAGCTACCTCGCTGCGATCTACTGAAACAAACTTTTGTCTGTCGATAGATCCTATGGGGGGTGGGGGGAAGGTGAGCGCGCACCCTGTCACACTCCTCGCTCAGTCGGTCGCTCTCTCCAGACTGCGATCGCCACAGCCCTGGCACGGGGACCTCCGGCCCTGACCTTGTCCTCTCACCCACCCACAACCAGCCGCACCTGGCCAAGGCGTCTGGTGGCAGGTGGGCGGGAGGCTGGAGTTCAGGCCCGGAGGCTGTCTAATGAGGCAATGAAGCACTCAAAACTGCTTCGGTACCTTGAGTCCAAGCACCCTGCACTTAAAGGCAAACCCGTTGAGTCTTTTCAGCAGAAAAAACGTGAGCAGCGCGAGACAGCGGCTAAGTGCTAAGAGCCGCAAATAGTAAATTGCAGAATAGACAGAACATAAGGAACCTGCTTCGAGTATCGCTGTATTCCGGTCGTGTTTAACACCACAGCGCCCCCCCCCCCCCCCCCCCCGTCGGCCAGTCCGCAAGAATATTGTCAATATTAAATCGGTCCGCGGAGCAAAAAAAACGGTGGGTATTCCTGGTGTTTATACATTATTTCTACTTCCGGGTTGTGGGGTTTTACTTCCGGTCTTTTCTGCCCCGGTGCACATGCATGTAGCTAATCAATCTGGGGTCGATCTCGTCTTTCACTAAGGCCGAGGTAGGGGATCTTGGGCTTAAAAAGCTTGGTGACCACTAGTGTACAAGTTCAAGAGCAGCTGTAGAAGGTGGAGGACAGGGTAGAAGAGAAAGGTGGAAGGTAAGAACATCACGCGATATCATGGAAAGAAAAAAACGTAGATGGCAACAGATTGAAAATAAGGGGGAAGTAGAGGATTTACAAAGAACAAAAATAAGTCAGGACATGTGGAGGGAGGGCAGGCACAGGAGCAAAGAGAATTGAGAACTCTCATAGAAGATGAGGGAGACAGAGCAGTAAAGTTAAACTTGAAGAACGTAGCAGGGAGAGAGAGAAAGAGAGAGAATGGAGATGTCATTGGCAAAGATTGAGAGATGCAGAGGACATCTGTGAGTAACGTTCTACCTTTTCTCTGAATAATCGAAGCAACACCCATGGAACAATACACATCACATAGAGAATAATTGTGTGCTGATTACAGAGACTCAGGCCACAGCAGAATGCACCCTGTAGAGAAATCTGTAAGCAGAAAACACATTTATTACAGTTGTGTCGCCTCAACCAATGTCCAAAGACTCTCCCAGTGATAGAGATGGTGATCACATTTGAAGAGTAAGGCATACTTGTCGGTAATTGAAAACATGCCCAGCCTATCCAGCTTCTCACTATAACTAAAGTTCTCTAATCCAGACAACACCCTGCTGAATCTCCTCTGCACTCTCTCCAGTGCAACCACATTCTTCTTACAGTGTACACAATACTTCAAGTCTGATCTTAAAAAGAGAAGAAGGGATTTCCTTTGTGTAAGAAGACATGTTCAAACAAGTTATATGTTTGAATGATAGAAGATTTTATGGACAGCCAATAAATGGAGCTGAAGTGACCAGTTCCTCTGTCATGTCTCATGTCTGTTACACGTTCCTGGACGTGTCAGAGGACAGCCTTCACCACCGCCTCCATTTCACACGACAAGCTGTATACTTTTGCTCTGTCTGACCTGCTGGGCATGTGGGGCTGGCACCGCTCCCGGCCCATCACAGTTAGTGACACCCCCTCTGCATCGGCACACCTCACAGATGCATACTTAGCCCACTGCTCGAGTCCCTCTCTAACTCATGGCTGTGTGGTAAGTATGGTCCAAATGCCACTTATGGATTCACAGATGGCACCACTCAAGTTCAAGTTCAAATTCAACCTTACATAAATACAGCCAAACAAAATAGCGTTCCTCTGGGGTCACATTACCAGCTGCTCACAGCACGTAACACAAATAGCCCATATGGTTCCAATTTCTGAAAAACATGCAGTCACAAAATAAAGAAAACAAGATCGCCCAAGCCTCTGAGTGGCATGACTGCAGTCCTTGTCCAGCTTGTCCTTCCAGAAAACAAACACCAGAGAGCAGTACCGAGCAAACACTAAAGGCAGCACTTAGGGAAGCGACCAGGCCCTAACACAGTAGTGTGCCTGCAGAGGCGCTCTCACATTGCCTCGGAGTAGCCTCTCCTGGGTGGCTGCAACAGGCAAGCCCCCCAGGGCTTCGACGCCATCTTTGACACAACCGAGACAGCACAGCTTCCCTGCCAACAGCAAATGAACTAGTGAACTGGACTTGCAGTACAGGCAGTCCCCGGGTTAGGTACAAGTTCCATTCCTGAGTCCGTCTTTAAGTCAGATTTGTACGTAAGTCGGAACAAGAACATCCAGTACTATTTAGCGTCAGTTAGTCAAACGTTTGTCATAGTATATAGTATATATTTTGCCTTTCTATGCATATAAAACACTTAAGAAATGTATGTATTCCAATAATTAAACCACTACGTTGCTTAGTAATAATTGTAGCTTTCATCGGGGCAGGGCCTTTCACATGCTCCATTATTGTCACTTTATCCTTTAAACTTGTTCTGATCGTTGACCGACTGTAGCCTAATGCTTTTCCAATGACCAACGGCATTTCAACTCTTTCCAAACGCTTTATTATTTCCACTTTATTTTCAATCACGATTACTTCCCATAGGACCCCCGCACTGAATTCCCCGGGTCCTACACTCCACCGCACTGAACAGGCTAAATGGGACAAGTGGGGGCTGTGCTGGGTTTGGGCATTTAATCCTCCACAATATTCCTCGTGGGAATTTAAACTGGAGGTGGCAGTGTTTTTTTTACGAGGTCGAGTTGCGCGCTCGACATCAACCCGGCACGGATGGTACGGGAGTCACTGGATCGACATCAACCCGGCACGGGAGCGGTCTGTCACTGGATCGAACTCGAGAAACTCCGTTCTCCAGCCCGGCGCTGATCTCACTGCGCCACCAGCCGACCGGAATGGGGGGGGGGGGGGTGCTGGGGTCAGGGTGAACCTTGCTAAGAAAAATTTAAGCCAAATACAAAGTTACACACTCAACACAGTGTCAACGGCAACGACTTAAAATGGCGGACGGTGTTCTCCTTCCTTGATTCGTAAGTACGAGTTGTCTGTAAGTCGGACGTTCGTAACTCGGGGACTACCTGTATACAGTATTACATTCCCAATGTCCAACAGGTCCAAGGCAATCACAGCACAATGGTACACAACAAGTCCAGGTGACAATACAACAGTATGCAGTAAGTCCAGGTTCATCGGTATCAAGCAACTCGCTGATGGGATAGTCCTGTAGTACTCGATTCTCTTAATACCCAGCAGTGACTTGCGATCATAAAAAAAGATGTACAGGATTAACAAATACATCTTTGATTGGACCTGGAGTGGCTACTGCATCCTAGCTTGCCACCATCTAACCTGAAGTCATACTGCAGTAGATCAGCTGGTAGAGTGGCATCACAGCAACAACCTCACACTCAACATCAGCAAGCCCAAGGAAGTGATTGTGGACTTCAGAAAAGGGAAGTCGGGAGAATATATAATAGTGCTCATTCAGAGTTCAGTGGTGGAAAGGATGAGCAACATTAAGTTCCTGGGTGTCGACATCTCATAGGATCTTCCTGGGCCAAAAACTGATGGATGCAATCATGAAGAAGGCCCTCCAGCATCTCCACGTTGTTAGGAATTATGGTATGTCACCAAAGACTTCGCAAATTTCAACAGACGTTCATTGTTACTGACTGCATCACTGTCAGGTATGGAAGCTCCAATGCAGAGGATCACAAAAGGCTGCAGAGAGTTCCAAGCTCAGCCAGCTCCATCACAGGCAAAATCCTTGCCACCATCTTAATGAGGCAGGGCCTCAAGACGGAGCCATCACTCAGGATCCTCACCATTCAAGACATGCCCTCTTCCTGTTACCACTGTCAGGAAAGAATTTCAGGAGCCTTAAGATCCACACTCAACAATTCAGAAGCTGCTTCTTCCCCTCCATCATCAGATTTCAGAATAGTCCACGAAGCCAACCTCATTATTTCTTTTTTAAAAATGTTTGCACTATGTACTTGCTTTGTAATTTATAGTAATGTTATGTCTTTGCACTGTCAAGGTAGCACCTGCATACAACACAACTTCTATCGCCTGGATAGATCATGAAATCATACATTTCACTTCTTTTAAGTCTTTTACATTAGTTTTTTGTTTCGGATGCGATCCTGGAAATGTTAAAGACAGTGATTTGTTGTTTGGGTGTTCCGGTGCTCTTGTGTTTCTGAGGGGATTCCGGGAGGCAAAGGCAGCGTGCGTGTACCTCAAGGAGGGCAGGCTGCAGGACGGCTCGAGCTGATGTTTGACTCCATTTCACCAATTAAAGCTTCCATTGTTTGTCGATTAAAGTGAATTGACCCATCACCAAGCACATCTTTCCCTCCCCCCCACTTTCTGCTTTCCACAGAGATTGCTCCCTACGTGACTCCCTTGCCCATTCATCCCTCCCCCTCGATCTCCCTCCTGGCACTTATCCTTGCAAGTGGAACATGTGCCACACCTGCCCCAACACCTCCTCCCTCACTACTGTTCAGCGCCCCAAACAGTCCTTCCAGGTGAGGCGACACTTCACCTGCGAGTCTGTTGGGGTCATCTACTGTGTCCGGTGCTCCCGGTGTAAATCGATGAGACCGGACACAGATTGGGAGATCGCTTTGCCAAGCACGTACACTCCATCCGCCAGAAAAAGTGGGATCTCCCAGTGGCTCCAATTTTAATTCCACTTCCCATTCCCATATGTCAGTCCAGGGCCTCCTCCACTGTTGCGATGAGGCCACACTTAGGCTGGAGGAGCAACACCTTATCTTCCGTCTGGTTAGTCTGATGGCATGAACATCAATTTCTTGAACTCTGGTAATGACCCGCCTCCATTTCCCTCTCTCACCTCATCTCCTTGCCTGCCTATCACCTCCCTCTGGTGCTCCTCCCCACTGTTCTTCCTTCCATGGCCTTCTGTCCTTTTCCATCAGACTTCCCCTTCTCCAGCCCTGTATCTCTTTCACTAATCAACCCAGCTCTTTACTTCATCGCTCCCTCTTCAGGTTTCACCTATCACCTTGTGTTTCTCTCTCCCCACCCCATGTTTTAAATCGACTCCTCAGCTTCTTCTCCAGTCCTGCTGAAGAGTCTCGGCCTGAAATGTCAACTGAACTTTTTTCCATAGATGCTATCTGGCCTGCTGAGTTCCTCCAGCAACGTGTGCGTTGCTTGGATTTCCAGCTTCTGTAGATTTTCTCTTGTTTGTGCAGAAGCTTGGAGATCGTTTGGGTGCTTCGGCGCTCTGTAGTCTCTGAGAGAATTCCGGGAGACAGAGGCAGCATGTATGACCTTCGTGGCAGGCAGGGTGCAGGGTGGGGCTCAGGCCAATATTTGACTCCATTTCAGTGATCAAAGCTTCTGTTGTTCACTGATTAAAGTGACAAGGGATATTGAAACATCAAGGTGAACACCAGCTGCCTGCCTTTTGATCTCTGAAGATCACTCTGCTGCTCCAGCAGAGAGAGAAGAGCCTGTCGCTGTGCCCAGAGGAAGTTGCCCAGGTTTTCTGCACTTTGAATGTGGCCTTGGACTATGGACTTCTCTCAGTCTTATAGTTTTTTATTTTCTGTGTTTTCACCCAATCTTTCTCATTTTTTTGTGCGGGTAGGGGGATTTGGGGGCTGATGTGGCTGTTCTGTTTTGTTTGTATTTTTGTGCGGGAGGGGGGATTTGGGGGCTGATGATTATGCTGCCTTTATTTTCTTTCTTGCCTACTCGGAGAAGAACTTCAGAGCTGTATACTTAGATAATAAATGAACCTTTGTACCACTGTAACAAAACAACAAATTTTGTGTCACGTAGGACTGTATTAATAAACCTGATTCTGATTCATGGGTGTTTGAAGGCCAAGGCAGCTCAGGATGCCCTCCCAGGTCAAGAGTAATTAATCATGATGCACTCTGCATCTGAAACTTGACAAAGTTGAAAAGCAACCTCACAGACTACCACCTCCTTTTAACACGTACAAACAAGCTGGAAGAACTCAGCAGGTCGGGCAGCATCAGTTGACTGCTGGTCCTGACGAAGGGTCTCGGCCCGAAACGTTGACTGCTCATTTCCACGGATGCTGCCTGACCTGCTGAGTTCTTCCAGCTTGTTTGTACGTGTTGATTTGACCACAGCATCTGCAGTGTACTTTGTGCTGACCACCTCCTTTCACACGGCTCAGTTACATCGACAGTTAGTAATCTAGTCTGAAGTCAGGATACTTAGTCTCATACACTAGAGTCAACAGGCCCGTACAAGTTTTACCTTTGACCTTTCCCTTGCAGTTGTTGCTGTGCTGAATCTGACAGTTAACACCATGAGGAGGCTGATGAAGAAATTGTTCAAGGAGAAAACCTCAGCTGTAACGGACCACTGCCACCCCAGTCTGGAAAAGGCAAAGAGACCCGCAGAGAGAATCCCTCCGGCATTGGATCCTGTCAGTCTGAAACACACGGGAATGAGATGTGAACACAGGAGAATGCACAGAGAATACCCAGCATGAGTAACCCACAGAGCCCACAGCCCCTCCCAATAATAGGCACCCAACAAGCCCCAGTCTCACACATGCTACACTGAAAGGTTAAATGCCTCATATGTGCAGCCAGATTCAAGGAGAACCTGATCATTAAATTTGTTGATGATACCACAGTGGTGGGGCTCATCAGCAAAAATGATGAAACAATGTACAGGGAGGAGGTCAAACACCTAGAGAGCTGGTGCAGTGACAACAACTTGATGCTAAACGTCACCAAAACCAAGGAGATGATCGTCGATTTCAGACGGTCTCAGCCTGAGCACACACCCCTCAGCATCAGCGGCTCCACAGTGGAGAGAGTGGAAAACATCAAGTTCCTTGGGGTGCAGATCTCTGACAATCTCACCTGGTCCAGGAACACCACTAATCCACTAACCAACATCACTAATGCGATTGTGAAACGAGCCCAGCAGAGACAGCACTTTCTGAGGAAGCTTAAACAAGCATCACTCCCCACTAACATCTTAACTACACTCTACACAGGAGTGGTTGAGAGTGTGCTGACCTTTTGCATCACAACCTGGTACTCCAGCTGCAGTGCTGCCGAGAAAAAAGCCTTGCAGAGGGTGTTTAGGGGAGCAGAGAAGGTTATTGGGGTCTCCCTACCTTCTGTCCAAGACCTCCTTCAGAGTCGATGCCTCCAGAAGACACAGTACATCATTAAAGACCCCTCACACCCTCTCCATGAACTGTTTGTTCTTCTGCCATCAGGTAAACGTTACAGGAGCGTCAAAACTAAAACCACAAGGCTACTAAACAGCTTCCTCCCACAGGCAGTCAGACTGCTAAACAGCTGCTCTACCTGACTCTGCTTTGGACACTTTTAACTTGCACTGGACACTTATAACTTGTTTTTAACTGACATGTGGCTGTTGTGTTTTACTATTTATTGTTATGTTTATTATTTAGTGTTGCATTTGTTATGTTATGATTGCACTGCTCCTGGGAAATGCTGTCTCATTCTGCCCTGCAGAGCTGATGTACGGTTAGAATGACAATAAAGTTTTTGAATCTTGAGTCTTGAATCTCCTGCAAATAAGGCACAGACCTGTCTCTACCTTTATACAGGAAGCTCACTATTCTGACCCGTCTCCCAGACCTGCTGTACTCTGAGAGGTGAATAGAAAGACAGAGAAATAAATGAAAGAGACCTTAGACATGGATGCAAAAGCCATTGAATGGTTGAGCATGCAAAAGGCAGAGTGGAAGGGCAGACAAAAAGAAGTCATGCAAATGGTTTTGCACTTGCCACCTATCATTTTTGCCCACTAATCTATCAATACAAACATAGGAAAGAGGAGCAGGAACAGGTCACAAGACTGAGTCCACTACTGAATAAAGACAATGGCTAATCTATCTCTAATCTCAATTTCCAATTTGCACTCAGAGCTCCAATGATTCACAGCCCTTAGAGGAAACGCCAGACACCTTCCATCTCATAGGAAATCCAGTGGGTGTAAAAGCTACCGAATTCGTGAAGTTGTTTTTTTTATGCTGCAATATCCACAATGCATTTACTGTGCATAATAGGAGATACAAAATATTTTAACCCATCAAACCATTTCATCATTATTTCTGCCACATCGATCTCTAAATTACCCATTTGCACAGGAGACCACCTTACCCACCATACCAACATTGTGCAGGAGAATCTGGTCAGTTCAGTCCCTCAGACTCTCCATTCAACCTTTCACATTATTTTCCTTCAAGTGCCTTTCCAATATGCTTTCAGATGTCCTGATTCTCACAAGTTATAGGACATTAATTTCAAATCATAATCACTTTTTGCATAAGTTTTCCTCACACCTCCTCTGTATCTTATACCCAACATGTTGAACCTACGCTCTCTTGTCCTTGAGTATCTGTGACGGTAAATAGTAGCTAATTAGCCTTTTTAAACCAGTCAATATTTTGTACACCTATCAGATATCCTCCAAACTTTGCTGTAAGGCGGACATTCCCATTGTTAGAATCATTCTGTTAAA
Source organism: Hemitrygon akajei (assembly GCF_048418815.1). Classification (NCBI taxonomy): domain Eukaryota; kingdom Metazoa; phylum Chordata; class Chondrichthyes; order Myliobatiformes; family Dasyatidae; genus Hemitrygon; species Hemitrygon akajei. The sequence continues at coordinate 4,763,232 of NC_133145.1, read as the reverse complement.
TTGCTCCCACACTTTTTCTGGTACCTTCATGAATCATATACAGCTCCACTCCAGGTTGTGGGCAGGACCTGTATGATTCCAGTGAAGAGTTTATAACCCAGACGGTTCGCAAGTCAGAAATGCTGAGTTCCCACACAGCAGCAACCGGTAAATCCATCCTCATCCATGCCACTAGTCTCCTGAACACTCATTCATACGTATGGACTGCACACAAGTTGGACATTTGTAAGCTGGGAAGGACCTGGGAGTCCCATTCTAAGAACCTCAATTTTGCTAGTTCCTTGTCAGACTTTATCAAACACCCTCTAAAAATCAATGCAAACAAAACTGATTGCATTTACTTCATCAGCTTTCTTACTGCAACAATTCAGTTAGTCAAGCAGGATCTGTTTTGAACAAATCCATTCTAGTTCTCCATCATAAATGCTAACCTCTCCAAATGCCTCTTAAAAGATAAAATGCTTCTTAAAAATTCCAACCTCAAGGGCAAAATGACCAGTTGCTGTTTCCAAGCACGTCCTTTTTGATTAAAGGATATTTTTACATCCTTTACCTTCCATGTATTGAGGGAGAATTAGAAATCATGAATGTCTAAATGTTCCAACCTAATTTCCCTTGGCAACCCAGGTGACTCATTGAAAATGTTTAGAGTGTTCAGTGCAGTTCTGGTCACCACAACATAGGAAGGGTGTGGAGGCGCTGGAAAAAGTCTAGAAGAGTTTACCAGGATGTTGCCTGGATTGAAACACATTAGTCATGAGGAGAGATTGGACAAACTTCAATAGTTTTCTCTGGAGCATTGGGGTGTGAGAAAGAAAATTAAGGGCAACCTGATAGAAATATATAAAATTATGAGACATAGATAGGATAGAGAGTCAGTCTTATTTACAGTATGGAATTGTTAAATACTACAGGGCACAGACTTTAATCAGTTTAAATGAGATGTGTGAGGCAAGCTCTTTCTCCACACAGTATGCCTGGAATACACTGAAGTGGTAAAAGCAGATATAATAGTAATGTTTGAGAGTTATTTACACAGACACACAGACATGGAATAAAGGTATGCAGACCATGTGCAGGTACATGGGATTTGTTAGATTTTCATCACAGTTGGTGCAAACTTTTTAAGCACTTACAGAAATACAGTCATTCAGGTTTACTTTTAAGTCAACTACCATCTTATTCCAATATTCTTTCAAAACAACTTTCCAAACTTTCCAAGAAGATTCACCATTACTTTTTCAAGTGTCAGACAACAAATGCTCATCTTGCCACCTATTCTCCCATCCCAAAAACAAACGATAAAAGTTCTCTAATATCACTGCAAGTTGCTCTCTATCTCCCCATCACAATTTATTGGTCTGCAGAATATCCATAGGATCCTTCCTTGATCTCACATGGATATCATCTTCTCCAAAAGTCAACTATCTTAACCAGTACCTCCTTTCCCTTTTCCTGGAGTTTTTTAAAACACATTTCCAGAAATAAAGATTGTACACCTATTCGTTTTTAAAAGGTATTTCAGTTATTGTTAATACATCATATTCCTATGAGTATTCATTGCTACAACTCCCTGAACTCTACGCACCTACACTTCAGAATCAGGTTTATCATCACCGGTATGTGACATGAAATTTGTTAACTTAGCAGCAGCAGTTCAATGCAATACATAATCTAGCAGAGAGAAAAAAAAGCATAATAATAATAAATAAACAAGTAAATCAATTATGTATATTGAATAGATTTTTTTTAAATGTGCAAAAATAGAAATACTGTATATTAAAAAAAGTGAGGTAGTGCCCAAAGCTTCAATATCCATTTAGGAATTGGATGGCAGAGGGGAAGAAGCTGTTCCTGAATCGCTGAGTGTGTGCCTTCAGGCTTCTGTACCTCCTACCTAACGGTAACAGTGAGAAAAGGGCATGCCCTGGGTGCTGGATGTCCTTAATAATGGGTGCTGCCTTTCTGAGACACCACTCACTGAAGATGTCCTGGGTACTTTGTAGGGTAATGCCCAAGATGGAGCTGACTAGATATACAACCTTCTGCAGCTTCTTTCGGTCCTGTGCAGTAGCCCCTCCCATACCAGACAATAATGCAGCCTGTCAGAATACGCTCATGGTACAACTATAGAAGTTTTTGAGTGTATTTGTTGACGTACCAAATCTCTTTAAACTCCTAATAAAGTATAGCCACTATTTTTAAAACTACATCTATATGTTGGGACCAGGTTAGATCCTCAAAGACCTTGACACCCAGGAACTTGAAGCTGCTCACTCTCTCCACTTCTGATCCCTCTATGAGGATTGGTATGTGTTTCTTCGTCTTACCCTTCCTGAAGTCCACAATCAGCTCTTTCATCTTACTGACGTTGAGTGCCAGGTTGTTACTGTGGCACCACTCCACTAGTTGGCTTATCTCACTCCAGTACGCCCTCTTGTCACCACCTGAGATTCTACCAACAATGGTTGTATCATCAGCAGGTTTACAGATGGTATTTGAGCTATGCCTAGCCACACAGTCATGTGTATATAGAGAGTAGAGCAGTGGGCTAAGCACACCCCCGAGATGTGCCAGCATTGATCGTCAGCGAGGAGGATATGTTATCACCAATCTGCACAGATTGTGGCTTTCTGGTTAGGATCCAATTGCAGAGGGAGGTACAGAGGCCCAGATTCGGCAACTTCTCAATCAGGATTGTGGGAATGATTGTATTAAATGCTGAGCTATAGTCAATGAACAGCATCCTGACGTAGGTGTTTGTGTTGTCCAGGTGGTCTAAAGCTGTGTGGAGAGCCATTGAGATTGCATCTGCCATTGACCTATTGTGGTAATAGGCAAATTGCAGTGGGTCCAGGTCCTTGCTGAGGCAGGAGTTCAGTCCAGTCATGACCAGCCTCTCAAAGCATTTCATCACTGTAGATGTGAGTGCTACTGGGTGATAGTCATTAAGGCAGCCCACATTATTCTTCTTAGGCATTGGTATAATTGTTGCCTTTTGAAGCAAGTGGGAATTTCTGCCCGTAACAGTGAGAGGTTGAAAATGTCCTTGAATACTCCCGCTAGTTGTTTGGCACAGGTTTTCAGAGCCTTACCAGGTACTCCATTGGGAACTTCTGCCTTGCGAGGGTTCACTCACTTTAAAGACAGTCTAACATCAGCCTCTGAGACGGAGATCACAGGGCCATCAGGTGCAGCAAGGATCTTCACAGTTATAGTTGTGTTCTCCCTTTCACTTAGAATCAATGAAAATTACAGGAAAATCGTTTTTCCAATCAAGTCCATGTTGGGTCAATTAATCTAGTTCCATTTCCTCCATTCTCACACAGCACTGGAATGTTTTCCCTTCAGCTACTTATCAGTGGCTTTTTGAACACTGTGATTTAACCTGCCTCTGATGATCACTTTACATATTCTTTGCTAAATAAAGGTCTTGTATTTCCATTTCTTTAGGCATCATTGATGAATATATATACCTGGAAGGAAGACTGTGTACAATACCTCTGGAATTTCCACCATTATGTTCCCCAGAAACCTGGCAGATATCCCATTTGGATAGAAATATTTATACATTTAAACCTGGTGTTTCTTCAACCTGTTTTAGTCCATTCAACATAACAATGACATTTTTATTTAGAAACTTGAGTATTCACTTAGCAGTTCAGTTGTGCTGCCTTCTTCTCACTTACATGCTTCTGATAGACGTTTGGATTATGCTCTGGACCCTGCAGGAGGCAAGTGCAGAAACTGCCAGGACCCTATCAGAGATTAGCCACAGGTAAGGTACCAGAGTATTGGAGGAGAGCCCACGTTGCTCCGCTGTTCGGAGAGTCTCTAAAAGTAGACCAGGAAATTATAGTCCTGACAAAGGGTTTCAACCCGAAACGTCGACTGTACTTCTTCCTGCCTGGCCTGCTACGTTCCACCAGCATTTTGTGTGTGTTCCAGGAAATTATAGGCCAGTGAGCCTGACATCAGCAGTGGGAAGGTCATTGGAAGGTATTCTAAGGGTCTGGATATATAAGAATTTGGATAGACATGGACTGATTAAGGATAGTCAGCATTGCTTTGTGCATGGTAGGTCACGTCTAACCAATCTTGCAGTTTTTCAAGGAAGTTAGCAGAAAGATGATGAAGGCAAGGCAGTGGACGTTGTCTACATGGACTTTAGTAAGGCATTTGACAAAGTCCTACATGGCAGGTTGGTCAAGAAGGTTCAATTGCTTGGCATTCAGGATGAGATAGTAAATTGTATTAGACATCAGCTTTGTGGGAGAAGCCAGAGAGTGGTAGCAGATGGTTGCCTCTCTGACTGGAGTCCTGTGACTAGTGGTGTGCCACACGGATTGGTGCTGAGTCCATAATGTGGTTAAATGGATGAGAAAATGATACCAAGATTCGAAGTGTAGAAGACAGCTCAATTTCAATGTTTAAGAGGAGTTTGGATAGGTACATGGATGGTAGGGGTGTAGAGGAGTCTAGTCCCAGAGCAGGTCAATGGGACTAGGCAATTTAAATGTTTCTGCATGGACTAGAAAGGTTGAAAGGTCTGTTTCTGTGCTGTACTTCTCTATGACTCCGTAAGACTGACAGGAAGTGTGAAGTATAATCCAAAAATCTATCAATCTATCTGATTAAGAAAACTTTCCGAGCATATTTGACGAATTCTATCTCATCGAGTCCTTTTACAGTATGGGAGTCCCAGTTAATACATGGAAAGGTAAAATCACCTACTATAACAATCTTACTTTTTGCAACAGTCTGCGACCTCTCTACAGATTTGTTCCTCTAAATCCCTCGGACTATTGGCTGGTCTGTAATATAGCCCCATTAACATGGTCATAACTTTCGTATTACTCCATTCCACCCACAATGCCTCACTAGACGAGTTCTCCAGTCTGTCCTGATCCAGCACTGCCATGACATTTCCCTGACTAGTAACACCAGCCCTTCTCCTTTAATTGCCCCCACTCTATTGCATCTAAAACAATGAAACCCTGGAATATTAAGCTGCCAGTCCTGCCTCTCCTACAATTATGTCTTACTAATGGCTACAATATAGAATTCCAGGTGTTGATCCATGCTGAGCTCATCTGCCTTTCCTAAGATGTTTCTTGCATTGAGATATGTGGAACTCAGGATATTAGTCATACCATGCTCAGCCTTTTGGTTCCTGACTTTGTCTGATATTTAACCAACATCCATCTCCACAACCTCTCCACTAACTGTTCTGGTTCTCTAGTTCCATTTATCTCACTTTTTTATTCCTATTTTTACTTCCTATTAGAACTTTCTATAAAAACATAACTACAGACTTTACTTATTTTTAGTCTCCACACCTGCAAAATTCTCTTATGTTTTGTTCTGCTGCTCTCCCTACACCTTGGTACGTTGCAGCCACAGTATACTAGTGACGTAGGGAGGAAATATGTATGGTGCACCGCATTCAACCAGGAAAGTGAAGGCTATTCCATGACATGCCTGAAAATACTTTGGAGAGTCACTTGCAGCCTCTGGCCTACTCTATTGTTACCATGGCTGAAAATACTTTGGAGAGTCACTTGCAGCCTCTGGCCTACTCTGACTATTGTTACCATGGCTGAAAATACTTCGGAGAGTCACTTGCAGCCTCTGGCCTACTCTGACTATTGTTACCATGGCGGAAAATACTTTGGAGAGTCACTTGCAGCCTCTGACTATTGTTACCATGGCGGAAAAGCAAACTGCAGTTACTACAAGTATGAAGTACAACCAAAAATGTTGTAGAAATCAAATAATGAGATAACCTGAGTCACGAGAGCCTGGAAACTGGAGCAACAAATAATCTACTCAGGAACTGTGGGTTGGGCAAGGGCACTGTCTGTGGCAGGAATCAAAACCCTGAGAAAATCTTTCTGGTGATCTTCTAAGTAAATACCCTGGTAACTCCTTCTTCTGCAACCCGTCCACCCTGCATCCCCCAAAGGAACTAGACGCGTCATTACAGCTATACCAGAAATGCAGTAAGCATTTTCCCCTCATCTCCAATCAAAGTGATCCAAGGCCTATAAAAGGTAAAGCACCAAACAGGATGCACATAATTAGAGATCCAAATCCCTAAGCACAAGACCAGTGGACAGGTATCAAAAGCAATTTGAAAATCTAAATGAACAATGGCCTCCATTTTCAGAAGATTGGACTGCAAAAAGAATAATGCAGAAGTTGTTTTAAAACCCATGTGTTGAGTCTGGACACTGCACCTAAGGAAGAATACACTGACCAAACTATTTTGTACCTTTGGTATGGCACATCATCCCAAGTGTCACTGGAACAAACTAAATAGTTGTAAAAGTGTTAAATGGTGGAGACGGGTCCCAAGGACCAGGCTTGCAATCCCTTTTCTTCAAAAGATCAAATCTGATCCTATTATCGTGTTTAAGACTATTAAAAAGATTTGATTGAGCAGAGAGAAATTATTTTCTTTGCAGGGAGGTTTGTTAGTGCTATTGGGGAGGGGTTAAACTAGATTTGTAGGGGGATGGGAATTGGAGTGTCAGAGCAGATAATGGAGCGGGGGTGAAAATAAATGATGTTAAAGGTTCATGCAAAGTCACAATTAGAAGGGTTGTGTGTGGTGGTAATAATCTTCTGAGGTGTGTCTATTTCAATGCAAGGAGTATTGTGGGGAAGGCTGACAAGCTGAGGGCATGGATTGACAAGTGGAATTATGGCATTGTAGCCATTAGTGAAACTTGGCTGCAGGAGGGGCAGGACTGGCAGCTTAATGTTCCAGGGTTCCGATGTTTCAGACATGATAGAGACAGAGGGATGAAGGGTGGGGGGGGGGGGGGTGGGTGGTGGCATTGCTAGTCAGGGAAAATGTTACAGCAGTGCTCAGGCAGGAGAGATTAGAGGGTTCGTCTACCGAGGCCATATGGGTGGAGCTAAGAAACAGGAAAGGTATGACCACATTAATGAGGTTGTATTATAGACCACCCAATTGTCAGCGAGAATTGGAGGAGCATATCTGCAGAGAGATAGCAGACAACTGCAGGAGACAGAAAGTTGTGATAGTAGGGGATTTTAATTTTCCACATATTGATTGGGACTCCCATACTGTTAAAGGTCTAGATGGGTTAGAGTCTGTAAAATGTGTCCAGAAAAGTTTTCTAAATCAATATATAGTGGTACCAACTAGAGAGGATGCAATATTAGATCTCTTATTAGGAAATGAGTTGGGACAGGTGACGGAAGTGTGTGTAGGGGAACACTTTGGTTTCAAGTGATCATAACACCATTAGTTTCAACTTGATCACAGATAAAGATAGATCTGGTCCTCGGGTTGAGGTTCTAAACTGGAAAAAGTCCAAATTTGAAGAAATAAGAAAGGATCTAAAAAGCGTGGATTGGGACAGATTGTTCTCTGGCAAGGATGTCATTGGTAAGTGGGAGGTCTTCAAAGGAGAAATTTTGAGGGTGCAGAGTTTGTATGTTCCTGTCAGGATTAAAGGCAAAGTGAATAAGGAACCTTGGTTCTCCAGGGATATTGGAACTCTGATAAAGAAGAGAGAGAAGTATGACATGTACAGGAAACAAGGAGCAAATAAGGTGCTTAAGGAGTATAAAAAGTGCAAGAAAATACTGAAGAAAGAAATCAGGAGGGCTAAAAGACATGAGATAGCTTTGGCAGTCAAGGGGAAGGATAATCCCAAGAGCTTCTACAGGTATATTAAGAACAAAAGGATAGTAAGGGATAAAATTGGTCCTCTTGAAGATCAGAGTAGTCGTCTATGTATGGAACCAAAAAAAATGGGGGAGATCTTAAATGGGTTTTTTGCATCTTTATTTACTAAGTAAACTGGCATGGAGTCAATGGAAATAAGGCAAACAAGTAGTGAGGTCATGGAACCTATATAGATTGAAGAGGAGGTGCTTGCTATCTTGAGGCAAATCAGAGTAGGTAAATCCCCAGGATCTGACAGGGTATTCCCTCAGACCTTGAAGGAGATGAGTGTTGAAATTGTGGGGGCCCTGGCAGATATATTTAAAATGTCGGTATCTACGGGTGAGGTGCCAGAGGATCGGAGGATAGCTCATGTTGTTCCGTTGTTTAAAAAAGGCTCTAAAAGTAATCCGGAAATTATAGGCCAGTAAGTTTGACGTTAGTAGTAGGTAAATTATTGGAAGGATACTAAGAGATAGGATCTACAAGTACTTAGATAGATAGGGACTTATTAGAGAGAGTCAACACAGCTTTGTGCGTGTTAGGTCATGGTTAGCAAATCTATTAGAGTTTTTCGAGGAGGTTACAAGGAAAGTGGATGAAGGGAAGGCAGTGGATGTTGTCTACATGGACTTCAGTAAGGCCTTTGACAAGGTCCCACATGGGAGGTTAGTTAGCAAGATTCAGTCGCTAGGTGTACATGGATGTACATGAGGTAGTAAATTGGATTAGACATTGGCTCAATGGGAGAAGTCAGAGTGGATCAGGTAAATTGGATCAGCAAATTTGCTAATGATACAAAGATTGGAGGTGTAGTGGACAGTGAGGAAGGTTTTCAAAACTTGCAGAGGGATTTGGACCAGCTGGAAAAATGGCAGATGGAGTTTAATACAGACAAGTGTGAGGTATTGCACTTTGAAAGGACAAACCAAGGTAGAACATACAAGGTAAATGGTAGGACACTGAGGAGTGCAGTAGAACAGAGGGATCTGGGAATACGGATACAAAATTCCCTAAAAGTGGCGTCACGGGTAGATAGGGTAGTAAAGAGAGCTTTTGGTACATTGGCCTTTATAAATCAAAGTATTGAGTGTAAGAGTTGGAATGTTATGGTGAGGTTCTATAAGGCATTGGTGAGGACGAATTTGGAGTATTGTGTGCAGTTTTGGTCACCGAATTACAGAAAGGATATTAATAAGGTTGAAAGAGTGCAGAGAAGGTTTATAAGGATGTTGCCGGGACTTGAGAAACTGAGTTACAGAGAAAGGTTGAATAGGTTAGGACTTTATTCCCTGGAACGTAGAATGAGGGGAGACCTGATAGAGGTATATAAAATTATGATGGGTATAGATAGAGTGAATGCAAGCAGGCTTTTTCCACTGAGGCTAGGGGAGAAAAAACCAGAGGACATGGGTTAAGGGTGAAGGGGAAAAAGTTTAAAGGGAACATTATGGGGGGCTTCTTCACACAGAGAGTGGTGGGAGTGTGGAATGAGCTGCCAGATGAAGTTGCAAATGCGGGCTCACTTTTAACATTTAAGAAAAACTTGGGCAGGTACATGGATGAGAGGTGTATGGAGGGATATGGCCCAGGTGCAGATCAGTGGGACTAGGCAGAAAAATGGTTCAGCACAGCCAAGAAGGGCCAAAAGGCCTGTTTCTGTGCTGTAATGTTCTATGGTTCTTTGATAATGGAGTCTCAATGATATTTTACTTTATACTTTACTTTATTGTCACCAAACAATTGAGCGTACAATCATCACATTGATATTTGATTCTGCGCTTCGCGCTCCCTGAAGTACAATGATCCATAGACGAGTCCAAAATTTGACATTAAAATTAGAACGAAACTATTCACAGTAAAGTCATAACCATGTTTCAGAACAAGTTTTCAAACAGTGAGTAATTTATCATTGCCCTTTGTAAATTGTGTAATCAAAGTTTTTATTCAGACCACAAAAATATTGCCATTTTATTGACAATTAAAGCTGTCAATAACTCAAGTTTTCCAGAAAAATTGTTTTTAATTGTGCAACATTCCAATACAATATTACATATGACAGTAAGTTTTACAGTTAAAGAGAATTAAGATGCAGATTGTCCATGATCTAACTAAACGGTGAACTAGGTTCAGAGAATGCAATGGAACATTCTTGTTGCTTTGTCACTCACAGTAGTCGAGTGGCATTGATGGCCCTGACAAAACATCCACAGATCCCCTGGTTCCTGCCTGGACTCACCTGCTAACTGCCTCAAAGAGCAGAGGTGCTGTAGCTGCCCCCAGCATTGCATTCAATACATTAACTCTGAAAGCAGGAGAGCCCATTGGGAGAATGGTCATAGCTAGCCTTGCCAGAAGAGTGAACAATGGATACCCAGGAGGATGTGCTACCTGCAACAAAGGGAAGACAGGAGGATGTGAAACCACTTGCAGTATTCATAATGTAAGAGACTGCATGTTCCCACCCTTCCTCTCACTCAGCAGTAGATATGGCACCGATCAACAGAAAGGAAATCTGGCAAATTATGGGATGCACAAAATGAAGCACCATTACATGATGCCAAGTACAATTGACTACAGCTGATGCACACCCCAGCATAACATAAACCCCTGTCCAACCTTATTCAGTTAGTGTGGAGAAACACTACTTCCCACCGGGACACAACTGCTTCTTCCCTTTCCTGCCTCTCCTCTTCTTACAACTTCAACAAATGGCTTCATTGGCCCTTACACAAACTTGCCACACTATCCAGCTACCATATAGTCCACTAACATGATTTCCTTACATTTTCCATTCTACCTTTCCCCAGTCACTGAAATCAATGTTCCAAGTCCCTCAATACTGACATCCAAAGGGACCTACATATCCCAGTACACAAATCAGGAAAACCTACCTACAGCTGTAGTGACCCGTGCCAAAGCTGTTTAAGCACATTTGTTCCTTACTATATGAGGATTTAAGTCTTACTGCTGTTACTTTGGGTCTTTGTGAGGCTGCATTTGGACTATGTTGTGCAATTTTAGTTTCCTTACCTAAGGAACTAAAAGGGGATACTTGCCGTACAGGAAATGCGGTAAAAAAAAATTCACAAGACTGATTACAGTGACACAGTTGATGGGAGAATGGAATGTTGGCAAGCATACGTGAAATGCAAGGTTACAAGGAAATAGGCATGGTAATAGAATTGTTTAGTGAGTGGGTGTAGATGAACCGAGTGGCTTCTTTCCCTGTTGTAAAGAAATAAAGATCAAGTCTGTCTAATCTCTAAAGTTTAGGAGTTGAGGTTCCCAACCTGGGGTCAATGGAAGTGTTGGTTAATGATAGGGGTCCATGGCACATATAAAAAAATTGGGAACCCTGGTTTAGGGGAATGAAAGGATGGCTCAGTGAAACTTGAATACACTTACTGAGCTCAACAGGCCAAATACAGGGAGGATATTTGGATGTGTAGGACCAGGGTTCAGAATCCAAACAACTGTATGACCAGGGGCTTGGCCATACAGGGCTGAGCTGAGAAGTAATTTCATCCCCCAGAAGGTGGTGAATATTGAGGGAGCTCTGGAGTTATTCAGTTTATCCAAAACAGATTTCTGGAATATTAATGGATTAGGAGATACAAGATCTGCCGGGACTTTAATGACTAGGACAAACTCAAAGGATCAAATGATCTACTCCTGTTCCTAGTTCTTATATAGGTTTGATAGTCAGCAGATAAAATCTTGGTCTGCTTTTTTAAAATCATGACTTAACCTAAACCAAAGCAGTAATCCTTCATATATGTAACACTGCTACCCTCCCAATAAATCCACAAGTTACTTTGTACACAATCTCCAGTCAGATTTTCATTATAACTAGACTCCTCAACACCAACTCAATATCCACTACCCAAGATACCACTCTCCACTGACCAAGGCCAGTCTCTGCCCACCCATTTGTTTGCACCCTCACCAACACCCCAATCTTGATTGCAAGACTGACCAATGCCCAAAACACACTCCTGCCAAAAACCTAGCTACCAGGTTGTCCATTGCTGCCAGAGGCAACTTGTAGCTTGTCATTATTCTGAAAAATCACATTTATAGTTGATTCATTACCCAGAAAAATCCCATCCAGCCCACACCAACAATTCAGCAAGATGAATCCCCAGATCAATCCACGAGTGTAAAACTGGCAGCCACTCACCCCCAGTTCACAGGCAGCCGTCAACAACTCACCTATAAAAAAAATGACAAAATTATTGACAAAATAGATCAAGAAAGAGACTCTTCCCTAGCCAACATCCAAAGAGGTCACCCCTCAATCTCTGTACCCCAGCCCTGCTACCTCTAACCAATTCCCATTACCATATGCACAAATCTTCAGCTCTCTCCCTTCCCTTGCCACCATCCTCCCTTCATTTCGCATTCCTTTCAATCCAGAAGCCTCCCTCATCCTCTCAGCTAACTCAACTCCCTTCTTTGTAAGAATGTAATAAACAAGGACAATGGTAGACCAATGTGCCCCACAAGCCTGTTCCCTTGTTCGTTAATCTTGGCCTCAATACCACTTTCCAGCTCTCTCTCTCTCTCACCCTCAACACCCTTGTATTTTAAATGCTTGGTTATCTTTGCATTGGATACTGCATGGTAACAGCTCTTTCAGCCCACCAGGATTGTAATGACCATCAAATATCTAATTTATATTAATTCTATATTCCCTCTCTTCCTTCCAACCTGTAGATTTTATCACCCACATACACTGAGGAAAGTTACAGTGACCAATTAACTTACCAACCCACACACCTTTTGGAAATGGGAAATAAAAAAACAGAAACCCACACTGTCACAGGGAGAAAGTGACATTAAGATGGTGCCAGTGAATCACAGTAACGAGTTGCAAGCTGCTTATTAAACTTCTAAATATAGCTCTTCTGAAACACTCACTGCAAACTGCGCCTGTAATTTCCCTTTAAGCAACATACTTTTGAACAATCTTAATGAACTAGTAATTTCACGATTTTCTCAAGGACCCAGTGGACATAACTCTCAAGTTTGCAGGTACGACACCTTTAAGTAGATGAAGGTATGTCGCCATGGCTTCAAGAGAGGGAGGCGGAAGGACTCCCAACACAAACTGAAATGAAGTTCCTCTACCCAGCATCTGGTTAGCAAATGTACAGTCACTGGAGAACAAGACTGTGGACCTAAGGGCAAGATTGCTGTATCAGAGGGAAAGGGGATATTGCTGCATTCCTTGTTTCAGGGACCTTGCTCACTCGATACACGCCAGATGTGTTGGTAAGACCTGGATACACGGGATGGACTGAACAGCTGATTTGGAGAATGAAAAAGGTTGGCATCCGTGTTTCATGATAAACTCTTCGTGGTGCTCGGTTGTGCCAGTTTTGTCGTACTCTTGTTCCTCTGGCCCAGAGTATCTAATGGTTAAATGCTGACTGTTTTACCTACCAAGAGATTTCCTCCATGATCCTGACCACAGGTTCACAACTTTAAACTCCTCGGTGTAATCCTTTCAGAGGATATGTCCTAGGCCCAGTACAAAAGTGTAATAATGAAGAAAGCATGCCAGCATCTCTATGTGCTTAGAAATTTGCAAAGATCTGGCATGACATCTAAAACTTTGACAAACTTCTATAGGTGTGCAGTGGAGAGTATATTCAGTGGTTGCATCACAGCCTAGTATGGAAACACCAATGCCCTTGAACAGAAAATCTTACAAAAAGTAGTGTTATGGTCCAGTCCGTCATGGGTAAAGCCCTCCCCACCACTGAGCACATCTGCACAGAGTGCTGTTGTAGGAACACAGCATCAAAGACCCCCATCACCCAGGCCACCCTCTCTTCTCACTACTGTCTTCAGGAAGAATGTACAGGAGCTTCAGAAGCCACAACAATAGATTCAGGAACAGTTATTACCCCTCACCATCAGGCTTTGAACCAAAGGGGATTATGCCACTCACCCCAGTTCCCACACCCTATAGACTCACTTTTAAGGACACTTCATCTCATACTCTGCATATTTATTGCTTATTTATCTTTTTTTCTCTCTTTTGTATTCGTAGATGGTTCTTTTTTTCACACATTGGTTGTTTGCCCATCTTGTAGGGTGCAGTCTTCCATTGATTGTATTGTGTTTCTCAAATTTACTGTGTATGCCCACAAGGTAACAAATCTTAGGGTTGTATATGGGCAACATAAGTACTTTTATTTAAAAAAAAATTACACAAAGTTTGAACTGTTGAAATTCCATGAACAGAGTGCTGAAGGTCAGAGTGGAATCCTGGTTTCTGACGCAATGAGGAGCAGGTTTCAGGTTGCATCACTCAGCCAAAGTCTCACAACCCTTACAGAAAAATCATAACTGGGCAAATGCTTATTTTGAAACAATATCTCCCTCCCATGAGCTAGAAAACCCCACCAATGAAATTACCTGAAGTACCTACTGCATCAGCATGTCTCAGAATTGTGTGTTTCATTATGATAGAAATATCAAATAAGTAGGATGTCTCCATACCACATTCCCACACTACCCCCACCCTACAAGATTACTTTATATTCACTAGAATGTTTGCTTGATTCATTTCCTTACAGCAGCCAGGTGAACCTTCATCCTTGCAAAGGCCAAACCTGCGCCCAGTACTCAAGGTACCATCTCAACAGCTCTTTCAACTCAAGTTAAAGTTTCCTTACCTTACACCCCATTGCCCTTACAATAAAGGGCAAGATTCAAAGTTCCAAGTACAAAACAAAGGAGCTGGTTGTGGACTACAGGAGGAATGGAGACAGGCTCACCCCTGTTGACGTCAATGGATTTGGGGTTGAGAGGGTGAACAACTTTAAGTTCCTCGGCTTACACATCACCGAGGTCTGTACACGTCGGCTGTGTGGTGAAAAAAGCACAACAGCACCTATTTCACCTCAGATGGTTGAAGTAGTTTGGCATGAGTCCCCAAATCCCAACGACTTTCTACAAGGGCATAATTGTAAGCATCCTGACCGGCTATATCATTGTATAGTATGGGAACTGTACTTCCTTCAGTCACAGGGCTATGCAGAGAGTGGTGCAGACAGCCCAGCACATCTGTGGATATGAACTTCCCATTATTTAGCATATTTACAGCGACAGGTGTGTAAAAAGGGCCCGAAGGACCACTGGGGACCCGTGTCACCCCAACCACAAACTGTTCCAGCTGCTACCATCCAGGAAACTGTACTGCAGCATAAAAGCCTGGACCAACAGCTTCTTCCACCAGGTTATCAGGCTGATTAATTCACTCTGACACAATCGTATTTCTAAGCTATATTGTCTGTTCTATTGTACATCTTTCTGTACATACTATTTATTACAAATTACTATAATTTGCACATTCAGATGGAGATGTAACAAAGATTTTTACTCTTCACGTATGTGAAGGATGTAAGAAATAAAGTTAATCCAATATTATCAATTTTGTGTTATAACAGTGGAGAGTGCTGCAGGATTGGACAAGAAGCTGGCAGATGAAGTCTGATGGAGAAGAAGAAATTAAGAATGAAAAAGTAAATTTCCTGGAACTACAACATGTGATACCTAGGTATCTGAAGGACATAGTGCCTGAAGTATTTATAATGTAGGTACATGAGGAAATTGAGAAGGGTGATGGATAGAATGGAGTGCTTGGCCCTTGCTTGGAGGAAATTTGTATGCATACTTTATGCAACCTTGAGATTCATCTCCTTACAGGCACCCACAGATTGAGAAGCCCAATGGAACCCATTAAAACAAAAGGCAGCAAACACCCAGAGTGCAGAAAGAAAGAAACAACCCGTGCACACAGTAAAGGTAAGCGAACAGCATTCAGAACTGAAGTTCATGAAGGTGAGTCCACAGCCCATTCAGAAATCACAGGCCACAACCTCAGCTGAGCTCAGAGACGAGAAAACCTTGTGGGGTAGCGACCTGATCTCCCGGCCCGACACCCTGACCTTTCAATCTGGCCCATTGCTCAAATTATTCAAACGTTGGCCGTTTTTTACACTTAAAACCAGACCCTGCCGCTTCAATATGCTCTTGGGCCGGAATCCTGCTGTCCCATTTCAACTCGAACCGAACCTTTCCAGTTCAGCTTGGTGCTTAGATAGATCACACGTCATCACTGTTGAGCCTGGGCTTTGTCTCACCTCTGCAGCATCAAATTACCTGTACGTCTGCTCCAACAACGGCAACACACTCCATTCCATCCATCACCCTTCTCAATTTCCTCATGTACCTACATTATACAATACCTCAGGCACTATGTCCTTCAAATACCTAGATATCACATGTTGTACTCTCACTATATTTCAATCATAATTTACTTTTTCATTCTTAATTTCTTCTTCTCCATCAGCCAGCTTCTTGTCCAATCCTTCAGCATTCTTCACTGTTGTAACACAAGATTCGGCACTCTTACAGTTTTCCCTTGTACTGCCTCAAAGAACGTATTTCTGAAATGATCAACTTGGACGACTTGCAAAACCAAGTCTACCATTGTACCCTAGTGCAGGAGACAACAATAAACCGTATCAATCTCTTTATATGCTCTGTTTCCACTTCCTAAATCCACAATCCATCTACTTTACCTTTGTATTAACTACAGTACATCAGTTCTTTCAGTTATACTTTATACAACTGCCTATCCAACACTGATCCCTGCAACACCCTCAATAAATCTATCACAGTACCCTTCCAACAAACCCTCCAGATTCTCTTAAACTCTCACACCCTCACCCTCCCTGTATCTGAATCCCTTTCTTCTCCCCCCCCACCAACACTCTGTCCCCCCACCACCACCCATCGCTCCCCCTCCCCCTCCCCCACCATCCAGCACACCCCTCACCCTCCATCGCCACCCATCGCTCCCCCTCCGCTCCCCCTCCATCGCCACCCATCGCTCCCCTCACCCTCCCCTCCATCGCCACCCATCGCTCCCCCTCCCCTCACCCTCCCTCAGCCCGCCGACACTGACCGGAGTCGCCGCCCGGCACCGCACGGTGCAGTGTTTGCAGGTACACAGAAGCCACGAAGACGAAGAGCAGCGCGGCGGGACCCGACGGCAGCCAGTGCCGGGAGGGAAGGGAAGAACCCTCGGGCCTCCCGTTTCCAGGGAAGCCCATCACTGAGCCCAGCCCCGTCCCGTCCCGTCCCGTCCCGCACAGCATTCTGGGAGTGTCGGCATAAAATCCTTTAAAGGGGAGGGTGTTGCCTGCCGGGGACGGCAGGTAGGGGTGAGGGGTGAGGGTGTTGCCTGCCGGGGACGGCAGGTGAGGGGGAGGGGGAGGGGTGAGGGTGAGGGGGAGGGGGAGGGTGAGGGTGTTGCCTGCCGGGGACGGCGGGTGAGGGGTGAGGGGGAGGGTGAGGGTGAGGGTGTTGCCTGCCGGGGACGGCAGGTGAGGGGGAGGGGTGAGGGTGTTGCCTGCCGGGGACGGCAGGTGAGGGTGAGGGTGTTGCCTGCCGGGGACGGCAGGTGAGGGTGAGGGGTGAGGGTGTTGCCTGCCGGGGACGGCAGGTAGGGGTGAGGGGTGAGGGTGTTGCCTGCCGGGGACGGCAGGTGAGGGGGAGGGGTGAGGGTGTTGCCTGCCGGGGACGGCAGGTGAGGGTGAGGGTGTTGCCTGCCGGGGACGGCAGGTGAGGGTGAGGGGTGAGGGTGTTGCCTGCCGGGGACGGCAGGTGAGGGTGAGGGTGAGGGTGTTGCCTGCCGGGGACGGCAGGTGAGGGGTGAGGGGGAGGGTGAGGGTGAGGGTGTTGCCTGCCGGGGACGGCAGGTGAGGGTGAGGGGTGAGGGGGAGGGTGAGGGTGTTGCCTGCCGGGGACGGCAGGTGAGGGTGAGGGGTGAGGGGGAGGGGGAGGGTGAGGGTGTTGCCTGCCGGGGACGGCGGGTGAGGGTGTTGCCTGCCGGGGACGGCAGGTGAGGGTGAGGGTGAGGGGGAGGGTGAGGGTGAGGGGGAGGGTGAGGGTGAGGGTGTTGCCTGCCGGGGACGGCAGGTGAGGGTGAGGGTGAGGGGTGAGGGGGTTGCCTGCCGGGGACGGCAGGTGAGGGTGAGGATGAGGGGTGAGGGGGAGGGGGAGGGTGAGGGTGTTGCCTGCCGGGGACGGCAGGTGAAGGGTGAGGGGGAGGGGGAGGGTGAGGGTGTTGCCTGCCGGGGACGGCAGGTGGTGAGGGGGAGGGGGAGGTGAGGGTGAGGGGTAGCGGTAGCGTGAGGGGTAGGGTGAGGGGTAGGGGTAGGTTGAGAGTATGCGGGCAGTGGGCGAATCAGCCCTCTTGTGCTTCTTGATCTCGTCACTTGAGATTCAGTATCACAGAACCCTGCCACTTTGATCTGGCCCACGCTGACATAAAACATCGGGTTTGTGGGGGTGTGGCCCGGGTTAATCGGGGTGCTCCTTGGGTCAGTGGGGGTGGGTGTCCCCTTGGACCTTAGATTAGGTTTGAGGGTAGGGCAGGTGGAGGGTTAGAATTGATGATAGGTGGTAAGGGAGGGTGATGGATAGGGTTGAGGACAGGGGTGAATACTGCCGTGTGTTCCAGTGCTTCCAGGTCTCAGGCTCGGCAGGTCAAGCTTTGGGGAGAAACCGAATGAACGCAAAGAATAAGAGCAGGTGTCCATTCAGCCCTTCACTGCTATGAATGACCTTCCGGCATTAACTCCATATCCAAACGCGTTGGGGGGGGGGGGGGGGGTTAGGGACCGGGGCTTGCTTTGTTATTGTTGTTCTATCACTTGTTGTGTTCTCTGTTCTGCCAAGCAATGTGAGCATGCTCTGTTGGCACCTGAAGATGTGGTAACACTCACAGGCTGCCCCTGGCACACCCTTAGGCGTGCTGGTTAAAGCAAACAACACATCAGGGTCAGGGTACATGTGAAAAATGAATTGGACTCTGAATCTGTGCAGAAAGCTGATGGCAGATGAGAAGAAGCTGTTCCTTAAACACTGTGGGTCTTCAAGACCCTGTTGGTAGATCATGTCCCACGTGGTGAGAGTCCTTAATGATGGAGACTGTCTTCTGGAAGATGTCCCCAATGGTGGGGAGGGTTGCACTTGTGATGGAGCTGACTCAATCTACAAACCTCTGCAGCCTCTTTTGATCGTGTGCATTGAGCCTCTGCATTGATCAGTATGCTCTCCACCACACATCGGTATCTTTTGTTTATTTGCAAATTAAACTTCATTCATAAATAATATACAGAACTGTAACCAATAATACAGAAGCAGCAAAGCATAGCTTTTCTTACAGTCAGTGTCCTCCAGTCTATACATTAATAATGTTACCAAATCTATTCATTTGTAATGTTAGTACGGCATATCCTATATAAATTGACCCCTTTGTGTTGTCTTTGAACAATACATACTTTGAGGTTTGGAGAGGCTTTTCAACAAGTCCCAGTGCCTCAGTGTCCAGTAGAGGCTGGATCTTGGACTGCAGTCTCCCCCAAAATGAAGGGGAAAGACTGCTTCAGCGTGTCATAGAAAACCTACAGCACAATACAGGCCATTCAGCCCACAAAGCTGTGCTGAACATGTCCTGATCTTAGATATTACCTAGAGATATCCATAGCCCTCTATTTTTCTGAGCTCCATGTACCTGTCCAGGAGTCTCTTAAAAGACCCTATCGTATCCACTGTTGCCAGCAGCCCATTCCACGCACTCACTGCTCTCTGTATGAAAAAAAACTTACCCCTGACATCTCCTCTGTAACACCTACCAAGCACCTTAAAACTATGCCCTCTCGTGTTAGCTATTTCAGCCCTGGGACAAAGCCTCTGACTATCCACATGATCAATGCCTCTCATCATCTTATACACCTCTATCAGGTCACCTCTCATCCTCTGTCGCTCCAAGGAAATAAGGCCAAGTTTACTCGTAAGGCATTGCTCCCCAATCTAGCCAACATCCTTGTAAATCTCTGCACCCTTTCTATGGTTTCCACATCCTTCCTATAGTGAGGTGACCAGAATTGAGCACAGTTCTCCAAGTGGGGTCTGACCAGGATCCTATATAGCTGCAACATTACCTCTCAGCTCCTAAACTCAATCCCACAATTGATGAAGGCCAATACATTGTATGCTTTCTTAACCACAGAGTCAACCTGCACAGCACGTACTCCTGCAGCCATGGATGTGCCAGTTGTCAGTGTTTCCTTATGGGTATCTCATTGTGTTGGAAATCCAGTACGTTTCATGAGTCCCCTGTTACCCAGCTGCTCAGGATAAATTTCGACATGAACCCTTATCCCCTTTTCCAGATTTTCTTCACCCTCCAAGCAGCTCAGCTTTATCTAACAAACCTTTGCACATTCTCTCTAAGAGCACCAAGACTCCTTGTGCTATTCAGCCTCTCTTAGTCTTTGCCCCATCAAAGACTTTGTTTCTCCACCTCTGATAATACACAGATAATAGTGGCAATTGAACTACTGCTTGTCCCAGTGATTGTTGATGGTTTTTATATAGCAGGTGTCTATAGAACCACTGGCCCCCATAAGTCACCTGAGTGCGGAAGAGATGTTTCCAATCAGTGTGTTGTCCCCGTGTGGTTCATTTCATGATCTATAATTGAAAGTTCTGGCATGACCCAGAGCAGACCAGTGAAATTGTCCATTGGCTTGTTTCAATTGTGAGATTGAAGTTTCCATTTTTACGTCAATTATTAAGCTTTCCTAATTACTGATGACTGTGATATCATTATTGTACTTTTGCACGTACTGATTACTGGGATCCTCAATGTACTAATTACTCTGGTGAGTCCTGTTTGAGTCCTCAGATGTATTGAATACAGTGCTCTCTTTGTGTTCCAAACTCTCTGTACTTCATGCACTAACTACAATGATCTTTTGTGCACTGATTACTGAGATCTCCCAGCTGATGGTTAGACTAATCACCCATATATTAATAATTCTTATCTCCCATGTAGTTTATTGAATTCACGTATAGCTTTCACAGTAATTTCCCATGTAATGATTTCTGTGCTCTCGCACGTTCATCTTCTATGAATATTGAATATCATGGGCTGCCATCTACAGATATAACCATATAACAATTACAGCACGGAAACAGGCCATCTCGGCCCTTCTAGTCCGTGCCGAACGCTTACTCTCACCTAGTCCCACTGACCCGCTGTGGTAAACTATCTGGACTCGCCCCTCTGCTGACAGCTCCTGTGGCTCCTCCCACAGACCCCTGTATAAAGGCAATTGGGGTGCTGCTCCTCCCTCAGTCTTCGACATGTTGTGCTCCCTTTTCGCTGTTAATTAAAGCCTATCGTTCACTTCCAGTCTCCTAGAGTTATTGATGGTGCATCACCCGCACTCAGCCCATAACCCTCCATTCCTTTCCTGTCCATATACCTATCCAATTTTACTTTAAATGACAATACCGAATCTGCCTCTACCACTTCTACTGGAAGCTCGTTCCACACAGCTACCACTCTCTGAGTAAAGAAATTCCCCCTCGTGTCACCCCTAAACTTTTGCCCCCTAACTCTCAATTCATGTTCTCTTGTTTGAATCTCCCCTACTCTCAATGGAAAAAGCCTATCCACATCAACTCTATCTATCCCCCTCATAATTTTAAATACCTCTATCAAGTCCCCCCTCAACCTTCTACGCTCCAAAGAATAAAGACCTAACTTGTTCAATCTTTCCCTGTAACTTAGGTGCTGAAACCCAGGTAACATTCTAGTAAATCTTCTCTGTACTCTCTCTATTTTGTTGACATCTTTCCTGTAATTTGGTGACCAGAACTGTACACAATACTCCAAATTCGGCCTTACCAATGCCTTGTACAATTTTAACATTACATCCCAACTCCTATACTCAATGCTCTGATTTATAAAGGCCAGCATACCAAAAGCTTTCTTCACCATCCTATCCACATGAGATTCCACCTTCAGGGAACTATGCACCATTATTCCTAGATCACTCTGTTCTACTGCATTCCTCAATGCCCTACCATTTACCATGTATGTCCTATTTTGATTAGTCCTACCAAAATGTAGCACCTCACACTTATCAGCATTAAACTCCATCTGCCATCGTTCAGCCCACTCTTCTAACTGGCCTAAATCTCTCTGCAAGCTTTCAAAACCTACTTCATTATCCACAACGCCACCTACCTTAGTATCATCTGCATACTTACTAATCCAATTTACCACCCCATCATCCAGATCATTAATGTATCTGACAAACAACATTGGACCCAGTACAGATCCCTGAGGCACACCACTAGTCATTGGCCTCCAACCTGACAAACAGTTATCTACCACTACTCTCTGGCATCTCCCATCCAGCCACTGTTGAATCCATTTTACTACTTCAATATTAATACCTAACGATTGAACCTTCCTAACTAACCTTCTGTGCAGAACCTTGTCAAAGGCCTTACTGAAGTCCATATAGACAACATTCACTGCTTTACCCTCGTCAACCTTCCTTGTAACCTCTGCAAAAAATTCAATAAGATTTGTCAAACATGACCTTCCACGCACAAATCCATGTTGACTGTTCCTAATCAGACCCTGTCTATCCAGATAATTATATATACCATCTCTAAGAATACTTTCCATTAATTTACCCACCACTGACGTCAAAGTGACAGGCCTATAATTGCTAGGTTTACTCTTAGAACCCTTTTTAAACAATGGAACCACATGAGTAATTAGCCAATCCTCCGGCACCATCCCCGTTTCTAATGACATTTGAAATATTTCTGTCAGAGCCCCTGCTATTTCTACACTAACCTCCCTCAAGGTCCTAGGGAATATCCTGTCAGGACATGGAGATTTATCCACTTTTATATTCCTTAAAAGCACCAGTACTTCTTCCTCTTTAATCATAATAGTTTCCACAACTTCCCTACTTGTTTCCCTTACCTTATACAATTCAATATCCTTCTCCTTAGTGAATACCGAAGAAAAGAAATTGTTCAAAATCTCCCCCATCTCTTTCAGCTCCACACATAGCTATCCACTCTGATTCTCTAAGGGACCAATTTTATCCCTCACTATCCTTTTGCTATTAATATAGCTGTAGAAACCCTTTGGATTTACTTTCACCTTACTTGCCAAAGTAACCTCTTATCTTCTTTTAGCTTTTCTAATTTCTTTCTTAAGATTCTTCTTAAATTCTTTATATTCCTCGAACATCTCATTTACTCCATGCTGCCTATATTTATTGTAGATATCTCTCTTCTTCCTAACCAAGTTTCCAATATTCCTTGAAAACCATGGCTCTCTCAAATTTTTAACCTTTCCTTTCAACCTAACAGGAACATAAAGATTCTGTACCCTTAAAATTTCACCTTTAAATGACCGCCATTTCTCTAGTACATCCTTCCCATAAAACAAATTGTCCCAATCCACTCCTTCTAAATCCTTTCGCATCTCCTCAAAGTTAGCCTTTCTCCAATCAAAAATCTCAACCTTGGGTCCAGTCCTATCCTTCTCCATAATTATATTGAAACTAATGGCATTGTGATCACTGGACCCGAATTATTTCGGGTCCAGTGATTTGGGGCGAGAGATAATTCTGATCTCTCATGCAATTGGTGATTCTCCATGCACTGATCACTAAAATCTCCTGATAGTTGATTTAAAAGTCTCCCACAAAATATTGGCCTATGTGACTCTCAGCAACGTAGTTATTACAGCCGCTGCCCCACGGCTCCTGCAGCCTGGATTTAATCCCGACCTCCTGTCTGTGCATCAGACGACTTCACTCACCTCAACTCTGACCTGATTCTACAACCTATGCACTCATTTCAATTCTACTTCCCATTTCTATTCCCATTCTAACATGTCAGTCCATGGCCTCCTCTACTGTTGTGATGAGGCTACACTCAGGTTGGAGTACCTGATTCTACAACCTATGCACACTCACCTTCAAGGACTGGTGTTCTCAGTCTTGTTTATTTACTCAGTATCAGTTTTGTTTGTAGTTGTACAGTTTGTCTTCTGCACATTACAGTAGTTGCTTTGTGTGTGGTTTCTCATTGATTCCATTCTATTTCATCGTTGTACTGTGAATGCCCACTAGAAAACAAATCTCGGAGTAGTATATGATTATATATACATACTATGATATAAATTTACTTTTAATTTTGAACTTTTAAGTTTGCATGTTCTTCCTGTGACTGTCTGATGTGGTTTAGTGGGTTAGCTGCTGTAAAATGGCCCTGATGTGTAAGTAAGCATCGAGTCTGGTGGGAAAGAGAGTTGATGGAATGAATGTGGGTGAAAAAACAGGATTAGCACAAGCTGAGTGTAAGTGGGCATCGGGACTATGGCTGAAGGCACTGGTGAACATGGCAAGTCTTCACTCATTACAACAAGTATCCATTCTCTTGGTTGTCCTCTGTGCAGCATCTGCCAAACTCAAAGCACATCAGGGCAGCCCAGTGGTGAAACATTTAGTGTATAGTTAGGGTTAGTGAGTGTAATGGTTAGGGTTAGTGAGAGTAATGGTTAGGGTTAGTAAGTGTATAGTTAGGGTTAGTGAGAGTAATGGTTAAGGTTAGTGAGTGTAATGGTTAGGGTTAGTGAGAGTAATGGTTAGGGTTAGTGAGAGTAATGGTTAAGGTTAGTGAGTGTAATGGTTAGGGTTAGTGAGAGTAATGGTTAGGGTTAGTGAGAGTAATGGTTAAGGTTAGTGAGTGTAATGGTTAAGGTTAGTGAGAGTAACGGTTAGGGTTAGTGAGTGTAATGGTTAGGGTTAGTGACTGTATAGTTAGGGTTAGTGAGTGTAATGGTTAGGGTTAGTGAGAGTAACGGTTAGGGTTAGTGAGTGTAATGGTTAGGTTTAGTGAGTGTAATGTTTAGGGTTAGTGAGTTGCATGCTTGCTATAGGGTTAGGGTTAGTGAGTGTAATGGTTAGGTTTAGTGAGTGTAATGTTTAGGGTTAGTGAGTTGCATGCTTGCTATAGGGTTAGGGTTAGGGTTAGGGTTAGGGTTAGTGAGTTGCGTGCTTGCTATATTAATGCCAGAAGCATAGCAAGCTGCTCAGCACAATCCTTGCTGATTTGATTCAACAGAAATGACACATTTCACAGTATGTTTTGACGTACATGTGACAAATAAAGCTAATCTTTATCTTTTGATTTTTATACTCTCAAGATCAAAGGTAACTAGTGATTCAACACAATTTCTATAGTTACAAAAACATTGCTTACTTCAATATTTTGCGTCTGACAAATGACATATTTACAGTAACTGTCAGTGAAGGTGCAAACACCTTTGTTGGTCCCTACTGCCAACAAGTGAAAATCCATAATTCTACGTTGGACGATATTTCCCTCACCTTGCACAAATGTCATTGTTTAATGTTGTTATGTTATCTTTGTTTATCGTGTCTTGCAAGTCATGTACATCTTATGTTAATTTATGTTTGTAATGTACTGCACTGCTGAAAAAAGATTAATTTTCTTGACATTTGTACCCTGGGAATGTACATACAGTGGTCACTTCATCATATATGTCCTGTACCTAATAAATTGGCCATTGGTTTGACTGGTTTGACTGGCTGTGTGTTCAGAGATGCTCTTCTGCACACCACTGTTGTAACATGTGGTTATTTGAGTTATTGTCGTCTTCCTGTCAGCTTGAACCAGTCTGGCCATTCTCCTCTGACCTCTCTCATTGACAAGTTGTTTTTACTGGATGTTTTCTTTCTGTTTTTGCACCATTGCCAACCTTACAGCATGAACCTGCTCTGACCGACACCCCCTATCAACCATGTGGGCTCTGCACCCTCTCTGGCCATCCAGGTGTACGACCAACTCTGAACTTTCTGCAGTGCTGGTACTGGTGGTCCATCATGATCAGAGGTGTATGTCAGTTCTTTGCTACCTGCCCTCAATGTGCCCAGTCCAATTTCTCCAATCAGTGGCCTTTGGGCTCCTGTGATCCCTACCGACCCTGTGACGCCCGTGGTCCCACATCCCCATGCATTTCACAAGTTTTCACCATCTGATGGGGCCTCAGTGATCATGACAGTGGTGAGCAACACACACAAAATGCTGGAGAAACTCAGCAGGCCAGGCAGCATCTACGGAAGCAAGTCCAGTCAACGTTTCAGGCCGAATCCCTTTGCCTGTGGTGGGTTGGTTCTCTGAGGCAGCCCACCGCATCTTCCTCCCAAACTTCTGTCAGCCACTAGTCTCAAGATACTGTGTTGAACCAGGGTCTACAAATCATCTCCCATTTCTGGCCAGCCTTCTGTTCCCTCCTCCACACCTCAGTGAGTTTGTCCCCGGCTATTGTCTGTCAGAAGGACCCACTCAGCAAGCAGAGAAATCTATGTGCTGCTTTGCCACCTCTAACCCTTCTCAGAGCAGGCGTAATTCTTCTGGGTTGAGCTGCCCCACAGTTTACACGCCTCCTCTGCCATGGGTATGTCACCCTTTGAGGTGCTTCATGCCTATCTACCCCCTTTGCTCCCTGCGGAGGAGCCAATGATGGAGGGTTCATCCACCAGGGCCCTGGTTTGTCTGCTTGGAAGAGGCCATGGAGAACCATCCTAACTACCACCATGGCTAGTGTCACCAGGCTAACCCC
Organism: Hemitrygon akajei; assembly: GCF_048418815.1. NCBI lineage: Eukaryota > Metazoa > Chordata > Chondrichthyes > Myliobatiformes > Dasyatidae > Hemitrygon > Hemitrygon akajei. Next base: position 4,736,968 of record NC_133145.1, on the reverse strand, counting down.
TAGCGGCACCCAGCCAGACTACGCCAGTCTGGGGACTGGGTTTGGCTATCCACTCGAGGTCTTCCCCTGCACAACGACTCCTGGAAGCTCTCCTCCGGTTCATTGATCCCTTCAAGATCATCCATCGCATCAACCCAGTCACTAACTGTCTCCAGCTGCCACCGGATCACACCTACCTTCCACGTGTTGTGCCTCATGGATCACTCAATCCACCTGAGCCTGCACTGAGGGTGGTCCAGTGTACGTGGTTCACGTCATCGTGGATGGGGTGTGCAGTACCTGGTCGACCGGGAAGAATACCAGGCCTGAATGAGAGGTCTTGGCTGTCATAAGCTTCATTTTGGATCCATTGCTCATCGAGGAATTCACTTGACCCATCTGAATTGCTGTGGGCTGTTGGATGCCAATGTAGGAAGGAGATCCTGTCAGGCATGCACCAGAATCACCTGTCACTTATTTTCTATTCATCACCTGCAGCCTATTTAAACCCAGCACTCATTCACAGTCCTTGTTCACTCATCGAACCAGCTAGTCTCAACCAATCGCTCCTCACCTTCTGTTACCTCATTTCTTTAATATCTGTTCTCTCCTGTTTTGTGGCTCCTTGTGGCTTGTTACTTTGCAGTTTATTAGTAAAGTATCATTTACTGCCAAATCATCTCTACTGCTTTGCTTTGAGGTCAAGCCTCTTCACAATTGCTGACACCCTTGGAGTCATCTGTTGTGGACAGAAAACACAAACACACAAAATTAGTTCTGTGATGGAGTAAGTACGCCCTTGACCATGTTCGATATGCTAAGTGACAAAATAACCTGTCTTGTAGTTGGTTGACTTACCTGGGCCATTAGCTCCTAATTAGCCACTGATGACGTCCTGTTTTCATCGTCCTCTGAAGTTGATAGTATGTTTGGAGGTCATTAATCCTTCCGCAATCCATTGTATCCACTGTACAGCTTCACCAGAGTCCCATTGGCCGGACTTACCTGTGGTGTAAGGTTGGACTTTGAGAGGCAGTTGGTTTGATGTAGGCCAATTGAACGTAGCCCCCATTGTCTAATGCTTGGTTAATGCAAACCATAACATTTCATGTTACAAACCCTATCTCTTGACACCATTTAATTCCAAAACTGATCACAGTGTGTTTTTACATTCCAAAAGGGATTTTGAGACTGGGTGGTCTTTGTGCTAATACCTGCCATGCCTATTGCATAACCCCTAAAGATGCCCAATTTCTAACTGTGTCTAACCCTTAACAGTAGGTGCTTGATAATTGGCATGTTATTTCTGCGCCACGGGATTAGTGTCCCTCTGTTTCACTCCATAACTCTGTGACACACACAATCAGATTTATGAATGCTATATCCTTCAAGTCACCTGTCATCCCTATCTGGACATATATTGCCTCTCTTTTTCTGACATTTCTACCAAAAGCACCTGTGTTTCTTAAACGATCAAAGGCAATGATCAACAGCTCAAACAGATGGTATTCAGTCTAATATTCTCGTGTTAATTTCTCATTTAAGGCTGTTATTTTTTCCAGCCCGTACAATGTTCCCACTTTCTGTAACTCCCTGCTGCTCGCCCATGGAAAGTCAGCTGCGGCAGAGGGGTACATTCGGGGCGCTGTGCAGAAACCGGTCGTTGTTGTTGAAAGGGGAGGCGCTGCTCACCGGCGGCTCTGATTGCGCGGTGCGGAGCCGAGCCGAACCGAGCCGGGCCGGCGCAGCTCCTTTAAGAGGCTACCTGGCGCCCGCACCTGGCCGGCGGGAAGGGTGACGCTGGATCCGGCTGGGACACACCTAGAGGTGGGCTGGGAGGCAGCGCGACTTGGCCGAGAACCCAGGTAAGTGCGAGCGGCGGGGCGACGCGCCCTGCGCCCTCCCCTCGACTGGCCGGGCTGCCCGGCTTGGGGCCTAGGATGGAAGGCACAGCCTGGGGCTCGGTTGTCAGGGAGAAGTGAGGCTCCAGTGGCTCTGCGGAGCGGGGTGCTGTTGCAGACGGGTGTTCGACCAGAGGTGTTGACCAGGCCGCGATCCAGCGGGGTAAACGCTGCTGCTAGTTTCGTAACAGATAACTTGTCGGCTGCTCTGATCTCTATCTGTCTAAAGGGGTAACACGCAAAATGCTGGGGAAACTCAAAGGGTCGGGCAGCGTCTATGGAAATGAACAAACTGTCGACGTTTCAGGCCGAGACCCTTCATTAGGAAGTGTAAATGGGTACTTTACCCATGGTGGTTGATAGAACTGTAATAATTGGCAGAAGGTAATAATTATGTTAAAAATTGTTTGAGCTTTTGAACCATGTAGGTAACTAGATGCAGGAACTTAAATGGTTAACTGTTAAGACTGGTTTGTGTGATTTCGGTTACTGATAAACTTGGAGGAATTGATAAATTCAATGATCGTGTTTTCTTGCACGACGTAATGACCATCTGCGATCACTGCCTTATCCCCGGCCGCACACTGAAAGCGGTGAGTGAATTGCTGCGGGTCAGCGGGTGTCGGTGAGGGTGGTGGTTGGTTTAGGGGACTATGGAGCTGTACCCGTGTAGTTTGTGTTCTGCATGTGATGTGTGCCTAAATGTTTTCTCTCTATTGTTAGTTTGCTAGTGGTTTAATTGTTGGCTTTTTGCCTCTCAGAATGACTGAATCAGTTGGGGGTGCATGAGAGGGAATAGTTGAAATTGTTTCCTGATTTGGGTCACTAAAGGATTCTTCAGTCAGCGAAATATTTAATGTGGCGTGGTTGGGCCTTGATACCACCAGAAGGGGGCAGTGCGGGTTTCGGCGCTCCTCTTCTCTCAGGGAGTGGTCCAGTGAGGTGTTGAGTCTTTCTCACAACACTGCTGCTAAAGTTGGGGGTTACAGAATTGTGTACATGAAAGTGTGAATGTGCCCATTCATATATCAAACATGTAAATTGGCTTGTCTGTTGTGGAATTGTACTCAGTTGAGTATATGATAACGTTTCTATTTATTTCTGTAAATTGTGTTTAAAAGCTGAAGAGAAATGAAACTTGTCCTGATGCTGCTATGAGTATTTAAGATTTCAGATCAACTTTTAAATTCTCTTCTGATTCTTGAGCTGAGGAAGGCATTTGTAGTTGAAAATTCAGGATGAGTGGGAGAAACACCTATGCAAGCTCAGTGTCCAAAAACCCTTCAGTTCTGTCTACATGTGCAACATAATGCAAGAAAAGTGTTGTGTAATTTGTGCACATCTCACTCTGATAAATTGTAAATCAAAGCCTTGTTAATTACTTTTCAGGATTTAGATGTCACTGTTAAGGCCAGTGGTAATCACCTATTCCTCTGACATTTTTAAAGATGGGGCGTTGCACCTTGAATTGCTTCTGGCCTTTTAGGGAAAGTACTCTCTCAGCTGCGGAGTAGACCGGATGTTAAACCAGTGATGCTGACAAACACAATAGAATCTGCAGATTCTGGAAAACATAGAGTGCCTGAGGAATTCAGCAAGTTAGGCCGCGTCTATGAAGGGGAATAGAGTTGACTTCTCAGGCTGAGATCCTGTATTCCCTCCATAGATGATATGCAGTTCAAAGGGCTACGTACAGGTCATATCCCCATTCCTGCCTTGCCTTCCTGGATGTTTGGGAGGTGCTAGGTAACTGTGGTGCATTCTGCACATGGTGCATATTTACTCTTTTGGGTATCTGTGGAAGGAGTGAATAATCAAGGTCCTGGATGGAGTAACAAAAGCTTTGTCCCAGATATGGTCAGGTCGTTCTTCTTTGGTTGGTGGTGCCCTTTGAATTGTTAATCATGGATTACCAGTTGTCTGAAGCAGAATGGTCTGGGCATAATACAAACTAGTGATCTGATTATTGGTGTCTAAGCACCAACTATGACAAAACCTCCCATCAAGTCATTAGTGCTTGAGTAGATCATAGAAACGTAGAAACATAGAGAACCCTTTGTCAGGTCTTGGCCTGAAATGTTGACAGCGCTTCTTCCTATAGATGCTGCCTGGCCTGCTGTGTTCCACCAGCATTTTGTGTGTGTTGCTTGAATTTCCAGCATCTGCAGATTTCCTCATGTTAACGTCCTTGTAAATCTCCTCTGCGCCCTTTCTATGGTTTCCACGTCCTTCTTGTAGTGTGGCGACAGGAACTGAGCACAATACTCCAAGTGGGGTCTGACCAGGGTCCTATATAACTGCAAATTACCTCTCGGCCGCTAAATTCAATTCCATGGTTGATAAAGGCCAATACACCATATGCCTTCTTAACCACAGAGTCAACCTGTGCAGCTGCTTTGAGCGTCCTATGGACTCAGACTCCCAAGATCCCTCTGATCCTCCACACTGCCAAGAGTCTTACCATTACTACTATATTCTGCCATCATATTTGACCTACTAAAATGAACCACCTCACACTTATCTGGGTTGAACATCTGCCGCTTCTCAGCCCAGTTTTGCATCCTATCAATGTCCTGCTGTAACCACTGACAGCCCTCCACACTATCCACAACACTCCCAACCTTAGTGTCATCAGCAAACTTACTAACCCATCCCTCCACTTACTCATCGTGATTTTTATAAATGACCTGGATGAAGAAGGGTCCCAGAACAGATCCCTGAGCCACACCACTGGTCACCGACCTCCATGCAGAATATGACCCGTCTACAACCACTCTTTGCCTTCTGTGGGCAAGCCAGTTCTGGAACCACAAAGCAATGTCCCCTTGGATCCCATGCCTCCTTACTTTCTCAATAAGCCTTGCATATGGGGTATCTTATCAAATGCCTTGCTGAAATCCATATATACTACATCTACTGTTCTTCCTTCATCAATGTGTATAGTCACATCCTCAAAAAATTCAATCAGGCTCGTAAGGCACAACCTGCCCTTGACAAAGCCGTGCTGACTATTCCTAATCATATTATACCTCTCCAAATGTTGATCAATCCTGCCTCTCAGGATCTTCTCCATCAACTTACCAACCACTGAGGTAAGACTCACTGGTCTATAATTTCCTGGGCTACCTCTTCTCCCTTTCTTGAATAAGGAAGTAATTAGTTGGACTGGATTTGTTCTGTTTTGTGAAAGGACATGCCTGATCAAATCTCCACAGTCGGCCAGTGCCAATGTTCAGAGCTTGATGTGCTGTTGGCCAGGCTGAAACACAAGACTTAGCTCTGTACCCATGATGTTACCCGGTCCTTGATTCTTTGCTGTCCTCAGTGATTCCTTGATATTTTGTAGAGTGAATTGAATTAGCTGAAGTCTGGCTTGTCTTACAATCTTTCAGTTAGTCCTGACGAAGGGTCTCAGCCCGAAACGTCGACTGTACTACTTCCTATAGATGCTGCCTGGCCTGCTGCGTTCCACTGGCATTCTGGGTGTGGTGTCTGGCTTGTGTGATGGTTTTGAGGAAGCCCTGATGGGTCTCCCATTTGACAATACAATTGCATCTGCTTCATATCTTTAGTCCATGTGTACACTCTCCCGTCATTGTTGAGGACATTATCCTTGGAGCCACCTCCCCCCATTTGCTGCTAATTGTCCACTATTTGCTGCTAGATGTGGCAAAACTGCAGACTTGATCTGTTGGTCGTGATTACTTAGCTGTGTCCATTGCATGCAGTCCTGTGCAGCTTAACTTTGTTCTGCTCCCAGAGTGCCATTGCTTAATTGAACTAAGGTTAATTGGTGATAGAAGTAAGGGATATACTGGGTTGTGAGGTTACAGAGTGTAGTGGTGTATAGGGTGCTGCTGGTCCAGAGTCTTAAGCACCCAGATCTGTGCTGAATTTATCCTACTTGATACAAATGTAGTGCCTCACAATGTGAAGGTGAATTTTATTTCCATATGTACCATGCAGCAGTTACTTGTCATAGATGTATTTGAAGAAAGTCATAGTTTTATACCTTGATTATTTGTCAATGTCAAAGTTCATTCTGTGCTCTTGATGCTTCCAGAGTTACAGTATTTCAGAGTTGCTGCATGTGGAGGAACATTGATTTATCAGTTGAGAGAGAAGGCTTTTGTTTAACAATATGAAAATAGTGAGTCTTACCCTAACATCTCAAAAGTCATGCCTCTCAATCTGAAAACTTTACTGTCTCCCCTGTGATGAGAAATGACTTGGGGATTGGAATGGAGTCTGCACAAAGTCTGATCCTTTGTATAAGATTCATGAGTGTTGTCTTGGGGGAACTATCACACAAACTGATCAGCTTGGTGTTTGAGGAAACCTTTGCAAGGATAGAACATAACAGTGCAGTGCAGGACCTTCGACTTGTGATAACCTACTTCCAGAACAACCTGACAGTTCCCTCTTACATAGTCCTCCATTTTTCTATTATCCAATTTGACAGGCAGAGTTCATGCTAATTCTGTCTAGTTTTATTTTCTACTTTAATATTGTGGTTAAGGTACAACCAGATAATTTTCTTGGCCACTTCAGTGCCAAGTTCATTGCTGACTGTCTGGAGGCACACGTGGGAAAGGATGGTAGATTTTCTGGTTAACATTGTAAGGATCCATTTGGTTTTACCATCTCTTTTTAAAATAAAACAATAAATTTAGAAATTCTCTGGATTCTCAAATGGTTCATGCAGATTGTGGGTTAATGGTTTGACCTTCTATTTATGAACGGGACAGAGAATTATAGTAGATAGGGCAGATCTGTTAGCCCAGTCTCAGTCGTAGATAAATTGTTAGATTGAAGGATAGATTGTTATAATGAAGGATAGAATGGCAGAGCACCAGGAAGAGTAACAGTACTGAGCAGATATAGCACGGGTTTCTGAAAGGGAAGTCACATCCAGCAAATCTATCGGAGTTCTTTGAAGATATTGCTGAAGTCCTCCGTTGGTCAGGATTGATTATGATATTGCATCCTAGCTGCCTACATGTACTGGCCTATGAAGAGCAAACTCTTGCCCATGTAGCAGGCTCCTCCTCTCCATGCAGCTGACAAATGCAAAGGAAGGGCAGTTTGCCACCAGCAGCGTTGTAGGTGTTGAACACTACATGGGACAGCTTTAGGGACTTCAGCTCCCGATTTTCCCCTCTGGGTTCACTCCTGAAGCCTTCCCCATGAGTGGGTATAGCTACATCAATGGAGGTGTGAGATCAGTTCCATCTCTTAGATGAGCCACCAACCACAGTAAATGAACCCCGTCTGCCTGAAGCTGCTGGATTCAAGCTGCCAGTAACCTGCTTTTGCTCATTCTCCTTTCAGTGGCTTAGTAGCCAAGCCGCAGGAGCCAGACTTGGTTGTCAGAGGCTATTGAGATTCAGGCCATGGGAGCATTTAATAGATAGTGGGAACTTATCCCCACTATCTCCCCCGACATGTGTGAGAATGCTGTTCTTGGATTACAGTTCAGCATTCAACACCATACTTCATCCAGGCTTGACAAGAAGCTCAGAGACCTTGGCCTTGACTCTGCCTTGTGCAGCTGGATCCTGGACTTCCTGTCAGATCACCGTCGGGTTATAAAAGTGGGCTTCCTCACCTCCAGCCCTCTGACTCTCAATACAGGAGCCCCTAAGGGCTGCGTACTGAGTTCCCTCCTTTACTCCCTCTATACCCATGACTGTATCACCACCCACAGCTCCAATCTGCTGATTAAATTTGCCAACGACACTACATTGGTTAGCCTTAAACAATAACAAGGTGGTCTATAGGGAAGAAGTCATCTCTCTGACACAGTGGTGTCACGAAAACAGCCTCTCCCTCAATGGCGCAAAAACAAAGGAGCTGGTTGTGGATTACAGGAGAAATGGAGACGGGCTAACCCCTACTGACATAAATGGATCTGGGGTTGAGAGGGTGAACAGCTTCAAGTTCCTCGGCATCCACGTCACCGAGGACCTCACGTGGTCTGTACGCACCGGCTGTGTGGTGAAAAAGGCACAACGGCGCCTCTTTCACCTCAGACGGTTCAGGAAGTTTGGTATGGGCCCTGAAATCCTAAGAACTTTCTACAGGGGCACAATTGAGAGCATCCTGACTGGCTGCATCACTGCCTGGTATGGGAACTGTACCTCCCTTAATTGCTGGACTCTGAAGAGAGTGGTGCGGACAGCCCAGTGCATCTGTAGTTGTGAACTTCCCATGACTCAGGAGATCTACAAAGACAGGTGTGTGAAGAGGATCATTGGGGACTCAAACCATCCCAACCACAATATATTATAGCTGCTACCACCAGGACAGCTTCTTCCACCAGGCTATCAGACTGATGAGCGCTCACTGATTTGTGTGTATTTCTGCCAAAAAGTTCCAACGTTCGTCTCACCTTTCCACAGAACATTGTCCCAAGGGAATTGTGGAACATCTAGGTGATCTTCAGCCAACTTGAGTTGTGCAGCAATGTTTGTTTTAAAAATAAATAAATAAATAGATTTTTTTGGAGAGTGGTTGTTTCCTCCATGGTGTCCTTCTATGAACATCATTCTTGTTTAGTGTTTATTTTAGTGGACACATGAGCGGGGACTTTTAGCAAGCTCTAGAAATTTCTGCAGGACTTTTCGTTTTACCCTCTGGTTCTTTTTCATTTCCTTCAGCGTTGCATGTTGTGCTCCTGGTGTGCAGGAAACCCACTCCTAGGGAGTACTGGAGTTTCTTTCATTTGTGGACAGTTTCTCTCACTGTGGAATGATGAACACTCAGGTCTTTAGAAATGCTTTTGTAGCCTTTTCCAGCTTCATGCTTCCCTACGGTTCTTCAATCCAAGGTCCTCTGAGAGTTGTTTTGGTCTAGGCATGGTGCACACAAACAGATTCTTCTTGAAGAGCAGGCTCTGTCAGTAACCTGACTGAAGTGTAGGGCACCTCTACAACCCAACCAATCTCATCTCATTGATTGGAACACCTGACTCAAATAGCTTTTTGCAGAAGGAATTACCCCAGATGTTCACATACTTTTTTGAACCTAGACTGTGGTTGTTTAAAAGGTGTACTGTAATCAATATTGATAAGTACAATCATTTGTGTGTTATTAGTTTAGGTGGATTGTGTTTGTCTACTATTGTGACTTGGTTGAAGATCAGACCACATTTTATGAGTAGTTAATGCAGAAAAGCAGATGTTTGCAAAGGTTGCCCAACTTTTTCTTGCAACTATAAGCTTATTGAGTGGATAAAAGACTGCACAAGTAGAAAGTGAGGTTTATACAGTGGTAGGACAGAAAAGTAGCCCTTTTAAATGGTGACAGATTGGGAAAGGTTGTCCCAGGGTCTCTATACACAAGTAATGGAAGACAGACACATAGGTATGGCAAATGTTTAGGAAGACAAATTGTATGTTTGCCTTTGAGAGAGGATTTGAATATAAGGGTAAAATATTTTGCTGTAATTATATAGGGTCTTGGTGAGAATGCATTGGAATTTTGGTTACATTGCCTAAAAGGATGTACTTGGTGCAGTAGGAGTGTTATGAAGGCTGGTTTCAGAGACTGGGTTTGCTGCACAAGGACAGAGTGGGTATTTGAAAATGTATTGTTTTGATCAGAAGAATGGGAAATGATACAATTGAAACTTACAAAACTCTTGCAGCGTTTGATATAATTGATCAAGATGTTTTCCTTAACTGTGGAGTCTTGAGTTCACAACCGGATATCCGACGCCTAGTGAAAGGAGGGGAAACTTCTTCACACGAGGTGGCGCGTTTTTAGAATTCTCTGCCTTGAAGGTGGGGGGGGGGATGGCGGGGGTCTGTGGAGGCTCAGTGTTTGTATTCAAACCAGATTGAAACTGAATATAAGAAAATTGAGGGATATTGTGATAGTGCACGATGACATTGATGTTTCTGAGGAAAAAGTATTTCAAGATGTATATTGTATACATTTCTGACTTTTAATGTATCTATTGAGGTAAAGATCTGCTGCGGTAAATGCCAGAGCAGGCTCTATTTTTGGTGCTTACTATATCTTGTTTTTAAAATTACAGATTTTTAATATTATTAAAATTCTACAAATGCCATGATGGGATTTGAATTCTGCTGTCTGGGTTGTTATCCCAGGCATCATTTACCAATGCACCTGATAAATCTCTACTTTAGGGGATAAATAATAGGCAGGACATCAGGGATTATGGAGAATGTTTCCAAGTTATCGTGAGAAGTGCCTAAAAAGATACCTGTTGATTATGAAGACATTTCTGTCCTAGTAATGGAGCAATAAAAATAGAAGCAGAACTAGGTTATTTTATTGCTCATGCTGATCCTTTTAGTCAAGGATGATGTTAAATCAAAAAGTAGGGCAGAGGCTAGTGGTAGACAAGGGCACTGAATCTTTCAGGAACCAAATTTAAAAAGATCAAAAGTGAAAACTTTCATGTAATAACAAAATGAGCTGCAAGTTTATGTGCATAAAAACAGATTTTAAGGTTGGTGTAGTGTAGAACAAGGAAATGGCAGGTGTGTTAATTTTTTGCACTGGTCTTCGCTGCAAAAGTGACTGCAGAGATTGTCAATGTATTGTTGAAGTTTCTCAAAATCTAAATTCTAAGTGGATGAAAGTGAATTGGAAAAGGAACAAATGTCAGTCCCTGATTCCAAAAGGGAGGAAGTCAAACGACAGTAAAACTGAATGTTTATTGTTGGAAAGATGCTGCCACCAATAATCCAAGAAGCAGTTCAAAGTTGAAGATAATCAAACCTTTATGAAGGGCAACAAATGTTTAACAAAAACAGTCTGCAGATGCTGGAAATCCAAAGCAATACACAATGTTGGAGGAACTTAGCAGGTCAGGCAGCATCTATGGAAATGAATTAACAGTCAACCCTTCTTCAGGACCTCTGAAATGTTTAACAGCTTTTTGAGCTTGTAATAAATAGAGTAGATAGGTGGGAATCGGTAAATGTATTCGGTTTCCAAAATGCTTTTGACAAGGTGCCACAAAATGTTGCTGCACAAGCTAAGGGCTTGGGTATGGATAAAGTGGGTAACTTGGATTGCAAAGTAGTTAACATGTAGCAGACAGTTGGAATAAATACATTTAAGACTGGAGTGATAGTACCTGGAGGATGTGGTTCTTGGTCCTCGCCTATTACTGATGAACTGCAGGAGGGGCAGCATTTAAGGTGAGCACATTTGTTGATGACTTAAACAGTTGAGGGGCAAGTTGTGATGAGAATATTGTGACATTGCAAGGTGATGTAGCTTGACTGATGGGTGAAACACTGTAAATAGAGTTTAAAGTGGTATAGTGAGAGAGGAATCAAAAAGCAGATTTTTATCTGAAAGGGAAGAAATTGCAAATGAGTGAAGTGCAAATGAAATTGAAGGTGTTCATGGTCTCAAATCACGAGTTAGATAGGTGGAGTTAACCAGGCAAGTGTAAGGATGATGTTTATTGTAAAGAGGTTGGAGTTCAGAAATGGTGAAATGTTGTTTTAACTATCAATGTTGGCAAAGGCAACTCCTGAAATACTGTGTGGTTGTGGTCTCCTTTTTTATTTTTAAAAAAAAAAAGCATTGGAAGGAATCCAAAAGAGATTTTGTTTTAACATGGTGTTGGTGAAGCACAGTGACAACTTGTTGAGAGTAAACAAAATTACAAACTACTTTATTACTCTTGCTTTTTCTGATAAACTATCGCTGCAATCAATGGACTGTAACTTCTCAGTTGGAGTAGAGCTTTTGAATTGCCTATGCAGCCTGGCACTTTTGCAGTGTTAACTGAAGTCTAGAAAGTGTAGGATGTTGCGGTGTGGTGTATACTGGCCAAATGAGGCGACGGAGCTCGGGCCCGTCGCTGGAGTGGGCCTGGAGCCGGGTTGAGGTGGTGGGCCCAGGCCTGAGAGTGAGGAGCAGCCATTGCTGGAGTGGGCCTGGAGCCGGGTTGAGGTGGTGGGTCCAGGCCCGAGAGTGAGGAGCGGCCATCGCTGGAGTGGGCTTGGAGCCGGGTTGAGGTGGTGGGCCCAGGCCTGAGAGTGAGGAGCGGCCATCGCTGGAGTGGGCCTGGATCCGGGTTGAGGTGGTGGGCCCAGGCCTGAGAGTGAGGAGCAGCCATCGCTGGAGTGGGCCTGGAGCCGGGTTGAGGTGGTGGGCCCAGGCCTGAGAGTGAGGAGCGGCCATCGCTGGAGTGGGCCTGGAGCCGAGTTGAGGTGGTGGGTCCAGGCCCGAGAGTGAGGAGCAGCCATCGCTGGAGTGGGCCTGGAGCCAAGTTGAGGTGGTGGGCCCAGGCCCAACATTGAGGAACAGCCCGCTATTTGGATGATTTTAAGCACTGGGCCAGGTTGAAAAGTTCAGCAAATCAGCCAGTGGCGAGGTTTACTCACCTCTATGCTGAACTGAACTAAGACTGTGACCTTCAACTAGCGGGTTCCTGAATCGGCTGTGACAGGCTTCATGGCTGTGAACGCACTTTTGTGAGCTTCAGTTTTAAGTGTTTGTTTACCTTTATTATTTGCACAGTTTGATATATCTTTTTGTCTGAGTCTTTGATGGTCTTTAATGGGTTCTGTTGGGTTTCTTTGGTAACTGTTGGAGACAAATTAGATATAGTATACATATTTTGATAATGTACTTTGAACTTTGAGATTCTCCAGGCTAATTCTTGGGATGAAAAGATTCTTATCAAAAGATGCTTGACAGTTAGGTCAAGCATCTTTTGATAGTTAAGTGAAGGTAGATTTGAAAGATTGAAGGCTCTGGTGGAGAAGTTGAGGTCTGGGGCAGATTAGCAATCATGTACTGGGTGGTGGGGCAGGCTGTCAATTTTATGATACATTCTTGAATTAATCCTATATCTATGATTCACTTAATAGATTAATTTTGAAATGTCATGAATGTACAGAGCCTTTGCACTTGGGTAGAGAACTCTAAAAGCTCACTTGTTGTCTGGTTGAAGGGACCAGTTCTCACATAACAAACACAATACCAGACTTTCTGTCTCTCTGTATCCATCCTGTTTTGTTTTCACTCGCTTATATTAATTACATTGTCCAGATTGGGTTTACTTTGCCCATCTGAGTACCTGTCTAAATGTAGTGATTGAACGTAACTCTGATTGCAAGTTCCCGATATCAACCACTGAGGGAAACACCCCAGCTTTCCCCCATCTCAACATCAAAGTTCTCAACTTAATCTTGTATTTGATACCCCTGTCATAGGGAAAATATTCTGGCTGACTATCTCATCTATGCCTCTCAAAATTTTGTTTGCCTCTATTGAGCCTGTTTTGCTCAGTTGTGTTCTTTAAAAAAAAAATCTAATTATCTCTCTATAACTAAATTCCAAACGATATCTTTTGCACTCTCTCCAGGACATCCATGTCCTTCCTATGGTGTGACCAGAGTTCCCAGTGTGGTTTAACCAGTGTTCTGTAAGGCTGCAGCATTTGTATTCTGTGCCCTAATCCATGAAGACAAGAATGCCACATGTCTTTACCACTTTCAGGAAATTGTGGACTTGATCCCCAAGGTTTCTCTGTTCATTGCATTTCTTGATGCCCTCCCAGTTATTATCCATGTCCTACTTCTCAGAATCAGGGTTATTATCACCAGCATGTGTCGTGAAATTTGTTAATTTAGCAGTAGCAGTTCAATGCAATACATAATATGGAAGAACAAAATAATAAAAGTGAATCAATTACAGTATGCATATATTGAATAGATTAAAAGTCATGCCAGAAAACAAAAATAATATCTGGTAGTGTTCAAGGGTTCAATGTCCATTTAGAAATCAGATGGCAGAGGGAAAGAAGCTGTTCTTTCTCATCTTTCATACTATTTGCTAGCTTCCCTTCATATTTCATCTTTTCTCACTAAAAAGCCATAAAGAGAGAAGATGAAGTATGAAGGCAAGAACCAATAATATAAAAGGATACAAGAAGTATTTTCAGATATATAATAAGTAAAAATGACGAGAGTGGCCATCAGACTAATGAAAAATGACAGTGGAAAGTAGTAATGGGGGGACAAAGAAATGGACAAGCTTAAGTATTTTGCATCAGTCTTTATTGTGGAAGACACTAGCAGAATGGCAAAGAAGTGGCAGATGGAACAGTGTCAGGAAAGTTAAGGTTGTGCACTTTTTGTAGAAGAAATAAAAGCATAGACTATTTTCTAAATGAGGAGAGATTTCAAAAAAGTGAGGTGCAAAGGGACTAGGGAGTCCTCATGCAGGATACCCTAAATGTTAATTTGCAGGTTGAATCAGTGGCCGGAAAGGCAAATGCAATGTCAGCATTTATTTCAAGAGGTCTAGATTACAAGCAAGGATGCTTTATAAGGCATTGCTGAGGCTTCATTTGGAATATTATGAGCAGTTTTGGGCCCTTTATTGAAGAAAGGATGAAAGGATGGATTGGCATTGGAGAGGGTTCAAAGAAGGTTCACAAAAATGATTCCAGGATTGAAAGGCTTGTATGAGGAGCTTTTGGCTCTGGGCCTGTACTGAAATTCAGAAGAATGGGGTGGAGTGGGGGGGGGGGGAGATATTGAAAGGACTTCGAGGTTGTGGAGAGGATGCTTCCTGTGGTGAGGGAGTCTTTGACCAGAGGGACAGCTTCAGAATAGAGTGACGTCTATTTGGAATGGAGATGGGAATTTGGCCTGAGAGTGGTCAGTCTGTGAAATTGGTTAGTCAGGGCATGAAGGGATGCCGGGAGAAGGCAGGAGATTAGAGTTGAGAGTGAAATGGATCAGCCATGATGAAATAGCAGAGCAGATTCAATGGGCCAAATGGCCACCTCCTGTATCATATGGAATGCCAGAAATGCAGAAGTAAGCTATTATTGAGGAAAAGGTGCTTAGGAATCACTTGGTCCAGATGGACTACACCCCAGAGTTCTGATACTAGTTGCTGAAGAGATTCTGGAGGTTTGGTGATTCTTGAAAGATCATTACTGGATTCTGGAATGGTTCATAAGGACTGGAAAATTGCAAATTGCACTCTTCATGGAAAGAAAATTATTGGCAAGTTAGCTTGCATGTTGAGTCAGTGGTGAGGAGGCAAATGCAGTGGTTGCATTCATTTCAAGAGGACTAGAATACAGAAGTAAGGGTGTAATTCTGAGGCTTTATAAGGGATTGATCAGACTGCACTTGGAGAATTGTGAGCAGTTTTGGGCTCCTTTTCTAAGAAAGGATATGTTGGCATTGGAGAGAGGGTCATGAGAATGATCCCAAGAATGAAAGGTTAATGGTTGGGCGTTTGATGGCTCTGTACTTGCTGGAGTTTAGAAGAATGGGGAGGGGTAATCACATTGAAACTTATTGGATATTGGAAGGCCTAGATAAAGTGGACTTGAAGAAGATGTTTCCTATAGTAGGGGAGTCTAAGACCAGAGGGCAAAACCTCAGCATCCATTTAGAACAGATGAGGAAAACAATTCTTTAACCAGAGGGTGGTGAGTCTGTAGAACTCTTTGCCACAGATGGCTGTGCAGGCCAAGTCATTGGGTATATTTAAAGCAGATTGATGGGCCCGAAGGGCATCAAAGATACGGGGAGCAAGTAAGAGAATGGGAGTTGAGAGGGACAATAAATCAGCCATGATGGAATGGTGGAGCAGACTCAGAAGAGCTGAATGGCCTAATTCTGCTCCTATATTTTATGGTCTTTAAGACTTCCCAGAATACATTGCCTTGTACTTTGTGGAAAATGTTCTGCTTAACTTTATCTATGTCTGCTTCAGCCTTGTACAGCAACACTAATTTTCATATCATCCACAAGCTATGTGCGTGCCCAGGTCAATTATAGATATCGCAAACAATAAAAGGTCCCAGCACTGATAATAGACAATAGACAATAGGTGCAGAAGTAGACCATTCGGCCCTTCGAGCCTGCACCGCCATTTTGAGATCATGGCTGATCAATTACTGTCAATACCCGGTTCCTGCCTTGTCCCCATATCCCTTGATTCCCCTATCCATAAGATGCCTATCTAGCTCCTTCTTGAAAGCATCCAGAGAATTGGCCTCCACTACCTTCCGAGGCAGTGCATTCCAGACCCCCACAACTCTCTGGGAGAAGAAGTTTTTCCTTAACTCTGTCCTAAATTCACAAACCATGCCCTCTGGTACTGGATTCTCCCAGCATCTGGAACATATTTCCTGCCTCTATCTTGTCCAATCCCTTAATAATCTTATATGTTTCAATCAGATCCCCTCTCAATCTCCTTAATTCCAGCGTGTACAAGCCCAGTCTCTCTAACCTCTCTGCGTAAGACAGTCCAGACATCCCAGGAATTAACCTCGTGAATCTACGCTGCACTTCCTCTACAGCCAGGATGTCCTTCCTTAGCCCTGGAGACCAAAACTGTACACAATACTCCAGGTGTGGTTTCACCAGGGCTCTGTACAAATGCAAGAGGATTTCCTTGCTCTTGTACTCAATTCCCTTTGTAATAAAGGCCAACATTCCATTAGCCTTCTTCACTGCCTGCTGCACTTGCTCATTCACATTCAGTGACTGATGAACAAGGACTCCGAGATCTCTTTGTATTTCTCCCTTACCCAACTCTACACCGTTCAGATAATAATCTGCCTTCCTGTTCTTACTCCCAAAGTGGATAACCTCACACTTATTCACATTAAACACCATCTGCCAAGTATCTGCCCACTCACCCAGCCTATCCAAGTCACCCTGAATTCTCCTAACATCCTCATCACATGTCACACTGCCACCCAGCTTAGTATCATCAGCTGTGAGAAACCACTGGTCGCAAACTTCCTATCAGGAAAACAACTTTCCACCACTGTCCTTCACCGCTTATCACCAAGCCAACTTTGGATCCAGTCAGCCAGTTTGTCTTGGATCCAGTGTTACTTAAACTTCTAGATCAGCTGACCATGTGGGACCTTGTCAAGTGCCTTGCTAAGATCTGTAGAGACCACAGTTAACTGCCCTCCCTTTGTCAATCTTATGGTTTCCCATACACAAAAGCTATGCTGACTGTCATTAATTATTTCTTGCCTTTCTAGATGTACTTAAATCCTGCTTCTTAGAATTTTCACAATAATTTAACTACCACTAACATGGGTTTACTGGCCTATTCTTCTATTCTCGAATTAAGGAATGACATTTAGCTCTGCTCCAGTTTTCAGGCGTCTTGTCGATGGCTAACTGCTGGCAATACTCAGCAGGTTAGATGGCATCTTTTGAAAGGGAAATAAAGTCAATATTTTGATCCAAATAAGCGACTGCAAAATTACACTTGTATTCCACTTTCCCTTTCCATGTCAATGTCTTGGTTTTTCTTTAGCTAAATTCTTCAACTTTTCTAAGGCTCAGCTTTGGTGTTCCTTTTCCCTAAATTAGGTGTTATCTTTGACCTTATTGAACCATATTTCCATATATAATATTTGTGAACCCTTTGCAATTGCTTAGTTTTCTGTATTAATGCTGTTCATCGACTATAGCTCGGCATTTAATGACATCATTTTCACAATCCTGAATGATAAGTTACAGAACCCAGACCTTTGTACCTCCCTCTGCAATGGATCCTCGACTTCCTAACTGGAAGGCCACTATCTGTGCAGATTGGTGATAACATCTCCTCCTCGCTGATGATCAACACTGGTGCACCTTGGGTGTGTACTTAGCCCACTGCTCTACTCTCTATGTACCCATGACTGTGTGGCTAGGCATAGCACAAATACCATCTATAAATTTGCTGATGATACAACCATTGTTGGATCTCAGGTGGTGACAAGAGAGCATACAGGAGTGAGATATTTCAATAAGTGGAGTGGTGTCGCAGCAACAACCTGGTACTCAACGCCAGTAAGATGAAAGAGCTGATTGTGGACTTCAGGAAGGGTAAGACGAAGGAACACATAGCAATCCTCATAGAGGGATCAGAAGTGGAGAGAGTGAGCAGTTTCAAGTTCCCAGGTGTCAAGATCTGAGGACCTAACCTGGTCCCAACATACTGATGTAGTTATAAAGAGGGCAAGATGGTGACTATACTTCATTAGGAGTTTTGAAGAGATTTGATATGTCAACAAATATACTCAAAAACTTCTATAGTTGTACCATGGAGAGCATTCCTTCAGGCTGCATCATTGTCTGGTATGGGGGAGGGTGGCTACTGCACAGGACCGAAAGAAGCTGCAGAGGGTTGTAAATCTAGTCAGTTCCATTTTGGGTACTAGCCTACAAAGTACCCAGGACATCTTCAAGGAGTGGTATCTCAGTAAGGCAGCGTCCATTATTAAGGACCTCCAGCACCCAGGGCATGCCCTTTTCTCACTGTTACCATCAGGTAGGAGGTACAGAAGCCTGAAGGCACACACTCAGCAATTCAGGAACAGCTTCTTCCCCTCTGCCATCTGATTCCTAAATGGACATTGAACCTGTGAACACTACCTCACTTTTACAATATATATTCTGGTTTTTGCACAATTTTTAATCTATTTAATGTACGTATACTGTAATTAATTTATTATTTTATTTTTTCTATATTATGTATTGCATTGAACTGCTGCTGCTAAGTTAACAAATTTCATGACACATGCTGGTGATAACAAACCTGATTCTGAGTTTGATCTTCATCTAAGTCACAATAATAGACAAACACAATCTACCTAAACTAATAACATACAAACAGCTGTGCTTCTCGTCAATACTGAAGTCTTAGTTCAAAAAAGTATGTGAACATCTGGGTTAATGTCTTCTACAAAAGCTATTTGGAGTTTGGTATTCCAATCAATGAGATGAGATTAGAGATTGGGTTGCAGAAGTGCCCTGCCCGATTTTTTTTTTAGAAAGGTTACTGACAGAGCCTGCTCTTAAGAAGAATCTGTTTGTGTGCACCATGCCTAGATCAAAACATCTCTGAGGACCTTGGATTGAAGAATTGTTGAGAAGCATGAAGCTGGAAAAGGCTACAAAACCATTTCTAGAGACCTGTCGACAGTAAGAGAAATTGTCTACAAATGGAGGAAACTCAGTACTGTTGCTACTCTCCCTAGGAGTGGGCATCCTGCAAAGATCACACCAGGAGCACAACGTGCAATGCTGAAGGAGGTGAAAAAGAACCCAAGGGTAATAGCGAAAGACCTGCATAAATCTCTAGTTGTTAAAGTCTCTGTTCATGTTTCCACTAAGAAAAACATTGAACAAGAATGGTGTTCATGGAGCTACTCTGCTCTCCAAAAAAAAAATTAGTGTGTGTCTGAAGTTTGCAAAAAAAAAAACACCTGGATATTCCACAATGTTTCTGGGACAGTGTTCTGTGGAAAGATGAGACAGAAGTTGGAATTTTTTGGCAGAAAACCTTTTTGGCACCACTGTGTTTGGAGGAAAAGGAGCACTATACTCCAGCATCAAAACCCCACACCAGTTGTGAGGCATGGTGGAAGGAGCATCATGGTTTGGGGCTGCTTTGCTGCCACCTGAAGCTGAATAGAAGTTGGATGATGCAACAAGACAATGATCCGAAACTCGAGTAAATCAACAACAACTCTGTTTAAAATAAGAGAATTTGTGTTTTAGAAAGGCCAAGTCAAAGTCCAGACCTTAACCCAATTGAGATGCTGTGGCCTGACCCGAAGAGGCATGTTCATGCAAGGTACCCCAGAAATACTGATTAACTGAAACAGTTTTGTGTGGAGGAATGGTCTGAAGTCTGTCCTTATTGTGAAAGTCTGATCAGCAATTACAGCAAATGCTTGGTGGAGGTTATTGCTGCCAAAGAAAGTTCTACCAGGGGATCACATACTACTTCCAGCATGGACTGTGAATAATTAAACGATGTATTCAATAAACAATTGTTTGTGTATTAGGAAGATTTTGTGCATTATTGTGACTTAGATGAAGATTAGACTACATTTTGAGTAATGCAGAAAACCAGGTAATTTCAAAGCATTCACAAACTTTTTCTTGCACCTGTACATGTACAAGACCATGCATTGCTAATCTCTACTTTCCCTTAAAGACGGTAGTAAATTGTTGGCTACTGTTGTACCACAGTACAGTGTAGTTAACCTACCAGGCCTCAGAAATCACTGGTATAAATCCAGTCTGTATAGTTGAGTAGCACTGTGAAAATCGTGTTCAAGGTATGTCCGACCAAAGCTTGCACCCAACCATGAATATTGGGTGTGCACTCTGATGAATCATGTGGGTTGGGTCATATTGGCTAGGCTCTGCTTTATCTAGCACAGCATGGTAGCTTTAGTACTATTCTGTTTGAAATTGAAGTGTTTTACCCCTAAACAGTTATGCATTAGGATTGTCATATTTACAGCCACAGTCAGGGTGGAGATGTGTGAAATTTGAGCATGTCAATGTCCATAAATACCACAAATGGGTATTTTTAGGTCTTCCTGTGTGTTGTTTGTGGGTCATGCTGTACTCAGTTGAGTATGCCAACTCTGATTATACGGAGGACTTTGGAACTCTAAATATGATCAGACTTGATATAAACGTGAGGTTTCTTCAATGTAGTCCTTAATTTTAAACCATGAATTGAACTGTGATCTTAATGTGATAAATATTGTCAGTTAACAGTGCACAGTTGGCACTTGCATTTATTTAATGAGTGCTAAAGAAGGTACCACTTGCAAAGAAAGTTTGGAGAGTCTGGCAAGAAGGTTGTTCCATTTAATCCAGAGTTGGCTTTGGCAGTCAAAAGCATATGTGCTAATGATCTGATGCAGTAGTAGAGAACTGCGTAAGAGGGTAAGTGTGGGGTGAACTTTATTTACCACATGTACATCGAAACATACAGTGAAATGCATCAACAACAAATACAATCTGTGCTGGGGGCAGCATGCAAGTTTTGCTATGCTTCCAGTGCCAACCTAACCTGTTCACAACTTGCTAACCCTAACTCGTACGTCCTTGTAATATGTGAGGACTGGAGTACCCAGAGGAAATCTGAGGTCATGGGATAATGTACGAAGTTTGTATCGGCGGCAGCACTTATTGGACGCTATCGTGTAACTGGTGCTGTAAAGCATTGTGCTACTGTGCTACCCTATGCTACAGTACCATTCAGGCACTAGCTGTTTTTCCTTTGTGATTGCATATGCTGTCTCTGTGATCTTAATTCATCACTTCAGAATCAATCCCAGCTCTGGTTACAGGTTTGTCAGTTGGCATCCATCTGTCTCGAAGGTCGATAGGTGATGATCACCACCATAAGCCTGTGTGGAAACTATGAAGATCCCGAGATGCCCAGTTGTCAAGATCCCCCTCTTGACCTCACTAGTGGAAAGCTTATGAAGCTGTACATTTGGCACCAGCTTGGCTACAGGAGCTGCCGGAAGGAAGTTCAATGACGTCCAGCCGCCTCAGGGGCTCCACTCTGGATTTACTGTCTGGGTTTACTCCCGAAGCCATTGTCTCTCACGAGGCTGCCCACAAGGTAGTGGGGTTATTTACCCATAGCTGGGTATCTGGTTCACGAGCACCAGGGCGTCTCCACACCCTGGTGGGCCTGCGTGCTACATGAACAGGGGCCGGATCTCCTTCCTGTCCTCTGTAGTTCAGTCTGAGTCTGAAAGGAGTTCAGTTTCTGTATCACCAGTGAGGAGGCACTACGTGAGGTTTGTTGGAGAGGCTGTGTACTGGCAGGGAGAGACGTACACATTCACCTTTCCTTTTCGTAAGGCTGCTAGCCGGTGGTGAAATCTGAAAGTGAGAGTGACAAGCACTACCCAGTACACTACCACACTAGATGCATCACAACAACCATTTTGACACAGCGATTTGTAGCAGTCATTTTATCGGCTTGACTTTTAACACAATATAGTAGTGAAATATAAAAATGTTGGGGGTTCGGGTGACGTCATCGTCAAGAATGGCAGCTTAAGTCACTAACTCCTCCGGAAAAACGCATATTAAGCCCCGTTATCCCATCAAATATAATATTTTTAGAAAAATGTTTGAACTGAAAAGAGGGGCCAGAATGGGGAAAAGGACTGGAAATAAAAAAAGCGACACTGCGGAGCCTGCGTCCGAGAGGAGTGCAGCGAGCGGCTCTCCGACCCGACCGCGTGCTAGCGAGGCGGTCACTGGGCCTCGTTCAGACGAAGCGGCGAATATCTTCGAAATCCTGAAAGAGATAATGGAGGTCCAGAAAGAAATAAAGCATCAGCTCCGTGATTCTAAGTCAGAGCTCACCAGTGTCAATCAAAAAATAGCAGTGGCAGAGACTCGAATTGAGAAGGTGGAAGATCGCGTTCAAAACGTGGAATAGATACTGAGTAAGACAATAAAAATAATACATCACCAAGAAGGTAAACTGCTTGACCTGGAGGGAAGATCACGGTGGAAAAATATCAGAATCTACTACGGTCCTGAAGGAGCGGAGGGCTCATCTATGATGGAGTTTGTCAGAAAGTTACTGCGGGACGCGCTGGATCTTCCCTCAGTTATGAAGCTGGAAGTCGAAAGAGCCCATCGTGCGCTCATCCCGAAACCTTCCCGGGATAGAAAGCCACGCTCAATAATAATAAAATTCCTTCAGTACAGCACCAAGGTGGAGATTCTACGAAGGGCCTGGGGTAAGAAGCGAGTGTTTTTAGACAATAAATTAATATATTTCGACCAAGATTACCCCCCCCCCCCCGTGGTCCTCCAGAAACACAAAGAATTCTCTGAAGTAAAGTGAATACTAAAGCAAAAAAGATTAGATTTCAAACTCCGTACCCTGCTAAACTTCGAGTGTTTTATGACAACGGGATGCGGTTGTACCAGACAGTGGAAGAGGCGACTACAGACATGAAGGCCAGAGGGTTGCCCATCAGCGTGACCAAAACGAGGGAAAGCCTGACTGAGGAATTATCCCGCTCCGCTTGGGAAATAGTGCGAGAATCGAGAAGGCAGGAGACAGGAGGAGGCCGAGAGAAATATATCAGAAAGAGGCCGGGAGTTTCCCAAAATCAGTCCTCACCCCCTTCAGAAGAGCCATAAGGTTTGGCTAACTTTAAAAATGTTGAGAAGCTAAACGGAAGCAAAAGTACACGGTGATATACCTATGTCGAGAAATACTTATTATAATGTGCATTTTATATTATTTAGTTGTTATTCTTTATTCGCTCACTTACTCCTTTTTCCCCACCAAAATGAGAATATATATGTATGTAGTGTGTGTGTGTGTGTATATATAGGAGTACACAGGGAAATCTTTTCTGTGTAATGGATTTGTTCACTGACTTTTATGAATACTGCAATGGGGGCCCTCAACTCACAAGTAGGAGGGGTTATCCCCCACAGCTAGACATTTCCTCTAGCTCAACGCAGGGTCATCTACTAGAGACCTCAGCCTTGGAATCACACATTCATTGCCATTTTTGTTATTATTTGCGTTTCTTTGTTCTTATTTGTTCAGGGAGTAGATCGATTAAGTTTTATTCTAATTTCAATGATACATTGACAGATAAATACAGATGGCTAAGGACAAAGTAAAATTCATTTCTTTTAATATCAATGGGCTATTAAATCTAATCAAATGTGAGAGAATTTTATCCAATTTGGAACAATTTGATTCATACTGGGAAAAATGGTTTAACTACATAATGCCTCATAGGCCTGATTTTATTCTCACAAATCAATGAATCTGTTGTTTTAAAAAAAAATCACTCCCTACTTGTACATAGTTCTTTCCTTTTGCTTTTTTCTTTCCACTCTTTTCTATAAGTATATACCTCAGATAAATACTTTGTGGAGATTTGTGATATATATGATTATATAAACAATGTCTGAAATACATCTTATGGAAATGTTTGTTTGATGATGAACTTCAATAAAAAATAAATTACAAAAAAAGAGAAATATAAAAATGTTATTGAGTGCAAGTATCCCTGAGAGGGGTGTACATCAAGAATAGGGTGAAGTGTGATGTACCAGATTTGGGTATGTGCTTTTCTGTACCTGTTGCACAACCTGGCACTTGGTGTCATCAGTGCTTGTTCTGACCTGTACAGTATCACTTGTTTGGTGAGAAATCTCCGACTAGTTTTCTGGCATCTGATCTTGGAAATTACCTGTTTTCATTCTGGAAGTTTGCCAATAATTTATTACCAAGGCAGCAATTTGGAATGGTCTATAGGTTAAGTTCTCTTTTTAAAAATAACAGTGTTCTGTACAATGGTATTTGAGCAGAACACCTAGGGACCCTGTGCATGGGCAGTTACTGCATTTCAGTGTTTTGTGTGACTAGTTGGATCTGCAGCTCTGTATGTTAGCTGATTCTGATGTTTAGAATCCACAGATCAGAATCTGTTCTCTCCCCCCCCCCCCCCCCCCCGCTGAAAGGCCTTTTCATTGAAGAAAAAATTACTTTATAGGAGTATTTCAAATCAAATCAGAATCAGGTTTATTATCACCGGCATGTGACGTGAAATTTGTTAACTTAGCAGCAACAGTTCAATGCAATACATAATCTAGCAGAGAGAAAAGAATAGAAATAATAATAAACAAGTAAATCAATTGCATATATTGAATAGAGGAAAAAAATGTGAAAAACAGAAACACTGTATCACCTTTTTAAAATGTCAATTTAGGAATCGGATGGCAGAGGGGACGAAGCTGTTCCTGAATTGCTGAGTGTGTGCCTTCAGGCTTCTGTACCTCCTACCTGATGGTAACAGTGAGAAAGGGCATGCCCTGGGTGCTGGAGGTCCTTGATAATGGACGCTGCCTTTCTGAGTCACCGCTCCCTGAAGATGTCCTGGGTACTTTGTAGGCTAGTACCCAAGATGGAGCTGACTGGATTTACAACCCTCTGCAGCTTCTTTTGGGCCTGTGTAGTAGCCCCTCCCTCCCCCCCCCCCCCCCCCATACCAGACAGTGATGCAGCCTGTCAGAATGCTCTCCACAGTGCAACTATAGAATTAATCAAATCAAGTTTAATTATCATTCAAACCATACATAGATATAGCTGAACAAGACAGCATTCCTCGAGAGCCAAGGTGCAAAACATTCATTAGAGCAAGCAAACACTCAAAAATAATGAGTGACATAATTCAAAGAATCAGCAAAGTAGCATATTCACTCATGTAGTCCAAGACCCTGTCCAGCAGTTGATGGTAGAGTCTTCCAGCAGTGTACAGATGCAGGCAACTCCGGGTGAGGCCAGGCTCGTGCCACTGTGTCTCTCACTTGGTCTGCAGCAGCAGGTAAGTCCGAGGCTTGAAGCCTAGTTCTGCTACAACTGAGGTTTCGCAGCTTCCATGTTGACTGTTCCTTCGCCACAGAAGGGTAACAGTCCTGTGGCAACTTACATTATCACTATCCAACCGACTGTTGTGGTCACAAGTGAGATGTCTGAGACAATTTCCTACGGTTATGCTGCCCGGTGGGTTCACTGAGCTGCCCTGCAGTACCCCATGTTCTTGGAGGAGAATTGTCTGAATTGTAAAAAAAATAATAAATTTTACCCAAAAAAAGCACTTTTTGGTTGGTCCCAGAGAGGCTGTTACATTGGCACCTGCTGCCATCTGACCAGAAGTGCAGCTATTTGCTGACAATTAAAAGGCCAATGCAAATTTCAAAGTCTGAACCTTATCCTTTGATTTCTTTTTTCCTTATGAAGTAGTAATTTAGAACAAACCACGATGCTGACTTAGTACAAACTTTTCCTCAACTTGAGCTGAGCTGATTTGAATTTGCAGGTCACTGGCTGATTGTTGCTGCTGAACACAATTTGTCAGGAATGAGCAAGTGTGCCATTATCTGAATTAAGTTTGGATAGTTTCAGAAAGGATTGTTTCTATTACCTGCTTTCACTTGACAGTAAAGAAGCAATTAGCTTTTGACCCCTAACTTGCGGGAGATATCCATTTATACTCTATCTTAATGTGATGGGGTCAGTCGAGAATTGTTTATTTTATTTTGCAGGACTCACTTTAATGGTGTTCTCAGTAGTGTTTGCCAGATCTGCTGTAGTATGTTTACATTTTGTATTGAATGTGTCTGTAATTGCCTTTGGTCCTGTAACATAGACAATCTTTGTGGGGGGAGAAAAGATCCTGTTGTGTAACTACTTGAATTGCTGAGATAGGCTAACAGAAGTTATTTCTGTGCACTCTATAGCTGATGACAAACATAGGCATTTTTACCATTTTCTGTGCAGGAAATGCCACTCTGATTTTGTGTGTCACTGAGAAAATTAGTCATAGATTTTTCATCTAGTATGACCATGATACAGATGTAAATTGTGTAAACTGGTTCATAATTTAGTTTGAGTAAGCATTTGATAACTGTCCTT
Source organism: Hemitrygon akajei (assembly GCF_048418815.1). Taxonomy (NCBI): domain Eukaryota; kingdom Metazoa; phylum Chordata; class Chondrichthyes; order Myliobatiformes; family Dasyatidae; genus Hemitrygon; species Hemitrygon akajei. Next base: position 4,710,824 of record NC_133145.1, on the reverse strand, counting down.
CATTTAATTGTAATTCCAGATGACTGCTCATTGCATTACCCTGTAATAGTTTGTCATTTACATTTGTTCGAACCACTTCTGAGAGAATATTTAACCTTGCTTAGAAGGATTTCAACAGCAAGTTTTTGCCTTTGTTAGAATAGGGAAAGTTAATGATCTGAGGTAGTGACACAGTGGAAAGTAAAGCTGGCGACTTTATTGGTCTGAATGATTGTCAGTCATTTTGAGTTTGCACTGGAGTTCAGATTGCAGTAGTGGAAAAGATCCAATATCATTTCTGGGCTGCGAGAGAAGAGAAATCTTATTTACACTGAAAATCTCTTTCCCCCACTCCCCACACTTGTTCTGATGTTGCATTTTTACTTGAAATATCAGATGCTGGTGAATCTATAGAATTCCCCCGGCAGCAGATTGTTTGATATTTGCAGCACCCATCCTTCATTTGGAAGACGCTTTAAACCATATTAGGATGAAATGGCAATACAAGGTCATCGAAGAAACAGCGGGCCCTTTCACCCTGCCTGCTCCTGCTGTTCTATAAACTCATTTGTATATTGGCCAGCTGCATTCATGAATTTTGGATTTGAAATCATTCATTCAATTCTCATTCTGATCTGTCTCTTTCTGGAACAATTCAACATGACCAGTCTCGTGAAGATTTGGTACTTAACATCTGAATGCCAAGGCTCTTTGTGGGTTTCCCCCCTTAATTTTTCCATTATACCATCACATAGAAAATGTATATCTATGCCACCATTCCTTTCATAGTGTTAGGAAGTCAGTAAAATGATACATGTCTCCCTGTAACTGAATTCCTTATTCCTGGGAATACTCAAGAATATACTCGGGGCAAATGAGTTTTAGTAAAGTATGCTCTTTGTAGTCTTTCAATGTCACGCAGTAAAGAAATGTCTCACTGCTTATATACTGATCATCAGCCACCCAACTGCATTTTCCTTTCTGCATCCCTTCAGCTTCATTTCTCATCTTCCTCTACCACCCCTGTCCATGTTATCTGAAGCTTCCAGTAATGAATTAGCCTATGGGTGGCTTGTCTTTGGCATTTGGGACAATAGTCCTAACAAATAGAATGCCCATGGATTAAACCATATAATCAGAAAGGGAACGTGAAAGCTCGTGCTGACAGAACCCAAGGCCAGGACTGAAGTTTTGGCTGTGCTAACCATTACTGCCGTACGTTTATAGTTTCTGAAATGAATTTGGGTACTGACATTGTTTTAACCATTCATTTTGGAGTCATGCAGCACAGAAATGAGCTCTTTGGCCCTCTGTTATCATGCTGAACATTTTACTTGTCTATAGTCATCCCATCTTCCCATTAAAATTATGCTTGAAGTTCCGTTTTGTTCCAAAATGGATTCCATTGCACATAACTATACTGCCATGTGTTGGTTGTTCACTTAATTTGTCAGTGACCTATTGTTAATGTTTGGCTCCATCTACAATGTTGTATCACCAAATTAAAACAAATGCCAGTGAAGCTCCCCAGATTGTATCTATTTCTGGGAAAAAGTAACTTTTTAAAATGAAATATTTTCAACCTGAAGTGTTAACTCTTTGCTGCTTGACTTTGGTATTTTAGCATTGGTGTTTTTTTTAATTTCCATTGCATGCAGTTCTTGGTGCCTCAGTTTTGTTTTGTTTTTAATTTCCATTGCATGCAGTTCTTGGTGCCTCAGTTTTGTTAACAGTTTGGCTATTAGTTTGATTGTGCACAAATTCTGGTGTAACAGAAGTTGCTTGTTTCCTCTTCAGTTGTATCCTATGATCCCTCTTTTCTATTGTGTATCAAGATCAATGTTCTTGAATATAATTGAAGTTTTAGTTAATTTCCTGTGTAAAGACTTGAATGGATCCTCTAGAGCAGGGGTCCCCAACCTGGGGTCCACAGACTCCTTGCTTAATGGTATTGGTCCATTGCGTAAAAAGGTTGAGAACCCCCTGCTCTAGAGGTCCGTTGCATGTAACAAGCAGGAGCTACCCATCAGCTCTTCATGCCTGCTCTAGATTCAGTAAGATACCACTTTCCCATAAGACACTTTACCCTCTTCCCCTCCACCCCTAGTCCAGCCCCTATCCCACTAATTCCCTAAATGTCAAAAAGACCATCAGTCTTCTCCCTGGATGTACTCACCAACTGAACTTCACAGACCAACCACTTGGTTAGAAAATTTCAGAATATCTTCCACAATCTTATCTCAGTCCTGAATAATTGATCCCTTATTTTGATTTTATGACACTAGGTCTAGACACCTTGGACAGGAGAATTGCCATCTATATATCCACCCTGCCAAGCTCTAAGGATTTTGTATTTCCATTGAATTTCCTTTGGTTCTTGAATATTTGTTTCCTATTGTTCAGTCATCAAGACTGCATTTAAGTCCATTTCTACCCATTGCCTCATTTCCCACCCCCTATTTGGCAAATTGGTGAGCCTTTTGCTGGACTTCCATTCAGTTTGTTGCACTTCCTGGATTACAAATGTACCCTTGTATTGCGGGAATCCAATTTGTACATACTTTTTCAGACCAGGCTCACCAGGACCCTGTATAATTCCATTGAGACTTCTCCACAGCTCAACTTTTGTAATACGAAGGTAGTGATTTATTGGCTGTCCTAACAGATTGACTGTCAGTGATTCACCTACAAGGACATAGAAATTTGTTGCAGGAGTAGGTCATGCAACCTTTGGATCCTTTTGAACACCAACTTAAAATCTTAATCATTTTTTTAAAAATGTTTGTTTATTCTTTCTTTCTTTCTTTTTCAATCTTTTTATTAGTATTAAAAATATTATGAACAAAATACAATTAATATATTAATAAAGAGATTACAAACATACAAATTCCCATTACACATGAAGGAATACATAAGCAATGAATACAGTATAAATAAGTTTTCCCAAAACATGAACCATATAGTATATATATGAACAAGGTAAATCTAGATATTTCATAATATATAATATTAAAAAAAGAAAAAAAATATATGCAAAGTTAACTAACCTACTAATCTAATATCTAAGGGAAAAAAGAAAGCAAAAAAAGAAGAAAAAACTAAAAAAAAGAGAGAAAAAAAAGGGCTGTTTATAGTATCTCACAAGAATACATAAACATCAATGTCGTCAACTCCGATCCTCTCAACATACATACGATTAAAGCTGAAAAAACCAATAAGCTTGGCACAGGGCCATATTACATCATATGAAAATATTGAATAAATGGTCTCCATATCTTTTCAAATTTAATAGAAGTATCAAATACAGCACTTCTAATTTTTTCTAAATTTAGACATAACATAGTTTGAGAAAGCCAATGAAATACCGTGGGAGGATTAATTTCCTTCCAATTCAACAAAATAGATCTTCTAGCCATCAAAGTGAGAAAAGCAATCATTCGACAGGCGGAAGGAGATAAATGGAGTGAGTCCATCATCGGTAAACCAAAAATTGCGGTAATAGGATGGGGTTGTAAATTGATGTTCAGTACCGCAGAGATAATATCAAAAATATCTTTCCAATATTTTTTCAAAAGCGGACATGACCAAAACATATAAGTTAAAGATGCGATTTCTAATTGACATCCGTCACAAATAGGGTTTATATAAGAATAAAAATGAGCTAATTTATCCTTGGACATATGGGCCCTATGTACAACCTTAAATTGTATTAATGAATGTTTGGCACATATAGATGATGTATTAACTAATTGAAGAATTCTATCCCAATTCTCAATAGGAATAATAAGATTGAGCTCTCTTTCCCAATCATTTTTGGTCTTATCAAAGGGCACTGAACGTATCTTCATAATTATATTATAAAGTTTTGATATAAGCCCTTTTTGAAAAGGGTTTAATTCAAACAAACTCTCCAAAATATCTGAAGACACAAAATTTGGAAACGTAGGAAGTACCGTACTTAAAAAAATGCCTAACCTGTAAGTATCTTAAAAAAAAATGAAATCTAGGCAAATTATATTTATTAGATAATTGCTCAAAAGACATAAAACAGTTGTCCAAAAATAAGTCGGAAAATCTTAATAAACCCTTAGTTTTCCAAGCCAAAAAAGCTTGATCTATAATTGAGGGGTGGAAAAAACAATTAGATACAATAGGACTATTTAAAACGAATTGAGTCAACCCAAAAAATTTCCGAAATTGAAACCATATACGTAAGGTATATTTAACTATCGGGTTGTCAATTTGTTTCGGCAATTTAGAAAGAGCAAAAGGGAGAGATGTCCCTAAAATAGAACCCAGAGCATAACCAGGTACCGATTTAGTTTCCAAACGCACCCAATGAGGGCCAAAAGGACCATGTTTGTTTATTCAACCAAAGTGGATGAACTCTTGCGTTCTCTTATTGTGTAATGGTTTCCATCTGCTGTGCCTATCTGACTTCCCCTGTATTGTCTCTGCATCTCCCTTGTAACCACTGGCACACATCTTGGTATCCTTGGCAAAATTTGGGTTTGCAACACTTGACCTTTGTCCATTAATGCAACTTGTAAACTGTGGGGGGCCTTGAGACATTGCTGCAGCATCTACCGGTTTTGGACTCTTAATTTAAATTACCTTATTCCTACTGTTTTCTCTCGGAACAGTCCCAAATTTGTGCTTTTAATTTTGCTCTGTAGCCTTCATCTATAACCTCATTGAAGGCTGTCTGGAACTTTAATGTTACACAACTGTTGACATGTCCTGGTCTATTCTAATATTTATTGCTCTGAAAAACAACCTAATTTGTCACAAATGACTTCCTTTCACAAATCTGTGGCTCTTTCCTGAGTACTCTGCTTCAGAGTCCAGTACTTTTCTAATTCTTGATATCAGGCTAAATTGTCTGAAAAATATGCCTTTATTTCCCTGTCCTTTTAGAAGGATAATTCGTTATGACCTACCCTTTACAAACCCCTCTCCTGTCCTACCCAGTTCCTCCTATGTCCATGCCAGCCAACCTCCCTGCTTTATTTCTTTCCTTATTACCCACTCATCTGCCCACCCCACTTCCCTTGGTTCCATACTCCACCTTCCTTCCCCTCATATTCCATCATCAACAGCCTTTTGCTTCCATCTATCAGTCCATCACCAAAGCTGGCCTTCCCTGCACTGATTCCATCTACACTTCCTGCTGACACAGAAAGCAGCAAATATGATCAAGGACCCCTCCCACTCTGGCCATTCTCTTCTTCCCTCTCCTGTGCAGCAGAGACAAAACTTTGATCACATATCACCAGAATTTGGATAGCATGATCCCACTTATCCGACTCTTGAATGGATGTCTTGTATGCTAAATGATGAATTCCTGAACTCTTGATATCCTGATTGCCTTCATCTGTACTTGCACCATACCTGACTATCTGCACTGCACTTTGTAACTTCAATGTTCTATTTTGCATTTTCTTTTACTTGTAATTATGCATGGCATGAAAGTCTGAATGGCAAGCAAAATGAAGCTTTTCACAGTATAATATTTCAACTACAATTAGTGTTCCAATTTCGGCTCCCCCAAAATTCATACCTAAATGTTCACGTTCTTCAGCATTCTGTATTTCCTTCCTTTTGGGATTATCATGGGTGGAGACAATTTCCCCTTCTTTGTACCAGCTACCTCCCCACCGTCTTTCAGATTTGATGAAGGGTCCCAACCCTAAACTTTGACCGTTCATTTTCTTCAGATGCTCCCTAAAGTGCAAACTCTTGTCTTCAAAATAAGAAGTTAGATCTTTCTAAACAGCTTAAATGTTCTGTCAACTCTCAGCTGCACTTGTTTACAAATTGCGAGCTTCCTCTCAGTGGAGCTCACAAGTCTACCATTTTATCTGGCGCTTAAAAGAATAAGGAGTAATATTGAAAGGCACAAGATTCTTGGGGTGACAGGATAGATTATGTCTTTATTGGTGGACGTGTCTCAAAGAAAGGGACATAGTTTAAGATAAGGGATCAGTCATTTATGTAGATATTAATAGTGTTATTCCTATGTCACGCAGTTAGCCACTCCCACATGGGAGAATTGATGTACTGTACAAGCTGGGTTATCATTAAAGTTTAGTTGAGTAGCCTGTATGCTGGCGTCCTGGTGTGCTCTGCTCTTTCCCTCAATAACAAACACAACATGGTGTCAGAAGTAGTTGATCGTTGATGAGCAGTACAAGTGAAATCTCCAACAAGAAAATCTACAATAAGACTGTTCTTGTTTTTATGTACCTATATAAAAGATATCCAGAGACTTGTCAACCTATACTGCATGGGTGACAAAGCAGATAACACTGTGGGTTGATTAGGACTGACAGATGCTCAGGAAAAGGAGTTTAAAAAAAAAAGTGCAGGACAAATTCAAAGAATATTTCACAAAAGCAAAATGCGATAATGAGAGGAAATGATGTGCAGTCAGAAAGGGGGAGAGTAGACCTCAGCTCAAACAAAACAAACAAGTGAAACAAAGAGCAGGTAAAATATCCATCTGCAGGAGATGCAGCAAGTCTCCATTCCAGGTCAAAAAGCTCTGTCCACGAAAAGAAGTGAAATGCCACCAGTGCAATAGAGTTGGCTGTTATAAAAGCCACTGTCACTTGAAGACGGTTCTTCAGGAGGTCAAAGAGGACCATGGTTCAGATAATGAGAGCTTTGCTTGGAGCTCTAGATTCAAATAGACAAAGGCTAGTGTACGGTTCAGTTGCAAAATGAGGCAGTGATGTTCAAAATTGACACTGGGGCAGATGTTACATGTCTGTTCACAAAACTGGCAAGGAAAATGGGCATTATGCTAAACCTAACAAAGAAAGTGCTCATGGGGCCAGGGAAACATAAGCTCAGTGTGAAAGGAATGTTTATTACTTAAATCAGTGAAAATGGAGAACAGATAAGAGGGATGTCTGTTCAGAATCTCTTCTCACCACTACTAGTGTGACATACTATTGAGAAGCTGAACCTCACTGCAAGGTTGGATTCACTAAACAATGTTCAGTAGCAGGAGAAGTATCCAGAGTTGTTCATAGGCCTGGTGGTACTGAAGGAAGAGAACCTTGTACAACTGAGGCCAAGCGTGACGCCCTCTTCTCCCTCCACACTGAGGCATATACCAGTCCCACTGACGAACAAAATCAAAGCTGAACTGAAGAAAATGGAGGCTGTTGACATCCCTAGAGTGAATGGACCTATGGGCATTGTTCCATGTTCCCAAGTCAGATGGCAGAGTGAGGATCTGTATTGATCTAACAAAATTGAATAATGCAGTAAGGCAGAAGCAGATTATTCTGCTCTTTGATCACACATTGGGTATGCTGGGTGGAACAAAGTTCTTCACCAAACTAGATGCAAACTCGGGGTTCTGGCAGATTTGTTTAGCTCCTGAGTCACAGAAACTCACAACCTTTATCACACCATATGGATGCTGTGCCTTCAGGAGACTCCCTTTAGGCATTTTGTCAGCCCCTGAACTCTTTCAGATGAGGATGAACCACATTTTGGAGGAACTGGAAAGAGTAGTCTGCCACATGATGATATACTCATCTTCGAAGGCTGAAGTGAGGAACATGACAAGAGTGGAATCTGACTTGGAGAAACTGAAACAGGCTGGAATCACCTGAACAAAAAGAAATGTGAATTTACAAAGTTGGAGGTGAAGTTCTTAGGCTGCCAACTGTCCTCTGTGAGAGAGTGCAACCTGATTCAGACAAACTGGCAGGAGATCGGAACGTGGAACAACCTACGAATATATCAGATCTGCAGTTTCCTTGACATAGTAAATCAGTTAGGAAAGTTCATTCCAGATTTGGCAGAGAAAACAAAGCCTCTGTGACCTCTCTCAGAAATGCTTGGACCTGGGACACCACAGGAGAAGTAATTCTTATCACTTAAAGCAGAGCTTATCTCTCCGCCAACATTGATCTTTGATCTGAACAAACCAGCTCTTCCTTTGGCCTAGGGGAGTGCTCATACAAAACTGCAGTGGTGTATGGAAACTGGTGGCACGTGCAGCAAGAGCACTGGCTCCAACTGAAGAGCGTTACGCTCAAATCAAAAAGCAGACACTGGCTCTCATGTGAACGCTTCAGCTGCTATTTGTTAGGCACTAAATTCCTACTTGAAACAAACCACAAGCCACTTGTCAGCCTCCTCAGCTTGAAACACTTGGATAACTTGCCTCCACATCTATAAAAGATTCAGAATGAGAGTATGTCCCCGGCAACTCTTTCACAACACCAAACACTCTGCAGAGGATGCCATGCAAAAGTGAGTGGACAGAAGCTGACTCTTCCCTCATGGAAGATGCTAACATCTACTTAGCTCAGGTACCTGAAAGTTTTCCTGCATCGGAGTAAACTGGATGAAATTTGTGCTGAATTGGAAAAGCACCAGTTCTGCAGCAAGATCTTGCTACATGGATGTGAGCATCGATGACCAATTGTTCCAAAGGGTGCTCACAAACTCAGACTTTATTGGCTTGAAAAAGACACATACACCATTCTTGATGCTTTGCTGCTGAAGGACTCCAGACTCATCATTCTTGCTTACGCCAAAATCATCAGTTAAATCCATCAAGGCATTGAAAAATGTTGCCTAAGCGCAGGGCAATCCGTGTGGTGGCCTGGTCTGAGCATGCAGCTGGGAGATGATGTAAAACATGCAGAAAATTGCACAAAAATAATGCAGAACCCTTCGGTCCCACAGAATTCCCAGACTTCCCATGACAAGCTGCAGGTACAGACATTTTCAAACTGAAATGAGGCAAATATCTTCTCTCTGTGGATTACTACTCATGGAATGTTGAGGTGTCCAAGTTGTCCTCTACATCTTCTGCAGCAGTTATACAGCACTTAATAGCTGTATTCCATCTCTAAGGAATACTAGAGACATTTGTGTCGGACAATGATCCACAATTCAGCTGCTCAGAATACGAAGCCTTTACTAGGGACTGAGTTAAATCACCAGACAGGCAGTCTACAATACCCATTGGCAAATAGGGGTGGAAAGCAGTGCAAATTATGTGTCTTCTACTGAAGGTAAAAGACCCCTACAAAGCTCTGCTAACTTGTCACATGTGAATGGCTGCAGTCCATCAGAGCTGTCAATGGGCCAGAGACTGAGAACAAGCCAGACTGTCCGTCCTTCCTTTCTCCAACCTCAGTTGCCAGACTTGGACAAAGTGAGAAACTTTGAAACAACAGCATGAGAAAATGAAGGACATGCATGATCTCAGACATGGAGCAAAATCTTTGTTCCCACTCAGAAGTGGTGAGGCTGTTTGTGTTTCAGACCAATTCACCAAAGGAACAATAATCTGGCAGCATGCACCACGATTGTTTCTGGTCAGATCATGAGGTAAAATCAGGTGAAACAAGCGTATGCTCTTGTGTCTTCAAAGTCCACAAAAGGTGGATAAAGAAATAGTGGCCCTGATCCTTGTGATGGCTGACCTGACGTGGATCCACCTCTTCAAGAATCTCCATCTGCTCCAAGACTTCCAGGAGCCTATACCAGATCAGGTCATTTATCTGTCCCATCACAGATATACTCCACAGTCTAATAGCTTGGAGCAAGTGACTGAAGAGGCAGAATAATCCTCCCACTTAGCCAAAGATAGTTCATTATTTGGTTCCGTAGGGTAATAATAACTCCCATTTGCGGGGGGGGGGGGGTGTTAAGTTGCTCAAGATGAGAGTTATGGTGATCTTGGAGCCCGATCAGATTGTGTGGGTGCAGTTTTTAATAAATGATCTGGTGGGAGCTCAACTTGTGACCTTCATGGGCAAAGATCATTGTTCAAACCTTTTTATTTTAACAAAAAATAGGTTTTGCAGTTCCCAGATCTGTGCACAGCACCATTATACCACAATGTGGTATACTAATATGCAGATATTAATATGTCAATGGGCACCGAGCCTAACTCTGCTATTGGTGTGAGTCTAGTTTTCCTCAGTGTCATTGACAAGATGATAAGCACTGAAGGAGATGATTTGGCCCTTTCCTGTCCTGGCTCCTTGGGAGAACTGTAAATTAATCTTGCACTTCTAGGCATGTTGCAGCCTGCAGTACTCCATTAAATTCTCCAACTGTAAATAACTTTTTTTATCAGGACCATCCACTGTTTGCCTGCCACACCTTCTTTCTTTTTCATTTGTATGGTCTGGACTGCTGGGTATGTCAGACTTCACTATACATAACAATACATTCCACAGTCAAAGGGTCATTACTGCCCCTAACGACCACAGTATTTCTCTAATGGACAGCTTCCCTCCATTTCATTCTTGCTCCCTCCACCTTCTCTGCCACCTACATTACCTTGTTTCTCTGATTTCTGATGAAAACCCCTAGTGCTGAAACATTTTCCATTAATGCTACCTGACCTAAACTTTCCAGCATTTTCTTAATTTCAATTAGTCTTGCAATCCTGCTCTTTATCCGCAGCCCTCTTTAAAAGTTTTCCATTCTGCTTTCTGTCCAGTGTTACAATTTTTGATCACACTTTATCAGGCCGTGTATTTAGCATATATCAGGTTTACACTGCAACTCCTTGCTACTTAAAATTTGTTAGTTTTAGTTATTTTGGCCAGTGGTCACAGAATTTCTCCCGCCAACCACTAATCTACACAGATAGAATGGAGGCCCCTCACACCTGTTCCATCTTTCAGTACGATTTAGGTTATTAGTGCACACATTCTTTGTGCAGAAAGACTTTTGTTAACTAAAGGAACTATGACCAGATTGAAACTGAACATTGGGCATCAATGGCTGTTTGTGGAACATATACAATTTTTCACAACCTTCATGTTTAAACCTCACTGCCAAATTGCCCCTTAACAGTCTGTGTTATTGGGAAGTTGACCAAAGTTCATGTAATCCTGATATTTAAGCTTTAATGCTAATCTTTTAAATTTTCCACGATCTGTCTTTTCAAAAGTCTGGTATCCAGAACTGCTCATTATTCTTCAGGAATTTGTAATTTTACCCCTTTGTACTCCACTCCTCCCAGATATAAATAGAAACCTACAGCACAATACAGGCCCTTCAGCCCACAAAGTTGTGCCGAACATGTCCCTAACTTAGAAATTACTAGACTTACCCTTAGCCCTCTATTTTTCTAAGCTCTATGTACCTATCCAAAAGTCTCTTAAAAGACCCTATTGTATCTGCCTCCACCACCATTGCCGGCAGCCTATTCCACGCACTCACCACTCTCTGCGTTTATTTTTTAAAAAACTTAGCCCTGGCATCTCCTCTGTACCTACTCCCAAGCACCTGAAACCTGTGCCCTCTTGTGGCAGCCATTTCAGCCTTGGGGAAAAAAGCCTCTGACTATCCACACGTTCAATACCTCTCATCTTATACGCCTCTATCAGGTCACCTCTCATCCTCTGTCACTCCAAGGAGAAAAGGCCGAGTTCACTCAACCTGTTTTCATAAGGCCTGCTCTCCAGTCCAGGCAAATGTTAGCATTCTATTACCCACTGAGTTTGTATTTGCGACGTGTACTGCACCCATAGAACCATAGAACATTACAGCACAGAAACAGGCCTTTTGGCCCTTCTTGGCTGTGCCGAACCATTTTTCTGCCTAGTCCCACTGACCTGCCCCTGGGCCATATCCCTCCAAACCCCTCTCATCCATATACCTGTCCAAGTTTTTCTTAAATGTCAAAAGTGAGCCCCTGTCCATCCTAAGTCTGTCTCCAATGTTTTAGCTTTTCATTATTCTTTGGGTTACCTACTTTAGTGAGAATAATAGAAATGCAGTACACTGTTTACATTGAGAATCTATAAGAATGCTACAACAGATAGAAAATTGCATTTCATGTATGAAGATACTGGGATTAGCATATGCAAGAAAATCAATAATTAAAAGGAATGTAGACATTAATTGCAAATGGAGTGAAGTATATTTACAAATATACTTAGAAAAGTCTTGTTACAACTAATGTTGGTGAGATCTTTAGTTTGAGTTTATCCTCTTCTGGAAGAGTTTATCCTCTTCTGGAAGAGATATGCAAGATTGTGGTGGTGAGGGTGGGGTGTGTTTAATGGTGAATGATTTGAGATTGTTCTCTAGGAGGGAAATGTAGAACTAGAGGGCATATTTTACAGGAAACCAACATTCAGAAGTTAGTGGATGCCAGGATGTTGAATCTTGTAAAGCATATATGTCAAACTCAAGGCCCGCGGTGGAATTATCTTTGGCCCGCGAGATAATATCTAATTACTATTAAAGCTGGCCCCAGTAATCGAAGCGCCTATGGCGTATGATATGGCTAATGCTGAGTTTATTCAGGTACCAGGTTTTCAGGGTTTTTGGTGTTTATTCGGCAGTCTTGCTCGGCAGTCTTCTTCATAAGAAACGGAATTTGTAAAGTGAAACACTTTGTAGTTATAGCAGAGACTGAGACACATGAGAGCAGGCTGAAAAAACGGAGGCAACAAAAGCTGCGTTCGCACGCGTCCGACTGATCCGGCCCACATGAAGCTGCATTTTGCTCAATCCGGCCCGTGACCTAAAATGAGTTTGACACCCCTGTTAAAGGCTGAGATGAGAGAAATTGAAGGCTATAGGGGAATGTTTAAGATCAATGAGTGTCTCTGAGTGGCAGAGCGGGCTGGTTACTGTTGAGTTTTACATTAAGTAAATTCTGCTCGTTTCTAGATCTTGTATGGTCTACAGCCTTTTGTAAGATGCTGCAGAACACTGTCCAGGGATAAGCAAGTCCTTAGTTGGTCAACTGAGTCGAGGGCGTCTGTTGGTCAGAGTTGACCCAGGATATTGCATCCTAGCTGTCTAGATACACAAGCCTGGGCAGTACAATATGGAGAGCAAGCTGTTGTGCATGTAGCAAGCTCCCCCTTTTCACAAATCTGATAAACCCAGAGGAACGGCAGAGACTGATACAGTTTGGTGCCAGCAGCGTCACAGGAGTTGCCAGTCAGCATTGAACTCAATGTAGGACTGCCTTAGGGACTCACGCTCTGGATTTTTTCCCCCCTCTAAGTTTACTCCTGGAGCCTTCCCATGAGTGGGTATAGCCAAAAGGCAACGGAGATTTGAGATCAGTTTTCTTCTCTTAAATGAGCTGCCAACTAGAGCTGATGAGCCCCATCTGCCTGAAGCGACTGGTTTTAAGGTGCAAGTAATCCGCCTTTGCCCCTACTCTTGTCAGTAGAAACAGTTTTGCTGGGGTTGGTAACTAAGCCGCACGTGAAGGTCAGGAGATGGACTTTGTTGTCAAAGGCTGTTCGCCATTGGGAGCATTTCATCGGTAGTGGGAGCTTGTCCTGATTACAGACCCCAGCTATAACAACCTTAAGGAATTTGTCAATATTAAAGTTAAAAAAAATCTGTTAAAGGCACTCTTCCATTGTAACCTGTTTTGTTTAATAATGAATGTTTGCTTCACTGTGGTTACCAGGTGGTCTTTCATATTGTCTGAAGAAACAGGTTGAAGACAGATTATCTTCATTTCGCTCACCAGATGGTCCCTAACTTGCTGATAAAGGGCTGCATATGTTTGGCTTGTCTCAATTGCCTGCTTGATTTTTTTTTTCCCCCTGTTGAAGTTGTTTCAATATTGTCTTCAAGACAATTCCATACCTCCCCACCATTTTCTTGCAGACTCAAATGTGACAATTTTATAACCACCATATCATGCCCTCCTGCTTTAAACTTCAAACTGCAATTTTATTTTGTTATTATGATAAGTCTCACCAACGTCAGCAGTTGGTGCAACTTGAGTCACAGCAGAAGAATTTCAGATGAACTGGAGTCTTCATACAGCAGTGAACAGACAGGAATGTGTCTCCAGTGGTCACATCTTGGGTAACAGATTGGTGAGCACTTCAGCAGGTAATCTGAGGCAAGGATAGAAAGAAACATACAAAACTTACAGCACAATACAGGCCCTTCAACCCACAAAGCTGTGCCAAACATAGACTTACCTGCTTACTTGAGAAATTACCTAGGGTTACACATAGCCCTCTTTTTTTTTTTCTGAGCTCCATATATCTGTCCAGGAGTCTCTTAAAAGACCCTATCGTATCCGCCAGCAGCCCATTCCACACGCTCACCACTCTTTTTCCTTTTTGTTTTTTTAAAAAAAACTTGCCCCTCATCTCTGTATCTACTTCCAAGCACCTTAAAACTGTGCCCTCTCACGCTAGCCATTTCTGCCTTTGGAAAAAGTCTTTGACTATCTACACGATCAATGCCTCTTCATCATCTTGTACACCTCTATCAGGTCACCTCTCATCCTCCATCGCTCCAAGGAAAAGGCCGAGTTTACTCAACCTGTTTTCATAAGGCATGCTCTCCAATCCAGGCAACATCCTTGTAAATCTCCTCTGCACCCTTTCTATGGCTTCCACATCCTTCCTGTAGTGAGGTGACCAGAACTGAGCACAGTACTCCGTGGGGTCTGACCAAGGTCCTATATAGCTGCAACATTACCTCTTGGCTCTTAAACTCAATCCCACGATTGATGAAGGCCAATGCACCGTATGCTTTCTTAACCACAGTGTCAACCTGCATAGCAGCCTTGAGCATCCTATGGACTCAGATCCCAAAATCCCTCTGATCCTCCACGCTGTCAAGATTCTTACTATTAATATTATATTTTGCCATTATATTTGAACTACCAAAATGAACCACCTCACACTTATCAGGGTTGAACTTCATCTGCCACTTTTCAGCCCATTTTTCCATCCTATCAATGTCCAGCTGTAACCTGTGACAGCCCTCTACACTATCTGCAACACCTCTGACCTTTGTGTCATCAACAAATTTATGAGCCCATCCCTCCATCTTCAAACAGGTCATTTATAAAAATCACGAAGAGTAAGGGTCCCAGATCCCTGAGGCACCCCACTAGTGACCGACCTCCATGCAGAATATGACCTGTCTACAATCACTCTTTGCCTTCTGTGGGCAAGCCAGTTCTGGATCCACAAAGCAATGTCCCCTTGGATCCCATGCCTCCTTACTTTTGCAATAAGCCTTGCATGGGATACCTTATCAAATGCCTTGCTGAAATCCATAGGCACTACATCTACTGCTCTACCATCATCAATGTGCTTAGTCACATCCTCAAAAAATTCAGTCAGGCTTGTAAGGCATGAACTGCCTTTTACAAAGCCATGCTGACTATTCCTAATCATATTATGCCTCTCCAAATATTCTTAAATCCTGCCTCTCAGGATCTTCATCAACTTACCAACCACTGAGGTAAGACTCACTGGTCTATAATTTGCTGAGCTATCTCTACTTCTTTTCTAGCTTTTTGAACCTTTCGTAAGCTCTTCTTCTTGACTAGATTTACAACAGCCTTTGTACACCATGGTTCCTGTACCCTACCATCCTTTCCCTGTCTCATTGGATTGTACCTATGCAGAACTCCATGCAAATGCCCTCTGAACATTTGCCACATTTCTTCCATACATTTCCCTGAGAACATCTGTTTCCAATTTATGCTTCCAATTTCCTGCCTGATAGCCTCATATTTCCCCTTACTCCAATTAAGTGCTTTCCTAACTTGTCTGTTCCTATCTCTCTCTAATGCTATGGTAAAGGAGATAGAATTGTGATCACTATCTCCAAAATGATTTCCCACTGAAAGATCTGACACCTGACCAGGTTCATTTCCCAATACCAGATCAAGACAGCCCCTCCTCTTGTAGGCTTGTCTATATATTGTGTCAAGAAACCTTCCTGAACACACCTAACAAACTCCACCCCATCTAAACCCCTCGCTCCAGGGACTTGCTGATTGATATTTGGGAAATTAAAATCTCCCACCACAACAATCCTGTTATTATTACTCCTTTCCAGAATTTGTCTCCCTATCTGCTCCTGTTACTATTGGGTGGTCTATATTTTTTTTTTTTTTAAAAACACCCAGCAGAGTTATTGACCCACAGAGACTCCGTAGACAACCCTTCCATGTCTTCCTCCTTTTCTGCAGCCATGACACTATCCCTGATCAACAGTGCCACACCCCCACCTCTTTTGCCTCCCTCCCTGTCCTTTCTGAAACATCTAAAGCCTGGCACTTGAAGTAACCATTCCTGTCCCTGAGCCATCCAAGACTCTGTAATGACTGCAACATCATAGCTCCAAGTGCTGATCCATGCTCTAAGGTCATCTGCTTTGTTCATAATACTCCTCGCATTAAAATAGACTCATCTCAAACTATCGGTGTGAGCACGTCCCTTCTCTATCACCTTCCCACTCTCCCTCTCGCACTGTCTCCAAGCTTTCTGTATTTGTGACCCAACCGCCTCTTCCTCCGTCTCTTCAGTTCGGTTACCATCCCCCAGCAATTCTAGTTTAAACTCTCCCCATAGCCTTAGCAAACCTCCCTGCTAGAATATTGCCCCCCCCCCCCCCAGGATTCAAGTGCAACCCGTCCTCTTTGTGCAGGTCACACCTGCCCCAAAAGAGAGGTCCCAATGATCCAGAAATCTGAATCCCTGCCCCCTGCTCCAATCCCTCAGCTACGCAAATATCCTCCACCTCACTCTATTCCTGTCCTCACTGTCGCGTGGCACAGGCAGAAATCCAGAGATGACTACCTTTGTGCTCCTGCTTCTCAACTTTCTAACTCCCTGTAGTCTGCTTTCAGGATCTCCTCCCTTTTCCTGCCTATGTCATTGGTACCAATATTTACCATGACCTCTGGCTGTTCTCCTTCCCACTCAGAAGATCTTGGATGCGATCAGGAACGCCCCAACAGTACTCAAGCAGGAGTACTTATTGTCAAGGGGTACAGCCACGGGTACTCTCTAGCCTCTGACTTCTGCCCTTCCCTCTCATGACTGTTTCCTACTTTTCTGTCTCCTGAGGCCCCGGTGTGACTACCTGTCTGTAGCTCCTCTCCTCTCTATCACCTCCTCACTCTCCCTGACCAGACGAAGGTCGCGGAGCTGCATCTCCAGTTCCCTAACACGTTCCCTAAGGAGCTGTAGCTTGACACACCTGGTGCAGATGTGGCCGTCCGGGAGACCGGGAGTCTCCAGGACTTCCCACTTCTGTCACTGAGCATAGAAAACCGGTCTCACACACGTACTTCCTGTCTGTACTCTACACAGGCACCCTACCTCACCTTGACCCGTTAACGCCGAGGTCCCATTGAGACAAAGCTTTCCTACTCTGTCTCCCTCTAACTGCCGCCTGCTCTACAAGGCTGTCTCCTTTTTAAACTCACTGGCTGACGTCCACGCACTTGCGCAGTCATACCCGATCAAACCGCTAAAGATAGATATGTGCAGAAACAGAAAAAATGCTCCTTATATGGATGTGCTTAACTGCTGTAGGGGTAGATATGTGGGCAAGGGAATACGTGCCCATTGGGATATTTCATAGTTGACAAATAAATACTATGCTGGAAACACTCAGCTGGTTAGGCAACATCTACTGCTGCTTTTTCCCCCTGTTTTAGTACTGTTTCCATGGTCTTGGTAAAGGGAATGAATATTATACTGTTTACAGCCAATCTGTTCTGTCAAATCACTGCAAGGCCATGAATTTAAACCTTGATTTGAGCTGATCTCTGATGCTCCTGGGGGCAAGGGTACCGGTTGCATATGTTTGAGTTCTGAAGCCAAGTTAGAGGTCAAGAGATATTTACTAGGACAGATGAATCTAGTCTTCCTGAAGTCTGTTTAGTAATGAGTAGTGATTTGAACCCTTCTGGAGTGTAACAAAGCTGGGAGTAACTTATTTAGTGTTACAAGGCAAGCCCTTCAAGTCACGCCTTCCCAGCAGCCCCACACCCTGATTCACCGTAATCACGGGATAATTTACAATGACCCATTAACCTGCCCAGTACCAATTTGGACTGTTGGAGGTAACTGGAGCACGCCATGCATTCCAGTGGGAGGACGCAGCGAGAACCCTTACAGAAAGGCCCTAAGCTGAAGTGGCATTGCACTAACTTGTGCATCCATAGAGTGCAGACATAGTCCCCTTGGTCCAGCCTGTCCGTGCCACCTACATTATCCACAAAGTTTCTGCATTTGGCCCACTCCTGCATGTACTTATCCAAGATTCATATAAATGTGATTTTGTGCTGGTTTTTGTTGTGTGCATTCTTTGTGTGCATAATGCTGTGTGTTCTCAGAAAGTAAATGAACTTTAAACCAATAGATTTATTGTAATTCGGTACTTGGATTTGACCTGCAGGTGTATGTTGGCTCGCCTTGCCTTAAAAGCCATAATCTGGAGCACTTGTCTACCTAAACTAGGCAGTCACTTTTCATGGGCAAATAAGACCAAAGGACAGGAGCAGAATTACAAACGAGAAAATCTATAATGGCCCCCTTTATTCCAACTCTTTGCTTCTGCCAATCACTTAATATTGTATTCATGATCGTGGCCAAGTGGTTAAATCTAGTTATTAATTGAATGGTTACTGGACCTATATGGACAGTTGGTAAATGCTTGCTCTTGTCAACTGCCTTGGATTCCAGGTCTGTATCCAATGTTTTGACCAGCTTGGAGCATCTGCTAGAGAGCCCTTGAGTATAAAGCAATGGCATGGTCTTTTCTTCATTTGAAATATTTGTCCTTTTAAAATAGGATTTTGTATCAGGCATACCTTTTTTATCTCTTATCTAGCCATAGACTGTGTTGTTGAGGGCCAAACTTTTCCAGCCTCTGGTCCTGCTGAGCCGAATGACAAACAATTATTAACTTTGATTCAACTGCAGTTGTAGAACATGCCTTTATCACCTCTTGCAGAGGCTAGTAGATAGCTTCTAACTCTGATTAGAACTGCTTGTTATTCTGAGGTACTAATTAATCGCTACTGAAACCTTAAAATTCCAAGCTTACTGCAAAGCATGTCTTTATTGGAACTTTATTTCCTAATAATATTCTAAATATGTATTGAATATGATCTATAAAACAGTTGGGTTCTTTGTGCACTATCAGGGGGTTTTGGTCTTATTTAACTGCTGACACAGATTAAGTATCAACTTAAAATTGATCAGATTTCTTATTTTGAGAGCTTTCCCACAAGAAGTATCTTGTGTCCTTTCTCGATTAAATAAGTGTTATTCAGTTGAGTTAGAGAACAGTCTCGTACTCTGAGTACAGATTTTATATTCCTTAACCCTCTTTAGGATCACCAACCCAGAGTATTTGTATATTGATGCAGATGAAGACCACCTCATAATGGGACAAATCTGTCTGAAAGTCACCTGCTCATTACTTTAGCACAACTCCATTTTGGCACAAGTTCATTTAGGAGAATGATCTTAACCTATTTGACTTAAACTATTCTTTCAGGGCAAGCAGCAGGATTGGAAAAGAAGCAGTGACAAGCTAGAATACTGGCAATTGTGTTTAAAGTTGTAGTTGACTATGCAAGTGACATACCAGGACACAACCATTTCTGCTGCAGCCTGCCACTTATCAATTTCATTGTTCCTTTAGCCATTTTTTTAAAAAAATACTCAAGAATCTAATGTGTGTGTGATGCTGTTATTTCAAAATCTGTGGAATATGCTGTACTTTGAGTCAACTGCCTTCATTTCCTTAGCCATTTAATTTTTTTAATGTTGTGCTCTTTTCAATAGCTACAAGTCAGACACCTGTTCTTCAGAGCAATTTTGCTATGTATTTCCATTTGTCTGTTGTTTCTGACAGCCATTGGCTTTGTTTGCAGAATGGTATGATGCCACATCATCTGGAGAGCAACTCTGACTTTTGGGTGGTTTTGCCAAAAGCTCAGGACAAATTAGAACTTGGCTAATCAAGGTTCTAAGGTTAATTTATTATCGAAGTATATATCCATTTACAACTCTGAGACTTGTCTTCAGATAGCCACAAAACAAAGAAAGCACGAGTCATTCACAGAAACATCGACCCCAACTCCTGCACAAAACGGAACAACAATATCAATCTCAAACACCCCACAAACCTCAACAAGAACACCGACCTCACTGACGAGAACACTGACCTCCCCCCCCCCCCACAAACTTCAACAAGAACTCTGACACCCCCAAATCCCTCCCCCACAAGACCACAGATCCTCAAACCCCATTGCCACCCAAAACTCAACAAAAATATCGATCCCCAGCCCCCTCCCCACCCAAAACTCAGCAGGAACACCAACCCCCCCCCCCAATCCCCACCCAAAACTCAAAGGAACACCAACCCGCAAACCCCCTTTCCCCTACACAACAAAACAGAAAAGAATGGGTAAAAAACAATATTAAAGCCATAAAGACTGGCAGAAATCCACAGTCCATAAACAGAATCGTCCAATCCACGAACACTGAACCACGGTAACATTCTCCATCATTGAAAGAGAGAGACCACATGAACGGAGAGTCCTACCCACCTGCCACAGCGAGCTGCACAGTTCGCAGGTTCCTTGTCTGGCAGTGATCAAAAGGCAGCTGTTCGGCACTGAACTGGCACTTGCCTTTCACATTCGCATAGATGCCTCTATCTCCTTTGATCCTTTAATGGGCAAAATGGAGTCGAACATCGGCTTGCTCCCTGTCGCTAAGTTTCTTCGCAGAGAATCTGTCCGAGAATGTGCTCGCTTCCCAGAATCTTGAAGATAACAAGGCACTGGATCTCTCAAATAACCTCCAGACTGTAAACTGCAGGCTCTAACAATTCCAGAAACACTTTTAAGATGAAAAACAGACGTAAAAGTAAAACATTTTCATGGGCTATTTGGAAGATATTGATTGAGGGAGCATTGTATACTGGCACCATCTTGACTGGAATCATCCAATTGATGTCAATAACTCAGCCAGTTAGGTTATCAAAAGTTAATGCCATATGCTTGTTAGCATTGATAAAGTCTTCCCAATGAAGTTTTATAATAACTGATAGTTAATAACTAAGCTACACTTTCTTTTTAATTTGATTCAGACATGGCAGTTGCTGAATTATATGTGGATAGCATAAACTAGTTCAAAAACTTGTTTCCATTTGGTGATATAAGCATCCCTTCTGTCTGGGGTATTTGGGTAAATGACAAAAGCTATTGCACAGTCCTGTGCAAAATCAAATTTGGAAATGCAGATTGAACAGTCCCATTTGCTCCAAATTTCCAGTTATCTATTTCATCTGTGTATTGTGTCAAAATGGCAGAATGAACTCTGAAACAAGGTCACTTTAAAATTACAAATTTCATAACAATTGTTGAGTGCTGTCAAACAAAGTTCAGTTTTTATTGGATGATGCTTGTGTAGTTGAGGAACTTGTGGAATACTGGATTGGATGAATAAGGTAAGAGGTATAAACAATGGATTAAATAATCAGACTTGGGTGAAATATATTCAAAACTTAAAGCAAGAAAGGAAATTACACAGACTCCTTTCTGGCCGCAGGCGTGATGCCAGGGTATTGATGGACTGTTGCTGTTGTGAGATTGATTAACTTTGCATATTTCTAAAATGTCATCAGAGAATTTAAGTTTCTTATACTTTAAAAATGATAAAATAATGTTAACCTCTTGAACAAGAGGGCATTGTTTTAGAATCAAATTATTCCATCCCCAAATTAGCTGATTGGGAAAAACATTTACACATGGTCTCAATTTATTCATAGTTTATAAACTTGTATGCTGCTCACCATCAAACTAAATAGGAGCTTGAATCCCATTCGTGCCACGGATCCAAAGTTTCTGTTTTGCCTGAGGTTTACTTGGTGGCCCTGACATAATTAAACAACCATAAAGGATAAACATGGAACGATTTACTGTATCAGGCAGTTTTGGTTAAAGTTTTACAACTGAAACATTGATTGACTAGAGTAACGCTCTAGTCAAAAGGGCGGGTGTAAAACAATACGCTGGCTGCAGTTTTCGAAATCTGGCCCAGTGTACTTTCATTCCACCTTCCCAGAACTGGTTTGTACAGTTGTGCTTGTTCTATTGTAGGGATGGTAGAGTTTCACTTTTGGTGGATTCTCCCATCCCATCCTTATTGTTGTGCAGTAATTCCCTAGCTGTTCAGTTAATTCGTTCTGGGCAACTGCTTTGTTCTGCCTATTTTGTGCCGTATGATTAACCTGAGGACAGGTCACAAGTACCTGGCAATCTGAGCAGTCTGACTGAGGCTGGCTTGTAACTGCATTTTGTCTCATTTCTGTTCATTTCCAACTTTTAAAGCCAGAGCAGACACGAGATTCTGCAGATGCAGGAAACCTTAAGCAACACACAACATGCTGGAGGAACTCAGCCAGTTAGGCAACACAAGTAATTTGGGCTGAGCCATTCAGGGCTGGAAAGGAAGGGGACAGAAGCTAAATATTTCATCACCTTCCTCTGGTTCCCTACCTCCTTCCCTTTATTCCATGGTCTACTGTACCTTCTATCAAATTCCTTTACCTCTTCGACTTATCACCTAGCTTGTCACATCATTCCCTTTCAACCTCCCCACCCACCTACCTACCCTTGTCTGGGCTTGCCTATCACCTCCTATCAACTTCTGCTCCACCCACCCTCCCTTTTCATTAATGGCATCTTTCCCCTTCCTTTCCAGTCCTGATGAAGGGTCTTGGCCCAAAACCTTAGTTGTTTATTTCCCTCCCAACCTGAGTTCCTCCAGCATTTTGTGTGTTGCTAAAGTTTATTATGCACAAGTACGGGTCGTTTATATTCAAGTTTGCAGCACATCGCAATGATGTAGCATTATATACACAGAATTTACAAGAAAAACACAAGTTAAACATACAGAATTTTTACAATAAAGAATACAGCTGGAATTATAGAACATGGTGATGAAAGTTGTGAGCAGTTCTCATGAAATGACTATCATAACCTGAGGACCACCTGTAATGTGAGTAAATGTGATTAGTATAGATGGTGCAGTGGTTGACATGGGCTTAGTGGGCCCTGTTTCTGTTCCTGTTTCTGTGCTGTATGACTAAATCTCTGACATGTCCTTTCTCTCTGTTCTTCTCCGGTGCACACCTCAATGTTCCGCATTACCTTGGTTGCCTTCTGTTGCTTTCTCGTTGATGTACTTTGGAGACTCCCACATCTGCCTTTGCTTCTTGCTCTAACCACAGCTTCCTCTACGGTTCCTGCTGCTTCACCTATTGTTACCCAGCATTTTGTTTCTCACTGCTAAAGAGCACAATCTGTGTTCTTGCTCAACACTTTCTTGCTTTGATGTTTTTTGTCCTCAGCCTATCTCGTACATTACTCGAAAGATTAATTGTAAAGGTTTGAATGCAGATTGAGATGCTTGTTTAAGTTTCCTGCAGTCTCTAGGCATGTGAAAATGAAGCATCTGGGAGCACAAGTGGAATCTTCTCAAATATACACCATTGTTTTGTGTGTTTTTTAAGAGACTCCTGGATAGGTACACGGAGCTTAGAAAAAGAGGTCTATGGGTAACCCTAGTAATTTCCAAGGTAAGGACATGTTCGGCACAACTTTGTGGGCTGAAGGGCCTGTATTGTGCTGTAGGTTTCTATGTTCTATTGTTTAAGTGCTAGGATTTTTGGGGAAACAATATTTCAGAGAATTCCTGACCTGAGGATTTGCAGCATTTTCTATCTTTTTTTTTCTTCAGAATTCTAGAATCTGTAGTTTGTTTTTTCTAATGCAGGAGCTTTTTCAAAATTTTCTGACTAATATTTATCTGGAAATGAGCATCATGGAAATAAATTAAAGCCATGGGCACTTGTTTGTATGTACCTATATGTTTGTATGGGTGCTGCATTCTGGTTCGTTAAACCAGGACCGGATTTGCACAGTAAAGGACGAGTACGTGGTGTATGTTGTGGAACAGACAACTGGGGTTCCCTGTAAGTGATGACCAGTAGGCGGTGGTGAAGAAAACGTTTGAAGGGCTTGTCTTCATCAGTCAGCATATTGAGTACAGGGGTTGTGTGAAATATTATTAGCTACTAGAAAATAGTTGATGTTTTGAAGAAATTCATGGAAGAAGTTAACTGCTAAACAGAATGAGATGCCATAGCTTCAGAGCAAGGGGTCAGCTACTTAAAGCAGAGATGAGGCTTTCTGTAAAAGAGATTGTGAGGACTGTTATACTCCAGACTGAAATCAAAACGGGACAAATTGGTGAGAGTTCTCAAAGATGAAGGGAAATTATTGTTTTGGATTAATGACTTTTTATTACAACTGGAGTAAGTTGCAAATAAAACAAGCTGTAAGTTGCAGAGGAAGTGAGGAGAGCTAGAGAACAGAAGCCAGAGACTGTGATAGGGTAGAGGTCACATTTCCTGTCGCACTTTTTTCTCTGTGATCTTTGTCCCTTCCAATAACTCTGCTAAATTTAATTATGATTTGCTCATAGCAAAATGTTTTCCTACTACTAACTCCTTAACATGCTCAGTTTAATTCCCCAAAGTCCAGTAAGATCAACGAAAGGGCCCAGTACAGATTTCCTTTAATCGTTTCATTAATCCTGCCCCTCCTTGCATTGAAATTTAATGCTGATGTAGATTGTGCCAGTTTCCTCATTGCCTTGTCAATTTTGTCATCCTTTATGCACTCCCATTTTTTTTTTTACTTTCCTAGTATCTATATTTCTGAAAATTAGTGTAAATGCTTACCTTTACCACTAACAAACCGACACTCTTGGAAAATATTGACCCCAACTATGTATCCAGGTAGTCCCCAAGTTACGAACATCCGACTTACGGACAACTTGTACTTACGAACCGAGGAAGGAGAACACCGTCCGCCATTTTAAGTCGGATCATGACACCGTCTGCCATTTTAAGTCGTTGCCGTTGACACTGTGAGTGTTTAACTTTGTATTTGGCTTAAATTTTTCTTTGTAAGATTCACCTTGACCCCGCACTGCCCCCCGTTCTGGTCAGCTGGTGGCCGCAGTGAGATCAGCGCAGGGCTCGAGTTCGATCCAGTGACGTGCTGTGCTCCCGTGCCGGGTTGATGTCAAGCTCGCAACTCGACCTCGTAAAAAAAAAAAAACTGCCACCCCCAGTTTAAATTCCCATGCAAAATATTGTGGAGGATCAAATACCCAAACCCAGCACAGCCTCCACTTGTCCCATTTAGCCTGTCTCAGTGCGGTGATCCTTAGGACCCATCAGACCTCGGGAGCCGGCACAGCTAGGGACCTACCGCCCACAGTGTTTCTGTTCCGTTAACGGGAAGCGATCGCGATTGAAAATACAGTGTAAATAATAGTGTTTGGAAAGTGGTGAAACGCCATCGATCATTGGAAAATCGTTAGGCTACAGTCAGTCAATAATCGGAACAATTTCAAAGGCTCAACAGACGACGCCATTGTCACCACCCTCCACCTGGCCCTAACCCACCTGGACAAAAAAGACACATACATTCGGATGCTGTTCATAGACTTCAGTTCAGCATTCAACACAATCATCCCTCAGAAACTGATTGGAAAGCTGAGCCTACTGCGCCTGATCACCTCCCTCTGCAACTGGATCCTACACTTCCTGACTGGGAGACCTCAGTCAGTCTGGATCGGGAGCAGCATCTCCAACACCATCACACTGAGCACGTGGGCCCCCCAGGGCTGTGTGCTCAGTCCACTGTTGTTCACTCTGCCGACCCACGACTGTGCTGCAACACACAGCTCGAACCGCATCATCAAGTTCGCCGATGACACGACCGTGGTGGGTCTCATCAGCAAGAACGATGAGTCAGCTTACAGAGAGGAGGTGCAGCGGCTAATGGACTGGTGCAGAGCCAACAACCTGTCTCCTAATGTGAACAAAACAAAAGAGATGGTTGTTGACTTCAGGAGGGCACGGAGCGACCACTTCCCGCTGAACATCGACGGCTCCTTGGTAAAGAGCACCAAGTTTCTTGGTGTTCACCTGACGGAGAATCTCATCTGGTCCCTCAACACCAGCTCCATAGCAAAGAAAGCCCAGCAGCGTCTCTACTTTCTGCAAAGGCTGAGGAAAGTCCATCTCCCACCCCCCATCCTCATCACATTCTACAGGGGTTGTATTGAGAGCGTCCTGAGCAGCTGCATCACTGCCTGGTTCGGAAATTGCACCATCTCGGATCGCAGACCCTGCAGCGGATAGTGAGGTCAGCTGAGAAGATTATTGGGGTCTCTCTTCCCACCATCACAGACATTTACACTAAACGCTGCATCTGCAAAGGAAACAGCATTATGAAGGACCCCATGCACCCCTCATACAATCTCTTCTCCCTCCTGCCGTCTGGGAAAAGGCTCTGAAGCATTCGAGCTCTCATAACCAGACTATGTAACAGTTTCTTCCCCCAAGCTATCAGACTCCTCGATACCCAAAGCCTGGACTGACACCTTACCCTATTGTCCTGTTTATTATTTATTGTAATGCCTGCACTGTTTTTGTGCACTTTATGCAGTCCTGTGTAGGTCTATAGTCTAGTGTAGCTTTCTCTGCTTTTTTTAAGTAGTTCAGTCTAGTTTTTGCACTATGTCATGTAACACCATGGTCCTGAAAAACGTTGTCTCATTTTTACTATGTACTGTACCAGCAGTTATGGTCGAAATGACAATAAAAGTGATGACTTGACTTGACTGACGGATAAAGTGAGAATAATGGAGCATGTGAAAGGCCCTGCCCCAATGAAAGCTACAATTATTACTAAGCAACACAGTGGTTTAATTATTGGAATACATGTTTCTTGTTTTATAAGCATAAAAAAAGTAAAATATATACTAAGACAAACATTTGACTAACTGACGCTAAATAATACTGGATGTACTTGTTCCGACTTACTTACAAATCCGACTTAAAGACGGACTCAGGAACGGAACTTGTACATAACCCAGGGACTGCCTGTAATTTACAGCATTTGACAAAGTTCTCAATTTGTCAGGAACATAACTCTTCCTTCTGTACCAACATTCTACACCTTGTGTTCCCACAATTACAAGTCATTTAAGGTCCTCTCTAGGTCCCCTTTTGAGGTCCCACTTTTTAATATTAAGAATTTCCTCAGTCCTTGCAATTTCCAAGCTTTTTCCACTTCTAGCTTCCATACAACTCTGCCTGCTTGGCATTCTGATTTACAGTTAATAGTCACTTGAACCCTACTGTTGAGTGAGGTAGTAAGCCATCTTACCGTCACCTCTGCAGCTATTAAACCATCAACGCACATGCTTTCCCTGACCCCATTCCCGTACAACATACTCACCAATGCTTCTATATTTTTGGTCCAGGCTATTCTCCTCAGTTGGGCAATTGGCTGTGCTCTGCAGATCAATCAGTGGAAGAAAATTAAGTTCTTGGTGAACCTGATGTATTGGTCCAGGTTTCATGTGATCTTACTCTCCTCTAATTTAAGAATTTGAAGACCATGCGGGCCTTGTGTCTGTTTAATTGTTTAAGTCGCTGGAGCACCACTTATCTACACAAGACTCTAATTCCTTTAGTATCCTAAAATTGTATTGATGCAATCTTGACTGTATTCAGCAGTTTGAGTCTTCACAGCTTATTTTGATAAAGAACTCCAAACCACCATAGTCAGAGCACTACAGCACAGAAGAAGGCCCTTTGGCCCATCTAGTCCATGCCAACTTGGACTTCTGCCTAGTCCCATATACTTGCACCCAGGCCATAGTGCTGCATACCCCTCTTATCCATCCACCTATCCAAACTTCTCTTTCATGTTACAATTGCATTTACTATGTCCCCTGGCAGGAGAGTAGCATAGCAGATAGTGTTATGTTTTACAGTGCCAGGGATTTGGAAGACTGTAGCTCAATTCCTGCTGCTGTCTATACAGAGTTTGTATGTTCTCCACATGGTCACATGTGTTTTTTCCAGTTGCTCCAGTTTTCTCCCACGTTCCAAAAGACTTGCAGGTTCGAGTTAAGTTATGGGCTTGTTACGTTAGTGCTGGAAGCATGTGACACTGTGGGCTGTCCTCAACACATCCTCGAATGTCTTAGTCACTGACACCCATCACTGTATCAAAGTACTTGTGACAAATAAAGCTAATCTTTAAAGCTTGGTCCACACTTGCACAACCCTCTGAATGAACAAGTCCATCCTCTGATTCCCTTTTAAATATTTCACCTTTCACCCTAAACCTATGGTCTCTAGTTCTAGAATAATGCAACCTGATGGTATAAAGCCTGCAAAGATTCACCACCATCTTACCCCTCATAATTTTGTATACTGCTTCCCTTATTCTCCTACATTTCAGAAAATAAAGTCCTAGTCTATTCAAACTTCTCCTAAACTCAGGTCCTCAATTCCCAGCAACATATGCTTTTAAGCTTATTAATATTTTTCGTGTAGGCTGGTAACCAGAACTGCACGCAATACTCCAGATTTGGCCTCAACAACATCTTGTACAACTTCAACATAACATCCTAACTCCTGTACATAATGGCCTATTTATGAAAGACCAATAAGTAAATTTACTGTCTTACCGACATGTGTTGCCACTTTCAAGGAATTGCGGATCTGTATTTCCAGATCCCTCTGTTCTGCCACACTCCTCAGTGGCCTAGTGTTCACTGTACTTGTTTCTTCCCTTTGTTTGCCCTCCCAAAGTGCAACACCTCACACTTGTCTGTATTAAATTCCATTTGCCATTTTGCAGCCAATTTACCTCTTTGGTCCAGATCATATTGCAAGCTTTGGTATATTTTCTCACTGTACACTACACCCCCAATCATGCTGTTATCAACTAATTTGCTGATCCAGTTTACCTTATCATCATGTAAGTCATTAATGTACTGAAGACAGCAACAACAAACCCAGCACCAATTCCTGTAGCACACTATTCACAGACCTCCAGTCAGAGAGACAGTTATGTATTACCACTTTCTGGCTTCTCCCATTAAGCTTCTATATGAAGAGATTCTCTTTCTCTTTCCCCCCCGACCCCTTTGTCTTTTCCCTATAAAATGTTATCCCTCATTACCCTGCTGAACTTACTTAGTAATTTATACACATTAAAGGGAACTCCTAATTCCTCTAAACTAGACTAAAGCTGCACTTTGCTTGATGGCACTTCATATAGCAAATCTGGCATCCTGCATCAAATCACTATCGTAAAGGGGAGTTTCTGTGGATGATTAGGATCTTGAAATAGAAACTTAAAGCCACAATAAGGGAGGTCATCTTGTGATCTGGTTCAGAATTAATTACCGTACGTTTGAAAAATAAAGGATAGGGGTAGAGGGAGGAGAAATGAGGTTGCAATAAATACAACTTCAAATGCAAGACAATTAAAAGTCTTGACGAAGGGTCTCAGCCCAAAATGTCGACAGTGCTTCTTCCTATAGATGCTGCCTGGCCTGCTGTGTTCCACCAGCATTTTGTGTGTTGTTTGAGTTTCCAGCATCTGCAGACTTCCTCGTGTTTGACAATTAAAAGTGAATAGTCTTACAATTAAAATTATTTCTAATGACAATAGACAGTAGGTGCAGGAGTCGGCCATTTGGCCCTTCGAGCCAGCACCGCCATTCACTGTGATCACGGCTGATCATCTGCAATCAGTACCCCATTCCTGCCTTCTCCCCATATCCCTTGACTCTGCTATCTTTAAGAGCTCTATCTAATTCTTTTTTTATATTTTTTATTCAATTAAGATAATTACATAGAATGAATAGAATAATATGATATATCAGCCCTCCCCCCTCCCCTTAACCCTATCAAGAAAGAAAGACAGACTGCCTGGATATCGGAAGATCCCCACATGCTCCATGGAATTCAAAATAGCTTTAATATATGTATTTGTTTCTTTCCCCAAATGACTAATAACTTTATCTTTGGAGCACCTATATATTTAATCCTATCTTTTGTAAGTAAGGGCGCCAAATTTTCAGAAATGTGTCATATTTATTTCTTAAATTATAAGTAATTTTTTCAAGTGGAATGCAGCTAAAAATTTCATTCTTCCAACGGTCCATAGTTAAGTATGAATCTGATTTCCAAGTAACTGCAATAGTCTTTTTGGCTAATGCCAATGCAATTTTTATAAATTTTTTCTGGTATTTGTTCAATTTAGGTTTCGGTTTTATCCCTTCAATATCACCTAGTAAAAATAATATAGGGTTATGTGGAAGTTGTATTCCAATAATTTGTCCAATAAAACTCTTAAATTTATCCAAAAAGGTTGAATTTTGAAACAGGACCAAGTAGAGTGTAAAAAAAGTACCAATTTCTTGATTACATCGAAAACATTGATCAGATAAATTTGGGTTTAATCTATTTATTTTGTGTGGTGTGATATATAATTGATGTAAAAAATTGTATTGTACTAATCTAAGTCAAATATTTATTGTATTTGTCATACTGTCAAGACATTGTCTTGACCAACTTGTTTCATCAATTTTAATATTCAAATCAGTTTCCCATCTTGACTTCCCATCTTGACTTATGAATTCCTTGTTTAATTGTCTGTTTTTGAATCAAATTATACATACAAGAAGTAAATTTTTTAATTATTCCTCTTTGAATTAAAGTTTCTATGTCATTAGGTTTTGGCATTAACATTGTTTGATCCAGTTTATCTCTTAAATAAGCCCGTAATTGGAAATAACAGAAAAGAGTGTTATTTGATATTTTATATTTATTCTTTAATTGATCAAACGACATCAATTTACCTCCTTCAAAACAGTCTCCTGTATATCTAATCCCTTTTTGAAACCAGTTATATAAAAGTTGGTTATCCATTGTAAAAGGAATGAGTCTATATTGAATTAGGGTCTCTTTGCTAATAAAGATTTCTTTATCTCATCATCAACATTTGTCTTGTTCCATAAATCAATCAATTGTTTTAATATAAGGGATTCTTTCTTTTCCCGTATCCATCTGGATTCCCATTTATATATAGAAAATCTTCTGGTATATTTTCTCCTATTTTATCTAACTCTATTCTGATCCATGTCTGTTTATCTTCATCAAAAAAAGATGCAATAATAATTCAAGTTTGGGTGTTGTAACCCTCCTAGGTCAAATTTACATGTCAATTTTTCCAACGATATTCTTGACATCTTACCTTTCCAAAGAAACTTCCTCACACATTTATTCAACTCTTGAAAAAACTTCTGTGGCAGTTGTATTGGTAGTGTTTGTAATAAATACTGTAATCTAGGAAATATATTCATTTTTACAGCATTGACTCTACCTACTAATGTTATTGGTAACATCATCCATTTATCAAGATCTTCTTGAATTTTTTTCAATAATGGCAAATAATTTATATGAATTCTTTGTATCGTTATCAACTCTTATACCTAAATACTTTATACCATTTATCGGCCATCTAAATTGAGTCACTAGTTGACATTGACAATAATCTCCTTTAATAAGGGGTAAAATTTCACTTTTATCCCAGTTTATTTTATACCCTGATATTTTCTCATATTCTTCCAATCTAAAAGATAATTTACGCAACGAATGCAATGGGTTTGTTAGATAAATCAGAACATCAGCAAATAGATTAATCTTGTATTCCTCCCGGTTAACTCTGAAGCCCATAATATCTGAGTTGATTCTAATTAATTCAGCTAATAGTTCTATCGCCAATACAAATAATATCTAACTCTTTCTTGAAAGCATCCAGAGAATTGGCCTCCACTGCCTTCTGAGGCAGAGCATTCCATAGATCCACAGTTCTCTGGGTGAAAACGTTTTTCCTCAACTCCATTCTAAATGGCCTACCCCTTATTCTTAAACTGTGGCCTCTGGTTCTGGTCTGCCCCAACTTTGGGAATCTGTTTTCTGCTTCTAGTGTGTCCAATCCCTTAATAATCTTATGTTTCAATCAGATCCCCCTCATCCTTCTAAATCCCGGTGTATACAAGCCCAGTCGCTCCAATCTTTCAACATATGACAGTCCTGCCATCCCAGGAATTAACCTCGTGAACCTACGCTGCACTCCCTCAACAGCAAGAATGTCCTTCCTCAAATTTGGTGACCAAAACTGAATAGTACTCCAGCTGTGGTCTCACCAGGGCCCTGTACAACTGCAGAAGTCAGTAGTCCTTTGTAAATTCTACCCTATTCTTCTAATATCCATTCAGGTGTGTCCTGTATGATATATCTTGAGTTTAAATATCTTCAGGTTCATGTCTTTCAGCCCATTAATTTAATCTAATCTAGTCATCCCATTGAAATTAGCTATAATCCTGCCCAATATTTGCAAGGATTGTTTGATTTCAATGGGACATTACTAGGTTAGTGTTCTTAAGTCTGCTTATTCCATGTTATCTTTTGTCTTTGACGTGGTCCAAAACATTAAAAGAACAGCCATTGATAGAGAGATGTATGTGGGTGTGTATGTAATGACACAGTTTCCTGTGTTCCACAGATTCCGGTTAATTGGGACAAGTATATTTTGGCCCTATTATGCCAAAGTTTCATGGGAATAGCATGGTATAAAAAGACAAACTACTGTTTAATTGAGTAACAAATTATGTGTTTAAATGAAATGCAGAACAAATTAAAACACTATGGTACTATAAATCTGTGAGTTCCTAATAGTTCTTTGTTCTTTTGGCTGTAAATGAACAATATCGTGGCATCTTGGCAAGGGTCTGACATTTTTTTAAAAAGTCAAGATAAAACAAAATGAAAAATCAACCTTTTTGAATTGACATCCATTGTCCCAAGTGGATAACAACACAAGCCAGCAACTGTTTGCTTCAAGCACGGTGTGGTGTGTTATGACCACTGACGCTGTTTAGAAGCTCTTCAGCAACAATTCTATCCCAATTAAGCAACATCGTACCCAAATAAATGAAGGGAATCCTGGCTATTTTCTCAAGTAGTTTTTTTGTTTTGTAAGCAGCTGCCTGATTAACTGATGTCCAAATTAATCAGAATACGCTATATTATATAATCCCTTATGAAAATGTGGTTGTGAGCCACCACCTCCAACCACTGCTGTTCTTGTGGCAAAGGCACTCCCACGGTGATGGGTATCATGATCCAGTATTTAGAATTGGCAGTCAGAAGAATATTTCTCAGTAGGGATGGTGTGCATGTTAAGAACCTGCAGATGCATTTCTTGTGTGCCTGATGAGCCAGTGGAAGAAATAAGTGGCTTTTCATCTGACTCGAAACAATCATATAGGCTGGCTTGTTTTGAATAGTGTTGAGTTGCTCTTCAGTCGATGCACGATCAGTCTTCCACACTCCTGTATTGTAAGTGAAAGTTTTGGTGTATCAGTAAGTGAGTCATTTTCTGCATGATGCCATCAACTTTGTGGTTTGTTTCAGTGGTAGATCCTCACAGGTGGAGGAGTATAACAGTAATACTACTGAAAGTAAAGGGTGGGTGGTTGGATTCTTGTTAGAGAAACTTCTCACCTATCACCTGTGCATCACAAATATAGCTTGGCACTTGATTTCAACTGCTCAATTTCTAAGGAACAGAAAATAAAACTGAACAAACCAATTGGCAGCAAACATCCCTAATGTTATGGAAGGAAAATTATGGCTATAGTTAATGGTATTTAGACCTAACACAATGTCCTGACAACTTCATCTGCAGTGGCATGAATGACCTCCAACCACAACACACTTCCTTCGTGCAACCATTGGAATGTCTGGAAATGCATATGAGACTACAAATGCTTGAATCTCTCGTGCAAAAGAAAAACAAGATACTGGAAGAACCTGGTGGATCAGGTAGCTCCGTGGAGAGAAATAGGCAATCAATGTTTCAGGATGAGCCCCTTCATCTGGACAGGAGGAAAGATGCATGACTGATAGTGACAATGTGGTAGAAGAGCGGCAGACATGAACAGTGAGAGGGAGTCTTGCACAAGTCCGGTCGAAGCAAGGAGGAAAGCTTCTTCAAGTGAGCACACCTTGAAGAGACTTTGCAGTAGAGTAAAAAAACACAGATGCTGCAAACTGGAACAATAAACAAGATGCTGGAAGAACTCAGTGGGTCAGGCAGTATCTGTGGAGGGAAATACACAGTCAATGAATAATGGACAGTTGACAGTCATCAGCCCAGATAGTCTTAATCCATGATGTCATCTGTCTACTTCTCTCCTCCACAGATGCTGCTGGGTCAGCTGAGTTCTTCAAGTCTTTGTTTTTAAATATTTACCTCTTGATTCTGATTGACTTCGTTTCCAAGGTTCTTTAATGTTACACTAACTTGATGTCAGGAGCAGTCACCCTTTTCTATGGAATTCTGTACTTTTTGGTTCATGTTAGACTAAAACTGAAGTCTGGTTCCAAGCACTCCCGATGAAACCCCATACTGAATATTGATAAGAAGCTTTTCGTGTGCCAGTGCTGCTTGATGGCCTTGTTAACATCACTCTTGTCCATTGATTAATTGGATGATTGGTCATATTGGATCTGTCCCAACAGGTATCTTGTGGTGTAACTACACAGAAGTAACTTGGTAGTGTGCCTAGATGTGGCCTCAGGGTTTCAGTGCGGCAGCCAGGGAGGGAGTCCTCTGGTCTAGTAATTTTTGCTTTATTAAAGACCAATTCAAACTGGTTGAAGACGAGTTTCTAAGGTAGGAATCTTTGGCTGAATTGGGTCATCACTTAATACATCTTGCTGAACATAATTGAAAAGGCTTCAAACTTTAGTACTGTACTCAGATGCAGGGATCAGCAAGCATGGGAATGTTTTTGGAGTTGCTGCCTCCTGGTTGCTTATTTGCCCCCTAGATGTTTAATTGCCCTTACATAGGTGAGCAGGATTCCAGAGTTGTGAGATGGTCACTGAACTGTCTTTGCACAAGCTCTGAGGATTATCATGGAGGGCTCATCCACTGAGTTCACGTGGGTAGAACTAAAAATAAAAGAAGGGTGCAGTCCCTCTGGGATTGTACTGTAGTCTTCCCAATAGCTATTGAGGAACCAGTATGCAGGCAGAGTAAGGAAAGAGTACAAAAACAATAGGGTTGTTGTCATGGAGGACTTCAACCTCCCCATCTAAACCTCCTGCTCTCAGTAGGTCCCAGTTTATATTGGGGAAGACATTTTATTGCATTGAAGAAGGGTTCTTAAGTCCAACAAGAATAGGGACTGTATTGGACTTGGTGTTGGGTAATGAGCCTGACCAGGTGACCGATCTTTTAGTGGATGAACAGTGAGACAACTCTGAAGTTTCAAGATAGCTATAGATAGGGATAAGTATGGACCTCACTGGAGAGTTTAAATTTGAGCTGCTCTATTTTATGTGAGCATTAGGCAGTAATTAGGGAGAGTTAATTGAAACAGCTGTTTTTTTGTGCAAGTACACAATCTGACATGTGGAGGGTGTTAAAAGACCAACTGCAGAGTACAGGACAGGTATGTTCCAATCAGAAGGACAAGGATGGGAAGTAAGAACCTTGGATGTCGAGGAAAAGTATGTTAACCTTGGGAAGCTGGAATGGACTAGGGCCCTTGAGGATTATAATGTAGCCAGAAATCAGAATCACTTTATTGCCAGTGCATGAAACATATCAGAACTGATTGTGGTTCGGTGCTGAGCATAAAGCACAGGACAATACCATAACAGAGAACACAACAGCAACCAACAGGTTACAGGACAACAGTGCAAACAGCTTATGAGCAGTCACATGCGCAAACATCAATAATCAAACTTAAAAGTGAACATATGAACAGATTGATTAATTTTAAACAGGATAAGGAAAGGCCATTTAATGGATGTTTTGTAAAGGAACTGACAAAGGGAATTAGGAAAGTAAAGAGGCCACGATGTCCTTGGCAAGTAGGATTAAAGAGAATCCGAAAGGATAACTACTCTTGATGTATGTAAGTACTGTACAAAAGTCTCAAATATGTAAAAAATAAATTCTGTAAAGTGAAGATGCTTTCAAAAATGAAAAGTTGAAAGGATTCTAAATATCAAAAAATACTATAAAGATCAGTAAACAGTAAAAAGGACTAAATAACATCAATATTTGGTGTGAAAACATTAAAAACTTATCAGTTCTCTGAAGTACACTGTTGTGCAGCTTTAAGAAAATCGGCTAATAGGTTGTTCCAGGTATCTTGGAGAACTTGCCACAGTTCCTCTGCAGACTTCCCCTGTCTCGCTTGCTTCTGTCTCTCCAGGCAATCCCAGACGGCCTTGATGAGATCAGAGCTTTGTGGAGGCCATACCATCTGAAACCATACCAAAAAAATCTAGGGTGCCGAAGACTTCTGCACAATGTATAGAGTGTAAAGACATTCTGCAAATGCATCAAGAGCAAGAGGATAAATAGGGTGAGAATAGGACCACTCAGGACAAAGGGGGGGGGGGGGGGAGAGCATTTGCGTAAACGTGGAGGATGTGGATGAGATCCTTAATGAGTACTTTACATCAGTATTTACCGGGGGAAGGATGTGAAGGACGGGGAGATCAGTGCAAGGTAAAGGTTAGTTACCTTAAGGAGTATTAGGACCCATGCCTGATGAGATGTACTCCAGTAAAGAGATTGCTGGGGCCTTGACCACTATTTTCTTGTCCTCTCTAGCCACAGGTGAGGTCCCAGACGACTGGAGACCAGCTAAAGTTGTACCATTAATCAAGAACAGAAGAAGGGATAATCCTGTAAGTTATAGACTGGTGCATCTCACATCAGTGCGAGGGAAGTTACTGGGGAGAATTCTTAGTGATAGGGTTTGAGCATTTGGAAAACCGTGGTCTAATTAGGGAGAGCCAGCATCATTTAGTGCAGGGCAGTTGTCTTACTAAATTGATTGAGTTTTGTTTTTGTTTTTTTGAGGGTGATATATGAAGGTAGAGCTGTGGATGTTGTCTACATAAACTTTAGTAAGGTGTTTAAGCCTCATGAGAGGCTCATTCAGAAGATTAAGATGTATGGGATCCATGGTAAATTAGGCACTTGGATTCAGAACTGGCTTAACTGTAGAAGAATTTTTGAACTTATTTAAATCTTGCATCCATCCCACAACGTGAGGGAGTAAAAAATCTTTGCGTACGACTGTCGGACTGTACAGACGTGAATTTATAATGGCTTTTTGAAAGAAGCTGACCTGTAACCTGTTGGTCCTGGTTTTAATGCTGCAGTACCTTTTGCCAGACAGAAGCAGCTGAAACAGTTTATATTTGGGGTGACTAGTGTCCCTGATCATCTTCCAGCCCTGCTGCTGTAAATGTCCTCAGTGGAGGGCAATTCACTACAGATGTGTTGGCTGTCCATACCACTCTCTGCAGTGCCCAGTGATCAAATCTGGTGTAGTTCCTGTACCAGGCGGCAATAATGCCAGTCAGGATCCTCTCAATGTTCCCCCTGTAGAAGGTCTTGACGATTTGGAGGCTCATGCCAAACTTATTAAGTCACCTGAGGTGGAAGAGTTGCTGTTGTACTTTTTTATTTTGCCCCACAACCGGTGTGTACAGTCCAGGTGAGGTGTATATCAAAGAACTTGAAACTGCTCACCCTCTCAACTGCAGTCCTACTGATGTTAATTGGGGCAAGCCTGTCTCCATTCCTCCTGTAGTCCACAATCAGCTTTTTTGGTTTTTGGTCATTGAGAGGTTGTTGTCTTGGCACCACTGTGTCAGGGTGTTAATCTCTCCTCTGTAAACTGTTTTGTCTCTGCTAGGTATAAGGTCGAACAATGTCATGTCGTCTGCAAATTTGATCAGATTGGAGCTGTGTGTGGCAGCACAGTTGTGGATGTAAAGGAAGTAGAGGAGGGGATTCAGGACACAACACTGGGGGGCTCCTGAGTTGGGGGACAGAGTTGAGGGTGCTCATCCTTGCCACCTGTTGGCAATCCAATAGGAAGTTGAGGATCCAACTGCACAAGGCAGGGTGCAGGCTGAGGTCTCTGAGCTTCCTGTCAAGCCTGGAGGGAATTATGGTGTGGAATACTGAATTGTAGTTCAGGAACAGCATTCTAACGTATGCATCCCTCTTCTACAGGTGAGTGAGATGGTGTGTAGTGCTGTGGCTATGGTGTCATCAGTTGGCTAGTTCCATTGGTAGGCAAATTGTAAGGGGTCCAGTGTGGGTGGTAGCATGCTGCAGATGTAGTCTTTAACCAACCTCTCAAAGCATTTGCTTATAACTGAGGTGATTGCAACAGGGCGCCAATCGTTCAGGCATCCTACCTTGGTC
This sequence comes from Hemitrygon akajei, assembly GCF_048418815.1. Classification (NCBI taxonomy): domain Eukaryota; kingdom Metazoa; phylum Chordata; class Chondrichthyes; order Myliobatiformes; family Dasyatidae; genus Hemitrygon; species Hemitrygon akajei. The sequence goes on along the minus strand of NC_133145.1, from coordinate 4,672,819 downwards.
TTCTTAAGTACAGGGACAATGATGGATGATTTGAAACAGGAGGGCACTACGCATTGGAGAGGATGAAATTTAAAACTGCCCATAAGCATACCAGCCAGTTGTTCTGCATGAACTGTGAGGACCAGCCCTGGGATGTCGTCCATCCCTGCTGCCTTGCAGCTGTTGACATGTTGGAATGTTCTATGTACCTCCAGTCATGGAGATGACCAAGGACCAGGTCTCGTTGGCAGCTCTCCTCAGGATTTAGTGTTATAGACCTCAAATCAAGCATTTTATATATAAAAACATTTAGCTCATCCAGGAGAGAGGCAGCAATGTTGGCTATACTGCTGTGTTTCCTCTTAGTCTGCAATGGTGTGTAGTCCTCGCTGTAAGCTGCGTGTGTCACAGAGTTGTGACTGGATTTTGTACTTGTGTTGCTGTTCTGCCAACTTGATGGCTCTACATAAATCATAGTGCCATCTCTTAAGCTCCTATTACCTTCCAGAGGTGAAGGCTTTATCCCTTGCACTGACAGCATTACGCACTGAACTATTTATTCAAGGCTTCTGGTTTGGGTAGACAGAGGGTAGTGGTCGAAGGGACTTGTTCTAGCTGGAGATCTACCATTCTGCAGAGATCTGTACTGGAACCGCTGCTGTCTGTGTTTGTAAATGACCCAGATGGGTAAATTTGTGGATGATGTGAAGATTGGTGGAGTTGTGGATAGCATAGAAAACTGGCAAATAATACAGTGGAATATTGATCAGTTGCAGGTATGGGCCAACAAATGGCAGATGGTCAAATTTGATAAGTGTTACATCTGGGTAGGTCAAATGCAAAGAGACAGTACACAGTTTAAAGGCAAGATCCTTAACTGTGTTGAATGCCAGAGAGATCTTGGGGTCCAAATTCACAGCTCCCTGAAAGTGGCTACACAGGTTGATAGGGTGGTTAAGAAGGCTTATGGCATGTTTGGCTTTGTTAGTCAAGGAATTGAGTTCAAAAGTCAGGAAGCTATTTTGTAGCTTTATAAAACTTTAGTTAGGCCATATCTGGAGTATTGCATAGAGTCGAGGTAATCTCATTTATAGGAAGGATGTCGAGGCTTTAGAGAGGGTGTGGAAGAGGCTTACCAGGATGCTGCTTGGATTAGAGGGCATGTGCTGTAACATGAGGTTGGGCAAACTTGGGTTGCTTTCTCTGGAATATGGGAGGCTGGGGGTGATCTGATAGAGATTTATAAAATTATAAGAGGCATAGATAGAGTAGACACAGTATCTTTTTCCTAGGTTTGAAATGTCTAATAGCAGAGAGCATTCATTTAAGAAGGGGTAATTTCAAAGGAGATGTGAGGGGCAAGTGTTTCTTTTTTAAAAAGTGCTGGGTTCTTGGAAAATGTTGCATGGGGTGGTAGTAGAGGCAAAAACATTAGAGACGTTTAAGAGCCATTTAGATAAACGTGAATGTGAGGAAACTGGAAGAATATTAACATTGTGTAGTTTAGTTATCCATTGATTACTAATTGAATCGTTTGGCACAACATTGTGGGCTGAAAAGTCGGTTCCTGTGCTGTTACGTTTTGCATCTTATTCTTGGTGTACTTCGTGCTACTCTCTGCCAGCACTTCGATGCCCCGCGGCCAGAACTTCTGTGCTCACCATTGGGCGGATTTGACTGCTTTGCTTAAGAGAGGCAGTACCAAGGTTGAGGTTTCTGATTTGTGGCAGACTGTAATTCATCTGCTAATGGATGCCAATTCTGTATTGCTAAATTTGTTCCAAGTTCATCCTATCTGCTACAATGATAGCACCATACCATGTATATCCTTGGTATAAAGACTAGATGTTTATCTCTACTAGTATATTGTTGGCAAATGCAACTATGATAAGTAGTTTGGTGAAAATGAAGTAATGGCAGTCTATCCCTGGCTGATTCACTCACCTCCACATGCAGACCCTCTCATAGGCATGTTCTTCAGGAGTTGGTGTTAACGAGCGTAAGTGTTAGTCATGGGAGGTACTCCATGCATTGAACACTTGTTTAGGGATGAACTGCGAAAGAAATGCTTTTCTGGGGAGCTTGTTTGTGGATTACTGAGTTGAGAACTAGTCAACATAAAGAATAGGGTGAAGGAAAGCTGATTAAGCTACATAAGCACAGGACAGGCACGATGCCTTCTATGCCCGCTTTGAAAGGGAGAACACAACTACAGCTGTGAAGATCCCTGATGCACCTGGTGACCCTGTGATCTCTGTCTCAGAGGCTGATGTTAGACTGTCTTTAAAGAGAGTGAACCCTTGCAAGGCAGAAGGTCCCGATGGAGTATCTAGTAAGGCTTTGCAAACCTGTGCCAACCAACTAGCAGGAGTATTCAAGGACACTTTCAACCTCTTACTGCTACGGGCACAAGTTCCCATTTGCTTCAAAAAGGCAACAATTATACCAGTGCCTAAGAAGAGTAATGTGGGCTGCCTTAATGACTATCGCCTGGTAGTACTCACATCGACAGTGATGAAATGCTTTGAGACTCCTGCCTCAGCAAGGGCCTGGACCCATTGCAATTTGCCTATCGCCACAATAGGTCAACAGCAGATGCAATCTCAATGGCTCTCCACACGGCCTTAGACAACCCAGTCAACACAAACACCTATGTCAGGATGCTGTTCATCAACATCAGCATTTAATACCATCATTCCCACAATCCTGATAAAATTGCAGAACCTGGGCCTCTGTATCTTCCTCTACAATTGGATCCCTGACCTCCTAACCAGAAAACCACAATCTGTGCGGATTGGGGATAACATATCCTCCTTGCTGACGATCATCACTGGCGCACCTCGGGGGCGTGTGTTTAACCCACTGTTCTGCTCTCTATATGCACATGATGTGTAGCTAGGCATAGCTCAAATACCATCTATAAATTTGCTGATGATACAGCCATTGTTAGTAGAATCTCAGGTGGTGATGAGAGGGCATACTGGAGTGAGATATGCCAACTAGTGGAGTGGTAACACAGCAAAAGCCTGGCACTCAACATCAGGAAGGATAAGATGAAGGAACACATACCAATCCTCATAGAGGGATCAGAAGTGGAGAGAGTGAGCAGCTTCAGGTTCCTGGCTGTCAAGATCTCAAGGATCTAACCTGGTCCCAACATATTGATATAGTTATAAAGAAAGCAAGACAGCGGCTGTACTTCATTAGGAGTTTGAAGAGATTTGGCATGTCAACAAATACACTCAAAAACTTATATAGTTGTACCATGGAGAGCATTCTGACAGGCTGCATCACTGTCTGGTATGGAGGGGCTACTGCACAGGACTGAAAGAAGCTGCAGAGGGTTGTTAATCTAGTCAGCTCCATTTTGGGTACTAGCCTACAAAGCACCCAGGACATCTTTAGAGAGCAGTGTCTCAGAAAGGCAGCGTTCATTGTTAGGGACCTCCAGCACCCAGGGCATGCCCTTTTCTCACTGTTACCATCAGGTAAGAGATACAGAAGCCTGAAGGCACACACTCAGCGATTCAGGAACAGCTTCCCCTCTGCCATCCGATTCCTAAATGGACATTGGACCTTCGGACGCTACCTCATTTTTTAATATACAGTATTTCTGCTTTTTGCATGATTTTAATCTATTCAATATACATATACTGTAATTGATTTACTTGTTTGTTTTCTATTATTTTTATTTGTTTCTTCTATGTCAAGTCACTTTTATTGTCATTTCGACCATAACTGCTGGTACAGTACATAGTAAAAATGAGACAACGTTTTTCAGGACCATGGTGTTACGTGACACAGTACAAAAACTAGACTGAACTACATTTTTAAAAAAAGCAGAGAAAGCTACACTAGACTACAGACCTACACAGGACTGCATAAAGTGCACAAAAACAGTGCAGGCATTACAATAAATAATAAACAGGACAATAGGGCAAGGTGTCAGTCCAGGCTTTGGGTATTGAGGAGTCTGATAGCTTGGGGGAAGAAACTGTTACATAGTCTGGTCGTGAGAGCCCGAATGCTTCAGAGCCTTTTCCCAGACGGCAGGAGGGAGAAGAGATTGTATGAGGGGTGCGTGGGGTCCTTCATAATGCTGTTTCCTTTGCAGATGCAGCGTTTAGTGTAAATGTCTGTGATGGCGGGAAGAGAGACCCCAATGATCTTCTCAGCTGACCTCACTATCCACTGCAGGGTCTTGCAATCCGAGATGGTGCAATTTCCGAACCAGGCAGTGATGCAGCTGCTCAGGATGCTCTCAATACAACCCCTGTAGAACGTGATGAGGGTGGGGGGGTGGGAGATGGACTTTCCTCAGCCTTCGCAGGAAGTAGAGACGCTGCTGGGCTTTCTTTGCTATGGAGCTGGTGTTGAGGGACCAGGTGAGATTCTCCGTCAGGTGAACACCAAGAAACTTGGTGCTCTTTACGATCTCTACCAAGGAGCCATCAATGTTCAACGGGAAGTGGTCGCTCCGTGCCCTCCTGAAGTCAACAACTATCTCTTCTGTTCACATTCAGAGACAGGTTGTTGGCTCTGCACCAGTCCGTTAGCCACTGCACCTCCTCTTTGTATGCTGACTTCTTGTTCTTGCTGATGAGACCCACCACGGTCGTGTCATCGGTGAACTTGATGATGTGGTTTGAGCTGTGTGTTGCAGCACAGTCGTGGGTCAGCAGAGTGAACAGCAGTGGACTGAGCACGCAGCCCTGGGGAGCCCCTGTGCTCAGTGTGATGGTGTTGGAGATGCTGCTCCTGATCCGGACTGACTGAGGTCTCCCAGTCAGGAAGTCTAGGATCCAGTTGCAGAGGGAGGTGTTCAGGCCCAGTAGGCTCAGCTTTCCAATCAGTTTCTGAGGGATGATTGTGTTGAATGCTGAACTGAAGTCTATGAACAGCATCCAAACGTATGTGTCTTTTTGTTGTCCAGGTGGGTTAGGGCCAGGTGGAGAGTGGTGGCAATGGTGTCATCTGTTGAGCGGTTGGGACAGTACGCAAACTGCAGGGGGTCCAGTGAGGGGAAATTATGTATTGCTTTGAACTGCTGCTGCTAAGTTAACAAATTTGGAAGAAATTTGCCCTGTCCCCTAAAACCCTCACTAATTTTTATAGGTGCACTGTAGAAAGCATTCTTCTAGGGTGCATCACAACCTGGTATGGAAATTGCCCTCTCCAAGACTGAAGAAGCTGCAGAAGATCGTGAACATAGCCCAGCACATCACACAAACCAATCTTCCGTCCTTGGACTCATTTTACACCGCACGTTGTCGGAGCAGTGCTGCCAGGATAATCAAGGACATGACCCACCCAGCCAACACACTTTTTGTCCCTCTTCCCTCCGGGAGAAGGTTCAGGAGCATGAGGATTCGTACGGCCAGATTTGGGACAGCTTCTTTCCAACAGTGATAAGACTGCTGAACAGATCCTGACCCGGATCTGGGCCGTACCTTCCAAATATCCGGACCTGATTTGCACTACCTTACTTTCCCTTTTCTATTTTCTAATTATGATTTATAATTTAAATTTTTATTGTATTTAATTCGATTTGTACTTCGGGGAGCACAAAGCGCAGAATCAAATATCGCTGTGATGATTGCACACTCTAGTATCAATTGTTTGGTGACAAAGTGAAGTAAATTTCATATCACACGCTGGTGATAATAAACCTGATTCTGAGATTGTAATTTTAGGATGTGGCTAAGGCCTGATGGCTCAGAATGCTTAATTTTGTTATAGCCCATCTCCATTCCTATTATATACACCTGTCTTTTATTCTCCATAGAGTTATTTAATTGTTCTATTATTGCAGACTTGTTAACAACATACATTCAAATGTGATACACTCCTTTATAGTGTTGGGTAGAGGGTGAAGTAATTTAACTTCCTACCCTTTGGGTCAGAGTTCATTCTCAGGAACCGTGTAGAATCCAATTTGGATGCCAATGCCATTATCTACAAATTAAATCTAGAGTCCTTATGGGGCAGGTGACAATATCACGGGAAACTAGTGCCAGTGAGTTAAAGGAGTAACAGTTGGATGTACATGCACCCACTGCCCACTTGTAGACACCATTTTAGTTTCTGGGGCCACCTGGTGTCCAGTTTGAAAATTACAGGCTCATTAATCAGACTCGAGTCCAAAGCTGGGCCAGTGCTCTCCACCTTGGCCTATCAGCATGAGTGATCCATATCCCAATAATTGCATGAGAGTCTATACTTTCCAAAGGCACAGTTGGAGTTGAGGTTCCCTTTAGACATTCTGTCATAAACATGAACTGAGGCTTCCAGCTGGGTTCAGGTATTGATTTTAACCAGCGTTTCGATGATGAACTCTGCCGTCTTCATCAGGGATGATGCCTGGGCATGTGTAGTTTGTTGGTATATATACCCTCATCCCTCCTGATTGGTTAGTCCTCATCCAATCAGGTTTCTGTTGTCCCTCCTTGTTTACAATCTGGTTAGTTCTCATCCAGTCAGGAGGAATGATGACAAGTGTGTGTGTGTACACACCACAGAATTCGACACGCATAGGCATCATCCCTGATGAAGATGGCAGCGTTTGTCATTGAAACATTGGTTAAAATTGATATCTGTACCCAGCTGGAAGCCTGAGAAGAGTTTATTTGTCATATGCACCAGGAAAGCACTTAGATTCTTTTTCATGAAGTGTACTTGTTGTTTCCATTACTCTAGCAATATAAAACCACTCTAGATTTTTTTTAAAAATGTACTTAATACATAGAACTGTAGGGAGCTTACAACTTGTAAAATTTACTTTCTTAGGATCTGGCATTTAGTACCAGTCGCTAAATGATGTGTGGGCAGTCGTGGTGGTGAGCGGAGCTGTTGGCTTTGGCTGCTGCATCTTGCTGGTAAATGCATTCCCATAATATTAGCTATGAATTCCAGGATAGAGAAATGGTATCTATAAAAGAACAAATCATGATGTGTAACATGGACGTGCACTTGAAGCTTTTCTACACGAATCTCATGTCACAGGTCAGTTCTTCTGATTCTTTCTCCTGTGGTGTGCTTTCAGGGTACCTTGAGTGAGTAACACCAATGCATTTGGTAGATGATACATAGTGTAGCCATGTGCAATGTTGGCAGGAAAGTTCAGGGTTGCTTTGATCTAGATGTTAATGAGCAGCATGAAGATGGTGTCATCCAAATACGTGGAGGCTATTCACACTTACATTTTGCGAATAGTGGACAACATGTATAATGCCAGGGAGTGAGCTACTCATTCAGGAACTGACCTTTTGTCTGTACCTGATCCATTGAGCTCAGGTCAGCGATGACCCCTTGGAACATTGATAAATGGGGTCTTGGCACAAGTGATATTATAGGATGATGTGGAGAAGTGGTTAAATGTAGTTTTGTTGAAGTGGGCATTCCATGGTACAAAAGTGCCTGGCATGTCACCTGCAACATATTGACCTTTGCCTGACTGTGCGTAAGCTAACTCCCCACGGGGAGCACAAAGATTTTATCTTGGAATTTCCAGGATTAAAATAAGATCCATATTGTCTCAATGAGCCCTGTGGCCTTTGCAAGTTGCCTTGAATTAAGGCTTGATGAGCTTACTAATTAACAAGTCTAAAACTGGGACATTGTCTAGAAATTAAGACCAGACCTTTCGGGAATGAAAGAAGGAACGCCTTTACACAGCATGGTAGAAGTAATAAACCCTTCCACAAAGCACAAGACATGAAGGAGATATTAATTTAAAATCTGATTTTTCCTTTATTTTTTGAATAGAAAAAAGCATCTAAATTAATTTTGGTTACATATAAATATTAAATAATGAAATAAGGCTTAAAGAGCTAAATATTCTGTTCTCTTTTCCCAGTGCAATTACAGCCCAGCCTGAAGTGACATCTTTAAATAGAAAGGTTTTCAGGAGAGATCAGTAGGAGGGAGCCAGGCATCCAGAAAACCTTGTAACTAAGTGATGTTGGTAGGACTATAATGAGTTGTTCTGTCTATCAGATGTCACTATTTGAACTGTGCCTTTGTAAACATGGAGGTTAATTATTGCCAACTGAATGCCAGCCAGCCGTGACTTGGTTAGACACAGCTTTACAGAGGACTTGGTGTAGGAGGATCTGATGATGGGCAGCGTATGGTTTAATTGAGAATACCCTGTCACCAGAGGGCAGAAGAAGGGTAAGAGTTGGCATCCGTTCAACTGTGAACTAACCACTTGTGTCATCCTTTGTACAGGAGCTGCTCATTTGGTTGTGCTGAAGCTGCTTTGTCACCTCTGAAGAAGTGCAATGAGGAGATTTCGAAGACATGGGAATGAGTCGCATAGAGAACGTGTCAAGCAGGACCTGTTCCAGTTTAATAAGGTGAGTCAATTTGATCATTTCTCCAGAATATACCGATCTTGTTCAGTGTCAATCATGGAATCAACTTTAACGAAACAGAATGCTAGAGGCATTGAGCAGGTCAGACAGCAACAGTGGGGAATGAAATGAGTCGAAATTCTGGAGGAGATGGCAAGTGTGCTAAGGAGGGAGAAGTGGAAAGAACAGAAGGGAAGTCTGTTTAAGCTCAGATTAAAGTTAAGGTAAGAATTAACAGTTGAAACAGAGGGCAAACACATCCTTAAGAGGGCAATTGTTGAACTTTAATATGTCTTGAAGTTGAGCATGTGATGGAGAGCAAGAAGGATTTGTCAGTCATTCCATCAGAACCATTCCATTTTGTCTCCTCTTTATTCCTGCTGTTGTTTTCTGCCATTAAACAATTCTTGATCTATGCCAGTACATTACACTGTGGAGTATGGTTTAATAATTTCATGTGCAGCAGATTAAAAGCCTTCTGGAAGCCCAAATACAAAACCTGCACTGGTTGCCCCTTTGTTCTGTTAATTATAAGGTAACTAATAGATACATCAAACATTTGGTGTCACCATTTGTTCTACATAACCCTCCCCTCCCTCCGGTACTGAAAACTAGCTTTTATTTTTTTCTTCTCCCTCCCCACCCCCCTGCCCAGTTCTGGCATTGGCCTAGGTTCTGAAACGTTATTTCTGTTTCTCTTTCCACACCATCTTGTTTCCAGTTTGTAGCTCAGGTGGGAATATTGGTGATTGTACAATGTACAAACCATTCATGATTTTTCAGAAATTGTAGTAGTCCATCTCTACTTAAAACAGGATTAAGTCCCAAATAACGTGTAACAGATGTCAGGTGATCATCTCCAATAAATGTTCTTCCTACCTTTTGGCATTCTACTGCACTGAATAAGTATTGCCAAGTACCTCTACCACCAAATCACCTTAGGGTGGTTATTGACCAGAAACTATCTGGCAACTCCAAAGCTCAAGGGAGAATTGTGATGGAATAGTCTCGACTAGCTTGAATAAGTGGGGCTGCAGAGCATCATCCGGGGCAAAAAGTCAAGGTTAAGTTTGTCATATGCACGACTACATGTATGCACAATGAAAACTTGCTTGCACCACTATCACAGTTACTTAGCATCGTACAAGTAGAAGTCACAAAAAAAGGCATAAATTGGAAATAAATTTTACACAAGTATTACAAGAAAGGACTCATTTCGAGCAAAAATACAATGTCCATTTTAGTGCAAAGTGATGAAAGTTGTCATAGTGTTGTTAAATGTAAGAAATTTTAGAGTTATGCCAGTTGGTTCAAGATCCAAATAGCTGGAAGGAAGGAGCTGTTCTTGAATGTGGTGATGTGGGACTTCAGGCTTCTGTATTGCCTATCTGATTATAGCTGTGAGAAGATTGCCATCTTTAGATGTTGCCCCTGAGGTAGTACCTCCTGTAGATGCTACCGATGATGGAAACGGATGTGATGCTGATGTATTTGGCAGAGTTCACTATTCTTTTCAGCTTTTGTGTTCCTGAAGTTCAAATTGTTGTACTGGATGGATTGCGATGCTAATCAGGATGTTTGTTGAAATGTTCAGTGACAAATTGAACCTCCTTAGCTTCCTAAGAAAGTAAAGTTACTGGCACCTGTTCAAACATTCTATCTAGTCAAGTTGCAGTTATCACTGTCCTTGTGCTTGGCTCATTTCTAAATACAGTGGATTCTGTTAATTGGCCCAACTTTTAATTGGAGCAGCTGCTTATTTGAAACAACTCTTGAGGAACAAAAAAAATTGAGAAAATAATTGGGATTCCCTTTTTTCATTTGGGACGCAATGCCACTTAATTGGTTCAGGAGACTGTAGTCAAACAGTTTCTAACTAGTGTCAGTCGCATGCACTAGTGTGGCCATTAGACACTACAGTGTTTAGAGCGAAGAACAGTTTTTAAATTGCATCCGTTGCATGTGCTTGTTTTATGTTGTCAATTTCGGCCAAGGGATGAAGATTTATTTATTTTTTTTAAGTGCTTTTTGATTTTTTTACTTTGACCTTTTTAAAAAAAAAAAAGGTGTCATGGAGTGTTTACCAATGTGTAGATGATTTAGTCTGTTTAATTTTGGATGAGTTGTGATATGGAGCTACAACGGAAATCAAGAAAAATTCTTCTGATTATTGACAACCATACAGCACACCCTCGTGAAGGTGCTGACTTTGTTCATTGCAGTCAATCATAAGAACACCACAGCGTATACTGGATGAATTCCTCTATTAATAACTATTAAGATCTAATAGTTTTATAGAGTACTGTAGTAGTGGTGGTATTCTAATTTGTTATGTATATCATTTAAATACATAATTTGCTTCAGTTATATGGTTTTTTATACATTTTTAAATACTTTTGTGAAACATTGACTAATTGAAATAGCTGTTTAATTGGGCCAAAAATGACCTGGTCCCAGTTTGTGTTAATTAACTAGTATCCACTGTATATTGATAACAAAACATAAACCCTATTCTTTGACATTCATCCCCGAGGGGCATCTCTGTTGATCATATAAAGAGTTTTCAAAGAGATTTAGTGTTATGTAATGAACAGGATTTGATAAGCGATCTCGCAGTAAAGGAGCCATTAGGAGGTAGTGATCACAATATGATAAGCTTTTATCTGCAATTTGAGAAGGATAAGGGCAGCTCGGAGGTATCAGTGTTGCAGATGAACAGGGGAAGCTATGGAGCAATGAGGGAGAAGCTGACCAAAGTTGACTGGACGGATATCCTAGCAGAAAAGACAGTGGAACAACAATGGCAGGTATTCTTGGGAAGAATGCACAAGGTGCAAAATCAGTTCATCCCCCAGAGAAGGAAGGATTCAAAGGGGGGAAAGGGGCCACAGTAGTTGACAAAGGAAGTCAGAGATTGTATAGCATTTTTTTAAAAAAAAAAGGAAATATGACAGAGCTAAGGTGAGTGGGAGGACAGCTGATTGGGAAGTTTTTAAGGAACAACAGAACTTAATTAAAAAGGCAATACGGGGAGAAAAAATGAGGTACGAACGCAAGCTAGCCAGGAATATAAAGGAGGATAGCAAAAGCTTTTTTAGGTATGTGAAGAGAAAGAAGATAGTTAAGAACAATGTTGGGCCCTTGAAGAATGAATTGGGTGAAATTGTTATGGGAAACAGAGAAATGGCAGAAGAATTTAATAAGTACTTTAGATCTGTCTTCACTAAGGAAGACACAAGCAATCTCCCAGATGTATGGATGGGCCAAGGACATAGGGTAACAGAGGAAATGAAACAGATTGACATTCGGAAGGAAACGGTGATGAGAAGACTGATGGGACTGAAGGCTGACAAATCCCCAGGTCCAGATAGTCTGCACTCTAGGGTTCTAAAGGAGGTGGCCCTGGAAATTGCGGATGCATTAGTAATCATTTTCCAACGTTCCTTAGATTCAGGATCAGTTCCTGAGGATTGGAGAATGGCTAATGTTATCCCACTTTTTAAGAAAGGAGGGAGGGAGAAAACAGAGAACTATCGACCTGTCAGCCTGACATCGGTGGTGGGAAAGATGCTAGAGTCCATTATTAGGGATGAAATAGTGGCATATCTAGATAGCAGTGATAGGATTGGGCCGAGCCAGCATGGATTTACCAAGGGTAAATCATGCTTGACTAATCTGTTGGAGTTTTTCGAGGATATAACCAGGAAGTTAGACGGGGGAGATCCAGTGGATGTAGTGTACCTCGATTTTCAGAAGGCATTTGATAAGGTCCCACACAGAAGATTGGTGGGTAAAATCAAAGCTCAGGGCATCGGGGGGGGAGGCATTGACATGGATTGAAAACTGGTTGGCAGATAGAAAGCAAAGGTTAGCGGTGAATGGGTGTTTCTCGGAATGGCAGGTGGTGACTAGTGGGGTGCCACAGGGCTCGGTATTGGGACCACAGCTGTTTACCATTTACGTTAACGATTTGGATGAAGGCATAGAAAATAACATCAGCAAATTTGCTGATGATACTAAGCTGGGTGGCAGTGTGACGTGATGAGGATGTTAGGAGAATTCAGGGTGACTTGGATAGGCTGGGTGAGTGGGCAGATACTTGGCAGATGGCGTTTAATGTGAGTAAGTGTGAGGTTATCCACTTTGGGAGTAAGAACAGGAAGGCAGATTATTATCTGAACGGTGTAGAGTTGGGTAAGGGAGAAATAGAAAGAGATCTCGGAGTCCTTGTTCATCAGTCACTGAATGTGAATGAGCAAGTGCAGCAGGCAGTGAAGAAGGCTAATGGAATGTTGGCCTTTATTACAAAGGGAATTGAGTACAAGAGCAAGGAAATCCTCTTGCATTTGTACAGAGCCTTGGTGAGACCACACCTGGAGTATTGTGTACAGTTTTGGTCTCCAGGGTTAAGGAAGGACATCCTGGCTGTAGAGGAAGTGCAGCGTAGATTCACGAGGTTAATTCCTGGGATGTCTGGACTGTCTTACGCAGAGAGGTTAGAGAGACTGGGCTTGTACACGCTGGAATTAAGGAGATTGAGAGGGGATCTGATTGAAACATATAAGATTATTAAGGGATTGGACAAGATAGAGACAGGAAATATGTTCCAGATACTGGGAGAGTCCAGTACTAGAGGGCATGGTTTGAGAATAAGGGGTAGGTCATTTAGGACAGAGTTAAGGAAAAACTTCTTCTCCCAGAGAGTTGTGGGGGTCTAGAATGCACTGCCTCGGAAGGTAGAGGAGGCCAATTCTCTGGATGCTTTCAAGAAGGAGCTAGATAGGTATCTTATGGATAGGGGAATCAAGGGATATGGGGACAAGGCAGGAACCGGGTATTGATAGTAATTGATCAGCCATGATCTCAAAATGGTGGGGCAGCCTCAAAGGGCCGAATGGTCTACTTCTGCATCTATTGTCTATAAGATTTTCTACAATCATCCTGCTATCTACCTTTGAATTATATCTGTTGTGGTATTCGCCTCTGTATTCCATGGGCCCAATTTGTTTATCCTGGTGTGTGTGTGTTCTGAAAATGCAAGTGGGCAGCACAGTTAGCATGATGCTATTGCATTTCAATGACCCAGGTTTGTACATTCTCCCTGTGACTGTGTGGGTTCCCTCTGGGTGCTCTGGTTTCCTCCCACATTCCAGAGATGTAGAGGTTAGTGGGTTAAATGGTCACAATGATGTAATTGGATGGTGCAGGCTCATCGGGCCAGAAGGCCTGTTACTGTGCTGTCTTTAAATCAAAATGGATGAGAACTGCTGCTACAATTTATTGTTCAGCTTCTTGTTAATTTCATTTATTACTGCAAAGGTTTTATAAAAAAAAATCCTGAAGGGAGATGTATACAGGCTCCTTAATTGTAGCCAGGGTCTGGGGTACAAACTACAGCAAGAGGTAGAAAATATATGTAAGAGACAATCTTACAGTGGGAACTTAAGTATGCAGGTGGATAGTGCTGGATCTTAAGAAAAGGTATTTGTAGAATACCTATGAGATGCTTTCTAGAGAAGCTTAGGGTCAAGAATACCAGAAAAAAGGCGATTCTGAATTTGGTGTTGTGCAATGAAAAAGATCTGGTTAGGGATCTTAAGGTAAATGAACCCTCAGGAGACAATGATCATAATGATAGAATTTGCCTTACAGTTTGAGGTTGAGAAGCTAAAATCCAGATGTATTTATTTGGTTAAGTAGAGTAACTACAGCTGCACGAGACCGAAGTTGATTGGAAGAGGATCCTAACCAAGATGACAGAGTAACAATGGCAAGAGTTACTTGGAGTAATTTGGAGGACGCAGGATAATTTAATCCCAAAGAAATGACAGCATTCTAAAGGGATGATGAGGTAACCATAGCTGACAAGGGAAGTCAAAAATGGCATAAAGGCAGTATTAGAAACAGAGAAACATAGAAAACCTACAGCACAATACAGGCCCTTTGGCCCACATAGCTCTGCCGAACATGTCCTTACCTTGGAAATACCTAGGCTTTACCCATTGCCCTCTATTTTTCTAAGCTCCATGTAGCAGTCCAAAAGTCTCTTAAAAGACCCTATTGTTTCCGCCTCTACCACCGCTGCCGGCAGCCCATTCCACACACTTGCCACTCTCTGCAAAAAACAACAAAAGCTTACCCCGATATCTCCTCTGTACCTAATTCCAAGCACCTTAAAACTGTGCCCCCTTGTGTTAGCCAATTCAGCCCTGGGGGAAAAGCCTTCGACTATCCACATGATCAATGCCTCTCATCTTATACACCTGTCAGGTCACCTCTCATCCTCCATCACCCCAAGGAGAAAAGGCCAAGTTCACTTGGCAATCCAGGCAGCATCCTTGTAAATCTCCTCTGCACCCTTTCTATGGTTTCCATATCCTTCCTATAGTGAGGCAACCAGAAATGAGCACAGTACTCCAAGTGGGGTCTGACCAGGGTCCTATATAGCTGCAACATGACTCCTTGGTTCTTAAACTCAATCCCACGATTGATGAAGGCCAATGCACCGTATGCCTTAACCATAGAGTCAACTTGCACAGCAGCTTTGAGTGTCCTGTGGACTCGGACCCCAAGATCCCTCTTATCCTCCACACTGCCAAGAGTCTTACCATTAATGCTATATTCTGCCATCATATTTAACCTACCAAAATGAACCACCTCACATTTATCTAGGTTGAACTCCATCTGCCACTTCTTAGCCCAGTTTTGCATTCTATCAATGTCCTGCTATAACCTCTGGCAGCCCTCCACACTATCCACAACACCCCCAACCTTTATGTCATCAGCAAATTTACTAACCCATCCCTCCACTTCCTCATCTAGGTCATTTATAAAAATCACGAAGAGTAAGGGTCCCAGAACAGATCCCTGAGGCACACCACTGGTCATTGACCTCCGTGCAGAATATGACCCATCTACAACCACTCTTTGCCTTCTGTGGGCAAGCCAGTTCTGGATCCATTAAGCAATGGATCCCATGCCTCCTTACTTTCGCAATAAGTCTTGCATGGGGTACCTTATCAAATGCCTTGCTAAAATCCATATATACTACATCTACAGCTCTACCTTCATCTATGTGCCTAGTCAGATCCTCAAAAAAAAAAAAGAAATTCAATCAGGCATTACCTGCCTTTAACAAAGCCATGTTGACTATTCCTAATCATATTATGCCTCTCCAAATGTTCGTAAATCCTACCTCTCAGGATCTTCTCCATCAGCTTACAACCACTGAAGTAAGACTCACTGACCTATAATTTCCTGTGCTATCCCTACTCCCCTTCTTGAATAAGGGAACAACATCTACAACCTTCCAATCCACCAGAACCTCTCCTGTCCTCATTGATGATGCAAAGATAATAGCCAGAGGCTCAGCAATCTCCTCCCTCGCTTCCCACAGTAGCCTGGGGTACATCCTGTTCAGTCCCGGTGACTTTACCAACTTGATGCTTTCCAAAAGCTCCAGCACAATCCTCTTTCTTAATATCTACATTCTCAAGCTTTTCGGTCTGCTGCAAGTCATCCCTACTATCGCCAAGATCTTTCTCCATAGTGAATACTGAAGCAAAGTATTCATTAAGTACCTCTGCTATCTCCTCCAGTTCCATACACTCTTTTCTATTGTCACACTTGATTTATGCTATTCACTCACGTCTTATCCTCTTGCTCTTCACATACTTGTAGAATGCCTTGGAGTTTTCCTTGATCCTGCCCTCCAAGGCCTTCTCATGGCCCCTTCAGGCTCTCCTAATTTCCTTCTTAAGCTCCTTCCTGCCAGTCTTACAATCTTCTGGATTCAAATCATTACCTAGCTTTTTGAGCCTTTCATAAGCTCTTCTTGTCTTCTTGACCTTTGTACACCACAGATCTTGTACCCTACCATCCTTTCCATGTCTCATTGGAACGTATCTACTCAGAACCCCACACAGATATCCCCTGAATGATTGCCACATTTCTTCAGTACTTTTCCCTGTCTTTTTCGAAGTCTGTTTCCAACTTATGCTTCCAAGTTCCTGCTGATAGCCTCGTATTTCCCCTTACTCCAATTAAACACTTTCCTAACTTGTCTGTTCCTATCCCTCTCCAATGCTACGGTAAAGGAGATAGAATTGTCATCACTATCTCCAAAATACTCTCCCACTGAGAGACCTGACACCTGACCAGATTCATTTCCCAATACCAGATCAAGTATAGCCTCTCCTCTTGTAGGCTTATCTACATCTTGTGTCAAGAAGCCTTCCTAAACACACCTAACAAACTCTACCCCATCTAAAGCCTTCCAATATAACTCGGAGTCCTGCCATGTGCAGAAGTTCGCTGACGACACGGCCATAGTGGGGTGTGTCAGGAATGGACAGGAGGAGGAGTATAGGAAACTGATACAGGACTTTGTGATATGGTGCAACTCAAACTACCTGCGTCTCAATATCACCAAGACCAAGGAGATGGTGGTGGACTTTAGGAGATCTAGGCCTCATATGGAGCCAGTGATCATTAATGGAGAATGTGTGGAGCAGGTTAAGACCTACAAGTATCTGGGAGTACAGTTAGACGAGAAGCTAGACTGGACTGCCAACACAGATGCCTTGTGCAGGAAGGCACAGAGTCGACTGTACTTCCTTAGAAGGTTGGCGTCATTCAATGTCTGTAGTGAGATGCTGAAGATGTTCTATAGGTCAGTTGTGGAGAGCGCCCTCTTCTTTGTGGTGGCGTGTTGGGGAGGCAGCATTAAGAAGAGGGACGCCTCACGTCTTAATAAGCTGGTAAGGAAGGCGGGCTCTGTCGTGGGCAAAGTACTGGAGAGTATAACATCGGTAGCTGAGCGAAGGGCGCTGAGTAGGCTACGGTCAATTATGGAAAACCCTGAACATCCTCTACATAGCACCATCCAGAGACAGAGAAGCAGTTTCAGCGACAGGTTGCTATCGATGCAATGCTCCTCAGACAGGATGAAGAGGTCAATACTCCCCAATGCCATTAGGCTTTGCAATTCAACCGCCAGGAGTAAGATATGTTAAAGTGCCGGGGTTGATTGTATTTAATGTATTTAAGTGAACTACTTAAGAACTTTTTAAAAGCTATTATTAATGCTTTTTGAGAGAGTGATTTAGATGCATATCATATTTTTACTGAGTTAAGTATTGTATGTAATTAGTTTTGCTACAACAAGTGTATGGGACATTGGAAAAAATGTTGAATTTCCCCATGGGGATGAATAAAGTATCTATCTATCTATCTCTAGGGAGATGCCAGTCAATATTTGGGAAATTAAAATCTCCCACCACAACAACCCTGTTATTATTGCTGCTTTCCAGAATCTGTCTCCCTATCTGCTCCTTGATGTCCCTGTTACTATTGGGTGGTCTATTTTTATTTTTTTTAAAAACACCCAGTAGAGTTATTGACCCCTTCCTATTCCTAACTTCCATCCACAGAGATTCCGTAGACAACCCCTCCATGATTTCCTCCTTTTCTGCAGTCGTGACATTATCTTTGATCAACAGTGTCATGCCTCCACCTCTTTTTCCTCCTTTCTGAAACATCTAAAGCCTGGCACTTGAAGTAGCCATTCCTGCCCCTGCACCATCCAAGTCTCTGTAATGGCCACAACATCATAGCTCCAAGTGCTGATCCACGCTCTAAGCTCATTGCAAAAACTATTGGGAAGCTTTCAAAAACCAACAAAGTAACTAAAGAGCAATAAGTGGAAGGGAAATGGAATATGAATGCAAGCTAGCTAATAATATATGAATATGCCAGAAAGTTCCTCAAGTTAAAATTTATTGTCATCTGGCTGTACATGTATACAACCGAAAGAAACATTCCTCTGGACCATGGTGCACCTACAAAACATCACACTGCATATTAAATATTACCACATGCAAGTTAATAAATATAATTCAAAATGCACGTAGTGTGCAGCACAGGTAAGTAGCTCACTATCATAGAGATGAGACCTTGGTGGTGACAGGGTATTCAGCAGTCTCACAGCCTGAGGGAAGAAGCTGTTACCCAGTCCTGATGCTTCTGTACCTTCTTTCTGATGATAGTGGGTCAAAGAGATTGGGATGGGTTATAGGGAGACTCAGCAGCGCTTCAGGCCTTTTGCAAACTGCCTTGCAGCTTCTGTATTGTACGATGCTGTCACCAGACAGGACACACTCAATGGTAGGTAGAAGGCTATTAGAATGGGCATTGGTAGCCTTGTGTGCCTCAATCTCATCAGAAAATGTAGATGCTGCTGTGCTGCCTGGACTAATGAGATGTTGTGGGTCCAGATTAGATGGTCTGTTATGCACACATCAGGGAACTTGGTGTTTTTCATCGTGGCAGAGCAATTGATGTGCAATGGAGAGTGGCCTTCTTTTGTCTTGCAAAATGGTGTGAGAACAACAACCCATCTACCTCCTCTCCATGTGCCAACTCTTCCTTGTTGTTAGAGGCCAACCACTGTTGTATATCACAGTGGCTGTAAGCAGCATGGGGCCCCACTAGGGACTGTATTGGCTCCCTTCCTGTTTGCCTTGTATACCTCGGACTTTAGATACAATACCGGGTTATGTCATCTGCAGAAATTCTCTTTCTCAGCAATAGATCTGTTATATAAAGGGAGGGCAGGAGGACAAATGCAGACCCTGGTGGAGGACTTTGTCATACTAATGTTGAGCTGGAGATTATTCAGCTTGCACCATTTGACAAAGCAGATGGTGATGGACTTTAGGAAGACTAAGCCTGCATTGCTCCCTGTTACTGCTGATAGTGTGGATGTGCTGAGGACCTGCAGTACCTGGATGAGTGGAGCACCAGCACAGCTTGTGTACAAGAAGGGCTAAGTACAAATAGAGTCACTCTACTTCCTGAGGAGAATGAGGTCCTTTGGAGAATGCAGGCCTCTCCTTCACATGTTTTACCAGTCTGTGGTCTTCTATGCGGTGTGTGTGCTGGGGCAATGGCATCAACACGGGTGATGCCATCGGGCTCAATAAACTGATTAGAAAGGCTGGCTCTGTTATAGGAGTCAAACTGGACACACTGGGGACTGTGGTAGAACGAAGGACCCTACAGAAAATCCTGGCAATTCTGGACAATGTTTCTCAGCCTCTACATGTTACCTTGGCTGAACAGAGGAGCACTATTAGTAATGGACTAAGATAACTGCACTTCCCAAAGAGCATATAAGTCATTTTTACCCTCAACCATTAGGCTCTATAATGAATCAACCTACAGCCAGTGAAGTGATGACTCCTCTGGTAACTTGTTTTTTATTCTTTCTACTTCTCTTCTAATATTTGTATCTGTAAGCTTATAATACTATTGTGACACTGTAATTTCCTTTGGGGTCAATAAAGTATCTATCTATCTATTTAGTATCATCGGCGAACTTGATACAACTGCCCTGCCAGATTCAGATCAAAGCGCGAGTCAGCAGACTGGGCATTCAGCCCTGGCGGTGGGGGGGGTGGGCCTCATTGTGATGACCTTCAGATGTTGCTGCCAACTTGGACTGATTGGGATCTTTCCATCAAGTTCAAGATACAGTTACAGAAAGGGGTCTTGATTCCCAAAGAAGACTAACCACCAGCCTCTGAGGGATGATCATGTTAAACACTGAGCTGAAGTCGATGAACAATAACCTGGCATATAAGGCATCATTTTCTAGGTAGGACAGGACAGAATGGAGGGCCGAGGCTATAGCATCATCAGTGGACCGGAGTGAGGGATTGGTGAACTGAAAATGGTCCAATGAAGTTGGAAGGTGGGATTTTATGCGATCCATTACTAGCGCTCAAAGCACTTCATGATTGTTGAGTTCAGTGTCTCTTGGCTGTAATCTTTTAGACCAGTTACTGTCACTCGCTTGGGCACCGAAATACTGTTGCTGCCTTGAAGTCTGCAGGGACGGTGGACTGTTGCAAAGAAATATTAAAGATATCTGTTTAGATCTCTGTTAGCTGGGCTGCACAATCCCTCAGCACCTGACCGGGCATGTTGTCCAATCCTGCAGCTTTGCGTGGGTTTACCCTGGCGAGGATCCTCTTCAGCTCGGCTGTGGCCAGACAGGGTACCTGTTCCTCAGGGGAAAGGGGGCTTCCCTGATGTCATATTCATCGCGTCAAATCGTGCATAGATGGCATTCAGGCCTATCAGGAAGGGAGACATCACTGTCGTTGACCCACAGGGTGGACTTTGTAGCCTGTGGTTTGTACACCTTACCACATGTTCTTGGTATCACAAAGATGCCTGTGGATTTTCTGTGAGTGCTGTCGCTTTGTCTTCCTGATGGCACGTGAGAGCGCGGATCTTGCTGACCTTGGAGATGTCTCGTCTCCCAATCTCAAGGCATCATCCCAACCCTTAAGCAGTGCACAAACCTCTGCGGTCACGTTCTATGTAGCTACCACCCTCTGTGTGGAAAAACTTGCCTCTTGGGTCCCCATTAAATTTTTCCCTCTCACTTTAAGCCCAAGCCCCCTGATGCAGATTGTAAGGAGTTGCATGATTTTTCACATGGTGCCAGTAAGGAGGATCAGGGTAGTGTGAAACAATGCTGTTCACGTGCCTGTTGCCCTCCACCTTGAGCAGTGGCACTGTGGGTTTGTGCCGCATCATTAGAACATCGATAGGTTACTGCAGTGCCTCTGGGTGTTGAGAAAGTGAGGAGGTATCAATTAAGTGTTTCATATTAGGGAGCTTTGATTCTGAATACTGTCGAGCTTGTTCATTGACTTTAGAGCTAAACTAAAATAGACCTTCTGCCTAAGTGATTGACAGTATCTAGACAGGCACTTCAGTGATCTTCCTTCCATCACACTCTCAAGCAGTGTATTCCTGCAGGCAGGGTGGCTTGGTTGATGCAACTGAACACTCACACGAGTTTTTCCATGTAGTAGATTTAAAGTTCAACGTAAATTTATATGTCACTATATGCAGCCCTGAGGTTCATTTTCTTGTGGGCATACTCAAATCTATAGAATAATAATTATAATAGAATTAGTGAGGACTGCCCAACTGGGGCGTACAACCATAGTGCGGAATTCAACAAACCAAGTACAAAAATATAAATAAGCAATAAATATCGAGAGCATGAGATAAAGAGTCCTTGACAGAGAGTCCGTTTGTTGTGGTAACATTTCAATGATGGAACAAGTGAAACAGAAGTTATCCTGTTTGGTTGAGGAACAGTGAACCTGGTGGTGTTGAATCCTGTACCACCATCCTGATGGCAGCAGCAAGAAGAAAACATGTCCTGGAGTGTAGGTCCCTGATGTTGGATGCTTCTTTCATGTTTCATACATACATAGTATCATACAGATGTGCTCAATGGTTTGGAGGGCTTTACCCATGATTGACTGCCCGTATCCACTACTTTTTGTAGGATTTTCTGTTTGTGGGCATTGGTGTTTCCATAACAGGCTGTGATATAGCCAATCAATATACCCTCCACTACACATCTATAGAAGTTTGTCAAAGTTTTAAATATCCTTTAGAAGACTTCATCTCTCTGCAGTTGCTTGATTATAGTGATAGATTGCATTGATTAAGTTCACTGATTTCCACTTAAACTTGTATATTGTGCCTGAAGCAATAAAACTAAGCTCTTATCTTCAACTACAAATGGCTTACAGAATGAGTTCATTCTACCTTTCAGTTGAAATGTACTGGTCTTCATCACTATCATTTTGGAATGAATTCTTAACCTAACTATTAAAATCCTTAACCAAAAAAAATGCAAGTCTGCCCAAATTATAGCATTTTGTATATTAAGGCAAATAAACAAATTATTTAACATATTGCTACTAGGGCTAGATAATGCTATCTAATTTTTAAGAAAGACTCCTATTTGATTTAAAAGGCCAAGCAAAGAACACTAGGAGCTGACTCCTAGAGGCTAGCAGAGAACCATCTGTGAATGCATAGCGTTAAAGTAGTAGCTGAGCGGAATGAGGCCATTTGGCTCATAGTCTGCTCCACCATTCCATCAAGGCTGCTTTATTGTTCCTCTCAACCCGATTCTCCTGCCTACTCCACGTAACCTTTTGACACACTTACTAATCAAGAACCTATCAAGCTGCTTTAAGTATACCCAATTACTTGGCCACCACAGCCATCTGTGGTAATGAATTCCACAGATTCACCACCCTCTGGCTAAAAAAAATCCTCCTCATCTCTGCTCAAAAGGGATGTCCTTCTGTTCTGAGGTTGTGCCCTCTGGTCTGAGTCCACCCACTGTAGGAAACATTCTCTCCACGTCCACTTTATCTAGGCCTTTCAATATGACAATTACAGCACAGAAACAGGCCATCTTGGCCCTTCTAGTCCGTGCTGAACGCTTACTCTCACCTAGTCTCACCTACCCGCACTCAGCCCATAACCCTCCATTCCTTTCCTGTCCATATACCTATCCAATTTTTTTTAAATGACAAAATCGAACCTGCCTCTACCACTTCTACTGGAAGCTCGTTCCACACAGCTACCACTCTCTGAGTAAAGAAGTTCCCCCTCGTGTTACCCCTAAACTTTTGCCCCCGAACTCTCAACTCATGTCGTCAAGACCTAACTTGTTCAATCTTTCCCTGTAACTTAGGTGCTGAAACCCAGGTAACATTCTAATAAATCTTCTCTGTACTCCCTCTATTTTGTTGACAGCTTTCCTATAATTCTGTGACTGTACACAATACTCTAAATTTGGCCTTACCAATGCCTTGTACAATTTTAACATGACATCCCAACTCCTATACTCAATGCTCTGATTTATAAAGGCCAGCATACCAAAAGCTTTCTTCACCACCCTATCCACATGAGATAGATAGATAGATAGATACTTTATTCATCCCCATGGGGAAATTCAACTTTTTTCCAATGTCCCATACACTTGCTGTAGCAAAACTAATTACATACAATACTTAACAGTAAAAAAATATGATATGCATCTAAATCACCGTCTCAAAAAGCATTAATAGCTTTTAAAAAGTTCTTAAGTCCTGGAGGTAGAATTGTAAAGCCTAATGGCATTGGGGAGTATTGACCTCTTCATCCTGTCTGAGGAGCATTGCATTGATAGTAACCTGTCACTGAAACTGCTTCTCTGTCTCTGGATGGTGCTATGTAGAGGATGTTCAGAGTTATCCATAATTGACCGTAGCCTACTCAGCGCCCTTCGCTCAGCTACCGATGTTAAACTCTCCAGTCCTTTGCCCATGACAGAGCCCGCCTTCCTTACCAGCTTATTAAGACGTGAGGCGTCCCTCTTCTTAATGCTTCCTCCCCAACATGCCACCACAAAGAACATTCCACCTTCAGGGAACTATGCACCATTATTCCTAGATCACTTTGTTCAATATTTGATAGGTTTCAATAAAATCGCCCTCATTCTTCTAAGCTCCAGAGAGTACATGCCCAGAACCTTCAAATGCCCCTCATGCATTAACCCTTTCATTTCTGGGATTATTCTTGCGTACATCTGGACCCTATCCAATGCCAGCACATTCTTTCTTAGATATGTCTCCCCTCTCGCTGTGTAACGGGACTCCTCTTTTTCCCTTATTAGGGAGAGAGAGCCTGTGCTATGTCAAATTACTGAGTGAACGAGTAGTGTTTGGGGTACTTGCGAGTCTGTGTCTTTATCGATGCAGGGGGGTGGGGGGGCGATGCTTTTTTTGGTGGCGGAGGGGGGATCGTTGCTTTTCTGCTGCTTGTACATGGGTGGGGGGTCCTTCGGGGTTCTAACATTTAACTTTTATTCTTTGGGGCACTCCTCTGTTTACATAGATGGTTGCAAAGAAGAATTTCAGAATGTATATTGTATACATTTCTCTGACACTAAGTGTACCTTTTGAACCTTTGAAAACTGCTCACAATACTCCAAATGCTATCTGACCAGTGCCTTGTAAAGCCTCAGCATTACATCCTTGCTTTTATATTCCCATCCTCTTGAAATGAATGCTAACATTGCAATTGCCTTCATCACCACAGACTCAACCTGCAAGTTAACCTTTAGGGAATCCTGCACAAGGATTCCCAAGTGCCTTTGCACCTCAGATTTACTGAATTATCTCTCTATTTAGAAAATAATCTTTGGCTTTTATTCTTTCTACCTAAGTATATGACCATACAGTCACATACACTGTATTCCATCTGCCGTTTCTTTGCCCATTCTCCTAGTTTAAGCGGTGAGCAAGCAGGGAGTCTGCAGAAGGACTATGTACCCCTCCACCTGTCTTTGTATCATTCATAGACTTGGCCACAAAACCCATCAATTCCATCATCCAAGTTGTTGACACTGACCATTGTAGATCACCACTAGTTACTGGCAGCCAACCAGAAAATGCCCTTTATTCCTACTCTTTGCCACCTACCAGTCAGCCAATCTTCTATCCATTGCTAGTATTTTTCCTGTAGCACCATGGTTTCTTCAAAGTTCAAAGTAAATTATTATCAAAGTATGTATACTAGATGCAACCTTGAGATTCAGCTTCTTACAAGTAGCAAAACAAAGAAACACAATATGAAAAAAGCCTCACACACCAAAGACCAACATCCTATGTGCAAATAAAGAACAATTGGTGTTTTAAAAAATAATAAAATAAAATAGTACAGAGCATGAACTGCAGAATCTCTGAAAGTGAGTCCACAGACACGGAGCTGAGGCGAACGAAGCTGGTGTAGGGGCCTGACGGCTGCAGGACGATAACTCCCAAACCTGGCGGCGTGGACCCAAGACTCCTGCACCAGTGGCTGTGAGAAGTGTGGAAGACAGGCCAAACCCAGGCAGAGGGGATAGGCTGAAGTGGCTAACATGGAGAAGTGAATTGAACACCGATTGGACCTCAACATCTTAATCTTGATAAACTGGCCTGGGACTTAAATTGGCTAAATATTGATTTGTTTTTCAGTCCAGCTCGAAGTTTGCCCCAGCAATGGTTGCCGTAATGACGGCAGTACCTGCATTCTCGAGAGTCCAGTTCACCTAATCCTTTGGGTGACTGCAAGAATACCAATTGGTCAGACGATTCAAAAGCACCTCAGAATGGGAAAATTAGAGGCTGTGTATTGCAGTGATCATCATCCAGATGAAGTTTTTACTTGAGTATGTACTGCGTGGAACACTCCCTTCTGGTCCTTCCAGCCATGCCGCCCAGTAATAGCCGGATATAATCCAAGTCTAATCACAGAACAACGTGCAATGACCAATTAACCTACCAACCGGTACGTCTTTAGATTGTGGGAGAAAACTCATGCGGTCGTGGGAAAACGTTCAAACTCCTTACAGGGAACGGCAGGAATTGAACCCTGGAGCGTTGTGCTAACCGCTACACTACAGTGTCACCTAATAGAATAGCTAGTAGTTTTGTGAGCTGCCCACAAAACTTCACTGTATATCACCAGTGCCATTTTGGGAATCTTACTTGTTTTGTAGCCTCATGTGCAGCACCTTGTCAAAAGCCTTCTAAAAATCCAAATAAACAACCTCCACTAACTCCCCTTTGTCTATCCTGCCTGCTATTTCCTTAAAAGATTTGCTAGCAAGATTTCCCCTTAGAGAAGCAAAGAGGATCTTGGCCCAAAATATTGGCTGTTTATTCATCTTCATAGATGCTGCCTGGCTTGCTGAGTTCCTCCTGCATTTTCTATATTGCTCTAGATTTCCAGCGTCTCTAGAATTTCTTGTATTAAAGATATGGTCTACATGGATTTCTATAAAGTCTCTCAGGTTCCACGTATTAGGCTGCATGGTAAGGGTTGACTGCATGGAATTTAAGGAGAGCTGGTTAATTGGATACACATTTTGCTTGATGATAGAATGCGGAAGGTAATGGTGGAAGGTTTTGTGGGCTAGAAACCCACGACTTGTAGTGTGTCTTAGATCGGTGCTGGGTCCATTGTATATTGTCATCTATATCAATGGTTTGGGTAAGAATGTGCAGGGCACAGTTAGTAAATTTGCAGCTGACGCTGAAATAGGTGGTGCAGTGGACAGTGAAGAAAGTTATTGATAACGACAGGATTTGGTCAACTCATTAAGTGGGCTGAGCAATGGCAAATGGAGTTTAATTTGTACAAGTACAGGGTCTTGTAGTTTGGAAAGTCAAATTCAAGTAGGACTTTTCACAGCAGGTGGCAGGGCATCTACAGAGGAACACTGTAGTACAAGTATATCATCGAAAGGTAGGTGGTGATGAAAGCAGCTTTTGCCTTTAAGTCAGGGCATTTGAGTATAAAAGCTGGAGGTCATGATGCGGTTGTACAGACACTGGTGAGGGCTCACTTAGAGTACCATGTTGGTTTTGGTCGCCCTGCTGTAGAGAAGATGTAAATCTTTTCTGTAGTCCTTCCAGTTTAATAACAAGGACTTCAAGGAGAGGTTGGAGAGGCTGGGCCTTTATTCCTCAGACTGTCTGAGCGTGAGAGGTGATCTAGCAGAGGGGTGTAAAATCATGAGGGCATAGATAAGGAGGGCACAGTACTGTGGAAGTAGGTTTGAGGATTCACTGAGTGGAACAGACAACATGAATTGCAAGTGAATTATTTATTTGTAGACAAACAGTGAAACACTAAACTGGACATTAAGGTAAACAAGTGCTCATCTAAGCTACACAAAGATACAATACTAAACATTCAGTAACCCTTTTGACTCGATGAATACTCCAATAAATTTCCCCAAGTTATGAAACTAAGAATGAGTACTTACTGAGTAAATGCAGGGGGCCTGTCTACATCAGAAATGTTCTTTCCCAATGGCCCTTCAGCACTGGTCATAAATTCAGCCTGAAGTGCACCCTGGAGTTGAAGGAAAGAGAACGAGTCTCTCGCATGTTTTATTCTTGTACCCTGAGATGCCTGAAACCAGAAACTGGCACCATGGCACGCAAGGCAACTAATGAGAAAGAGCTGTGGCATCTTTCGAATGGGCCACTCGGTGACTGACGTGGCCAAAACGGCATTTAACCGACACATAACCCCTTACATGACATTCCCCCCTCAAAAGACTCGATGCCATGAATGTTTCAGTTCTCAGGCTAGTAAAATCTCTGCAGACACCCCCATTTGGTACAACACAAAAGTACAATGCCCATTATTATAAGCCCTATAGTCACCACCCCCCCCCCCCCCCCCAAGTAAACTGCAGTAGTCCACCAGCATCCTAGCACTGCAAAAGGCCAACTTCCTCCTGGAACTGCCCCCTCCCTCCAACTTTCTTAGTCTTGTCCAACTGTCTGATGTGATCAATTAGATGAGTGTTCTTCATCTCATCAGGAAGATGGTTGCAGCATTCTTGATCAATAACAGCACAGGTGCCACCTTTGCCTGTAAGCAGGAAACCTAAGGCCATCTGACTCTGTAAGGTACCCATTCAAATAGCTAATATTTCAGCCAATACCCAGCTCAATGCTTCCTCCATATGCTTGAGAGCTATGGCTGTCTTGTTAGCCTGCATCTTGATTGTAGATAGATACTTTATTCATCCCCATGGGGAAATTCAACTTTTTTCCAATGTCCCATACACTTGTTGTAGCAAAACTAATTACATACAATACTTAACTCAGTAAAAAATATGATATGCATCTAAATCACTATCTCAAAAAGCATTAATAATAGCTTTTAAAAATTTCTTAAGTCCTGGCGGTAGAATTGTAAAGCCTAATGGCATTGGGGAGTATTGACCTCTTCATCCTGTCTGAGGAGCATTACATCGATAGTAACCTGTCGCTGAAACTGCTTCTCTGTCTCTGGATGGTAGAGGATGTTCAGAGTTATCCATAATTGACCGTAGCCTACTCAGCGCCCTTCGCTCAGCTACCGATGTTAAACTCTCCAGTACTTTGCCCACGACAGAGCCCGCCTTCCTTACCAGCTTATTAAGACGTGAGGTGTCCCTCTTCTTAATGCTTCCTCCCCAGCACCCCACCACAAAGAAGAGGGCGCTCTCCACAACTGACCTATAGAACATCTTCAGCATCTCACTACAGACATTGAATGACGCCAACCTTCTAAGGAAGTACAGTCGACTCTGTGCCTTCCTGCACAAGGCATCTGTGTTGGCAGTCCAGTCTAGCTTCTCGTCTAACTGTACTCCCAGATACTTGTAGGTCTTAACCTGCTCCACACATTCTCCATTAATGATCACTGGCTCCATATGAGGCCTAGATCTCCTAAAGTCCACCACCATCTCCTTGGTCTTGGTGATATTGAGACGCAGGTAGTTTGAGTTGCACCATATCACAAAGTCCTGTATCAGTTTCCTATACTCCTCCTCCTGTCCATTCCTGACACACCCCACTATGGCCGTGTCATCAGCGAACTTCTGCACATGGCAGGACTCCGAGTTATATTGGAAGTCTGATGTGTACAGGGTGAACAGGACTGGAGAGAGTACGGTTCCCTGCGGCGCTCCTGTGCTGCTGACCACCGTGTCAGACCTACAGTCTCCCAACCGCACATACTGAGGTCTATCTGTCAAGTAGTCCACTATCCAATCCACCATGTGAGAGTCTACTCCCATCTCCGTTAGTTTGTGCCTTAAGATCTTGGGCTGGATGGTGTTAAAGGCAC